>NC_053493.1:321614830-322814830 GCF_905171775.1 Rana temporaria
TACTCTATCTATTTTGTAATCCGGCATTGCCTCTCTGTACCATTTGTGTCTGACCCGATAACATTAGATGGGTCTTTATTTGCACTCAGGACTTCTAGGAATCTGTTTAGTAAAGGACTGGTCGTTGTCAGCCTAGTATTGTAGAGGATAGTTAAAGGCCATAACCAGCTCTGAACTGTTCAATAGAGAGGCAGAATACAAAGATACTGAAGAATACATGTGTGGTGTGTGTACAGAGGGACATTGATTTAATAAAGGAGTACAGGCAGGCCCGGATTTCCCACAAGGCCACTGAGGCCAGGCCTTGGGGTGGCAGGGCGCCAAGGGGCGGCAGTGGCATGGAGTCCCCCGACGCCCAGTTAAGGGCGGTAAGTTATGGGGGAATCTGCTCGCTCGTTAACAAGTGATTGCGGCGATGTCGGGGCTCTGTCCTCCCCCTGGCCACCGAGTCTGTCTCCTGTCCCTGCTGCCGATGTACACAGTGAGAGGGGAGAGCTGTGCTCTTCCCATCTCAGCTGTGACAGGAGTTCTAGCACAGTGCTAGGACTCCTGTTTTGGAGGTGACAGGGTCAATAAAGAGAACATGTCACCTCCAATTGCTATCACACAGGGAATTGTTTTCTCCTGTGTGATAGCAAAAAAGTTAAGTGAAAAAAATTGATAAAAAATAAATAAATAATAAGAAATACTAATTAAATTAATAAAATTGTAAAGAATAAGAAAAATAATAAGAAAATTATACAGAAATTTAAAAAAGTAAGCGACAAGCTACAAAAAAAAGTGATAAAAAAGTAAAGAATTATTTAAAAAATTTGAACTAACCGTGCCGCCCATTCTCCGTTGATTTTGGGGGGGGGGGAGTCGGTTGGCGGAGAGGGGGTGCATTGCGGAACCTGGCCTTGGGGCGGCAGGGAGAGCAAATCCGGCCCTGAGTACAGGTTGAACACACTGCAAAATTTGTGTTAGTAAATATGGTGAATCTAAGCTCATTGACAATTTAAAAAAAAAGCTGGATTTGTACTAGCAGATGATTGGTTGACTGAAAGTGAACAATGCTTCATCTTATATAGTAAAGTTGGTCATTAACATTCGCCTTGCAATCAGGACATGCATTTTACAAAGTAAACAGTCATAACACAATAAACTGGCTATACATGGATTAAAATTCATTGCTGAACTGTCTGAATTTTGATCCATGTATGGGCACCCTGGTTGTAGTTGATCCATCGATTGACTTCTATAGCCGGTGTATTCCAGCAACGGTAGGTCTCCCTGTCATCAGAACACAATAAATAGCACAGCAGGAGGATTCCCCTGTCTATATCGAATGTATGAATGGGAGAATTGGATGGGTTGTTTTTTTTTTCCGTTCAAACCACTGAATGAATAAAAAAATGATGACTGTTACGGACTGCCTTAAAAAGGAACTTTACTCTACCTGACATAAAAAACAAAAATCACTAAAATACAGTAAAGCCTTGGATTGCGAGCATAATTCGTTCCAGAAACATGCTTGTAACCCAAAGCACTTGTATATCAAAGCAAATTTCTCCATAAGAAATAATGGAAACTCAAATGATTTGTTCCACAATCATTTATTCATAAATCCTTCTGTTTATAGTCCATATAAAAAGATTACAGCAATGTGACCAGGTTATGTAACCATAAAATGTCCATCCACAAATGGAAGCCTCTACAAGGGTATAAGAATCAAAATCCAGCAGGCGCTACAGAATATAAAAGAGAAGAGAGGTGCCTCTAAGTGTAGCAATATGTTGCTAAATGTTGTACCATTATTAAATGTAACCATATTGCTACACTTAGAGGCGCTTTTCTTCTCTTTTATACTCAGTTGTGACATGACGCTACTTGTATATCAAGACATTGCTTGTATGTCAAATAAAAATGTATTAAAAAATGTTGCTTGTCTTGCAAAATGCTCTCAAACCAAGTTACTCTCAAACCAAGGTTTTACTGTACTTAAAGGGGAGTTTCAGCCATTTGTATGTTTATTAAAAGTCAGCAGCAACAAAAAGTGTAGCTGCTGGCTTTTAATAAACAGACACTTACCTGCTCCAGCGACGCGCCGGCCGGGGCTCCGCTCCTCTCCCCCACTCCCCGGCCGGCGTCTTCATTCTCAGTGTGGGCACCCAGCCGTGACAGCTTTCGGCTTCACGGCCGGGCACCCACTGCGCATGCGCGAGCGGCGCGGCCCGGCGCCGCGCCATGTAATTGGCCAGGAGATCGCCTAGGACCTGTGACGTGTCCTAGGTGATCGCCTACAGCAGCCCCTTCCTGAAGGCGATTAAGCTTAGTCGCCTACAGGAAGGAGGAAGTGGGACAGGAAGTCCCACTCTTGCTGAAGCCCCCACTCCCCCCCCAAAAAAAATTACATGCCAAATGTGGCATGTAAGGGGGAGAGGAGTGGGTTAAGAGGAAGTTCCAAATTTGGGTGGAACTCCTCTTTAAAGTAGTTGGAAAAATCTTTGTGTTTTTTCACCTTTCATTAAGATGAAAAAACACCTTGCACTGTCCAGCCCCCCAGCCCCCCTTGTTTTACTTACTTACCTGAGCCCCAAATTTCAGTGGCCACGATCCCGCGTCACTCTCTCCACTTCTTCTCGGCTCTTCATTGGATAGATTGATAGCAGCGCAGCCATTGGCTCCTGCTGCTGTCAATCAAATCCAATGACACGGGTGGTCGGCGGTTATGGATGCAGAGTGTATGACACTGGAGCGTGCCCGCAAGGTAACCCACCCTCGGGAGAGAGTTTCCCAGAGGGGGTTAGCTATTGCGGGGAGGAGCCGCGAGAGCCACCGTGGAACCCCAGAACAGTAAAGGTAAGTATGATATGTTTGTTATTTAAAAAAAGTGAACCTTTAGTGTCACTTTAAAGTGGAATTCCAGCTTACACCTAACTAGTCCTAAAACTGTCCCCTCCCCCTATCTAACATCTATGCTGACTAGCCTGTGAAAAAAAAAAATCTGTCTACTCACTTATTTTCAGGCTGCTCTGGTTACGTGATCTCCCATGTGTCTGCCAGTGGTGGCTGCAGGGGAGAGGAGAGCGCTTTGAGGATGGCTAATAAAGCTTACAGTGGTGACGTCTCCGATAGGCTTGAATGGCTCACCTGTTTTCAGCGCTCCCTCCTTTCCCCTGGATTAGGGGGGGCAGCGCCCCTGCGCCCCGTATGGAGCGGCCACCACGGATGTCTACATCAGTGTTTCCCAACTCCAGTCCTCAAGGCACACCAACAGGTCATGTTTTCAGGATTTCCCTCAGATGAAACGGCTGTGGTAATTACTAAGGCAGTGAAACTGATCAAATCACCTGTGCAAAATAATGGAAAGCCTGAAAACATGACCTGTTGGTGTGCCTTGAGGACTGGAGTTTGGAAACACTGGTCTACATCACATATCCCAGGAGACAGATCACGAGATCTCACACATGCCCAGCCACACCATGGGGGGTGTTCTGCAAGACTGGTAGAGGTCACTGAGCTTGTGTGCACATTAATCTGCCATGCCATCCTCGCCTTGGTGAAGGTTTAGCAAGTAGAAAGAAAAAAAAAAGTTTTTACTATTTATAAAATGTGTTGGGGGAGGCAGGAGAGGGGACCTTTGTAAAATGGGTGAAGTTCCACTTTAAAGCGGCGTTCCACCAAAAAGTGGAACTTCCACTTAAACCACTCCTTGCCCCCTTACATGTCACATTTGGCATGTACGTTTTTTTGGGGGGGAGTGGGGGCATCAGTAAGAGTGGGACTTCCTGTCCCACTTCCTCCTTCCGCCCAGGCACCGCTTAGGCGATACGTCATATCGCCTACGGCGGCCCCTCCCTGTAGGCGATCCCCTGGGACACGTGACAGGTCCCAGGCGATCGTGTGACCACTCACAGAGCTCAATGAGTGCCGGGCCGTGAAGCCGAAAGCTGTCACGGCCGGGTGCCCACACTAGGAATGAAGACGCCTGCCGGAGAGGGGGGAGAGGAGCGGAGCTCCGGGCGTCGCGTCGCTGGACCGTGGAGCAGGTGAGTGTCTGTTTATTAAAAGCCAGCAGCTACACTTTTTGTAGCTGCTGACTTTTAATAAACATAAAAAAAGCCTGGAACTCCCCTTTAAGTAAATGGAATCCAATGACACTGATCTTTTAAAGTGGTTGTACACCCTGTACAACCACTTTTACCTACAGGTAAGCCTAGATTAAGGAGATATTTACAATAGATAGAGCTGTGCGCCGATGTCTACGGCACATGTGCCGATGACTATGGCGCAGGTGCACCTTAGAAACGGCGATCATGCCGTTACTAAGGCTGCATTCACACCTGAGCGTCGGTCGTTCGGTCGTTTTTTCCGGCGTTTTTTTCCAGCGTTTTGTCGCGCGTATTCATGCTTATTTGCGCGTTTGCATCCAGCGTCGTCTGACGTTTTTGTACTTCGACGGTTTTTATTTTAGCCAATAGGAAAAATGATCATCTTTTCATCACTTGTTGCTTGTTGCTATGTTGGTAGATTTTTTTTATCTTCTGCCCGGGTGAAATGTTCTATTGATTAAAGCGACGAAACACCCGTAGCAAACGCTAGTCGCTTGAATCGAGCGTTTCCATTATTTTCTATGGGAAATGGAAACGCTCAAAAACGACCAAACTGCCCGATACGCGCGACAAAAAAGGGTCCGGAACTTGTTTGAGCTTCAGGCGTTCGGCGTCAGGCGTTTTGGAGTGGAGATGTGAACCATCTCCATAGGGGATAATGTATTTTTTCCCCTCTTGCGTTTTTGAGCGTCGCGCTTCAGGCGACAAAACGCTCAGGTGTGAATGCAGCCTTAGGCTGCATTCACACCTCGGCGTACAAAATCGCGGCGTTTTGTCCCGCGAATTGCGGCGACAAATAGCGGCGTTTTGTACCGCGTTTTTGCGGCGACAAAACGCTGTGATTGTGAATGCAGCCTTCACCCCCTCTATGGAGATGGTTCACATCTCCTATGCCGAACGCCGAAAGCCGCCTGAAAAAAAGGTCCGGGACTTTTTTTCAGGCGGCAGGCGTACGGCGTTCGGCGTGGAGATGTGAACCATCTCCATAGAGGTGCATGTTAAATCATCCCTCTGGCGTCTCGGGGCTGCAGCGGCGTCGCACTACAGGCGTATATACGCCTAGGTGTGAATGGGGGCTTAAGGGGTCATGCCGTAACTGGCAGCTCCCGCGCGCACGCACCTCCAGCCAGTCACGGCCCAGGAAGGAAGAGGGATGAAGATGGACGCTCGCTGCTAGTGGGGACATCGGTGACATCGCAGGCTTCGGTAAGTGACACATAATGGGCTACTATGCGATGCATTGTACCCCTTATGCTTTACCTTTGCAGGGAAATAAAGAGGAAATAAAACCCACCGGGGTTTACTTCCTCTTTAAAGGTGATTGGTCACTCTGTAAGAATGTTCACTTTGTAAAGAAAATGTTTGTTCTTGTTTTCCTTAATTTACTTTAAAATAAGGTGATACTACTGTATATCCACGCATATTATCCAATTACTGTGCAAAGAAACTAAACATTGGGGGAGATTTACTAATACTGGAGAACTCAGAACCTGGTGCAGTTGTGCATTGTAGCCAATCAGCTTCTAACTTCAGCTTGTTCAATTAAGCTTTGACAATAAAACCTGGAAGCTGATTGGTTTCTATGCAGAGCTGCACCAGATTTTACACTTTCTAGTTTTTCTATTGTAAATCAAGCCCAGTGTGTTCCTGCAGGTCAGGTTGGTTGATATTCACTAAGCTGTTAACAGTCACTTATCCTTCTGTAAACATTCCCCAGTGTATATTCATATATGTGTGTCTTAAGTAGAAATAAATACATAGAGAAATATCTCTTAGTGGATTCCGCCATACTACAAGTCTCCATAGGTCTGAGATTGCTGCATTGTATGTAAATCGGGCCCTTTGAAGAAGAGAAGTCAGTCTGCTGGGTGTACTTTGGGGCTGTCACCCATTGTCCTGTCTATCTCTAAACAGACAATAAGAACAGAAGACTGCCTGGTGTTCTGTGTATTACCTGGTCCTGGGAAGGTCCGACACCTAGTAAAAAAAAAAAAAAAATAGTAATAGAATAAAACTCATAATCACTTTCTAAAAGTGGCAGCAGGTGGATGGATTCTGCAGGACGAATCTGTCATTATTTCACCTGACATGTGCAGAGGAAAAACATGAAAAACATGCAATGCCATCAGAGATAAATGTAATACTCAAACCAATGTAATAGAACATACAATGATGAATATGCCATGGTGAATATAGAATATGCCATGATGAATATAGAATATGCCATGGTGTATATAGAACATACAATGACATCAGAGATACATGTAATATTATCTCAGACCCATGTAATGGAACATACAATAATGAAAATGGTACATGCCAGGATGAATATATAGAACATATAATGACATCAGAGATACATGTAATACTCAAACCAATGTAATAGAACATACAATGATGAATATGCCATGGTGAATATAGAATATGCCATGATGAATATAGAACATATAATGACATCAGAGATACATGTAACATTATCTCAGATCTTTGTAACAGAACATGCAATGATGAATAGGTACATGCCAGGCCCATGATGAATATTGAATATGCTATGATGAATATAGAACATGCAATTACATCAGAGATACATGTAATATTATCTCAGGCCCATGTAATGGAACATACAACAAATTATATACATGATGAACATGGAATATACAATGTCACCGGAGATATATAATATTATCTCAGACCCATGTAATGGAACATGCAATGATAAATATAGTACATGACAATGAATAGTTCATGATGAATATAGAACATACAATACATGTAACATTCTCAGACCCATGTAATGGAACATGCAATGATAAATATAGTACATGCCACAATGAATATGAAACATGTTATAATGAATATGAAACCATGAATACATAACATGCAATGATAAATATGGCACATGCACTGCTGCATCATGAACACGCATTTATATCTGGGACACTTACAACTATGAATACAGAACATAAAATTATGTATGTTCCATATTCCTCATGATGATGCTATGATACATGATCATGTAATATTATGTGACATCATGTAATATCATGTAACATGTAATATTATCTCCGACCTATGTAATGGAACATACAATGATTAATATGATACATGCCATGATAAAGAACATATGATAAACATGGCACATGTAAAAACGAATCATGAACATATATTGATATGAGACACATGCAATGGTGAACATGGAACATACAATGATGTATATGAAACATGCAATAATATCTGAGATCCATGTATTGATGAAAATGGAACATGCAGTGATGAATATGAGACATACAGTAATGAATTAGCAACATACCTGAGACACATGGAGCATGCAATGATATATCGGGAACATAATACATGAGACCCATGCAATGATAAATATATAGAACATTGATCTCTGAGACACATTCATATGTGAGATCCATGAAATGATCCATCAGAAACAAGCATTATATCGGAGCCACATAAAAAATCAGTGATATCTGCAAAATGATGCAATAATTAATCAAGACCACGCAATGATACCCGAGACACATGTAATCATATCTGTGACCCATACAATGATATCTGCAGTGTCCAAGGATCAGGATACCAGAGACCTTCCATTGATATGTCATAGTCACACATGTATGACCTGTGCTCTCCATGCAATGATCAGAACATGTAATAATACCAGAGACCTTCCATTGATATGTCATAGTCACACATGTATGACCTGTGATCTCCATGCAATGATCAGAACATGTAATATGCAGTGATCTCTGGGCACATGTACTGATGACAACCAGTGGAATGTATGTCATGTCATTCCGATTATTATTATCTCACTTATCCATAGAGATCTGTATTATTCCTGATCGCATCTTCTTTGATCTGTTCCCAATAATCTCCAATAACCTGTAGAGTAGGATTTTATTTCTCCATTTAATTCTAGAGACCGACCTTTCTATTGTTTGTATTAAAAGCTGGATGTGATTGTGAAAAATAAAAGACAGAGCAATGCAAGGTACACCGACCTGTAGCATAATAATAATAATAATAATAATAATAATAATAATAATAATAATAATAATAATAATAATAATAATAACAATACATTTACAATTAGTACATATAATCGCTGCCGCCTCTTTTCCAATTGAATGAAAGGGCACATTTCAGAAGCTCTTGCCATGTAAGGATCAGGTAAGTATTGTGTCCTCCTCTGTGTATTTGTGTGTATCTGTATATAGATGACTATCCTGGCTGGGCTTTTTATTATGCTCTAGTATTAGGAATAAAGAGGGTTATTATTAGCACCGATTAATATAATAAAAACAGTGTGATCGGAGCTTATTCCTGCTTTAACAAAGGTGACAAAGGTGACGAAAAGATGTATAAAGTGTGAAGGGGGTCGGAGGAATGATTTCAGGGCAGTAAAAGGAATATTCCGCACATCGCAGCGCTCATCAGTGCAGGTGTCACTTTCTGGGGGCGGGGCCACATCCACCCGGCGCCACAATCACCAGCCCAGTCCCTTCACACCTTTGCCGGGCAGCCCCGCCCCCCCCCCGCGCGCTGATTGGCCGCTAGCGCTGTTATAGACAGCAGGGGGTGTCCTCGGAGTAGACAGGAGTCCCAGCAGAGCGAACCTCACACAGTGATCCTCCTCTCCAGACATGAGCAGCCCTGACTGTGGCTACGCCAGTGACGAGCAGATCCAGGGCAAGAGCTCCGTGCTGCCAATGATGATGCCCGGCCTGGGCCAGTGCCAGTGGACTGACACCATGGAAGCCAAAGTCAAGTGTGAGCCGGGGACTGCCAACAACAGCAGCAGCAGCAGCAACAGGGGCAAAGCCGAGGCTCGGATCCGACGTCCGATGAATGCCTTCATGGTGTGGGCGAAGGATGAGAGAAAGAGACTGGCCCAACAGAACCCGGACCTACACAATGCCGAACTCAGCAAAATGCTAGGTAAGAAATCTCCATCTATCTACTCCTCATTCTCATATAAACTCTTCGTTCTCATATCTACTCCTCATTCTCATATAAACTCTTCGTTCTCATATCTACTCTTCATTCTCATATCTACTCTTCATTCTCATATAAACTCTTCATTCTCATATCTACTCTTCATTCTCATATCTACTCTTCATTCTCATATCTACTCCTCATTCTCATATCTACTCTTCATTCTCATATAAACTCTTCATTCTCATATCTACTCTTCATTCTCATATCTACTCTTCATTCTCATATCTACACTTCATTCTCATATCTACTCTTCATTCTCATATCTACCCTTCATTCTCATATCTACACTTCATTCTCATATAAACTCTTCATTCTCATATAAACTCTTCATTCTCATATAAACTCTTCATTCTCATATCTACACTTCATTCTCATATCTACTCTTCATTCTCATATCTACTCTTCATTCTCATATCTACACTTCATTCTCATATCTACTCTTCATTCTCATATCTACTCTTCATTCTCATTCTTCATTCTCATATCTACACTTCATTCTCATATCTACTCTTCATTCTCATTCTTCATTCTCATATCTACTCTTCATTCTCATATCTACTCTTCATTCTCATATCTCCTCTTCATTCTCACTTCTACACACAAAGCTGAATCTTTTATTATTTTATTATTAATGCTGATCATAAAATAAATTATTATCAGTGCTCATCATACATGTAAATCTAATGATATTCTTCCCTTGGTATACATTGTTCTTATAATTCATCACCTTTACATTCCAATCCACTTCTCTCTAGTTATAGGTTTATTCCTATAGGACACTTCCATTTCTTTTTAGTTACAATGTATTGTAGCGGACGGTCTTGTAGTTACCATTAGAGCCCCTACTTGGATTTTATGTGCATTTGGATACAATTTGATCATTTTGTTGTCATTCTTAAATAAATCGCCAACTATTATCATGTGTAGTCTGGTTGTGAGAAAAGACTCATTGCCCGCATGATAGCTTTTAACAGTTCTAAACACTAGCATTTATCATTAATTGACACATTTGTTACAATTCTTAAACATATACTTTATTTTAAATGGCTATAATTAATCGTTTGGCTGTGAGATGTAAAGATGGTGTTTTGTTCATATTACATTCTATAGTGAATATAATTTATAATAATAATATAAGTATAATAATATTATAAATAAAAATATAATAATAATATAAGTATAATAATATTATAAATAAAACTATAATAATAATATAAGTATAATAATATTATAAATAAAAATATAATAATAGTATAATAATATTATAAATACAAATATAATAATAATAAAAGTTATAATAATTATATAGTGAATTCCCTACATTAGACATAGAGCTGATTATACTATGCAGTTATAAAGTTATAATATTAAGAACACTACTTATACATGATCATTATTAGGCACTTCTAAACGTCTTTATATCAGTAGGATTGTAATAACTATTATATTGCAAGGATATTTTAAAAACCTTTGGAATTATTTTCTTTATTCTCTATTCCAGTGGTCTGCTATGTATTGAGCTGCCCATACTATGCGGCTATAATTATTATTATTATTATACAGGATTTATATAACACCAACATTTATAGGACTTGACAACATGAGGGTAGACAGTACAGTCTGATATAATTTAATATGGAATATCAGATATTACCAAGATAACTATATATATATATATATATATATATATATATATATATATATATATATATATATATATATATATATATATATATATATATATATATATATTTATACTATATACTGTAGGCAGTATAAAGCAGGTATAGAGTTATTACATCACAAAGATTGTAATTGGATCTTTTTTTTTTTTACCATACATTTATAGCATATCAATATATTTGTTGCTATTGGAATAGTTTATGTTAACTTTAGGCTCCATGCACACTGGGCTTTAAAAAAACGTTTGTTCTCTCGGGACTAAAGACGCTCATTTATTATTATTTTTTGTACAAACTTTAGACGAGTTTAGGAGAGTTTTACATTTTTTAAAGCTCCAATCAGAAACGCAAACCAAAAGTTTTTTTCTGCCTCTTAACCCAAAATATGCCTCCTAATGTCCCAATGTGCATGGAGACATAGGATAACATTGAGCTGCTTCTACAGGCAGAACACAAAACTCTGTGTGCATGGAGCCTTTATATTTACTAATAATTATACTATCTATGTAGTGAATACTGATTACATTGTACAGGATATCTAAAACCTTTGCAGCACACTATTGAGATAACGTTTTCTAATCACTATTAATTTATAATTAATTTATAGTTTATATTTAATTAATGTATTAATAATTAATGCTTCAATCCAGTGGTCTGCTGTGCATTGAAATGTAATAAGAATTGGTATAATATTAATGTATATGTACTGGTTTGTTCTGCTTTATACTAAATACTACTACATTTTTGTTGACAAATATGCTATATTTATATACAAGATATATAACAAAACAGACTTAAATAATACTAATATATATATATATATATATATATATATATATATATATATATATATATATATATATGACATACAAATAATTATTATTACTACATCTCATCTCATAATCATTTCTGCTTAAATAAAAAATATACTATATATATATATATATATATATATATATATATATATATATATATATATATATATATATATAATTGCTTTCTGCAAAAAAAAAAAAAAAGCTTTATTTATATCAAACATACAGAACAGACCGAAAATGTATATTATTAAATTGTACTGCTTTTACACTCAATTTTCTATTGGTCATAAAGATATTAGTCCCCATTATGTGATGCCATGTTCTGTTCTCATCATCATGCTCATTGTCTGGTTTCTCTTGATTTGCAGGGAAGGCCTGGAAGTCTCTGACCCTGGCAGAGAAGCGTCCTTTTGTGGAAGAAGCAGAGAGACTGAGGGTACAGCACATGCAGGACCACCCTAATTACAAGTACAGACCAAGGAGGAGGAAGCAGGTGAAGAGGATGAAGAGGGCAGACAATGGATTCATGCATATGTCAGAGCAGGCTGACCCAGTAGTCCTGAGTACTGATGGGAGGATGTGTGTGGACAGCTTTAATCTGGGCTACCCTGAGCCTCCCTACCACCACCATCACCACACTCAGAATCCTCAGAGCAGTCACTACAGGGAGTCTCAGGTAATGGGTGCCCATTATGAGAGCTACAACTTACCCACCCCTGAGACTTCTCCATTGGACATGGCAGAAAATGACTCTGTGTTCTTCACCTCTTCAGTCCAGGAAGAATGCCAGGTGATGCCATACAGCTATAGTGCTGCGTACGCTTCCCACCAGCAAAGTTCTGCCAACAGCATGCTTGCCAGGCAGATGGCACAGACTGAGCAAATGGGGCAAGGCAGCCCTGTGCAGAGCATTATGGGATGCCAGAGCCCACCACAAATGTATTACAGCCAAATGTACATTCCCAGTACTGGAAGACATCATGCTGTGGCACAAAGTGGGCAGCCATCTCCTCCACCAGAATCCCAGCAGACCAGGGCAGAGCAGGTGCAACAGCCTGAACTGATGGCAGAGGTGGACAGGACTGAGTTTGAGCAGTATCTGAGTTATGTACCAAAGACTGACCTAGGAGTGCATTACCATGGACAGGAGCAACCTGGCATCAATTCAGAGAATGGCCTGATATCCTCTGTACTGTCTGATGCCAGCACTGCTGTCTACTACTGCAATTATTCCAATGTATGAGATACATTCCACATTCTCCTGCTGCAATGGTGTCATCACAATGATTTCCAACTGAGGAATCATATGCCCTTCAAGTCGTTTCAGACTTTGGACTGTATAGGAAAAAAATATAAATGCTATGTAGCAATTAATTTATGTAAATTATTACATATGAACTGCTATGTCTTTACCAATAGAATTCATTGAGATCAAATTACATTTGATCTTCAGTCTTCATTGAATGCAATGCAACCTAAGTTCATTATTGTGTACATGTACACGGACCCTGTATAAAGCAATGATTCTTTTTTTTTTATATATATATATGACAGATTTTTTTTTTAAATGATTTTATTTTGCACTTTTACAAATAAAAGATTTAATATGACCAGTCTTGTCATGCTTTGCCTTCCACCTAAAATTACTAAGATTATATGTTTATTGGTAGAAAAACAGGTTATTATTATTATTATTATTATTATTATTATACAAAATGTATTTAGAGATCACCAACAGTTTTCACACTGCAATAAAGAATACAGGGACAGAACTGTTACAATACAATTCAAGAGCTTACAATTTAAAGGGAAATGGTTTCCCAGTTATATATACAACATAAAACAGTTCTATTTTAATCCACATTTATAGAAAAGAACTACAAATTTTGGTGATGTCTTAACAATGTTCTAAATAGTTCTTGCTGGTATATTGTTCAGATTTCGCGCTTTAACATAGAAAAAAAATGGGGAATTTTCTTTTATTGTAATCGTATAATTTACTGTATAAAGTCTTTTATTTTTAGGGATTTGAACAGTGAAATCTGATTGGTCACTCAAGGTCATTATAGTTCTCAAAGCATAATTGTTCTCCACACTTTGGGCCAAATTCACGTAGCCCGGGCGCAACGTAACTTAACCGATTTAGGTTACACCACCGCAAATTTTCAGGCTAAGAGCCCGATCCACAAAGCACTTACCTGGAAATTTGCGGCGTTGTATCATAAATCCGTCCGGCACAAGGCGGGCCAATTCAAATGGGGCGGGTACCATTTAAATTAGGCGCGCTCCCGCGCCGGACGTACTGGGCATGCTCCCGACGCAAATTTCCTCGACGTGCTTTGCGCGAAATTACGACGCACCAACGTTTTGTGAATCGCGACGTGAAAAAAAGACTTGCGCCGGGAAAAAAAAAAATCAAAAAAAATTCAAAAGCGACGCGGGAAAGACGGGTATACTTTTACATGGTGTACTAATTTTACACTTTGTAAAAGGTGCCCTATCTTTGCGACGGCAAACTAACACTTGCGGCGACGTAACCATGGGAAAAAGTTTCGTGGATCGCCCCAACTGCTAATTTGCATACCCGACGCTGGTTTACGACGCAAACTCCCCCCAGCGGCGGCCGCGGTACTGCATCCTAAGATCCGACAGTGTAAGTCCATTACACATGTCGGATCTAAGGGATATCTATGCGTAACTGATTCTATGAATCAGTCGCATAGATAGAAACAGGGATACGGCGGCGTATCAGCAGATACGCCGTCGTATCCCTTTTGTGAATCTGGCCCTTTATTTTTAATTTGTAAGTACTGGTACATCGGCTAGGGGGTATTTAAGTCTACATTTATTTACTCTGTTTGTGTTTACAGATTTTTAGCTTTCCTTTTCTGATATCTAGTATATCCTTAAAATGCCAGCTATTTGTTAAAGAATATTTATTTTTTTAATATATTGCACTATACAGTTTAAAAATGCTTTCATATTTACTGTAAGTTGATACAATGTATTCCTTCATCATCTTCCAAACATTGCTACAGATGACCTGATCTCCATATAAAACACAGATATAATTATAATGATTCCAAATAAAAATTATCATAGGTGCTGATGGACCAGTAATTGGTAAACTATTTTTAAATCATGATCTCTTATAGGGAATAGCTGTTTGTTTCCCCTGTTATTATTTTCTGATGATGTTACTATTGCAAGGACAGCAATGCCCACATCAATCCTTCATATAGGCTACATGTGTTCATTCTTGATACATATCATTCAACAGATGATTAGACTAATATAGTATTGGGCTGTGTTCCCCATATAGAGTTAGCAGAGACACGTCATTGAATCTATAGCTGTTTAAGAACTACAAGTTGTAGAAAGCCCAGCTACTGGATTTCAGGAATGTCATTAAGAAGCTTGTCAAAGTTCAAAATCCATTACACTTTCAAAAAGCTCCGACAGTCTCTGATAAGATGGGAGAAATATACAGTATTTCACAAAGAAACCATGAATATAATATAAATCCGAAATAGGAAATGACAACTGGAATCTGATTGGCCAGCACCTTTCCTTTGTTGAAGGTTTTATAAAGTAAAGTTTCTCTGATCTCTAAAATGTCACTTTTTAGGGATAATAAAAGAGGCATTGTCTTGTATTGTAGCAAATTAGCATATATATATATATATATATATATATATATGATACATTATATTTATTTTAAAGTATTCGTGATTTGCATAGCCTATAGCATTAGGGTGTGCACCCCAAAGCTCAAACACATATGCGCGTGTGTGTGCATGTATACTAACAGTGTCAGTAGAGCAATAGACAGTGTCAGTAGGGCAGAGATTGGTGTCAGAAGGGCAGTGGACAGCGTAAGTAGATTTAATTTTTATTATTATATTTTTTATTCTTTTTTTTTTATAATTGTTGTTTTTATAATTTTTTTTACAATTTTTTTTTATAATTTTTTATTATTATAATTTTTTTTTTTTAAGGAGACCCGCTCGGGGGCTTTGTTGAAATATCAGGGGTCTAAACAGAGGGAACACCCTGTGTGCACGCCTATGGTGATTTGTTTTTCACGAGAGGTTAATAAAATGTCTCTGAAGAGGTAGGTTTAAGGCAGGGGTCTCCAAACTGCAGTCCGAGGGCCAGATGTGGCCCTTTGCTAGCCTTTATCAGGCCCTTGGGGCAAAATTCCTCCCACTGATATAAGGCTCTATTCCTTCCACTGTCACAAACAATGGGGCACTATATCATTCACCGATACCAATGATGGGACACTATTCCTCCTACTAATAGGGGGAATACTCCTCCTCCTATTGACCACCAACCCTGAGGCCATATTTGTTCTCACTGGTGCCAGGCCCGTGACATTTTCTTCCCCTGCTGGCCACAATCCGGCCCTCGTAAAGTCTAAAGGGAAATGGGTGCTCAACCTGTGGCCCTCCAGCTGTTGCAGAACTACAAGTCCCATCATGCCTCAGCCTTTGGGAGTCATGCTTGTAACTGTCAGCCTTGCAATGCCTCATGGAACTTGTAGTTCTGCGGCAGCTGGAGGGCTACAGGTTGAGCAGCCATGGTTGAAGGAGTATGTCCAGCAAAACTGATTTTCTTAGTTTTGGAAAGAGTGGGGAGGGATTGGAGGCCCGTCAGGTTATACTGCTATCCAGGGCTCCATTAGAGAGATTTTGCCTTTAACTAATATCGTGGTGACAAAAGTTTTGCCAGGCAGGAAGCAAGGAAAAATCTTCAAGGCCTTTTTTTTCAAGAAGTAGGCCAGAGCTCTCTCCTTATATTACTACTGTCTGCAATTGCAAGTTCCAACCGGTTCCCGCTCTATATAAATCGAAAGAAAAAAGTTTTACCTAATAGTTTACCTCCTGTAACTATTTCAGTAAATGAACAAAGAATATTCTTGTTAAAGGAACAGCTATTGAGATTTAAATCTGGACAGCTCTAAAACGTTACCAGTATGAGGCCTCATACACACGACCGAGGAACTCGACAGAATCCATCAAGAAACTTGGTGGGAGAGCTTTTTTGCCGAGGAAACCGGTCGTGTGTATGTTTTTCATCGAGGAAACTGTTGAGGAACTCGACGAGGAAAAAAGAGAACAAATTCTCTTTTTCCTCGACGGGAGTCTCAATTTCCTCATCGTGTTCCTCGTCGGGCTGGTTTTCGACGAGAAACTCGAGCGTGTGTATGCTAAGAAACCCGCGCATGCTCAGAATAAAGTATGAAACGGGAGTAAAAGTAGCATTTGTAATGGAGATTGCACATTTGTCACGCTGTAACAGACTGAAAAGTGCAATTCGACCTAAATTTTACTTAACACGCAGTAACATGAGATTAGCAAAAGCAGCCCCCAGGGTTGTGCCAGTGGAATCGAACTTCCCCTGCCATTGTATGTGTTGTAGTCACCGCGTTTGAGAACGAGGAGATTTTGTCTTGACAGTGTGTACGCAAAGAAAGCTTGACGAGTTCCTCGACAAGCCTAACAAGGAAAACTAGACGAGGAAAACGATGTGTTTCGCCCATCGAGTTCCTCGGTCGTGTGTACGAGGCTTCAGGGACACAGATGGCAAAAATAAAACTGACAAGGGTTATAACCCTCCCTTACTCTATCTGGAATTAAAAATAGACTTTCCTTTAGTTCCACTTTAAAGCGGTAGTTCACCCTCACCCACATGATTTTACCATCGAGACAGGCATTGTAGCTCGAGCTACAGTATGCCTGTCCCGATTTTTTTAACCCCGGACTCACCTTGTAATCGTACATTGTAGATTTCGGCTCCCGCGGGGAATGGGCGTGCCTATGGAGAGGGAGGATGATTGACGGCCGGCCCTGGCACGTCACTCTCCCCGAAGACAGCCGGAGTAGGTCTCGGCTCTTCACGGCGCCTGCGCACAGGCTATGCGCAGGCGCCGTGAAGAGCCAAGCCTATTTCGACTATTTCCGGAGAAGCGTGACGCGCCAGAGCCGGCCGTCAATCATCCTCCATCTCCATAGGCACGCCCATTCCCCGGTATCTTCGATGTACGAGTACAAGGTGAGTACGGGGGTAAAAAAATCGGGACAGGCATACTGTAGCTCGCGCTACAATGCCTGATTTTATGGTAGTAGAAAAAAAAAAAAAATATTCCGTTCATAGGGTGAACCCCCGCTTTAACTCTTAACTTAAAGTGGAAGTACAGACTAATAGAAGTCTGCCTAAAAACATGTCCCCCCCCCCCTTCTCCTCTTACCTATGCTGTATGCTTTTTATAAAATGCTCCGGTGCGGTCACGTGATCCAGAAGCTGCGGCTCCCCTGTGTGCGGGAACACCCAAACATAGGGCTGAATTAATGTAGGTGTGATATCACTCACCATGTAGTGTCAGCTCTTCCTCCCCTCCCCTGCAGCAGTCACTCACTGGCACAGGGAAGCCTGAGCTCCTCAATCACGTGACTGCACCTAAGTGGATCAATAAAAAGGTATTTCCACAGATCTCTTTTATAAACCGTATACAGCATATATAGGAGTAAAGGGGAGGGAATGTTTTTAAGCAGCTTTACTTCCTCTTTAAAGTATAACTGAAGTCAAGGCCTTATTTTTATTATATGTAGATATAGTGAAGAGGGATTAAAACACTTGTCAAATTTTTATAACTGTGTCCTCATTTGGGTGATTGACCCTCTCTGTTTGTCCTTGTAAAATTATCACTGAAAGTGAAGGAAAATCCTACATTTTGTGTGTTCACCAGAACAGGAATAGAGGGGAAATCCTCCAATGAGGACACTTGATGACCCTGATGACGATGTGGGATTTCCCTCACTTTAGAAGGATTTCTCTTCCTGTGGTCACTATGACAGGGATTGTGACCCTTCCTAACACTATCCATAATGAAAAAAAATACTCTCAGACTCCTAAAACACTAAATAATGAACCCATGGCCGTGCCAACATTGGAGATCCTCCCTAACCTCTCAGTTGTTTTTCCCTAAGATACCCAGGGACCCCATAGGCAAAATGTTTGTCTGTTGGCCAAATAGTGCATGAGTAGGCAGACAATGTCTAATGTTTGTAGGCATTTTACTGGGCCCTCAAACTTCCTTGAAGTGTATCTATAGCAGTGATGGTGAACCTTTTTGAGCCTGAGTGCCAAAACCGCGACGCACAACCAACTTATTTCTTTCAAAGTGCCAACACAGAATTAAACCTACCAGCGGCTCTGGCTATGTACAGACGATGGGACTGATCATCCCTCTCTGAATGAGCCCTAAGGGACCAAAAACGTACAATTCTGCCACATTCGCTCAGAATGCAGGCTAAGGAATGCATTGTGCAACATACACTGACCTACCAGACACATGCACTCACCTACCTGACCATTACACTGACCTACCTGACACATGCACTCACCTACTACCTCACACATGCACTCACCTACCTGACCATTACACTCACCTACCTGACACATGCACTCACCTACTACCTCAAACATGCACTCACCTACCTGACACATGCACTCACCTACCTGACCATTACACTCCCCTACCTGACACATGCACTCACCTACTACCTCACACATGCACTCACCTACCTGACCATTACACTCCCCTACCTGACACATGCACTCACCTACTACCTCACACATGCACTCACCTACCTGACCATTACACTCCCCTACCTGACACATGTACTCACCTACTACCTCACACATGCACTCACCTACCTGACACATGCACTCACCTACCTATGTGAGATAGGGACCTTAGATTGTAAGCTGTTTGATGTAAATAAACTGTATACTGTATAAATCGTGGCACAATATGTACCTGTAATAAATAAATCTATTGCCAAAACTTGTTTTTTGTTTTGGATAGAGGGGGAAAGTTTAGAACTCTTGTCAGGTTTACTGCCATTGTTTACTGCCATTGGATTCACCGTTTAAGAGGCCCCTTCACTTCCTGTCTGGTAAAAAAAAGTTGTGCCCAGGACAGGAAGTGCAGTGAAATCTCTCTAGCAGCAACACAGATACATGTAAAAATGCTTTATTTAAAGTTAAGTAGGTAAAAGATACGCTGTCAGCTTTGTATTGTTGTCTGTTCCATATTTTCCTTAAAGTGGTTGTAAAGTCTTTTTTTTTTTTCTATAAAAATAACAAACTCGTTATACTTACCTGTTGATTTGCACAGAACAGCCCGGGTCCTCCTCTTCTCGGGCCCTTCTTCTCTGATCCTGGTCCCTCCCTCCTGTTCAGTTCCCCCACAGCAAGCTGCTTGCTATGGGGGCACCCGAGCTGAGTCACAGCTCTGTGTCCATTCAAAAAGGGAGCCCTGACCCTGCCCTGCTCCCTCTCTCCCCTGATTGGCTAGCTGACTTTAATTGACAGCAGCAGGATGCAATGTCACCGCTGCTGTGTCTCAGCTAATAAGGAAGTAGAATCTCGGACAGCTGAAACACTCATGGACATCGCTGGACAGAGAGGGACCTCAGCTAAGTGTTAGGGGGGTCGAGTGGGGATGCTATTCTAATGCATAGAATGCATTAAGGTAAAAAAAACTTCTGTGCTGCAGACCCCCCCCCATTTTTCCTACATGTGCCCGATCCCATCCAGCGATGTGCACAAGCGCAATGGCTCCAGCCGCTGTCGCTCTCCTCATTCGACAGATTGATAACAGCAGGACCCATTGGCTTTCGCTGCTGTCAATCAAAAGCTGTGACACAGGAGCGGGGAGCGGGGCCCAGTCCTGCTGTCTGTGTCAATGGACGCAGCAGCGGGACTCGGAAGTGAGCCTGCATGGGTGCCCCCATGGAAAGCAGCTCTGATGAAGAGAAGGGGCTTGGTGCACCAGCAGGGGATCCAAGAAGAGGATCTGGGCTGATTTGGCCGGGGATCCCGGTCGTGTGTATGCTCCATCGGCACTGCCTCGCAATGTTTCCCATAGGTAAGTAGTAGATCTGGCGGAAAAAAAACTCTGGGAATCCGACGGGAAAATAGAGAGAAGGTTCTCTATTTTCCCGCCGGGATTCCCGGCTGTTTTCCTGATGGGAAAACTGCGAGGAAGCACACACACGTTTGGTTTTCCCGGCCAAAAGCTCTCCTGGCAGTTTTCCTGCCGGGAAAACCGGTCGTGTGTACGAGGCTTCAGAGTTCCAAACTTGATTAAGTATTTCTCCATCGCTAAACAATGAACAAACTTTTTTTATTAGCATCAAAGTTGGAATGGAACGATCTCTATTTTTATAACATAATTAGAGCGATCGAGTTCTCCCGATATCTCGCACAAGTCTTGCATTACAAAATGAACCAATGAATGACAGACTGACAGAAATTGGTTTTTTTTTGTTGTTTTTTACTTTTTAAACTTTTGCGACATTGATTTATCATTTGATTTTTCAATATGTTCAAGGTTTCAAACCGCTAGCAATTGTAAATATTTTTTCAAAACTCCCACGGCACACCTGCAAATTTAATGCGGCACACTAGTGTGCCATGGCACACAGTTTGAGAATCACTGATCTAAAACCAAAAATAAAAAGTTTTTGGTACCGATACACTTTAATTAAAATCAGGCTGCAATATACAAAAACTCTTCAGGGCATATAATTTACCACTCATAGGACAAGCAGCTAGGGTGACCACATTTCCAAACTGCCATTCAGGGACACTCCCCCTCACTCACCTTCCCCAAAAAAAGATGAGGGGGGGCGGGGGGAAATGTGCAATTTGGCGTTGGGTTATTTGTCAGGTGATTGTGCCACTTGCCACCAGATGCAGTCCCGCTTGCCACCCATAGCCTGCCACCATATGCAGTGCTGCTGTCACTCCCTCTGCATGAGCCACGTGTGTAGAAGTAAAGGAGTGGCGTCACTATCTGGAGAGTGAAGATCACACCAGTCCCTGCTGCTTGCCGCTGGGTTCCGGAGAAGTAGGCGCAGGCCTCGCTCGGGTATCACTGTCTGAGAGTAAATTGTCACTGGTTGCAAGATGCCAGGCAGTGCTGGCCCTAGCAACCAGTTCCGGAAATGTAGTTATTAGTTAGTAGGGGGTGGCTGTGTCCTCTATTTCATTCCGGGACATTGTATTGTCCCGGAATGAAGGTGCCCGGGACCCAGGACAGACATGTCAATTGCGGGACAGTCCCGGGCAATCCGGGACACGTGGGCAGCCTACAAGCAGCACACCACATTGAATCAGTTAATTGTGCCCCTCTTGCTATCAATGTCTTCCCTTTCTTGGACTGATCTGCTCCTCCAAGCTTTTATGTGGGGGCTTTATGCAGTATTGTTTGCTCCTCTCTAGTTAGGTCAGTTGGGAAGGTATGAGGTCTCCATGGAGGAAGGATATTCTGCTACACACAGCCCACAGCTAGTGCACCTGTTGCTGATAGAGTGGGGGAACCAGCAGGCCCTGTCCCTGATGTATGGTAAGATGATCCACATTGCCTAGTTACAAGAAAAAAAGTATGCTGGCTTCCATGGCAGTAAATGTTACACACAAGCATCATTTTCTGACCCGTCAGACAGGTTCCTGCTAGAACTGAACTCAACTGTACATCATGTGCAACTGTTTACTTGTAACCAACCTAGCTGTCACCTCTTGCCCTCTATCACAATATCAAATGAGTGATATGTATACTTATATGAACCATGTC
Source organism: Rana temporaria (assembly GCF_905171775.1). Classification (NCBI taxonomy): domain Eukaryota; kingdom Metazoa; phylum Chordata; class Amphibia; order Anura; family Ranidae; genus Rana; species Rana temporaria. Next base: position 321,637,083 of record NC_053493.1, read on the forward strand.
ACACATATCAAGAGGAATGTTCTTGCTGGTTTAGAAAACGGTTATAAAATATACAGCGCTAACATAAATGAATCAGCACAAACATCTAACAGTAAGCACAGCTACAAAGTGAGATACACACAAAATAAAAAATAAAAGTAATAGAGCTGCGCTATAACAACTAAGTGAGAATCATAAAAAAAGTGAATATATGAAGAAAAACAGGGAACAAGTCCATAGGTGAAGAGTAGGTCTATGTAAAGTACCATAAATCTTGAGACTGGCCCGGATTCAGATACAATAGTGTATCTCTCTGCGGGCGTAACGTATCTCAGATACGTTACGCCGCCGTAAATTAGGGCGCAAGTTCCGTATTCAGAAAGAACTTGCGCCTTAAGTCACGGCGGCGTAACGTATGTGGTCCGGCGTAAGCCCGCCTAATTCAAATGTGGATGATGTGGGCGTTTAAATTAATGGTGACCCGGCGTATTTGAAGTTTTTTTAGAACGGCGCATGCGCCGTCCGTGAACGTTTCCAAGTGCGCATGCTCTAAATTACGCCGCAAACTGTCAATGCTTTCGACGTGAACGTAATTTACGTACAGCCGTATTCGCAAACGACGTAAAATTTTCACAATTCGACGCGGGACTGACGTCCATACTTAACATAGGATACGCCTCATATAGCAGGGGTAACTTTACCCTGGAAAAAGCCTAATGTAAACAACGTAAAAAATGTGCCGGGTGGACGTACGTTTCTGAATCGGCGTATCTACCTAATTTGTATATTCCTCGCGTAAATCAACGGACGTGCCACCTAGCGGCCAGCGTAAATATGCAGCCTAAGATACGACGGTGTAAGACACTTACGCCGGTCGGATCTTAGGGAAATCTATGCGTAACTGATTCTATGAATCAGTCGCATAGATACGACCCCGCAACTCAGAGATACGCCGTCGTAACTGCTCTCTGAATCCGGGCCACTGTCTGTAAACCACCAGGGGTGAATCTAGTCCTATTTAACACCAGTGCAAACCTGTGCTCCCCTTACCACATGAAGTTCAAGCTTACCAGAAAGCAAGCTTTATAAAGCCAGTGGCTATAACCCAGCCAGGGTCTTATCCAGAAAATCAGCAACAGCCCCTCAAGATATAAATGATAAGCAGACCACAGCAAACTCCAAGGATGATCGATATAGGTAAAAAACATCAAGGAAAAAAAGCCGACTGGCAAGCGGACACCCGTCCACTGCAAGGTCACAACGCGAGCAATTTTTTTTTTCATAGTATATTTTTTATTTATTATTTTTATACATTGTTTTAAAAGCCCTGGTTGGGGGCTTTGGTGAAATATCAGGGTCTAAACAAACCTCAATATCTCACTTTTGAGACAGAGATTCTCCAGTCCCTTTATCTGCAGTCTCAGCTGCACTGGACAGTGAATAAATGGGAAGTGCTCCATGCTGAGCAGCTTCCTGTCCATTCAAAAACTGAAGCATAGTGAACAGTGTTTTCTAGAAATTTTCTGTTTTTGCAAGTTCTTATATTGTGTATATATATATATATATATATATATATATATATATATATATATATATATATATATATATATATATATTTGTATATATGTATCCATATATATATTTTTTTTTCAGTCTACTAATTTTCCTTACGTTATAAGATGCTTTGTGTAGTTCAGCATGTCCAGGCATGCACTCCGGTTATATTGCATAACATTTGTAGAACTGGTACATTTTGGCCATGCCTAGGCATGCATAGGCTAGATATTTTTGCAGCCTGGAAAGGCTATACAGTAAAAGCAGCTCAGAGAATCTTAAAAGTCAATGCTGTTACCTCTGCCGGGTTAGCCCCCCCATATAAAAAAAATTGACTTTTTTTATGCAGTTTGTTAGATCTTTGTTAGATCAGGTTAGATCAATCATTGTTTGCGTTAGATCACACACAGAAGAAGCAATATTAACAGTTATTTGCTGGGGGGGCTAACCCGTCACCAGCCCCCCCTTATCAAATTTTCTGGCCAAAAATCATTCAGGCTAATAGATATTCGTTAGATCCGGTAAGATCAACTGGATTTAACGTTAGATCTCACATAATTAGAGACTTATTAAGTGATTAATGAGGGGGGGCTGGCCCCCCCTTATCAATATTTTTGGCCAAAAATCATTCAGGCTAATAGATATTCGTTAGATCCGGTAAGATCAAGTGGTTTTAACGTTAGATCTCACATCGTTTCAGAGATATTCCACATAAAAATTTAGATATTGGGTGTATACAAGGACTAATGAGGGGGGTCTGGCCCCCCCTTATCAATATTTTTGGCCAAAAATCATTCAGGCTAATAGATATTCGTTAGACCTGGTAAGATCAAGTGGTTTTAATGTTAGATCTCACATCGTTTCCGAGATATTCCACATAAAAAAATTGATTTTAGGTGGTACATGTGCATGGACATATGGACGGGTTGGCCCCCCCCTTATCAAATTTTCTGGCCGAAAATCATTCAGGCTAATAGATATTCGTTAGATCCGGTAAGATCAACTGGTTTTAACATTAGATCTCACATAATTAGAGACTTATTAAGTGATTAATGATAAAGTCATTAATGATAATGATTTTCGGCCAGAAATATTGATAAGGGGGGGGCCAGCCCCCCTCATTAGTCCTTGTATACACCCAATATCTGTATTTATATGTGGAATATCTCTGAAATGATGTGAGATCTAACGTTAAAACCACTTGATCTTACCGGATCTAACGAATATCTATTAGCCTGAATGATTTTTGGCCAAAAATATTGATAAGGGGGGGCCAGCCCCCCCTCATTAATCACTTAATAAGTATCTAATTATGTGAGATCTAACGTTAAAACCACTTGATCTTACCGGATCTAACGAATATCTATTAGCCTGAATGATTTTCAGACAGAAAATTTGATAAGGGGGGGCCAACCCGTCCATATGTCCATGCATATGTACCACCTAAAATCTATTTTTTTATGTGGAATATCTCTGAAATGATGTGAGATCTAACGTTAAAACCACTTGATCTTACCGGATCTAACGAATATCTATTAGCCGGAATGATTTTTGGCACAAAAAATTGATAAGGGGGGCCAGCCCCCCCTCATTAATCACTAAATAAGTGTCTAATTATGTGAGATCTAACGTTAAAACCAGTTGATCTTACCGGATCTAACGAATATCTATTAGCCTGAATGATTTTTGGCCAGAAAATTTGATAAGGGGGGGCTGGTGATGGGTTAGCCCCCCCAGCAAATAACTGTTAATATTGCTTCTTCTGTGTGAGATCTAACGCAAACAATGATTGATCTAACCTGTACTAACAAAGATCTAACAAACTGCATAAAAAAAAGTCAATTTTTTTTTATATGGGGGGCTAACCCGGCAGAGGTAATGCTGTTTGCTGTGCTAATGATTTGGCAAGAACAAACTGATCACATGACCGACTGTTGCTTCTGTCTGACTAATGTTGCCGTTTTCTCTGCTAAAAATAAAAACTCAACTGAATACCCCAATCTGACTTCAGCCATGAGACCATTGCCACAAGATGACAATCTGCCAGTATTGAATCCACCAGAGAAATTGAGCTCAAAGTAGTTGTAAACTTTCCTGTATATTTGTACCTATAGGTAAGCCTATAATAAGGCTTATCTATAGGTACTGTAAATATCTCCTAAACATGCACCATTTAGGATATTTACTGTATACTGTGCCAATGATGTCATCAGCGCATGCGCTCTGAAGGAACAGCCACCTGTGCCATTTCTCTAGAAGTCAGTAATCGGCGGCTGCCGAGCGCATGCGTGGGAGTGACGTCACGTGGCTCCGGCCAGTCATACAGCCGGAGTCCGTGGCCCCAGAAGAAGACAGGCCAAGATGGATGGGGACTATGTGGGGTTTGTATTAAGGTAAGTGTTACATAATGTGCTAGTATGCAAATCAGGGAAGGAAAAAAAAAAACAAGTTTACTTCCTCGTTAAACAAAACAGACAAATATGCTGCAATGCGCCAGCCATTCACAGACAATATCAATAACCAGGATTTTGAACTGTGTAGGGCTTTTTTTGCCCTGCTTCTCCTGTGGGTCACAGGAGTGCAGGGGTTCTGCACCTCTGTGACCCATATTCAATCAGTCAGTCCAGGCTCTGGAGAGATCCCTAATTTAATGACATGACTCGCCCAGATGCCCGGACCTGCTGCTGGCTCAGGCTCTGAGAGCCTGAGCCAACAATTCATGCCCTCTCCACAGCATAGTGCTCCAGTGAGTGCTGGAGGGGCAGAGCAGAGAGCCGGTGACTGATAGTCACCACTCTCTGCTTACTGTTTTCCACGGCAAAAAAGCTCTGCCACCAAGTTTCTTGATGGATTCTGTCGAGGAAAACGGTTGTGTGTATGAGGCCTTACGATTATGGCTAGCTGCTACTTTAGCCATCAGACAATTGCTCAGTAGGAGGGATTCCCATGTCTTCACTGTCTGTGTTGATGGGAGAATCGTATGAATTTCACGGGGGGCAGGAAAGAATTTGGTCCACAGATCAGATAGGTTATCAATGACAAGCGGTTTGAAGATCTGTTAGTGGGGCCCCAGAGAAAATTGCCTGGAAAGCATTCAAGGATATTGTTGACAGTTTTCTTGGCAACTACAAAGCACCAAATTATATTCAGCTGGTTGACAAGCTGTTTACAGGATACAAGACCATGTAGTGCAACATGTCACTGAAGATTCATTTTCTGCATTTACGCTTAGACTCATAGGTATTGCATTAGGGTGTGCACCCCAAAGCTCATGCGTGTGTGTGTAAATATTAGGGTTGTCCCGATACCGATACTAGTATCGGTATTGGGACCGATACCGATACCGAGCATTTGCCCGATACCTGGACAGTCAGGGTGATCAGTGCGGTGGGGGAGTCATAAGCACTGATCCCCGCTGACTGTCCTCATATCCTCCTCCAGCCCCCCTCCGTGTACCACTCCATACTGCCATCTCCCCCTGCCATCCGTGCTGCTGCCGCCCTGTGTTTACAACGTTTCAGTTTATGAATGAAGAGAAGCCGCTGTCTTCTCTCATTTTCAGTACAGCTGAGGCTGCAGAGAAAGGGACTGGGGAATCTGTGTCCCTAGTCCCTTTCTCTGTCTCAGAGGAGAGATGTCAGAGGCCTGTTAAGACCCCTGATATCTCACCAAAGCCCCCAACAGGGCTGATAAAAAAAAAAAAGAAATTGCAATAAATAATAAAAAAAAATTATTGTAAAAAAAAAAAAAACACACTGACACTATCCATGGGCTTGTAAATAGAGCAGTGGACCTTGTCAGTAGAGCAGTGGACTTGTGAGTAGAGCAGTGGACCTTGTCAGTAGAGCAGTGGGCTTGTAAATAGAGCAGTGGACCTTGTCAGTAGAGCAGTGGACTTGTGAGTAGAGAAGTGGATCTTGTCAGTAGAGCAGTGGGCTTGTAAATAGAGCAGTGGGCCTTGTCAGTAGAGTAGTGGACTTGTAAGTAGAGTAGTGGACCTTGTCAGTAGAGCAGTGGACCTTGTCACTAGGGCAGTGGACTTGTAAGTAGAGAAGTGGACTTGTGAGTAGAGCAGTGGACCTTGTCAGTGGAGCAGTGGACCTTGTCAGTAGAGCAGTGGGCTTGTAAATAGAGCAGTGGGCCTTGTCAGTAGAGCAGTGGGCTTGTAAATAGAGCAGTGGACCTTGTCAGTAGAGCAGTAGAGCAGTGGACTTGTGAGTAGAGCAGTGGACCTTGTCAGTAGAGCAGTGGGCTTGTAAATAGAGCAGTGGACCTTGTCAGTAGAGCAGTGGACTTGTGAGTAGAGAAGTGGACCTTGTCAGTAGAGCAGTGGGCTTGTAAATAGAGCAGTGGGCCTTGTCAGTAGAGTAGTGGACTTGTAAGTAGAGTAGTGGACCTTGTCAGTAGAGCAGTGGACCTTGTCACTAGGGCAGTGGACTTGTAAGTAGAGTAGTGGACTTGTAAGTAGAGTAGTGGACTTGTAAGTAGAGTAGTGGACTTGTAAGTAGAGTAGTGGACTTGTAAGTAGAGCAGTGGACCTTGTCAGTAGAGCAGTGGACTTGTAAGTAGAGAAGTGCCAGTGGACCTTGTCACTAGGGCAGTGGACGGTGTCAGTGGGGCAGTGGACTTTTGTCGGTAGGGCAGAGGATGGTGTAAGTAGAGCAGTGGACAGTGTAAGTAGGGCAGAGATTGGTGTCAGGTAGGGGGAATCTGCACCACACAGGGTGATTAGGGTGTGCCCAGGCACAACCTGTGCGCACACTTATGCCTGGATGTCTTTCACGAAAATCTATGTGCAGTCGGTGACAGACATGGTGAAAAGTTCAGGATATTGCTACAATGGAAAAACAGTATCAGGACTCAGCAACTGCAGCAACTGGAACCCATCGGTGTTGACTGACTATTGTTAGACGCTGAAGTGAGATGCACTTGACACTGAGTATAAAGGAAAATCAGCAGCAAGACACTTTTAGCTCTGTTGAACTCATGAAGAGTGTCAAAAACATTATACGATTGAATACATTATAGTCATTAAAAGTTATTGTAATATTTCTCAAGATTCCTACATGATACATTTAGTCAGAAATGATATTTGTGTTTTTCTAACAGCAAAACTTAAAAAAAAAATGGCTGTTCAGTGTTAAGTTTGAAGTACATTCACACCATTTGCATTGGGTTACGCTGGACACATGGGTGTAGCATAAGGGGTTGCAGGGGTCACAATCGCAACCCCACCCCTAGCTCCAGGAGGCCCCTGCAGCCTCCCTGTCATATTATAAAATCCTCCTTTAAATTGTAAAGCGCTGCGCAAACTGGTGGCACTGAATAAATCCTGTATAATATGAATATTAAAGATATAGATATATGTGGAATGCCATTGTGGGTACAGTGTTGCATGACCGCGCAATCGTCATTCAAAGTGTGACAGCGCTGAAAGCTGAATATTGGCATGGGTAGGAAGGGGGTGAAAGTGCCCAGTAAGCAAGTGGTTAAAGGGGTGGTTCCCCCTAAAACAAATTTCTAACAATACATTCGGAAGACTGCTTACACTGCGGGTAGGCTGGCTTTTTTTTTTTTTTCGTACATACCTCGATATCGCCGTTTCATCCCTCGACTTCCGGGTATGAGTCTTGTGGCGGTGAGTGTTCCTAGTTGATTGACGTTCCTCCGACCGACGCATACTTGGCGTCACGACTTTCCGAAAGAAGCCGAACGTCGCTGCGCAGGCGCCGTATAGAGCCGACTCTATACGGCGCCTGCGCAATGACGTTCGGCTTCTGTCAGAAAGTCGTGATGCGCAGTATGCGCCGGTCGGAGGAACGTCAATCAACTAGGTCCAGCAAGACTCATACCCGGAAGCCGAGGGATGAAATGGCGATATCGAGGTATGTACGAAAAAAAAAAAAGCCAGCCTACCCGCAGTGTAAGCAGTCTTCCGAATGTATTGTTAGAAATTTGTTTTAGGGGGAACCACCCCTTTAAGAATTGCCATGGCACAAACAGTGCAATTTTGTATTAGCCAGGCATGCATGTTCATGTATTGTAGAACTGGCCTGATTACAGGCAATTAAAAAATAAACAATTAAATACCTATTTCATTTTAAGACTCCATTCACACCTAGGCAGACAAATTCGCGGCGTTTTGTCGCCGCAAATCGGGGTACAAATAGCTGCGTTTTGTACCGCGATTTGCGGCGACAAAACGCCGGTATTGTCCGCCTAGATGTGCCCCAGGCGTCCGGCGTTCGGCGTGGAGATGTGAACCATCTCCATAGAGGGACATGTTTTTTCATCCCTCTGGCGGCAGCGGCGTAGCACTACAGGCGTAAAAACGCCTAGATGTGAATGGGGGCTTAGGTAAGGGGTTATGTTAGTCAATATTTATTTTCCATGTGATATATTTTTTTTAGATGTGAATTTTCTTGTGACTGTAGTACTGCTGCTGCTAAATAATTGCACCGTCCACCTTCCAACACCTATCCAGCTTTAAGATAAAGGTATCTATGAGCTATAAGCTGTGCATTGTGTCAGCTTGGTGGGATGATGCATCTACAGCTCCAGTGCCAGAATGAGTGATAGGCAGAAAAGATGGCCGCCCTGAGGCACTGCAACAGAAGGAGGGGCACAAATAAGACAGGACCTGCAACTTCTGCTGCTGAACAGCTTCACAGCTCTGGGGGGGTGCTTTGGCCTTTTAAACTTTCAAGCTAAAGGACCGTGTCCTGGCAATAAGGAGTCTATTCCAAATGAATGGTCTGCCTTAACACAATGCATGTTTACATGTAATGGGCTCCTAAAGGGCCCTAGGGGAGAGAAAAAGGACTGTACTGTCACAATGCATGGTAATCTTATAAATAACGGGGCAGATCCACAAAAGAATTACGCCGGCGTATCTATTGATACGCCGCATAATTTCAAATTTTGCGCGTCGTATCTTTGTTTTGTATCTACAAAACAAGATACGACGGCATCTCGGATCGATCCGTCTTAGTACGCCGTCGGATCTAAGATGCAATTTTTCGGCACCCGCTAGGTGGCGTTTCCGTCTAATTCCGTGTCGAGTATGCAAATTAGCTAATTACAGCGATCCACGAACGTACGTCCGGCCGGCGAATTTTTTTACGTCGTTTGCGTTCGGCTTTTTCCGGCGTATAGTTTAATCTGCTATATGGTGGCGTACTCAATGTTAAGTATGGCCGTCGTTCCCGCCTCGCATTTTGAATTTTATACGTCGTTTGCGTATAGGGAATTGCATAGGATGACGTCACCGTCGTGAGCATAGGCTTGTTCCGGGTTAATTTCGAGCATGCGCACTGGGATACCCCCACGGACGGCGCATGCGCAGTTAAAAAAAAAAACGCCGGGTGACAACGTATTTACATAAAACACGCCCCCATCACAGAGATTTGAATGCCGCACCATTACACCGCCAAAGATACACTACGCCGCCATAACTTCCGGCGCAAATTCTTTAAGGATTCGAAAAAAAAAATAAGTTACGGCGGCGTAGTGTACCTTAGATACGCTGCGCCCGGCTGAGAGATGCGCCACTGTACGTGGATCTGGCCCAGCATATTTAGCAACGGCTCCTAAGGACCTTAAATTAGTGAAATTAATTTGCAGAGCCTAATAAAATGAACGTTCATAAGGCTTTGTGAATTAAGTGAAGTTTTATCCACTTTATATACCCAATCCTGTGCAGGAAAATGAAAATATATAATTAGATTTTTTTCTTGCTGATTGGATGATAGAAGTGAACACAGCTTCACCTTATTTACTAAGGCCTCTATCAGATGTGTGGCAGTTCTTTCCATCTTTTTTGAAAAGTGATCCACTGTGGATCGCTTTTCAGAGACTGGTTGACAGGCAACTGGGATGTGTCACTTCCCCACCACCTATTTTAACCCTGATAAGCTGAACCAACTACATGCAGTTGCAGGGCAGTTGTAGTGTGGCCCCATTCACTTCAAAGGTGGCAAGATTGCCTGCAAAATGTGATAAGGGTTTAATTTTTTTCTGCAGCATGTGTACATTTCTGAATGGTTGCGTATCTTTCTTTAGGTCCAGCTGCCGGCTTTCTCACCCCTGACTGCCCGAGGGAACCAGCCCTAAGGCCCCTTTCACACTAAAGCCCCTTTCACACTTGTGCTACTCCAAAGTCGCGCGATTTTCCCCGCTGTAATGCCATGTGCCTGGTGCGCAATGACATATATTGGCATGGGGCGTGGTCACCGGGTGATGTCATCCGTGACCACGCCCCTTATGACCTTACCACCCAGGGTATGATGGGACGGTGACATCATAAGAGGGCGGGGTCACCGGATGACATCACCCGGTGACCACGCCCCATGCCAAGTTGCGCACCACGCACATGGCATTACAGCGGGAGAGATCGTTGCATCAACATCGGAAGAAAAGCAGAGGGAGTAAGGCCCCGTACACACGGCCGAGGAACTCGACGTGCCAAACACATCTAGTTCCTCGGCCAGTTCAGCCCTGAAGCCGCCGAGGAGCTCGGCGGGCCGAGAGCTCCCATAGAACAACGAGGAAATAGAGAACATGTTCTCTATTTCCTCGTCGAGCTCCTCGTCGGCTTCCTCTGCGAAATTGTACACACGGCCGGGTTTCTCGGTAGAATTCAGCCAGAAACTCGGTCGGAAGCTGAATTCTGCCGAGGAAACTGGTCGTGTGTACGGGGCCTGAGACGACGAGGAAGACCGGGCAAGAGCTAGCAAAAGAACAGAAGACAGCGGAGAAGCCCGGAAGAAAACACCGGACAGCGAGAGAAGGACCAGAGAGAGCGCAGAGAAGTCGGACGAGACCAACGAAGTCGGAAGAGACCCCCGGAGCTGCCTAATAAATTATTTTAAAAACCTGTGTATTGTGTTTTGGCCCATAATAAATGCATGTCTACTGAACACAGAACTCCCATGGATTACTGAGAGCTTATGGAGTACAGAGGTCTGGCTGCAGTGGCGGTCCGTCCATAGAGGGCGCTGCCCCCTCTGGCTCTGCACCGCCACTGAAAATAACATACATTTATGCATTGCATGAATGTATGTTGTTGTTGCCAGCTGCCGCTGATTCAGGTGGCCGGACACTGAATAACGGCAGCTGGTTGGCTGTGCGGAAGTGCCTATCAGTGCCAGCGGCTCTGATAAGCCTCGTACACACGGCCGAGGAACTCGACGTGCCAAACACATCGAGTTCCTCGGCCAGTTCAGCACTGAAGCCGCCGAGGAGCTCGGCGGGACGAGAGCTCCCATAGAACAACGAGGAAATAGAGAACATGTTCTCTATTTCCTCGTCGAGCTCCTCGTCGGCTTCCTCGGCTGAAAGTGTACACACGACCAGTTTCCTCGGCAGAATTCAGCCAGAAACTCGGTCGGAAGCTGAATTCTGCCGAGGAAACTGGTCGTGTGTACGGGGCCATAGGCTTTCCGAGTACAGCCCTCGTCTCCCGGATGCTTTATCCAGGGAACGTACGGGGTGCGTTCCTTTGATAAGACTGACGGCCGTCTCAGCCAATCAGGTTCGCCGATTCTGGTTATCGGTAACCTGATTGGCTGAAGCGTCACCAAGGCGGGAGAAGAAATCGAGGGCCGTGGAAGGATTAAGGTAAGTGCATTTTACAGGTCAGAGCGGCGACAATGGGCATCAATGGGCACAGTGGCATCAAGGGCACAGTGGTGACAATGGGCACAGTGGCAACAATTAAAGGGCACAGTGACATGCACAGTGGCAACAATGGGCACAGTGGCGACAGTTAAAGGGCACAGTGGCATCATGGGCACAGTGGTGACAATGGGCACAGTGGCAACAATTAAAGGGCACAGTGACATGCACAGTGGCAACAATGGGCACAGTGGCGACAGTCAAAGGGCACAGTGGTGACAATTGGCACAGTGGCGACAATTGAGGGGCACAGTGGCTGCGTTTGATGGCATGGCACAGTGGTGACAATTGATGGCACAGTGGCTGCGTTTGATGGCATGGCACAGTGGTTGCGTTTGATGGCATGGCACAGTGTTGACAATTGATGGCACAGTGACTGTGTTTGATGGCATGGCACAGTGACTGCGTTTGTTGGCATGGCACAGTGACTGCGTTTGATGGCATGGCACAGCGGCTGCGTTTGATGGCATGGCACAGCGACTGCGTTTGATGGCATGGCACAGCGACTGCGTTTGATGGCATGGCACAGTGACTGCATTTGATGGCATGGCACAGCGACTGCATTTGATGGCATGGCACAGTGACTGCGTTTGATGGCATGGCACAGTGACTGCATTTGATGGCATGGCACAGTGACTGCATTTGATGGCATGGCACAGTGGTGATAATTGATGCCACAGTGGCTGCATTTGATGGGTACAGTGAGGCTGCAATTTTTTTTTTTTTTTCGTTTGCGCCCCCCAAAAATTGTGAGCACCAGCCGCCACAGTCTGGCTGGCAGAGGTGACGACGTAAGCATGCTCAGGCAGGTGTAATGTAAATGCAGACAAGCAGGGGAAGGTGGGCAGTGGTGGCTGATGCTTAATTTTCTTGCCCAGCCAGCCAACTACTCCCCACCCCCGGTGCTCACTCGCTGGATTGATCTTACCCCATTCAGGTCCCAGATTCCGCGGCTTCCCTCCCTGCATCTCCTCCTGATTCCCATTGGTCGCTTCTCCTCCCGACCAATCAGGTCTCAGGGCCTGCTTCCTAATTGACCAGGAGAAGAAACAGGAAGACATTAGCGAATATTAATATGCTAATATCACGCAACTGGGTGGGTTTGGGGCACAGAGCTCTGCGCCCTGAGCCCACCTTTTTTTAAGCCAATTAGAGCCTCAGGCTCTAATCATGAGCTTCACAAAAAAAAAAAAAAAACATTGAAATCCATGCATCCGGTGTCCTGCATGTAGATAAGGGGGCCAGGCGCATGGATTAGGGGCCGGCGCCCCGTATAAGCAGCCACCAATGGGAATGTGGGACAATAGTGACAATAGGGGGGGGGGAATAATACAAGGCAGCCATGTCTAGTGTGAGCAAACCCTACAAAAAAAAGAACATTCTCCAAAAATGTACCCTGTGCCCTTATCTATAAAGAAGGGAATACTGGAAGTTGGTTACTCAAACATTTCCAATCAAAATTGGAATTCAATGTTTAGAATGTTATCTCTTTATTGTAGAACATCTATCAAATATTCACCACCTATCTATGGCACCTATTAAAATGGTCTGAGCAGGCATTGGCATGCTAACTAACAACACCTGAGAAAGTAAATGTAACAGTTATAAGATAAATATACATAGGAAGAATGGCTAGCAAATGACTAGGGGTTGCATATTTGTAAGTGTATGATTGGTTTAGTTTATGCTTCTTTTAGAGTGAATACGGTAGTGTGGGGAGTGCGCTGTGAGCGGTGAATACGGTACTGTAACAGGTATAGGAGGCCGGGGGTCGCCTCCTCGTGCCGCAGCTCAGGCAGTAATTGGTCAATTAGCGCTCCTCATTAAGAACAATTTACATTAACCAGATTTGGGAAAACACTCAGACAAGGGATTACAGCGTTTATCTACAGCTTTAATTGACTTATCATATTCATTGGGGACACGAGACTGAGCAGGGCGGTGCAATATTTCCAATTAATCAGAATTCCAATAATAAGTTATAAGTTATTGGGATCATCAATGTGTTGAAGAGCAACCAAGGAACAAATCTGACAACTGCTGTCCAACTGCCACTCATCCCCCAGTATAGGGATCAATCCGTGCAAATGCCATGGACAAAACAAATCTACTCTTCTTCAATGTCCCATTCATCCATCTTTCAAAAAAATCATACCTTGGTGCAAAAATGTATTAATAAACCAAAGTTTAATCCGTCACATATTAAATACTGTACATGTATATACAATAGTTGTAGAATGAATATACACTGACCCTAACTGTACTTTTGATGCTTTGTCATGTTTGATTTAAAGATAGAGTGAGTAAGTAAAACATTAAAATTCAGGAAAAGCAATAACAAAAAAAAATGATTATATGTGTTAAGAAAAAAAACAAAAAAGAAAAACGATCTTATTAGAGGTCATATGATGGACTTTATGATAATAATATCCATTTTGAGTTTTCATTTAAAACAATAAAATCTGGTTGGCTGGTATGGGCAACTATTATTATTATTATTATTATTATTATTATTATTATTATTATTATTAATAATATAATTATATAGCACTTTAGGCGGCACTTTACAGTATTAAGGGAGACAGAACAGTTCCAATAATTCAAGACAAGCCTTGCTCAAGGAAGCATACACTGGGACTAAACATAATAATGAAAAAACATATATATATATATATATATATATATATATATATATATATATATATATATATATATATATATATATATATATATATATATATATATATATGTATATATATATATATATATATATATATATATATATATATATATATATATATATATATATATATATATATACATACCCCACTTTTAAGTACACAATGGGGTTTATTTACTAAAGCTTGAAAGTGCAAAATAAGGCTCACTTCTGCATTGAAACCAATGAGCTTCTTACCCCAGCTTGTTTAATTAAGCTTTGGTTATAAAACCTTGAAGCTCATTGGTTTCTATGCAGAAGTGAGCCTGAGTTTGCACATTCCAGGTTTAGTAAATACACCCCATTGTGTACTTAAAAGTGGGGTATATATATATATATATATATATATATATATATATATATATATATATATATATATATATATATATATATATATATATATATATATTTATTTATATTTTTTATTTTTTATTATTATTGCATTATTATAATTTGTTTTGCTTTTCTTGTGTGTCTAGTATTTAATATAATATAATCACGGTAATAGAGTTTATCCCAGCCATAGACAGACAGTTTTACTGGCTAGCTACGGCTCCTTTGAGTGAGTTGTCGCTTGAACAGACATAGATGAGAGATTATGATACCCCAGTCTATAATAGACATATCAGATTTTACACTGAATTTAATCCCTTTATCATTGTCAGTAGCCAGGACTGGGATCAAATCGAATCCCATAGAGATGTCTGGCTAATAATCTACTTTTCCTTTTCTGATGGACTAGATATTGCTTGCCTCAAACTATTACCAGGTATCCATGTGTGCACAAATGTTTGATGGGCATCAGTATGTTGTGCTCATTGATGATGGTAAATTGTATCCACTCTGACCGCAGTGTTTTACATGCTACCATCTGATCAGAAGGGATGAACAAAGTTATATGAATTTAGGGGCAGAATGCAGGTTTCCGACAATAATGATTACTAGCCCCCTCCTTACCATGGCAATGCTTGGACTTGTGGTGACAGTAGGAGATATGAAAGTAATCCCCCCACTGCATGGTGCATAAAATGTACTTATTTGTATCAGTCACCATATATTTTTTATTTGTAAAAGTCTGCGGATATAAATATTTGCAGCAAACAAATGTAACTGTATTATTTTATATAAAGATGGCGGAAGGAAGGAAGGAATGAAGGAAGATGGGGAAATGAAGAAAGGGGGAGAAAGAAAGAAGGAAAGAAAGAAAGAAAGAAAGAAAGAAAGAAAGAAAGAAAGAAAGAAAGAAAGAAAGAAAGAAAGAAAGAAAGCTGTATTATTTTATATTGGATTATAGAAACCTCTATAAAGAAAAAAAAGAGACAAGAGGAAGGGGAAGATGGGGGAAGGGAGGAAGGAAAGAAAGAAAGAAAGAAAGAAAGAAAGAAAGAAAGAAAGAAAGAAAGAAAGAAAGAAAGAAAGAAAGAAAGAAAGAAAGAAAGAAGTATTATTTTATATTGGATTATAGAAACCTCTATAAAGAAAAAAAGAGAGAAAATAGGAAGGGGAAGATGGGGGAAGGAAGAAAAAAGAAAGAAAGCTGTATTATTTTAAAGTGGATTATATTAACCTCTATAAAGAAAAAGAGAGAGAAAATAGGAAGGGAATAAAGGAAGGAATGAAGGAAGAAAGGGGGGAAAGAAAGAAAGAAAGAAAGAAAGAAAGAAAGAAAGAAAGAAAGAAAGAAAGAAAGAAAGAAAGAAAGAAAGAAAGAAAGAAAGAAAGAAAGAAAGATGTATTATTTTATATTGAATTATAGAAACCTCTATAAAGAAAAAGAGAGAGAAAATAGGAAGGGAATAAAGGAAGGAAGGGAGGGAGGAAGGAAGGAAGGAAGTGGGAAAAGAAAGAAAGAAAGAAAGAAAGAAAGAAAGAAAGAAAGAAAGAAAGAAAGAAAGAAAGAAAGAAAGAAAGAAAGAAAGAAAGAGGAGGAGGAAGGAGGGGAAAAATGAGAGAATAAAGAAAAGTAATGAAGCAAGGAAAAGAAAGACGAGGAATACGTAAAGGAAAGAGAATGATAGATATATAGATATAGATATAGACAGACAGACAGACAGACAGATAGATAGATAGATAGATAGATAGATAGATAGATAGATAGATAGATAGATAGATAGATAGATAATAAATGTTAGGGTATACACAGAAGTGAACGTATAGCGGTAAGTGGCCATTATACAGGGAATGCAGGGACGGTATACATATTAGATGATATAAATAAAGAATACACACCAAGTGCAATAAACACCAGGGACTATGACTTATATGTTCAGACTACAGGACACCAGACCTTGTAGAATTTGCTTTTCATTTCTGCATTGACATACAATGTTCATGTATATGGTATTAGTAATGATCCAGCCATGGGAATAAAGGGATGTGTATATGAATGTCTATGTGAGGGTATCTCCCCTACTTCCACTATGTGATCATAGTAGTAGGTCTTCAGGATTCAGCAGCCTTCTCTCTGCCCTCTGCACATCACGTGATAGTTTCGGTTGACACTTGGCTGCCATTGTTCCTCCATGTTTTTGTGGATTGCAGGTCGGCTCACTCCCAGTTCTGCTAAGATTGGGCTCAGAGATGACACTTTGTGGAATAATAATAGGCATTAAATGACTTTGGAGTGTTAAGGTCAATGGAGCTCTTAATAATTATGCTAATTAGAAGTGCAGGTCCAGATACACCCTTCTTTTCATACTTGGCCCATTTTCACACCTTTCATCTTGGCTGTAGAAGAAGTCTAGTCCTGACCTATGCAAGTGTCAAGTCTCCATTGACAAGGTGATGGGGCTGGTTTCGGGGTAGCCGAGAGCAGACAGGGCCAAGTTTCGGTGGTCTGAATATATCAACATTAGTGTAATATGAAATGTATATGGCAGCTCAGGTCTGCTCTAATGAAATCTCTGTATGCCTGTCTGCAGACACAATCAGCACAGCTTGTCCTGCTCTGAGGGGTGTACTGATAAGAGCCATTCATGTAGATCTCATATATCTACCACACATTGTATTATAATATCACCTGAGCAAATATTGATTATCTCCATCCACTTTCACCTCTGCTTTGATGATGCGCTGACTTTGTTCATGTAAGAGGCAGAAATACATCAATAAATCCACAGCAAGCAGAGGGGACGTGACGTCACCATCCCTACTATAACACTACTCTGTTAATACAAGCATCTTTGCTGGTGGGAGTAGTAGTGAGAGTTATTATCGTTATTATTACCAATCATACATACCATTATTGCCCCCACTATAACTATACTATCACTTGCCTGAATATCTGCTGGTGATATTACTGTACAAATGTACTGTACTAAGTAACAATATACTACTAATAATACCTTTTATAATAATATACATATGTATTTGCAGTACTATTTTATAACTACCTCTACTATCAGTTCATTTTATTACGGCAACTATTATTATACGTAGCTGTTGTAGTAATAGTAGTGTATTTCTGAATGTATATTGTGCATCCTTTTAATATATGCATTTATACATTTCTAGTCTTCCAACGAACAGTTACTATTCCAACTGCTACTAATAGCATTATTATCATCATAATTATTGTTATTATTGATCAGTAGTAGTAGCAGTTGTAATAGTAGCATATTCTATTACATTGATTAATTGTTTCTGCTATAGATTTACCTCCACACCTTCTATTACTAAGACTACTAATAACTTTAAGATTAGTACGAGTAATCGTTGAAAAAGTAGGGTATTTGTAATTATCATTATATCTATTATATATCTATAGATATAGATCTCTCTCTCTCTCTCTCTCTCTCTCTCTCTTCTCTTTATATACAGAGAGAGAGAGAGAGAGAGAGAGAGAGAGAGAGAGAGAGAGAGAGAGAGAGAGAGAGATAGATAGATATATAGATATAGATCTCTCTCTTCTCTCTCTCTCTCTCTCTCTCTCTCTCCCTCTCTTCTCCCTCTCTCACTCTCTCCCCCTCTCTCTCTCTCTCTTTATACTTTAAACTATTGTTGTTTATACTAATTAGTCTATCTATCTATCTATCTATCTATCTATCTATCTATCTATCTATCTATCTATCTATCTATCTATCTATCCATTATATATACTGTATAACTATACTTTTAACTACTTTTTTAAGATTAGTACTAGTAAATGTTGTAATAGTATTTGTAATAAAATATATATCTATATCTATCTATATCTATCTATCTATCTATCTATCTATCTATCTATCTATCTATCTATCTATCTATCTATCTATCTATCTATTATATATACTATATAACTACTTTTATTTTGACAGTTTATGTCGATATTGTTATTATTTTATTATTCACTTCTGTGGAGATAAAACAATTGTTATGAGCTGAGCGCTATTAAATACAGAAAGCCATCTTCTTCATATATGTCCAATATGAACATAGAAAAATGGATACAATTTTTTAAATGAAAACTGTTTGTTTTTTTGTTTTATTTACCAACTTTAAGGGGATACACTTGGAGAGCACATACCTAAACATCACAGTCCTATTCAGTTATATATACAGCAATACCATACAATTATGTCATTCTTACTATAAATTTTCTGAAATCTAACGATAAGGTCAATAACATCAGGTGCTGGACACATGTCAAACACACAATTATCACAAATACATGCAACGTGCAAGCCAGTGTTCCCCATTATAGAAGTAATTAAAACTGTTATGAATTTTTTTAACAGAACTTTTCCAGGTCAGATTACTGTGGACTTTGTATCCATTGTACTGCCAATCAAATGAATAGGACAGATAAATGACATTTCTAGTAATAGGCATGGTTCCGATCTTCCATCAATCACTTGTACTGTAAGTAGTCTAGTGATAGAAGATTGCGCAGTTTAGAGACTGAATGAATGAATACAAATAATAACCTTGTATGTAGAATTCTCCAAATTATTATTTACAAACAGAAAACCAGAATCTGCTAAAGAGCTAAGAAATAAATACAATAAAGCAGGTGGTGACATGACAAGGGTACCAGTGTAATGTATTAGTTTGTATTTGGGCATGATGGATAAATATTATTTTTAGTTTAGAGGTCATAAAATGAAATGAGGGAAGAGCGGAGTGTTGCCTGTGCCCTGTACTGTCATTTACATGAATACACTAATCCCAGAGGTGGGCTACCTGGCCAAGTGTCAGCTGACCACGCCCTTCACACCTTTGCCCCCCGCGCGCTGATTGGCCGCTAGCGCTGTTATAGACAGCAGGGGGTGTCCTCGAAGTAGACAGGAGTCCCAGCAGAGCGAATCTCACACAGTGATCCTCCTCTCCAGACATGAGCAGCCCTGACTGTGGCTACGCCAGTGACGAGCAGATCCAGGGCAAGAGCTCAGTGCTGCCAATGATGATGCCCGGCCTGGGCCAGTGCCAGTGGACTGACACCATGGAAGCCAAAGTCAAGTGTGAGCCGGGCAACAGGGGCAAAGCCGAGGCTCGGATCCGACGTCCGATGAATGCCTTCATGGTGTGGGCGAAGGATGAGAGAAAGAGACTGGCCCAACAGAACCCGGACCTACACAATGCCGAACTCAGCAAAATGCTAGGTAAGAAATCTCCATCTACTCTTCATTCTTATATAAACTCTTCGTTCTCATATCGACTCTTCATTCTCATATCTACACTTCATTCTCATATAAACTCTACATTCTCATATCTACACTTCATTCTCATATAAACTCTTCATTCTCATATCTACTCTTCATCCTCATATCTACACTTCATTCTCATATAAACTCTTCATTCTCATATCTACTCTTCATTCTCATATCTACTCTTCATTCTCATATCTACTCTTCATTCTAATATCTACACTTCATTCTCATATCTACTCTTCATTCTCACTTCTACACACAAAGCTGCATTTTTTATTATAGTTGATCAGAAATGAATCAATTTTTACCGCTAATCATCAATTAGTTATTGCTTATCATAAATTGATCAATTATTATTGATAATACATTGATTATTATTGATCATCATAAATGAAAGAGCTGGGGAAGGGTACACTGCTGTCATTTGCGATGCCATCCACTTTATATAATGAATTCTGATATAATGATTTATTTTGGATTTGATTTAGCACTATCGTACGTATATGTCATAGAATTTGATAGATATCATGGATAAAGCATTAGAGTTAAGATAACATTCCATAAATGTCTATTTGTAATCATTAGATATTTTAGGATGCAACAGATGTCTCCGATATAGCATCAAATATAACATTCCGTAAATATCTATTAGGATTTGCTACGTATGATAAATGCTGTAGATATAACATCGATTTATAATACTCCATACTATCTATTGGGATTTTATAGGTATCAATAGATTTTATAGCTATAGCTTCAAATTATCTGATATAGATTTTATAGCTATAGCGTTACATTATAATACTCCATCAGTATCTATTAGGATTTGATAGATATTATAGGATACATATCGTAGATAGCATCAATTTATAATACTCCATACTATCTATTGGGATTTGATAGGTATCAATAGATTTTATAGCTATAGCTTCAAATTATCTGATATAGATTTTATAGCTATAGCTTAACATTATAATACTCCATCAGTATCTATTAGGATTTGATAGATATTATAGGATAAATATCAAAGATAACATCAATTTATAATACTCCATACTATCTATTGGGACTTGATAGGTATTAAAGGATCTGATAGATTTTATAGATAAAGCTTTAAATTATAACACGCCATCAGTATCTATTAGGATTTGATAGATATTATAGAATACATATTGTGGATATTGCATCAAATTATAATCCTCCATAAATATCTATTAGGATTTGCACGCTATTTCCTCCATCCTGGGAAATCCTGTCAATTACTGAGTAGATGGTTTCTGTCTATGTGACATACTTCACAAAGCTTTAGCATAAGGATCTTTTTATTTAAATTTTTTTTTTTTTTTTTTTTTTTTAATTTAACATTTTTAAAGATAACCACTAGTCCTTTGAAAATTAGAAACTGTATAATATCTTAGGAAGGAACCTAAGGAGTTCCGGAAGCTTGCATCTTTAATAATTAAAATGTTTACAAGAGTGTTATATAAATGGGATCACTCTAAATCCAAACTTATATTTAAATTAGCCAATAAAGAATGCCCATTCAAAAGATTGTGTGTCAGTGAATAGCTAACACAATCATGGGAATCCTGGTGGGTTAGCCCTTTATATTGAGCCTGTTGACTTGATACTAGGGATGAGCCGAAACACCCCCCTGTTCGCACCAGAACCTGCGAACAGACCAAAAGTTTGTGTGAACTTTAGAACCCCATTAAAGTCTATGGGACTCGAACGTTTGAAATCTAAAGTGCTAATTTTAAAGGCTAATATGCAAGTTATTGTCCTAAAAAGTGTTTGGGGACCCGGGTCCTACCCCTGGGGACATGTATCAATGCAAAAAAAAAGTTTTAAAAACTGCAGCTTTTTCGGGAGCAGTGATTTTAAGTGACTTTTTATCGTTCAGAAATGACACTTTGTGCAGGGACAGTTCTAAGCACGGGAAACAAGCGCTGCTTTACAGGCATACTTTACACCCCCCCCCCCTAGGTACGAAATTTAAAGGAATATTTCACTTTTATTGTTTCACTTTAATCAGTATTAAAATCACTGCTCCCGAAAAAACTGCAGTTTTTTAAAACTTTTTTTGCATTGATACATGTCCCCCGGGGCAGGACCCAGGTCCCCAAACACTTTTTATGACAATAACTTGCATAAAAGCCTTTAAAATTAGCACTTTAGGTTTCTCTCATAGACTTTTCCAGGGTGTTCTGCGGCTTTTCGAATTTGCCGCAAACACCCCAAATTGTTCGCTGTTCGGCGAACAGGCAATGTTCGAGTCGAACATGAGTTCGACTCAAACTCAAAAGTTCATCCCTACTTGATACTCATCATTGAGCATGTGTATTTGGTATTGCTGTTATTTTATGCCGTTGCTAATATGTTTGCCTTTTTCTGTTGTGTAGGGAAATCCTGGAAGTCTCTTCTTCTGGCTGAGAAGCGTCCATTTGTGGAACAAGCAGAGAGATTGAGGGTACAGCACATGCAGGACCACCCTGAATACAAGTACAGACCAAAGAGGAAGAAGCAGATGAAGAAGATGAAGAGGGTAGATGAGAACCTCTATCCCATTACAGAGCTTGTACGCTCTTCAGGACTCAACAATCATGGAATGATGCCAATGGACAATTTTTCTGGAGGCTATGCTGATCATCAACAGCCCCAGGCCTCTGAGAACAACCACTATACAGGACAACTCTCCACGGGACACTATTACAAAGGATACAATTACCCATCACGATCATCCCAGATGCCACAGGCTTCACCTTTGCATTATTCTTCATCACCCACCCAAGTGGAAAATGATATGGTGCCCTACTCCTACAATGGCTCATGCTCCTTCTACCAGCAAAAACCCACCAGCTCCTTTTACTGTAAACAGATGTCTCATGTGGGGCAAATGCCACAGAATGTTCCAGAGCAGACCTCCCCACACATGTATTATGGTCAATCCTACATGCCCTCCTCCAGCAGTCATCATCAAGTGGCACCCCCAGAGCACATCTCCCCTTCACCGCAGCAGCTGACCAGAGCAGATGGCATCAGTCCCAGCCAAATTGTGAATGATATAGACAAGAATGAGTTTGATCAATACTTCACGTTTGATTTCAGGAATGACACAGAAGACTATGTCGGGATTGATAACATTAACACATTGCCATCTTTAACTAAAGAAGCAGATAACAGCTGTTACTACAATTATTGTGGAGTATGAAGCACTTACAATTTCTGGACTTTACTTTAAAAGACTAACCGACTGGACATCAATGCAATTCAGTTTCTAGTGCAATGTAACTTTGAGGAACAGTAGGACTGGTTTAATTATTTTAATTATAGCATGACATTTTGTACTTATTTTGTAAATTTACACATTTTTTTTACCCGAATAA
Source organism: Rana temporaria (assembly GCF_905171775.1). Lineage (NCBI taxonomy): Eukaryota > Metazoa > Chordata > Amphibia > Anura > Ranidae > Rana > Rana temporaria. Next base: position 321,660,023 of record NC_053493.1, read on the forward strand.
ATTTACTATTTTCTTTTGTAGAATATTGTGTTGGAGTTTTATTTTTCTTGTACATAGGATAAATTGTGGTCTCCAAACTGCAGCCCTGGGGCCATGTGCTGCCCTTTGCTTCCTTTATCTGACCTTTGGCATTATTCCTGCCACTGGCATCAATAATGGGGCACTATTCCTTCCACTGACACCAACAACGGGGCACTATTCCTTCCACTGACACCAACAACGGGGCACTATTCCTTTCACTGACACCAATAATGGGGCATAATTCTTTCCACTGACAACTAATATGGGGCACTATTCCTCCAACTGACACCAACTATTTCTCCTTAAATACCAAAGATCGGGGGGCATTGTTTACTCCCACTGGACACAGTCCACCCCCCTAAAGTCTGAAGGACAGCAAACTGGCCCTCTCTTTAGATGGATTGGAGACCCCTGGTCTAACTGATATTTAGTAAACATGATTTTAGCTTCATTGTCTATGGAATTATGATAAAAGTGACACTAAATTATATCCTTATTCCCTAAAAATAATCCATACACATCCACTACTTAATGGCCCTATAATCAATTTTTATGAAACTGTTTCTTACAGTGTTCTGCCTCATTGTAATGTCCCCCATGAGCTCTCAAACGTCTCCTTATCGCACTCACATCTGTTTGTTTGGAACAAACAGTGCATGTTAATGGGGTTGTAAATGCAGGAGGTTTAGTATTCATTAAGATAACCCCCCACCCCCCAGCCCTCCTAATACTTACCTGAGCCCCATCTCTAGCCAGCGATGTCTACGAGTCCCTCGAACATCCAGGACTCCTCCTGATTGGCTAAGACACAACAGCAGCGTCATTGGCTCCCACTTCTGTCAATCAAACTCAGCCAATCAGGAGAGAGAGGCTTGGATACACAGAGCTGCAGCTTGGCCATAGCAAACTGTTTTATGTGGGGGCAGGAGGCAGGGGAGAGGAGCTCCAGCCACAGACCCAAGAATAGGAGGATCTTGGTTCCTCTGTGCAAAACCAACTGCACAGAGTAGATAAGTATAACATGTTTGTTATGTTAATTAAAAAAAAAAAACAAGACTTTACAATCTCTTTAAAGTAACGGTCCGCCCGTGTGAAAGGGGCCTAAAGAGGGATTAGAACACTTTTTTTCATTACTGTCTGTGCCCCCAATTAACCGCTTTCTGCCTGCCCACCATCAAATGACGGAGAGACGTTACAGCTCTTGTTCTGGGTGAACTTCATATGGTGCATCGCCTCAGGCCCCGTACACACGACCGAGTTTCTCGGCAGAATTCAGCCAGAAACTCGATCGGAGCTGAATTCTGCCGAGAAACCCGGCGTGTGTACACTTTCGGCCGAGGAAGCCGATGAGTTCCTCGTCGAGCCAAGTAGAGAACATGTTCTCTATTTCCTCGTTGTTCAATGAGGAAAGTTGGCTCGCCGAGATCCTCGGCGGCTTCACACAGAACTCGACGAGCAAAACGATGAGTTTTGCCCATCGAGTTCCTCGGACGTGTGTACGAGGCCTCACACTGACAGAGTGCGTGGCAAGGAGAGCCAATCAGTGGCATCTCCTCGCAGGGGACATCAAGACATGTAATCAGGGAACTGATCATCAGTGTCCTGATTACAATAAAGTGCTACCAGTGCCAGAAATCAGTGCCCAACAGTGAGCACAATCAGTGCCCACAAGTGCCACCAGTCAGTGCCCATTAGTGATGCCAGTCAGTGCTGCCTATCAGTGCTGCTCATCAATGCCCATCATTGCTGTCCATCAATGCCCTTCATTGCTGCCCATCAGGGCCACCCATCAATGCCCATCAGTGTTGCCTATCAATGCCCACCAGTGCTGCCTATCTGTGCCACCTATCAGTGCCCACCAGTGCCACCCATCAGTGCCGCCTATCAATGCCACCTATTAGTGCCCATAAGTGCAGAAAATGAGTGCCTCCTCATCAGTGCCACCTAATCAGTGCTCATCAGTGCAGCCTATCAGTGCCTATAAATGCCCCCTCATCAGCGCACATCAGTAGGAGAAAATCTACTTATTTACAACATTTACTGACAGATACTAAGAATTTTTTTTTCAACATTTTCAGTCTTTTTTAAACGTTTTTTTGTAAAAAATAAAAAACCCAGCAGTGATTAAACACCACCAAAAGAAAGCTCTATTTGTGTGAAGAAAATGATCATTTTTTTTTTTACATTATTATTATTATTATTTAGGTACTTATATAGCGCTGTCAATTTACGCAGCGCTTTACATATAGAACATGGATAAAGTGTAGCATGACCGCACAATTGTCATTCAAAATGTGACAGCCCTGAAAGCTGAAAATTGGCCTGGGCAAAAAGGGGCGAAAGTGCCCTGTAGACAAGTGGTTAAGGAGATTCACCCTCTATTTGTCCTATTTACCATTATCATTGAAAGTGATAATTCACTCAATTTGCAGGTATTTCTTCTCAATTACTGTTTGGCTATGGGACAGGAAGTGAAGGTAAATCTCCCCACACACTGGGACACAAATGAGGAAAAAAAAAATCTGACAAAAGTTTTCCCTATAGTTCTACTTTAATTGTTTTTTAGTTGTTATCTTTTATGTTAGCTGTTGTTTCAGTTTTCCTTCAATGTTGCTAGTTCCTCTCTATGCACATCACAGATCCTATGATGCATACTCCCTAGTACATCTTGGTAATGGCAAGAAAGGATGGACTCCTACATACAGTGGGACCTTGGAGAACGAACATAGTCACTCTTCACCAGAATATCAGATCACTGCAAAAAAATAAAAATAAACCAAAAAATATTTGGAGGGGGCTGAGAGCAACAGAAAGTACTTTTTGGGTTAGGAATATATACTTAAAAACCTCCTTTTTCTTTAAAGTGGAAGCTCCGCTTATCTGCCTCCCCCCCCTTTGGGTCCCACCTTTCTGGGGGAGGGATGGTGGAGCGAGGCACCTGTTTTTGACAGGTACCTGTCCCCACTTCAGAGAGGTCTCCCCGCAACGAGATCATTCGGAAGTTTGTCCCCCTCCTTCTTCCCCCACCGCTGAGCCATTCAGGAAGCTCAGCGCACTTCACATATGCACAGTAGGGAACCGGCTGTGAATCCACAAGGCTTCACTGACAGTTTCCCTTAAGCCTCGTACACACGACCGAGGAACTCGACGGGCGAAACACATAGTTTTCCTTGTCAAATTCCTTGTTAGGCTGTCAAGGAACTCGACAAGCCAATTTTCTCCATTCCCGTCAAGGAAATAGAGAACATGCTCTCTTTTTGGCTCGTTGAGTTTCTCAACAGTTTCCTCGACGAAAATGTACACACGACCGGTTTCTTCGGCAAAAAAATATCTCCCAGCAAGTTTCTTGCTGGTTTTTGCCGAGAAACTCGGTCGTGTGTACGAGGCTTCACAGGCAATGGCGGTGGCAGCACCCGAGAGCCGAAAGAAACATCGGCTGGAGTGCCGACATCGCTGGATTCCAGGACAGGTAAGTATCCTAATATCAAAAGTCAAATAGTGCGACACAGTCAATAAAGTGCTATAAGGTTAGTGAACTCTATATCCCAAAAGAAATTACTCAAATTTCTATATAAATTCTCTTGCATCCACTCCAATGTTCTCCACCATTTAAAGTGCTCCAACAGAAGTGAATCCTCAAAGGAAAAGACGCCTCCAGTGCTCACACCCTGCTGTTCAAAAATACAGGACCTTCTATACAAAGAAAGGTCTTAAGCCTCGTACACACGACCGAGAAACTCGACGGGCGAAACACATCGTTTTGCTCGTTGAGTTCCTTGTTAGGCTGTCGAGGATCTCGGCGAGCCAAATTTCCTCATTCCCGTAGAGGAAAAAGAAGACATGCTCTCTTTTTGGCTCGACGAGATCCTCGACAGTTTCCTCGTCGAAAAGTGTACACACGACCGGTTTCCTCTGCAAAAAAAAAAACCCAGCAAGTTTCTTGCTGGTTTTTGCCGAGAAACTCAGGCCCGGTACACACGACCGAGTTTCTCGGCAGAATTCAGCCAGAAACTCGATCGTAGCTGAATTCTGCCGAGAAACCCGGCCGTGTGTACACTTTCGGCCGAGGAAGCCGACGAGGATCTCGTCGAACAAATAGAGAACATGTTCTCTATTTCCTCGTTAGTCAACGGGGAAAGTAGGCTCGCCGAGATCCTCGGCGGGCTTCACAAGGAACTCGACGAGCAAAACGATGTGTTTTGCCCGTCGAGTTCCTCGGACATGTGTACGGGGCCTTAGTCGTGTGTACGAGGCCTGAGAGCACTTTAAATGCACAGTGTACTGCCAGTACCCAGTAATTTTCCTCCACTCCACACCACCAGCATGATTAAGTGTGTATCCAATTAAATAGCAGAAGAGGGCTCATCACTTAAAACCATTTAAATTTTAACAAAACAAATTTAAAAACTGATTGTGCACTTACATATTAAAGTGCCACATAATGTATGGCACAATCAAAGCTTGCTTCTCTAAGGGGAGCACTGCCACTCTACTTCGATCTTTTTGGAGCCGGTGTGCATTTCACTGCAGCTGGAAACCAAAGGTTTGGCACTGGTTTGCCATAGGTGATGTCACATCCGGGACCGAACTTCCTGTTTCACGTGGTTCAGAAACTACGTCTCCTCTATATAAGGGAGCTCTCGACAAGGGCTGTGAATTCCTGGAGCCGTGATGTCACCCATAGGCTCCTATGGTTCCTCCATTGTCAACTATCCCTACTTTCCCCTGCAGTTGCTGCTCTCTGACACAGGTGATCCGGAGCTGCTGGATCATGTGACCTGATTAAAAAGTTAAGAACACTGATCTTTTTTATATAGGGTATGCAGATTAGGTAGAAGGAGTGGGGAGGGAACATTTTTAAGTTCGATACTTTTATTAAGTAAAAGGAAAAATATACATCAACTTAGAACGGGGATTACTTCAGTATCTCACAAGAAGAATAAACATAGATAAGGTACAGGGAACATTCTTGGAGGAGTAGTTAGAGTTAGCCTTATCTTCCACTACAAGTGTGTATTTACCTGTTTGCCTATACTTAAAGTGGTACTAAACCCACAACAGTAAAATAAGTTTGTATATGCAGTAAAGCATGCTTGTTATACTTACTGTGGAACCTTAAGGCCCATAAACACGATCAGACTTTTTGACAACAACGGTCCGACGGATGTGTTTTATCGGACAATCTGACCGTCTGTATGCTCCATCGGACAATTGTTTTCGTATTTTCAATGGACAAATGTTTACTGTTCATGATCTTAAACTTTCCGGCAACAAATGTCCGATGGAGCATCATCCGATCGTGTCTACACAAGTCCATCGGACTAAAGTCCAAAGAACAAACACGCATGCTCAGACCCAATGCGAAACATCAGACAACAATAGCAGAAGTTTCCCAAAGGGTGGCGGTAAAGAGCTGAAAAACCACGTGGTTTGGTGAATGTTGGCTAAAAAAGTTCTGCCATGTGTATGCGTACCAATCAGGGGTCAAGTCCTGGGGAAAAAAGTGTGGGAACTCCCACCCAAGATCCACTCCCCCACCAAAAAAATATAAAAAATGATATGCTCATATGCATAATTACTAAACCGCATGTTTTTTTTTTTTTTTTGATCCACTGTACCTTAGTAATCCTTTATGTCACTGGCCACTTCCTGTATATGGATTCATCAGGTAGTGTGCGGGTATTCCGTCACTTCCTCGATGCCGCAATGTCTCCTGGGAGCTTTTGTCATTGTTCCCAGGAGACATTGCAGAGGTCTGCCACGAGTTATCGCGGGATTTAGAAAGAACTTGCTCGACTGCTCTAGTCCTGCAAAGGGAACTGAGTTCATGTTTTGAAAAAAGTGCAGGAACTCCGTTCCCACGCGTTCCCGCAGGACTTGAGCCCTGGTACCAATGCCCCTTCGGACCAAAATCCACAGAAAAGTCTGATGGAAGTCTGATCGTGTGTATGAGGCTTAAGGGGTTAATCCTGTGCATTGTGTAAAAAAGCTGTTTGATCCTGTCTTCTCTGATCCTCCCCTTTTTTCACTGTCTTCTAACCATCTCTTGATAAGTCAGAGCCTTTGGAGTCACTATGGACATGCTCAGTTTGGTGTGTATTGCTGTCCCTTCTGTAATGCAGGGAAAAAGTCCCTGCTCCAATTTCTGAGTTAGAATCCGCGCAGGAACTGCAAGTGCAGTGCGGTTCCCAGTCCCTGGAGAACACCAAGCATGGACTATTACATTGTGGAGGTATGCTTAAGCCACTGAATAGAGATAGTTAGGAACCTGTTATTGATAAATGTTCAAGATGTTTATGATGTAAATGTTCTATCAACTGTTCTAAGCCTGGTCTGCACTAAGCCTGGTCCTACAGGGGTAAATGATGGTTCCTGATGTATGAAAGAACTAGGGTGAGTAAAGCACATATGGGGTAAGAAGCAAAGCCACTACTACAATGTAAACTCAGCAGGAAAAGTTGCAGGCATTGTCCCACACACTCCCAGATTCCACCCTGTGCCGAGATTCTCGTGCTTGCAGGACGACAATCTAAACACCAGGAGATTGAGAGTAGTTGTCACTGGAGCAGGTTTGCGGACCAGTAAACCCTTTATACATGCATACGCACGCACACACGTTGCCACCCACATGTTTTACTTTAAAATTGTATATGCTGTTACAATTCTGACTTTTTATTTTCAATAATTTTTTTATTAGGTTCTTAACTTTTTTTGATAAGAATGCATTACATCCTAAATATATAGGAACATACAGTAGCTTTCAAAGCGCTTCCAAAATGGCATATCATAATCCAAAAGCAAACAACATAATGTGCATGGTAGGTTTGTTGTGTTTTATTACACTACAAGTGACATTTTGCATCGTAGTAGACCAGGAGGAATATGAGAGGGGGTAAGAAAAAAAAAGGGGGGGGGGGGGTAACCTGCTTGGTTAAATTAAAAAAAAAAACTCATATAGCTGGATTCAGGTAGGCGGGCGCATCGTTGCGGCGGCGTAGCGTATCGTATTTACACTACGCCGCCGTAAGTTAGCTAGGCAAGTACTGTATTCACAAAGTACTTGCCTGCTAAGTTACGGCGGCGTGGCGTAAATGCGGCCGGCGTAAGCGCGCCTAATTCAAATTATGCTGAAGGGGCATGTTTTATGTTAATGGGGGGTGACCTGACGTGATTGACGTTTTTTACTAAAACGGCGCATGCGCCGTCCGTGTACATATCCATGTGTGCATTGCGGCAAACTATGCCGCAAGGACGTATTGGTTTCGACGTGGACGTAAATTACGTTCAGCCCTATTCACGGACGACTTACGCAAACAATGTAACATTTTCAAATTTCGACGCGGGAACGACGGCCATACTTAACATTACTAGTCCAGCTATTTGATGGAATAACTTTACGCCTGAAAATGCCTTACGTAAATGGCGTATCTTTACTGCGTCGGGCGCGCGTACGTTCGTGAATAGGCGTATCTAGTGATTTACATATTCTATGCCGAGCGCAATGGAAGCGCCACCTAGCGGCCAGCCTAAATATTGCACCCTAAAATACGACGGCGCAAGCTGTCGTATCTTAGGCACCGTACACACGTCCGAGGAACTCGACGGGCAAAACACATCGTTTTGCTCGTCGAGTTCCTTGTGAAGCTGCTGAGGATCTCGGCGAGCCAAGTTTCCTCATTGACTAACGAGGAAATAGAGAACATGTTCTCTATTTGGCCCGACGAGATCCTCGTCGGCTTCCTCGGCCAAAAGTGTTCACACCACCCGGTTTCTTGGCAGAATACGGCTCCGATCGAGTTTCTGGCTGAATTCTGCCGAGAAACTCGGTCGCGTGTACGGGGCCTTAGAGGTTAGGGAACACCTCATCCAAGGTTATGGTTCTGAACTGTTAACAAGATTACCAATTCTTCCTTGGTTTAAGAGCCGTACTATCCATGAGATGACAGTACATTGTGCATTAGACATGTGCACACTGAAATATTTTGTTTCGGAATTTCGTTTTCGTCCAAAAAATAAATTTATTTAGTTACTCCCAAAATTAGTTTTTATTCATTTTGTTTCGTTAAAAATAAATTCAGGTCGAATCTGTCATTGAAGGCTTATGGTGTCTGTCGAATGTTCTAAGAAGATTTGAAGGAGCAGCTAAACCGTACGATGCCGCAATCGTACATTCCCGGTCGTCTGTTCCGCCTACAAGCTAACGAAGAATTCTAATGTTGTATGACACTAGTAATAATTATATTTATAAATTATTATTACTAGTCAACCAACATTCAAATTCTTCTATAACCTATGGGCTGAGCATTTAACCAGAAATGTATTATTGCTGCGTCGTACAGTTCTTAGAACTTTCGACAGACACCATAAGCCTTCAGTGAGAGATTCGACGTTTGTATGTTTTTCGCTGCTTCGTCTAATCTTCGTCATTTATGTCGAATGGTCTACCCCAACATTCTGTGCACTGTCTCTATAATGTTGAATCTTTTCTCTCTATGTCGAATATTTCCTCTCTATGTAGAATAATCTTGGACTAATAGAGTTCAGGTTAGGCACATTCGACCACAGATTCGATAGACACACATTGCTATTGTCGGCGTTATGTCGAATCTCCTATCTATATCAAACTGTTGTAGCAACGAAAACGAATCGGATCTTTTGGATCCTGCACGTTCGTTTTTGTTTGTTAAAACGATAACGAAAATACCCCAAATTCGGACGAAAATGAATGCACATGTCTATTGGGCATTGTGAACGTGTATAACGTAGGGCAGTGGTCACCAACCCTGTCCTCAGGGCCCACTAACAGGCCAGGTTTGCAAGATAACTGAAATACATACAGGTGATATCATTTGCTGCTCAGTGATTGCAGTATTCTAGTCTGCTTTTCTCCAAGGTAATACATAAAACCTGGCCTGTTAGTGGGCCCTGGGGATAGGGTTGATGACCACTAACGTAGGGCTTTAAAATAGTAGACAAGAAAAAAGGAATAAACTAAAAAAAGAAGAAGGAAATGATGAGATAAAAAACCTGACCACAACTCTGCCACCCTATCCACGACCAATACTTATGAGAATAGAACTTGTAAGTAGCGAAGCCACGGATCCCAAACTGTTTAAAATTTAGTTTGTTTATCTTGGAGTATGATGATCAGCTCTTTATTCAACATTGTCCAAGTAAGCTTGCATTTCATAACTGAATAACTGAGATATTCAGTACTGGTGCCTATGTTAGCTGCTAAAAACATATAAAAGATCAGCCGTTGCGTGTATTTCAGAATATTGTCAATGGGTTCATTTAAAAGAGCCTTTTTTTGGAATATTGACAATAGTTACTGAGTATATTAATGCATGATGCACCCTCATCCAGAATCTCCTGACCTTGAAACAGGTCCACCATGCATGGTACATGGAAACCTCCTTACCACGGCCTCTGAAACACCTATAAGAGACCTCAGGATACATTTTTGATAGTTTGGCGGCGACTAGATACCATCAAGGCATGACTTTGTAATTAGCCTCTACCAACTGCATGTTCAAGATACCTTTGTGGGTTCTGGAGGTCCAGACATTGTAGTCCTCCTATGTAATATCTGTCTCCAGGACTCTCTCCCAAGCCAGTCTATATGTATGGGAGCTCTTCTGAACAGTTTGTATAGCGAAAATATGCCACCCCTTGCAGACATTTGTTTTCAAAGTCTGTACCATATCAACTGTACACCTTTGCAAATCAGTAAAAAAAATTGTAATTTGACACCAAGGACTAAAGATTTTGACTGTAGCTTTTGCAATGTTTGGGGAAAATAAAAGGTATTTTTCAATCAAGAAAGTGTCGAATGTGGTATAGTCACTTATTTAGCCACCATTAAAATTGAAGAGGCTGTGGTCCAGGGGGAACTCAGAAATATTATATAGTGGGGTCACTGGCATGTGAGGGGAGCAGAGTGGATTTAAGTCAAATGACCAGAAGTGTTATGAGTGCAAAAGGAAGGGGCATAAGATCGTGGAGGGAATCCGTATCAAGAGACCTATGGAAATAGCTCCACACGCTTGTGCTTCTAATCTGATCCAATCTGGTTTATAGGAGCTAGAATACAATAGTTATAACTGGATCAGTTGAGCTGCCTTATACACCCTTTCGATCCCCAAACAAATTTTAATACCCACGGTTGAAATTTTTGAAGTTCCAGTATGGGAATCTGGACAGATATTACACAAAAGTAATGTGCAAGCTTTGGCAGGACTACTGTATTTACTGCTGCAATTCTGCCTAACCAGAAAAGGGACTTCAATGACCACATCTCTACTTCCTCTAAAAGCTTGGTGAACAATAGGGGGTCATTTACACTATACAAGGTAGTGACCTGGCAGGTAATTTGATTTCCAAGTATGGTATAGAGCAGGGGTGTCCAACCTGCGGCCCAAGACACCTGTGAATGTGGCCCAACAGAAAATCATAAACCTACTTAAAGCGGGAGTTCACCCTAAAGGCTAAGGCTTCCGACGGTCGCATCTAACGCGTCACGAGTAGCCGAAAGAAGCGGCTCTATACGGCGCCTGCGCACCGACGTTCGGCTACTTTCGGAAAATCGTGACACGATAGATGCGACCGTCGGAAGCCTGTCGAAAGACTGTCAATCAAGAAGGAACGCCCAGTCCTGCAGCCCATACCCGGAAGCGGCAGAGAAGATGTATCTCTAAAACGGTAAGTACGGCTTCGATTTAAAAAAAACTAGCCGATTCCCCTAGACAAAATGAGCATGAATCTAATCTTAAAAATTGTCATTTCCGGGTGAACCTCCACTTTAAAAATGTTGATTTTATTTGGAATAATAAAAACAATTTTTGACAGTGTCTATGAACTTTTATAAGGTTTTATCTTTCCAAAGAAAAATATCTCACTCTTCACAATCACGACTTATTCAGGTCATCAGTTTTCGGCAGCACCTACAGTATATCTGTGAGCAACTATTTTCAAGGACGAAACACACAAAGGGCAAATTTAGAGCCAAAATCAGCACCTTGAGAATTGCTACTACATTCATCGAACCAGATATTGATGTGTTAGTTTTTTAAAAACAGTGTCAAAAATCTCAATAGTTATATGTTGCCCTCCTTTACTTTTATAACCACTTGCTGCCAAATCACATACCTAGTACATCATTTGATTTGAGGTGGTTGTACCGGGGGGGGGGGGGGGGGGGAGGGTGCAGACAGTCGGCTCTCTTGTAATATCAATCGGAGCTTCTAACTAACCGCTTGATTGCTATTACAAGCAGTGGGAGGGGACGTCCCCTCTCCCACCACCTTGTTTGGCTCTCCCATCTCACCTGGAGACTCGAGCTACCAGCCGGCACGTACGCTGACTAGTCTGGGACCCATACAAAGCCGGGATTGGCTTTGATCGGGTCTCCGCTGTGGTAACCCTGAAGCAATGCCATGACATCCCTTCCGGTTTTCCTGGTTGTCAACGACACCATCATTTAAAAATCGAAACTATTCAAAAACACTGATCTTGGTGTTTTGAATGCTTTCAAGGGCAGAAGAGGGATTTGGGGTATTAGACCTCAGATCCCTCCAAAAGATTACTTGTCGTGTGTGCCTATTGCTGTCATAAAGGATGTTTACATTCCTTGTGACAGCAATAAAAATGATAAGAAAAAAAAGTAAAGTGCTCAATTTTCCTGTGCTAGTGGGCAAATGCCTGGTCCTGCACACACGCAAACAGTGATCATCAGTGCTGGTGTGCAGTCATGTTTAAACAGGAAGGGGCTGTCCCCAAACTGTTCCCACAAAGTTAAGAGCATGAAATATATTGGTATACTGAAGTCTTAAGAGTTCCCTTCACTGGAACTAAGGGGGCCAAACCCAACCCCTGGAAAACAACCCCACATCATAATCCCCCCTCCACCAATTTGGACCAGTGCACAAAGCAAGGTTCATAAAGACATAGATGAGCAAGTTTGGGGTGGAGGAACTTGACTGGCCTGCACCTCAACCCGATAGAACACCTTTGGGATGAACTTGAGTGGAGACTGCGGCAAGGCCTTCTTGTCCAACATCAGTGCCTGACCTCACAAATGCGCTTCTGGAAGAATGGTCAAACATTCCCTTAGACACACTCCTAAACCTTGTGGACAGCCTTCCCAGAAGAGTTGAAGCTGTTACAGCTGCAAAGGGTGGACCAACTCAATATTGAACCCTACCGACTAAGACTGGGATGTCATTAAAGTTCATGTGTGTGTAAAGGCAGGCGGCGCAATATTTCTTTGACAAAATAGTGCATATCCCATAGTTTGTAGATGCTATAATGTTTGTTTTTTTAGATTGTGAGCTCTAATGAGAAGGCCCTCTGATTCCTCTTGTACCAAATTGTAATGTAACTGTAATGTCTGCCTTTATTTTCTTAAGCACTGCGCAAACTGTTGGCGCTATATAAAACCTGTATAATATTAATAATAGTAATAATGTTTGCGAAAAACCATAATTAATATGTGCTTATTGGGATTTTTTACCAAAAAATATGTAGCAGAATATATATTGGCCTGCATTTATGAAGAAATTATATATAAAAATATGTTTTATTGGATATGTTTTATAGCAGAACTGTAATACTGCGCCCCGAGCCTACCCACTTGTGTGACAATAGCGAATTAATATTCGCTATTGTCTTCCTGATTCTCCTTCCAGCCAATCAGGAAGCAGTTCCTGAGACCCGATTGGCCAGGAAGTCTTAAGCCTCGTACACCCGACCGAGAAACTCGACGGGCGAAACACATCGTTTTGCTCGTCGAGTTCCTTGTTAGGCTGTCGAGGATCTCGGCAAGCCAAATTTCTCCATTGCCGTCGAAGAAAAAGAAGACATGCTCTCTTTTTGGCTCGACGAGATCCTCAACAGTTTCCTCGTCGAAAAGTGTACACACGACCGGTTTCCTCGGCAAAAAAAGTTTCTTGCTGGTTTTTGCCGAGAAACTCGGTCGTGTGTACGAGGCTTTAGGACTCTCAGCCAATCAGTTCTCAGTCAGGACCCACTTCCTGTTCGGCCTGGAGGAGAAGTGATGGCCCCCGAAGCAAAGAGCTGAAGCCCGGATCCATGTCTGCCTGATCTGCCTCCTTCCTAAGGTAAGGAGACCTCTGATCGCTGCCGCATTCCCGTCCATCTCCTGCTTGGGATCTGCGCATTCCTGTCTGTCTCCCATGGGGGGTGGGGGGATCGCCACATTTCCATCTGATTCCCACAGGGGGGTCACCTCATTCCCTGTGACTAGAGGGCCAGAGAGTCTAAAGTCGCACTCAAAATTGCTCGACTTTGGAGTCACACTAGTGTGAATGGAGCCTTAAGCTTTGAAATAAAACCTAGAAGCTGATTGGATACTATGCACAGCTGCACCAGATTCTGAGTGCACTAGTTTCAGCAAATCTCCCTAAATGGGCTTTTTTAGGGTCATGAGACCTCATTATTGTGGATGTATCATGCATGGAAGAAGCCATAGTTGCACATTGCATAAGTGGGGTGTGTCACAATCGTTGCAGTGCTGAACAATGGTTGTATGTCACTGCTCTATCTCAGGCCCCGTACACACGACCGAGTTTCTCGGCAAAATTCAGCCAGAAACTCGATCAGAGCGGTATTCTGCCGAGAAACCCGGTCGTCTGTACACTTTTGGCCGAGGAAACCGACGAGGATCTCGTCGGGCCAAATAGAGAACATGTTCTCTATTTCCTCGTTAGTCAATGAGGAAACTTGGCTCGCCCAGATCCTCGGCGGCTTCACAAGGAACTCGACGAGCAAAACGATGTGTTTTGCCCGTCAAGTTTCTCGGACGTGTGTACGGGGCCTCACAGTGCAAGTTCCTGATATAGGGAAACACGGTCAATGACGTCACGCGTCCAGCCCCGCCCCCTACAGTTAGAAACACATATGAGGTCACACTTAACCCCTTCAGCGCCCCCTAGTGATTAACTCCCAAACTGCAATTGTCATTTTCACAGTAAACAGTGCATTTTTATAGCATTTTTTGCTGTGAAAATGACAATGGTCCCAAAAATGTGTCAAAATTGTCCGATGTGTCCGCCATAATGTCGCGGTCATGAAAAAAATCGCTGATCGCCGCCATTAGTAGCAAAAAAAAAATATTAATAAAAATGCAATAAAACTATCTCCTATTTTGTAAACACTATAAATTTTGCGCAAACCAATCGATAAACGCTTATTGCGATTTTTTTTACCAAAAATAGGTAGAAGAATACGTATTTTGGGGATAGTTATTATAGCAAAAAGTAAAAAATATAGATTTTTTTCCAAATTTTTGTTTATAGCGCAAACAATAAAAAACGCAGAGGTGATCAATTTAAGTTAAGCACAGTGCCGAATCGCAAAAACTGGCCAGGTCCTTTAAAGGTCCGGGTCTTAACCCCCTTCCTGCCCGAGCCATTTTTCAGCTTTCAGTGCTGTCACACTTTGTATTGCACGGTCATGCAACACTGTACCCAAATGACATTAAAAAAAAAATCCCCACAAATAGAGCTTTCTTTTGGTGGTATTTGTTCACCTCTGCGGTTTTTATTTCTTGCGCTATAAACAAAAGAAGAGTGACAAGTTTGAAAAAAACACAATATTTCTTACTTTTTGTTATAATAAATATCCCATTTTTTTTTAAACTCATTTTTTCATCAGTTTAGGCCGATATGTATTCTTCTACATATTATTGGTAAAAAAAAATCACAATAAGCGTATATTGATTGGTTTACACAACAGTAATGGCAGTGATTAGGAATTTTTATCATGACTGCGATATTGCGGCGGACATATCAGACACTTTTGACACTATTTTGGGACCATTCACATTTATATAGCGATCCGTGCTATAAAAATGCACTGATTACTGTATAAAGTTGACTGGCAGGGAAGGGGTTAACACTAGGGGGCGATCGAGGGGTTAAATGTGTTACCTAGGGAGTGATTCTAACTGTAGGGGGAGGGGACTCACAAGGGGAGGAGACCAATCGGTGTTCCTCTGTACTGGGAACACACCACTGATCTCCTCTCACCTGGCAGGACGTGGATCTGTGTGTTTACACACACAGATCCACGGTCCCGCTCTGTTACCTGGCAATCGTGGCCGCCGGGCACGTGCATCGGTTCCTGAGTGATGCGGGGGGCGCCCCCCTAGCGGGCCGAGAAGTCGAGGACATCATATGACGCCCGGCCAGAAGGAGAGTCGCACCGCCCAGCACAGGCAGGTGGGCGGCAAGTGGTTAAAGTGGCTGTAACCCTAAAAAAATTAAAAAGATCCTGTTTTTTTAATGCATGTTAAACAGCTTCTACTATGCTTCAGTTATGAATGAACACAGTGAGTGAGTGTGTTCAATGTGTTCATTTAGAAAAAGAAAGGGCCAGAAAAGGACATTTTTACTAGCTCCTTCTCCACTCTCCATTCTAAAACATCCCCCACAGCAGCCAGGAGGAGAGGTGAAAAGGGAAGCCAGCAGAACTGTGGGGGGAGGGGGGACATGGGGGGGGGGAGCCCAGGCAATAGGGGGAATCTGCACAACACCTGCACACGCCTGTAAAGGATAAAGAAGCTGAATACTCAGTAAGTGATTAAATCAGCTGCTGAATGTGCTTAAAAAACTGAAGGTTTAATTTCACTTTCAATTATATATCCATTTTTATGTAAGAAGAAAATCCAATTCCCTTCATTTTTTTTTTTTTTTTTTTTTGTAATTGAGCATATAAAGTGAACATAGCTTTACTGTATTTACAAAGATAAGTGAACATTTCTTTTTGAAAAATAATACTCCCTACCACTCCATTTATTAACCGCTTGTCGATCAGGCCATAGCCGAAAAACGGCTACAGCGTGGTCAGATAACTCTGGAAGGGCGTACTTCCCAAAATAATGCTCCCAAGAATGTCTGTGACTGTTGGGTCAACCTGTCATGGATTGGGGTAAGGGGGCAATGACAGCGCCCCTTTACCACGTGATCGCTCCGTCCAATGACGGGGCGATCAGATGTCAACAAGCCGGCGCTTGTCCTATATAGCTTCTCCCCTCTCCTCGCACCGATCAGTACAGTGTGTGAGGAGAGGAGGGAGCCGGTGCAGCAGCGCTGTGGGCTAGATGTGAAGTGCCCACAGTGCTGATCTGTGCATGCATACATGGCTCATCCATGCTCCATCCACAGCTCATCCATCCCCATTCATGGCTTATCCATTCATCCATGCTCCATCCATGGCTCATCCATGCCCATCCATGGCTCATCCATCCTCATTCATGGCTCATCCGTGCCACATTAGTGATCATCCGTGCCACATCCGTGATCATCCATGCCACATCAATACATATCTGTGCCACATCCATACTCATCCATGCCACATCATGACTCATCCATGCCACATCAGTGATCATCCGTGCCACATTTGTGATTATCTGTGCCACATCCATGCCACATCAGTACTCATCTGTACCACATCCATGCCACATCAGTGATCATCTGTGCCACATCAATGCCACATCAGTACTCATCCATGCACCAACAGTTCTTATCCGTGCCACATTAGTGATCATCTGTGCCACATCAGTGATTATCTGTGCCACGTCCATGCCACATCAGTGCTCGTCCATGCCACATAAGTACTCATCCATGCCACATCAGTACTCATTCAAACCACATCAGTGATCATCCATGCCACATCAGTGATCATCCGTGCCACATCCATGATCATCCGTGATCATCCGTGCCACATCCATGCCAAATTGGTGCTCATCCATGCCACATCAATACTTATCTGTGCCACATCCATGCCACATCAATATTCATCCATGCCACATCCATGCCACATCAGTACTCATCAATGCCACATCAGTACTCATCAATGCCACATCAGTACTCACCCGTGCCATATCCATGCCACATCAGTAGTCATCCATGCCACATCCATGCCACATCAGTGCTCATCCGTGCCACATCCATGCCACATCAGTACTTATCTGTGCCACATCAATGTCACATCAGTGCTCATCCATGCCACTTTAGTGCCCATCAGTGCCACTACAGTGCCTCACAAAAGTGTAATAGGTAGTCAAATTAGATTTGAAATGTATGTCCCTAGAAAACCCGCTGGTTCTCCCTGCATGTTGGGCCTCTCTATGTGGCCAGGCTGTGGAAAACTCTCACACATGTGGTACTTGTGAGTACCAGAATATATTTTGGGGTGCAAGTTTTGCTATGTACGTGCTATGTGTTAGAAATATCTTATATATGGACAACTTTGTGTAAAAAAAAAAAAATGCGTTTTCATTTTCTTTCCACATTTTCCAAAAACTTGTGGAAAAAAATGACACATTCAAAAGACTTATTATGCCTCATAGAATATACATTGGGGTGTTTGCTTTCCAAAATGGGGTTATTTTTTGAGTGTTTTCACTGTTCTGATGCTCCTGGGCCTTCAAAATTGTAAGAGGTAGTCTAGAAATTATATGTGACATTTATGTCCCTAGAACACCTGACGGTGCTCCTTGCATGTTGGGCCTCTGTCTGTGGCCAGGCTGTGTAAAAGTCTCACATATGTGGTATCGCCATACTCAGGAGGAGTAGCAAAATGTATTTTGGGGTGTAATCGCACTCACCATGCCTTGGAGATATCTACTTTCCAAAAAGGGGTCATTTGAGTGGTATTTGTACTTTCCTGACATTTCAGGGCCTCAAGAAACGATATAGGCCGTCAGTACATCAGGTGTGATCAATTTTCAATTATTGTCACAATAACTTTCACAAAGACCAAATAATATGTACTTATGTGGGTAATTTTTACCAAAGATATGTAGCAGTATACATTTTGGCCAAAATTTATGATGAAAAATTACTAATTTGCTAAATGTTATAACCGAAACAAAGAAAAATGCACTTTATTAACCAAATTTAATTTTTGGTCTTTATTCATTTATAGCGCAATTTTTTTTTAACTCAGTGGTGATTAAATATCACCAAAAGAAAGCTCTATTTGTGTAAAAAAAAGGACACAAATTTTGTATGGGTACAGTGTTGCATGTTTTAAGTAGGCAAACTCATTAAAAACTCATTAAAAACAACCTGCTTCCTAGGTTGAAAATATCTTCTCTCAGCATTTATTAAGGAAGAAGCTTATTAATTACACTGAAACACACAGAGCAAATCGACAGATCTACAAATATTTATAATTAGTACAGTTACAAATAAAGAGTAAGCTTGCAGAAAAGTTAAAGAGGAACTGCAGTCTGCTCGCATAATTTGTAATAAAGACATCTTTGCCATTCTGAAACTTCTCTCCAACCACTTTGCATATTATTTTATATTTTGTGATTCTGTTCTTGCCAATTATGCTGTAGAAATCTCCCTCCACTAAGTCAGGCTGCATCCATTTTTACTGTGGGCAGCTGAAGCTGCTGTCTGTTTACTTCCTGGATTTACACAGACACACCTCCAGCTCTGCAGCTCTCATTGGCCCTCTTATGACTCATCCCCTCTCTCTTCCTGGCAAACTCTCGCGAGAGAGAGAGTGAGTGAGAGAGCTGTGCATGATGCTTAGCTCCAAACTGTCCCTGATTTCTCAGGGACTGTCCATGATATGTCCCTCTGTCCCTCTTTCCCCCTAATTTGTCCCTCATTTTGGTCTGATCCATATAGTTTTGTATAAAATGCACTTTTTATGTTTCAAAAAGTGTTTCCCAGTGCTAAACCTTTCATTCAATTTCTAAATTGCTACATTTGAACATTTTAAAAGCCAATATAAAATGAATAGTTGTGGTTAAAAAAAAAGCCCTTATGGATTTAATTAAACTTCTTTTTGGTTAATTCTCTGTTAAAGGGTCACTAAAGGATTTTTTTTAGCTAAATAGCTTCCTTTACCTCACTGCAGTCCTGGTTTCATGTCCTCATTGTTCGTTTTTGCTCTGATGTTGCTGTAATTGTTCTCTGTTCTGGACACTTCCTGGTTGTCTGTTTCCTGATGACCACAGTACTGGGAGATTCTAGTTTCATTTTCCAAACCATCACTGCTCTATGGCTCTGTCTAGCACAGAGGCAGGATAACATGCAAAAACGAAACTAGAGGTACATTATATGATTGATTTTTATCTATTTTTAATCCATTTTAAAATAAATCAGTTAACTATTATGTCTCCATACCCTGTAAACAGTAATTTCAGCAAAAAAAAAAAATTCCTTTACAACTCCTTTAACCACTTCCCGACCGGGTTCCCTCGGGGAGCGATCCGGGACGACGGCGCGGCTATTTGTTTATAGCCACTCTGTCGCGATCGCTCTCCGGAGCTGAAGAACGGGGAGAGCCGTGTGTAAACACGGCTTCCCCGTGCTTCACTGTGGCGGCGTATGGATCGAGTGATCCCTTATATAAGGGAGACTCGATCGATGACGTCAGTCCTACAGCCACACCCCCCTACAGTTGTAAACACACACTAGGTGTACCCTAACTCCTACAGCGCCCCCTGTGGTTAACTCCCAAACTGCAACTGTCATTTTCACAATAAAGAATGCAATTTAAATGCATTTTTTGCTGTGAAAATGACAATGGTCCCAAAAATGTGTCAAAATTGTCCGAAGTGTCCGCCATAATGTCGCAGTCACGAAAAAAATCGCTGATCGCCGCCATTAGTAGTAAAAAAAAAAAAATTAATAAAAATGCAATAAAACTATCCCCTATTTTGTAAACGCTATAAATTTTGCGCAAACCAATCGATAAACGCTTATTGCGATTTTTTTTACTAAAAATAGGTCGAAGAATACGTATCGGCCTAAACTGAGGGAAAATTTTTTTTTTAGATATGTTTTTGGGCGATATTTATTATAAGAAAAAGTAAAAAATATTGCATTTTTTAAAAAATCTATTTTTGTTTATAGCGCAAAAAATAAAAACAGCAGAGGTGATCAAATACCACCAAAAGAAAGCTCTATTTGTGGGGAAAAAAGGACGCCAATTTTGTTTGGGAGCCACGTCGCACGACCGCGCAATTGTCTGTTAAAGCGGCGCAGTGCCGAATTGCAAAACCTGGCCTGGGCATTTAGCTGCCTAAAGGTCCGGGGCTTAAGTGGTTAAGGGGGTGTGGCAGGGGCCATGTCCTATGCCCTCATATGTTTGTTAGTAAGTGTCCCTCATTCCCATCTTAAAATGTTGGGAGGTATGCATGATGTCATAAGCCTAGGCTTTTTACCAGACAAGAAACAGGAAGTGGGATGTATAAGGCGTTTACTGGCAGAAAAAAAAATATGTTTTACCATCCAAAGTTAAAACAACAAGGGCAGATTTAATAAATGGCAAGAAGAAAAAAATGTCTAAAGTTCCACTTTAAAGTCCTATAAAATTACATTCAGGTCAGTGGCGGAATTATAGGGGTCGCTGAGGTCGCCATGGCGACCGGGCCCCTTGCTTCAGGGGGCCCTCGAGGGCCCCCTGTATACAGTGCTTTGGAGGAGCGGAGATGAGCTCCCCGGTCCCAAGCCGAAC
Source organism: Rana temporaria (assembly GCF_905171775.1). NCBI lineage: Eukaryota > Metazoa > Chordata > Amphibia > Anura > Ranidae > Rana > Rana temporaria. The sequence continues at coordinate 321,680,546 of NC_053493.1, forward strand.
TGTAATTGGCCCTGTGCGGGGAGCTCATCACATTCATTACAAAGTGAAAGCGAAAGTGTGTGCTCTTTGTGTCCCCCTACAGTGCAGTACCCGGCAGGAAGAGCTGCTAAGGTAAAAGACTGCCGTTTTTTTATCTACTGTGTGTGTGTTTGCATGTGTATGTGTTCATGTGTGTGTGTTCATGTGTGTGTGCTCATGTGTGTGTGTGTTCATGTGTGTGTGTTCATGTGTGTGTGTTCATGTGTGTGTGCTCATGTGTGTGTGTGTTCATGTGTGTGTGTGTTCATGTGTGTGTGTTCATGTGTGTGTGCTCATGTGTGTGTGTGTTCATGTGTGTGTGCTCATGTGTGTGTGTGTTCATGTGTGTGTGTTCATGTGTGTGTGCTCATGTGTGTGTGTGTTCATGTGTGTGTGCTCATGTGTGTGTGTGTTCATGTGTATGTGTTCATGTGTGTGTGTTCATGTGTGTGTGCTCATGTGTGTGTGTGTTCATGTGTATGTGTTCATGTGTGTGTGTTCATATGTGTGTGTGCTCATGTGCCTGTGCATATGTGTGTAAGTGAGTGTGCATGCCATGTGTGTATGAATGTGTGTGTGCATGTAAATATGTATGTATGTGAGTGTGTGTGCATGTATGTGTTAGTAGCGGTGCGCCCCCTCTCTCCAGCCACCCCCTGGCTGCGTTTGATGGCACAGTCACTGTGGCGGAATTATCAGGGTTGCGACAGTCGCAGTTGCGACTGGGCCCTGTAATTCCGCCAAGTCTGGGGGGCCCACCACCCGTCCGTGTGAGACGCCTGCCTGACTGTGAGTGTGTTCTGTTGGCTTATACATAGAGAGAATGCAGAGGCGCTGAGACAGCACACAGAGATGTAGGAAGGCGAGACGGGGCGGACCCTGACAACAAATGAGAGATGGCGGGGGGAGCTTTCCCCTCTGCGGCTTCGTGTTTAGTTGGAGTACCTACCCGGCTCCCATGTGAGGCAAGGCATCCTGGCGGGAGTCGAAGGCAATGTGAAGGTCAGACCCGTGACAGAACAGAAGTCAATAGGAATTCCCGGGGAATCGATTGATTCATTAACTGACGGTAAGTCAATTAAGTGACAGAGACAGAGCTCAGCAATCGATGCCAACCTTCATCACCTGTGCCTCCTTACTGATCCCATCCCCCCACCACTGATCTCATCCCTATTCCCCCATTACTTCTAAAACAGAGGTGATGGGGGGGTATAGGGATGAGATCAGTGGTGGGGGGATGCCTGGGATCAGTAAGAGGCACAGGTGGTGGTGGGAGAGGATGGCACCGCCACCTCCTCAAGTAGCACCGCAGCCACCCCCCTTCAAGTAGCACCACAGCCACCCCCTCCAAGTAGCACCGCAGCCACCCCCCCCTCTAGTACCACTGCTGCCACCCCCCTCAAGTACCACCGCTGCACCCCCCTCAAGTACCACTGCTGCCACACCCCTCAAGTACCACCGCTACCACCCCCCTCAAGTACCACCACAGTAAGAGGCACAGGTGGTGGTGGGAGAGGATGGCGCCATCACTGTCGCCGCAGACACCCCCCCCCCCCCCAAGTGAAATCAGAAACAGAGTTGTTTACTTTGTTGTACAGTGTGAAATAATTAAGTATCAAAATTAGGCTTTTCGGGGGGGGGGGGGGGGCATCCTGGCGGGAGTCGAAGGCAATGTGAAGGTCAGACCCGTGACAGAACAGAAGTCAATAGGAATTCCCGGGGAATCGATTGATTCATTAACTGACGGTAAGTCAATTAAGTGACAGAGACAGAGCTCAGCAATCGATGCCAACCTTCATCACCTGTGCCTCCTTACTGATCCCATCCCCCCACCACTGATCTCATCCCTATTCCCCCATTACTTCTAAAACAGAGGTGATGGGGGGGTATAGGGATGAGATCAGTGGTGGGGGGATGCCTGGGATCAGTAAGAGGCACAGGTGGTGGTGGGAGAGGATGGCACCGCCACCTCCTCAAGTAGCACCGCAGCCACCCCCCTTCAAGTAGCACCACAGCCACCCCCTCCAAGTAGCACCGCAGCCACCCCCCCTCAAGTACCACTGCTGCCACCCCCCTCAAGTACCACCGCTGCACCCCCCTCAAGTACCACCGCTGCCACACCCCTCAAGTACCACCGCTACCACCCCCCTCAAGTACCACCACAGTAAGAGGCACAGGTGGTGGTGGGAGAGGATGGCGCCATCACTGTCGCCGCAGACACCCCCCCCCCCCCCCCAGTGAAATCAGAAACAGAGTTGTTTACTTTGTTGTACAGTGTGAAATAATTAAGTATCAAAATTAGGCTTTTCGGGGGGGGGGGGGGGGGCCTCTTCATGATTTCTTGCACCGGGGTCTCATGTGCTGAGCTGCATTGCCTTAGTGCAATAGGGCACTGCAATGCATGTGTACCTTAGGGCCCTTTCACACTGATCTGTTTTTTTTCTTCTTCTTGACCGCGCTATAGCTGAAAGATGGCTACAGCACACGCTCTGTGACTGCTGTGTCCTTTGGATCACAGCTGGTCATATGTAAACAGACTTGCCAGTTATCGGCATTCCTTTCCTACAGGGCTGGCAGTACATTGTTTATACTAATAATCGGGGAAGTGATTATCAGTCCCATGATTATCATTGCAGCCCCATCAGTGCCTAACAGTGCTGCTTATCAGTGCCCATTAGTGCAGGTACAGTATCAGTGCCTATCAGTGATGCCTGTCAGTCCAACCTCATCAGTGCAGCTTATCAGTGCCCATCAGTGCAGCCTCCTCAGTGCCTATCAGTGCAGCTTACAGTATCAGTGCCTATCAGTGATGCCTATCAGTCCAACCTTATCAGTGCAGCTTATCAGTGCCCATCAGTGCAGCCTCCTCAGTGCAGCTTACAGTATCAGTGCCTATCAGTGATGCCTATCAGTCCAACCTCATCAGTGCATCTTTCCCTGATGCTCAGCACTGTCAGACAGGTGACTTGTCCCTACTCTAGCCACTCACAAGATGCAAGCCAGGATCTTAAATGGAGCCAGGATCTTAAATGGACTCTGCTTGACCCAAGATGACTGCTAAAGTCACATGAGGCGCCATCATCGCCATCATCCAATGTGATACTGCCTCTCTGTGAACTAGAGTCCTCTTGACTTCCTCCTCCACCTGCATTACCACTTTGGATGAGCGCCACCTCCTGTGGAGAAAATAGACTGCAACTGCTCACACTACTAAAGGGTTCTGCTTCTCTAATACTTTACCTTAGGAGTACAAATATTCTCACTTACAGAGAAAGAAAGTTTAAGAGCATCAAATTCAGGTTTGTTTATTTCACTGGCCATTAGTTAGACAAGACTGTAATGCTGTAGTCAGGCTTTGCTGTTCACTGCACTGTCATTTGTGTTCCTTACAGTACAAGGGTATTTATAACTGTCCCAATGGTTGCCAGTGTGTTAATGTCTTTTCCCTTATGTTTGGCTAGTGCCTTCTTGCTGTGCCATGTCACAGGCAGCTAGGGGGGGACGAATGGCATTTACTTATATTCAGCTTGACTTGTTCTGTAATTTTTTAAGACAGTTTGCAGCTCTCCCCAAAAGGTGCCCCCTCTCCCCAAAAGGTGCCAAATGTGGGAAGGAGTACAACGAGCGGAAGTTCCACTTTTGGGTGGAAATTCGCTTTAATTAAGAAGGCACTTTCATGCTCTCAAATTTGTTGTGTGATAAATTTGTGAATACAGTAGGAGTTAAAAGCAATAATAATGATATGATATTATTAATATATAATTTTAATAATAATAATTAAAGCGGAGTTCCAACCACAATTAGCATTTTTTAAATGTATGTCCTTTCATCCTGCGTTTTTTATAATATAAATCTGGTCACTTACTATTTTACAATCCGCTGCCGATCCGCAGAGATATTCAAAAAAGATAGTTTATAAAACTATATCTACACCGTTGTCATTTTGCTTGTGGGCAATGTGAAGCCTACAGGCACTTACTTCCTGGAAGTCTTGGATGGGGAGTGATAATTGGACAGCGCACTGCATCCTGGGAAATGATGGCACACATTTCCCAGGAGCATTAGAGGGAGATGATGTCAGAATCCTAGGTGGATTCAAAGGCAGATTTTGTGGGACCGCATAGCACCAGGCATTTCCAGATGAGTAAAAAAAAATTTTTTTTTTCTTTTTTAGTCGTAAGCTAGAGTTTAAAGCAAAATTTTTTTTTTGATGGAACCTCCACTTTAACAATGTTTTGAGGGACAAGTTATATCAGGATTTAGCAAGTTTATATACAGTACATCACTTATAGAATACATACATTTATACATCATCAGATGCGAAGGGAACAGTGCCACCTAGAGGATTTATAAGGGGATGCCAACTGGCTTGCCCCAAAGTGCTCAGACTGGCATTTGAACTTATTGCCAAAATAGGCGATCAGCTGTGTGGGTCGGTCCGTAGAGTTTACATGCAGAATGCGCTTTACCTTAAACTTTATTTAGTGGAGGATTCCGTAGTAATAATGACCATTCCATATCTAAATGTAGATTCTACTTCGATTTTTGCTATATAAGATTCTGCTACCTTGTGTCTTCTGTGTCTGATGTGTTTTGTCTCACCAGTGCTTGGCCCTGCACAGCCCAAGCCAGGGAGCTGAGAGTCAAGTGTTATTTCAGCTGCTGTGGCCTGATAGTAAAGTGAGTACAGAAATGTGAACATGTACCAGGGTGCACTTTGCAGTGACAGATTTGGCCTGATAACATGGGCTTCTTGCTCAGGAAGTTCAAAAGGCCTCCTTCTTTCAGATTGCTGACCTTGAGCTTAAACAGTGAAAAAATCCTGTTATTTCAAGAGTCAAGAAGGAAGTATGTGGTAACTATGATTTCAGCCCTTTTCATGTGGGATGTATTTGATTTTTTCCCCTTAAAATGTTCTGACAAAATGTTCTCAATTATGAACTGCGTACAGCCAATGCTGAACAACATGTAGAAAGTAATCTACGGATACACATTATATAATAGTGTGGGAAGCTCCAGGATTTACATCATATTATGCCATACATACCTAAGAGCAGTTCTTTCTTTTTTGCTTAACCACTTAAAGCGGGGGTTCACCCTATCGACAGGAAAAAAAATTTTTTTTTATCTTTTACCTTTAAATCAGGCACTGTAGCGCGAGCTACAGTATGCCTGTCCCGAATTTTTTCCCCCCATACTCACCTTGTAGTCGTCCATCGAAGATACTGGGGAATGGGCGTGCCTCTGGAGACGGAGGATGATTGACGGCCGGCTCTGGCGCGTCACGCTTCTCCGGAAATAGCCGAAATAGGCTTGGTCTTCACGACGCGTGCGCATAGCCTGTGCGCACGCGCCGTGAAGAGCCGAGACCTACTCCGGCTGTCTTCGGGGAGAGTGACGTGCCAGGGCCGGCCGTCAATCATCCTCCCTCTCCATAGGCACGCCCATTCCCCGCGGGAGCCGGAATCTACGATGGACGACTACGAGGTGAGTACGGGGTTAAAAAAATCGGGACAGGCATACTGTAGCTCGCGCTACAATGCCTGTCTCGATGGTAACATCATGGGATTGTGGGTGAACTACCGCTTTAAGCTCCGGACCATTATGCAGCTTAAAGACCAGGCCACTTTTTGCGATTCGGCACTGCATCGCTTTAACTGACAATTGCGCGGCCGTGCGACGTGGCTCCCAAACAAAATTGGCGTCCTTTTTTCCCCACAAATAGAGCTTTCTTTTGGTGGCATTTCATCACCTCTGCGGTTTTTATTTTTTGCGCTATAAACAAAAATAGAGTGACAATTTTGAAAAGAAAATCAATATTTTTTACTTTTTGCTATAATAAATATCCCCAAAAAATATATAATTTTTTTTTTCCTTCAGTTTAGGCCGATGCTTAATCTTCTAGATTTGTTTACACTTACCTCTCCCCGTTCTTCCTCTCTGTGACCCGATTGCAGGACACTGGCGGGGATCAGGTCCGCTGTTCCTACGGGGACGGTCACAGAGAAGAGGACCGGGTCGCGAGCGGCTGGGATCTTAAAGGGGACGTACATGTACGCCCTTGTGCCCAGCTGTGCCATTTTGTCAACGTATATCGTCGTGCATCGGTCCTCAGGCGGTTAATATATGATTCTTTGCATTAATGGCGCAGTATATATATATATATATACAGTGCCTTGCAAAAGTATTCGGCCCCCTTGAACTTTGCAACCTTTTGCCACATTTCAGGCTTCAAACATAAAGATCTAAAACTGTATTTTTTTTTGAAGAATCAACAAGTGGGACACAATCATGAAGTGGAACGAAATTTATTGGATATTTCAAAGTTTTTTAACAAATAAAAAACTGAAAAATTGGGCGTGCAAAATTATTCAGCCCCCTTAAGTTAATACTTTGTAGCGCCACCTTTTGCTGCGATTACAGCTGTAAGTGGCTTGGGGTATGTCTCTATCAGTTTTGCACATCGAGAGACTGAAATTTTTGCCCATTCCTCCTTGCAAAACAGCTCAAGCTCAGTGAGGTTGGATGGAGAGTGTTTGTGAACAGCAGTTTTCAGTTCTTTCCACAGATTCTCGATTGGATTCAGGTCTGGACTTTGACTTGGCCATTCTAACACCTGGATATGTTTATTTGTAAACCATTACATTGTAGATTTTGCTTTATGTTTTGGATCATTGTCTTGTTGGAAGACAAATCTCTGTCCCAGTCTCAGGTCTTTTGCAGACTCCATCAGGTTTTCTTCCAGAGTGGTCCTGTATTTGGCTCCATCCATCTTACCATCAATTTTAACCATCTTCCCTGTCCCTGCTGAAGAAAAGCAGGCCCCAACCATGATGCTGCCACCACCATGTTTGACAGTGGGGATGGTGTGTTCAGGGTGATGAGCTGTGTTGCTTTTACGCCAAACATAAAGTTTTGCATTGTTGCCAAAAAGTTCGATTTTGGTTTCATCTGACCAGAGCACCTTCTTCCACATGTTTGGTGTGTCTCCCAGATGGCTTGTGGCAAACTTTAAACTACACTTTTTATGGATATCTTTAAGAAATGTCTTTCTTCTTGCTACTCTTCCATAAAGGCCAGATGTGTGCAGTATATGACTGATTGTTGTCCTATGGACAGAGTCTCCCACCTCAGCTGTAGATCTCTGCAGTTCATCTAGAGTGATCATGGGCCTCTTGGCTGCATCTCTGATCAGTCTTCTCCTTGTATGAGCTGAAAGTTTAGAGGGACGGCCAGGTCTTCGTAGATTTGCAGTGGTCTGATACTCCTTTAATTTCAATATTATCGCTTGCACAGTGCTCCTTGGGATGTTTAAAGCTTGGGAAATCTTTTTGTATCCAAATCCGGCTTTAAACTTCTCCACAACAGTATCTCGGACCTGCCTGGTGTGTTCCTTGTTCTTCATGATGCTCTCTGCGCTTTAAACGGACCTCTGAGACTATCACAGTGCAGGTGCATTTATACAGAGACTTGATTACACAGGTGGATTCTATTTATCATCATTAGTCATTTAGGTCAACACTGGATCATTCAGAGATCCTCACTGAACTTCTGGAGAGAGTTTGCTGCACTGAAAGTAAAGGGGCTGAATAATTTTGCACGCCCAATTTTTCAGTTTTTTATTTGTTAAAAAAGTTTGAAATATCCAATAAATTTCCTTCCACTTCATGATTGTGTCCCACTTGTTATTGATTGTTCAAAAAAAATTACAGTTTTATATCTTTATGTTTGAAGCCTGAAATGTGGCAAAAGGTCGCAAAGTTCAAGGGGGCCGAATACTTTCGCAAGGCACTATATATATATATATATATATATATATATATATAAAAGCCAGCTCGTGCAAAAGAAGAAATTTCACTTATTGGTGGAGTTTGATAGGCGGACTTACCCCCTGGCTAAAATAAGGAATTATGATGGACGTCCCAGTTGTGTTTCCTGGCTTTGTTCCAGCCACCGTAGAGTCCTGTTCCTCCTGTTATAACAAGAGTCTTCTCTTCCTGTTGTATCCTGCATAATATAAAAGTCAAAAATCCAAAAGAGAAATACAGTGAACCTTTCTCATAAGCAACATAGCAAGTGTGCAGACCGGGGGACTAAAGTGCAAAGATTGAAACAGCAATGTTGTTGAAAAAAAAAAAAAAAAAGAAGTTGTATAAATTAAAGTGTATTTAGGTAAAATTGTATTATTTAAAAAAATAATTTGGGTAGAGGATGGAAAGTTTAGAGCCTTTGTAAAGTTATTTTGCGGCCTGTTCCCGCTCATAGGATATTCACCTTCCCTAACTGTCCTGCTAATCACTGTGAGGCCCCATACACACCATAGAATCTATCCGCAGATAAATCCCATCAAATGGGTTTCTGCGGATAGATCCTATGGTGTGTACACGCCAACGGATATTTATCCGCGGATAAATCTCCCCTGGGATGGATTTCCAGCAGATGGATATTTGCTGACATGCTCAACAAATCCATCTGCTGGAATCCATTCCAACGGATGGATCCGCTCGTCTGTACAGACTTACCGGATCCATCCGTCTAAAGGGATTCCCCGCACGCGTCGTAATGATTTGACGCATGCGTGGAATTCCTTATATGACAGCGTCGCGCCCGTCGCCGCGTCATAATAGCGGCGACGGCGCGACACGTCAATGCGATGGTGTGTACACGCCATCGCATAGAAATCCTCTGAAATCCTCGAGAGGATTTATCCGCGGATACGGTCCGCTGGACCGTATCTGCGGATAAATCCTCTCGTGTGTATGGGGCCTCACTGTGACTTTCGGTAAGGAAAAACATTTGAGTTGTCTTTGAAACAGAAATAGAGAGGAAATTGGATATATAAAACACTTGTTCAGTGGGCAAATATTTAAGAGGGAATTTCGCTTGCTTTAGGGAAATTTCCTCTAACTTAATAGTGCATGTGTAGGACAAGGAAGTTAAGGTAAATTTCCACAATGGAACACAAATTGCAAAAAAACTAAAACAAGCTACTAACAGGGGTTTTTACTATCCCTTACTGTATAGAAAATGAAGAAATGCTATGTATGTATGTATGTGTGTATGTATGTGGTTTAGGTATATTATATAATTTAAAGTTTATTTCAACTTTTTCTATTTAAGAAACCCCCACTGTATACATGGGACAAGGTCATCCAGCGCCCAGGGCAAAGATGCCAATCTGTGCCCCCCCACTCATGATGTGCAAGCTTAGGGGATCCTATACCCAGAAGTCACTCACTTGTTAAAATTAAAGGGGAGGTTCACCCTATAAAAAAATTCTAACACTACATCCAGCCCAGTTCTGCATATAAAATTACACTGACCTTTTTTTTTTTTCCGCCGTAGATAGCATTTAGCCTTAGAATTCACCGCGGCTTCCGGGTAGGGAATCCCGTGGGAGTGGGCGTTCCTATTGACATGCCAATTGATTGACATGCTAAACGACGGCGCACACAGCGCGTCACGACTTCCCGAAGGAAGCTCGGGTCGGCTCGGCTCTATTCGGCGCTTGCGCACCGGCCGAGTATTTCCGAACGGCTCAGAACGGCTCCGGCCAAATTCTGCACACCGCAGAGACTTGAATCCTGCTCGCTTTGCTAGACTACACTCGCAAACCGAGTCAGGATTTTTTTTTTAAATAATTGCTCATATTGCAAAACGCTTGTTAACCGCGTTACTCACAATCCAAGGTTCCACTGTAATTGATTTACAAGTTGGAAAGCATCTATTGAGATCCCTCATTAAGTTAGGGAGTGTAGTGTGGGGTTCAGACAGAAAAAGCAAAACATCATCCATAAAATGTGGCTAACTTATATTCAGATTCATGAACATGCAACCCTTTGATATCTGGGTTCATAAGAAGGCATTACAAAATGAATATTAGTGGGTATAGAGGGCATCTCAAGCAGGTGTTTTTAAATATTTTCTTTGCTTTTCTAGTTTATGCTATGTGAATGGGAACATGTAACAGCTATAAGGTAGACGTTTTTTTGGCTGCAAAGGTGAAAATACAATTAAGACTTTACTGCTATTTTAACGCTCCGCTATAGGCTCCGCTAAAGGGCTCTTAAGGACAACTTTAAATGGGGTTGAGTTACTAGAACTGGAGAGTGCAAAATCTGGTGCAGCTCTGCATAGAAACCAATCAGCTTTTTTTTTGTCAAAGCACAATTAAACAAGCTGAAATTAGAAGTTGATTGGTTAGCATGCAGAGCTGCACCAGATTTTGCACTCTTCAGTTTTAATAAATCATCCCCATTATGTCATCAAAGGGTAATACTAGAGGAGTGTAGCCACAAGTTACAACTGAATTCTCAAGTACCCCCTACAAAATGTTTATCAAAAGCAGTGATACCTGGTTCCCACATACTGTAGTTCCTTTTATCTTCAAATTGGTCGACTTTATGAAAGTGATTATAGCATTTTGATGATAGAGTTAGAGACTGTCTAGATAGGGATCACTTTGACAATGACTCTAAATCGGTAAGGTAAAGGGAAGTCTGGACTGGCCCACAGGAAGATATGTATACCGCTTATGGTGAATGGCTCACCACATACCCTACTGTAAAATTCTTAAGTGTCTATTCAGCTCATTGCATTCGGAATTAAATACCCTTCTAAGACCAGCTTTACAAACAAACCCACCTTATCAAAACACTTGTACCTATATACAGTATTTATCGGCGTATAACACACACTTTTTTCCCCTTAAAATCAGGGGGAAATCGTGGGTGAGCGTTATACGCCGAACGACTGCCTCGGAGGGAACGAGCGCCGCCGAAATAGACAGAGCCGAGTGTACTGTGTACTCGACTCTGCTCACAGTCACGCCCCCGTCTTTGGACCGGTGTTATGTCCATCATAGGAGTCGGGCCAAGTGTCGGAACTGCGAGCCGAGAAGAGCTGAGAGCTTGTGTATCTCGGCGGTGCTCGTTCCCTCAAGGCTGAAGATTGACACTGAATGAGAGCAAGGCTGCAGATGGATGGCAAGGCAGCAAGGCTGCAGATGTATGTCCTAAAGATAGTGTAGTGGTTATGTTGAATGGCTTTGGTGTGGGCTTAGCAATTCAGCTATTCAGCATTCCCACACATTTTCTGCAGGAAATGCATTTTCTAGTTATCCTATGAAATTTATTTGGTTTATCTATTTATTCGCCATATTTGCACATATTTAGATGTTTTGCAGCACTGGTGCATTTGGTTGCAATACCCAGCAGGGGCATCTTATTTGGATATTGCTACCACATGAACTTTATCTGCATGTGGAATTATCTTGCTTTGTTTTCACAATTTTTTATATTTGCAGCACTGGCGCTTTTGGGTGCAATATCCAGTATGGTACTATTGATTTTGTCTTATATATTTATTTGTTATTTGCACATTCAATTGAACTTCATTGATGAATTTGATTTGTATATATGGTATTTTTCCCTTTTTATCTATTTAATCAGCTTTTTTTTCACATTTTTAATAATGCGCAGCACTGGTGTTTTTAGTTGTAATATCCAGTAGAGTATTAATGATCTCTGTTATTGATATTCCTTATGTTGTTTGCTTATTATTTGTACATTCATCTGAACCTCTTGCAGCACTGGGGTTTTAATTTAGTACCCAATAGGTCTTTTTGTGTTATGTATTTATACACTTTGGCCCGGATTCACAAAAAACTTACGGCGACGTATCTCGAGATACGCTGCGCAAGTCTAAGTATGCGCCGTCGTATCTATGCGCCGTGCCCATAAACTGACATACGCCTTAAAGTAGGCTTCATCCGACCGACGTAACTTTCCTACGCCGGCGTATCATGGGTGTGTATTTACGCTGGGCGCATTTGCCGCTCCCATAGATTTTCTATGCACATATGCAAATGAGGGAGAAACGCCGATTCACGAACGTAGTTGCGCCCGGCGCATAATATACGCGGTTTGCGTAAGTCGTACGTCCGGCGTAAGGTTATTCCCCATATAGGAGGCACAAGTCATGCAAAGGTATGGACCAGGGAACACAGCCGTCAAATTTTACATTGTTTACGTAGTACGTGAATAGGGCTAGGCGTAGGTTACGTTCACGTCGTAGGCAGTGATTCGAGGTATCTTAGGCAGTTGTTTCGATGTGATTCTGAGCATGTGCACTGGGATGCGTCCACGGGACGGCGCATGCTCCGTACGTTATTCGTAACTTTATGACACTCAGTCCTTCATTTACATGGGGTCACGCCTCATTAGCATGGCTTACGCCCACTTCCACCTACGCTGGCTTACACTGAGGAAACCCAGCGTAGATTTGAGAGCGACTGGGGGCGAGTGCTTTGTGAATACTGTGCTTGCCTCTGTGCGCTGCGTCGGCGTAGCGTATATTCGATACGCTACTCCGGCTTAAATATGCGCCAATGTATGTGAATCCGGGCCTTTGTATACATCCTGTCTGGATCAGATTGGGGGAGGGGAGGATGCTGAGGCGAGGTTAATTACCAATGCTGTAATATGTCTGTAATATGCAGCATGAGGGGGTTAATGTATTGCCCTTGGTCACTGATACATTAGTGACCAGTGGCAATTAATTAACCCCTTTCGTGCATTAGTGGCACCAGTACCCAGTCAAATACCACTGATAAAAGTCCCAATGTGATTAAAGCTAATTGCAGCTACCGGTCCTCCCGGGATTCGAGAAGCGCGGTGACATCAGCTGACGTATGACGTGTAGCTGCGATTAGCCATCGGCTTGTTTTGATCCTAAAGCGATTAAATGTTTTTCTGTTAAGTGCAATATTTTATACCTTAAAATCAAGTTTTTGTAAGCAAGCCTTTTTGGGGACTGGGGGGATGGGGGTTGCAGTGTGCCATCTTCGCCCTGGGCACCAAATGACCTTGTCCTAGCACTGGGCAAGGCTGCAGATGGACACTGATCATTCTGCAATAATGGACAAGGCTGTAGGTGGATACTGATAAGGCTGCATTGATGAGCATTTAAAATGTAATTTTTTTCCTTAAACTTCCCTCCTAAAAGGTTTTGTCCTTAAACTTCCCTCTTAAAATTAGGGTTTTATGCCATAAAAAGTGTAATTAAAGATCATAACATGAAATTTCGTTATAATGTATATTGCATATAGCTTTCTAGATCGAAATGTATTCTTTAAAAACTTACAAGCATTGTTAGCACTAATAAACCTGCAACAATATCTAATCTTTGACACAGTTGGCCTCCTTTAAACTTATAAAGGAAACGGAAGCCCGAATTGGCTTTCTCAGCCTACGTCTGTACAAAATACACTAGTATGAATCAATACAGAATACAGTATATGAGCACCATTTATAGCAAATACAGAGGTACTTTTTTAAGGATTTAGAAATAGGTAAGGGATTCTCTGAAAGTGATTCCAAAGGTACCCTTATTGAAGAGATATTGTAATTGGAAGATTGTGGATTAGAACTTATATTTGGTGGGTGGTGGTGCCGAATGAGGTCAGTGTGCAGCAGGATGTAGAGAAGGTGTTAAACCCAATATATATATATATATATATATATATATATATATATATATATATTTTTTTTTTTAATTGACAATGTTGCTATGAAAAAAAGAAAAAAAAGAAAAGGAATGCAACCACCACATTTATTGATTGGTAAGCTGCAATATATACAATGTTTGGTTTTGGGCTTAGTACCACTTTAAGGGCTGCCTTTTGGGGTTAAAGTGATTGTAAAGGAAACAAAACGATATAAAAAAAAATAACAAACATGGTATACTTACCAGAGAGCAGCCCCGATCCTCCCCGGGTCCCCCACTGGCGCTCTGGTCCCCTCTCCTTTGCCAAGTGACTTTTAATATATTTTTTTTCCGGCGGAACTCCGGTTTTAATAGTAATATTGCAAAATGCTCTACATGTTTTTTCGCAGGAATCGCTTCTTCAGGAGCTTATAAACATTTTTCTAGGTAGAGTAAAGAGACACCAAGTACCGTATACACTCGAGTATAAGCCGAGTTTTTCAGCACATTTTTTGTGCTTAAAATGCCCCCCTTGGCTTATACTCGAGTCACCTTTTTGCACTCCCGGATACTCTCGAGTCACCTTTTTGCTAATCTCCCGGATTTTGATGACCGGGTACTGGCTGGCTGTAGGTCTTCTGGACCCCAAACTTGGCACACATATAGCCTCACTTTTCCTCTACAAGTGTGCAAAGTTTGTTGTCCAGGGGACCTACGGCCGGGGAGCACCGATTTTTAAAATCTGGGCACCCCATCCATAGACTCCCATGTTAAACGGTCATTTCTTTGGTGATTTTGATGACCCGGTACCGGCCGGCTGTATGTCCCCTGGACCCCAAACTTGGCACACATGTAGCCTCAATTTTTTTCTCTACAAGTGTTTCCGAAGTTTATTGTCCGGGGGACCTACGGCCGGGGGAGCACCAATTTTTCAAAAACTGGGCACCCCTTCCATAGACTCCCATGTTAAACGTCAGTCTAGTCATGGACACAGTGAGGCATGACTGAGCATAGTGAGGCATGGGCACAGTGAGGCATGGGCACAGTGAGGCATGCACATGGACACAGTGAGGCATGCAGATGGACACCCTAGGCTTATACTTAAATCAATACGTTTTCCCAGTTTTTTTGTGGTAAAATTAGTTGCCTCCGCTTATATTCGTGTTGTCTTATACTCGAGTATATACGGTATATAATATCTATTAAATTTGGTACATCAACAATGTATTTCGAACAAAGTAGCATTTGAGCAGGACGGGGACCCAGTGGTCGACTGGGTTCCCACTTCGAAGATCCCAAGCGAGTTTAGTTGTTCGGTGGGGAGTCCATCTGAGGAGCGCCAATGAGAGGCTGGCGGTCCAACAGAATTCTGACGAACCACCAGGGATCGAGGTGACCGGACACTGAAGGATTAACTCCTCTTTCAGTCGGTACCTGTGGTGACGTTAAGAAAAGAGGATCCAGGTGTAACTTTACCTAGGAGGGTTATCTCCACATTCTGACATTCATCTAAAAGGGCCTGTGGCAGAGGATTCCATTCTGAGCATTCATTCAAGAGGGTCTGTGGCAGAGACTCTGGTCTAAAGAGATTTGAGCGGTGTTCCGGCTGTTAGGTCAGTGAGAGAGGCCTATCCGGAAACGCTAGGCCCACTCAGGCAGGAGTGGTGTAAGGAAAGTCGCTAAGCATAGGAACTGGTCTGTTCCAAGTACTACGCCTGAATCTGCTGTTCTCCTTTTCACCTCTATCCCTTTCATCACCTGTTTACTGTTTTTACCCGGCTGGGTAATAAAGAGCACATAAAAAGACATTTATTCGTGGACATTCCTTTACTGCTGCTGTATGGCTCTTTCCTAGACACTTGGAAAGAGCCATGAGGTAAATCAGCCATCCCATTTAATAACCAGCGGCTCCTTCTGGGGTGAGCACTACATATGGTAGAAACTAGATGTAAATATAGTGGCAACAGCACCAGCACCCAGTGGTTACAAAAAAATACCTACCTCTGGTAAATACAGTGATATAGTATAAAATAAAATAACAGTCTAGTAGCTTGGATGCTATTAGAAGGGAAAGAAGGCCTGTATGTGGACATTCATTGGCTTTTATCCCAAAAAAATATAAAGTATCAAATTTCTTCATAAATTTAGGCCAATATGTATTGTGCTACATATTTTTGGTAAAAAAAAAAAATCCCAATGAGCGTATATTGATTGGTTTCAGCAAAAGTTATGCATGTGCAAACTGGGATAATTGTATTTATTTATTTTTCTCTTTTTACTAGTGTAGCGCTACCCCCGAAGGAGCCGCTGATTAGATTTGGGATCGGCGTATTTAAGTTACCTCTTCACTGTGTCTAGGGGTGATGGTGCTGCTAAGAGCAATAACAGAATGTCCAGAACCGTTGGTTGACGTTTTTCAAATGCTTTAGTTTCCCGGTCAAACACGACCAACATGTAACTTAAAGTAGACAGGATAGGTTGGTGAAGGTAGAGCAACTTCACAGTATCAGGCTATGGATAGTAATGGCAGTCCTGCCCTTTAGCAATGGTAGTTACATGCGTCGACACTCCAGCCGGAGTGGGTGAAGTGCCCCTGGACAGACCTCTCTCACAAGCCTGGCAGCCAGAGCGCCACTTAAAGATCTGGATGTCCAGATGAGACC
This sequence comes from Rana temporaria, assembly GCF_905171775.1. Classification (NCBI taxonomy): domain Eukaryota; kingdom Metazoa; phylum Chordata; class Amphibia; order Anura; family Ranidae; genus Rana; species Rana temporaria. The sequence goes on from NC_053493.1 coordinate 321,696,712, forward strand.
TCTGCCACAGGCCTATTGCTTAGAAGTTAGGATGGTAGAGAAAATCCTCCCAGTATGTCTTTGGGGTCACCGACTGACAGCTTGAATGTGACCTGTTAGTGTCCGGTGCCCAGATCCCCGGTGGTTCGTACAAGCCCTGTTGGATCACCTGCTTCTGGGTTCTCCTCAGACCGATCCCCCACCGAACAGCACCCAGCTTGGGATCTTCTCAATAGAAGTGGGGACACAGTAAGTCACTGAGGCCCCTTTGTAGCTTCAGTTGCTCCGGGCCATGAGGGCCCAGAGTCAGGAACTCCGCGTAGCACGTGACCCCGGCCTGGTAGGCCATAGTGGTGGGGCCCGTGATGTTCGCACACCCTAAAGGTGGGTCCCGCACCCGGAACCAGAAACCCTGCGAAGAACCCCAAACAACGGCCTCCGCCACAGATATACTCCTCCCCAGCATGCCCCGTGAGGGAAAACTCCTCCAATTGGCTGCTGGAAAGAAGCGGCTCTGCCCGGACCCCCTCTGGTGCCACCTGCCGCCCAGAGATGAGACTGCACAGACTGACCCACAGGACAGATCCAGATTTGGCGACAGCCAAATTTGTTAAATCAAAGAATGAGAGCAACATAACGCTCTCATTCTCCCACTAAATTTAAGCATAGCACCTGTACGAAAGTACACAGGCGCTACACAAATAATGGGGGCGATCAGTGGACCTAAACTGGTTAATGCAAATGCTGTAGGAACCGCACTGACTTAGTGAGTTGGCATATTTTCCGGATTTAAACTATTTAACTTCTTTATTAGCAATAAAAAACTTACAGGAGTTCTAATTCTTTCCCACTGTATTCCTCCCACTGAATATTGCACAAGATAAAATACCACATGGTTTCATCAATTAAATACTGGAAATTTCAGGAAAAAAAATGCATGTGGTATTTTAGAAGCGTTTTTTAATGAATGCACAATTTTTTTTTTTTTTTTTTTAAACGATGCAGTATGTGGAGCTCACTATGCTATTTGTAAGCATATCGTTTATTGCAAATGCAATTCCTGTAGGCCCTTTCTGTCACCTATGAAGTTGCTGAGCCTTCTTTGAAGACAACTAAAGTAATAATCACTTTAGTTGTCCACAAAGGAGGAAGCTTTGTAACTATTTTGTTGTAACCCAGAATATGGAGATGGAAAGGGCCTACAGCAGTGTGAGAATACTAATGGGCATGTGTGACCGGAGAGTCCTTGCTGTGATTGGAGAGAGCGCAGTGCGGATGACAGCTTTGTAATCGGGAAGCTTGTTTGCTCCTGTTATGCTTGGGGAAAATGCCCAACAACTGCTGTGCCCTGGCAATAAGCCAGGACATGGGAATATAAACATTAGGAATATTTCAGGCAAGCTTCATGGGTGACAGAAAAGGCCTACAAATATGGCATTTGAATATTTTTTTTTTTTTTTACAAACAGCACAGTGTATTTTAAACCACTGAAGCCCCTTGTCTGCATGGGCCAGTTTATCTAGTGCCTTGTACACACGACCGTTTTTTCCGTGGGACTAAACTCTGAAGTTTTTTCCGACGGAGTTCTGACGGAATTCCGCTCAAGCTGTCTTGCATACACACGGTCACACTAAATTCCGACCGTCATGACATAAAACACTACGACGAGCTGAGAAAATGAAGTTCTATGCTAATGAGCATGCGACAAATTGTTTCTGAGCATGCGTGGTGTTTATTCCGTCAGAAAAGGATACAGACGATCGGAATTTCTTTCCAACGGAAAAATTGAGAACATGTTCTCTATCTAATTCCGTCAGAATTTCTGACGGAAAAAGTCAGATGGGGCATACACACGGATGGAATATCCGATGAAAAGCTCCGTTGGACTTTTTCCATCGGAAATTCCTCTTGTGTGTACAAGGCATAAAAGGTCAAATTGATTGAATATGATGTTATGTGTACAGACTAGGGGTTGGGGAGGGTTAAAGTGGTAAAGTGGTAAAGCTTGAGTTTTAGAATACACGCAGCATCAACAACAAATGATAATAGACCTTTCACAATCTTTAATAAAGTCATATCTATAAATTCACTAATTATACATCACAAGAACATTATATAAATATTTTCATGCACAAAATCCAATGAAAGCGCCAAACAAAGGTCTGAGAGTCCAAAAACTTTTAACAACAATATTTGCGCTCAAGGAGACAACACAGAACAGCTGACGTGTTTCGGGGCTCAAAGATCTCCCCCTTCTTCAGGGCTTCAGGAGAGATTGGAGGACTCGCACAATCACCGGGGGTTTAATTGCTTCATTAATAATTAGATGCAACAAAGATTAAAGGATCAACATAGATATGAATGCATTGTGTCAGAACTTGAATATGGTGACATACACTGCTTGTAGTAACAAAACGAAGGGGACAAAAACTACTATGATTATAAAAGAAAAATAAATTCATTTAGTTCAGTATTTATCATACCTGAAAACTCTTCACATGGTGCTGATTCTACACTGTATTAGTGTTAAGAATGACCCGCTTACGGTCAGAATTTCACCCTTGCAGTCATGCCGCATGACATTGGACCTGGAACTATTCAGACACCATTAGATGAGTGGTGAGCTAACCACAGCTCAAGGAACTCCTAGCCACCTCTGGAGGAGAATGGCTGACCTAGAGGATCATCAGATTTGCAGGCAAGATCCAACTTCACTTAGAAACTTAGGGCCAGATCCACAAAAAGGATACGACGGCGTATCTACTGATACGCCGTCGTATCCCTGTTTCTATCTTTGGAACTGATCCACAGAATCAGTTTCCAATAGATAGGCAGAAGATCCGACATGTGTAAGGGACTTACACTGTCGGATCTTAGGATGCAGTACCGCATCCGCCGCTGGGGGCATTTGGAGTCGAAATGCCGCTTCGGGTATGCAAATTAGCACTTACGGAGATCCACTAAGCTTTTCAGCTTCGTTTTTTCTCCGTATTAGTTTGCAATCGTAAAATTAGGGCTGCTTTTACAAGGCCTAAACTGTTTAGGCCTTGTAAAAGTAGACCCTTCTATCCCGCGTCGCCGTCTTTTTTTTTCCAATTTTTTTTTGCCGCCGCAACTCGTATTTTTTTTTTTACGCCCGTCGCGATTCTCAAAACCCGGCGCAACGTAAAACCGCGTAAAGCACGTCGGGAAAATGACTTTGTGAGCATGCGCAGTACGGCCGGCGCGGGAGCGCGCCTAATTTAAATGGGACTCGCCCCATTTGAATAGGAACGGATTTAAGTTACACAGCTGAAAATTTCTAGGTAAGTGCTTTGTGGATCGGGCACTTAGGTAGAAATTTTCCGGCAGTGTAACTTAAATGGGAATATTTAAGTTACGGCGGCTGGCTGTGGATCTAGCAGTTAAGTCTCCTAGAAGGATCCTGAACATCAACATTAAATTGATACTCAATTTACTTTGTCTCTTCTACAGTATTTCTGTATGTGGATAATGACACATTTGAATTAAAGAAAGTTCCTTTTTCCTAATCAATATAAATATACAGGGGGCTTTTAAGTCAAACCAGGACTTTTAATTTTCTAGGTATAAAAAGAGATGCTAGCATGCTGGTACTACATGCAGTAGTAAGTGGCAAGCGTGTTCTATTATTAATAGGCAGCGCAGCACATGTCACGGGTTAGTTCAGAGACCGTTAATCAAGATGACAGATAACAGTGTTGCTTGCATGGAACACCATGTGGTGATGACGTTTCTTGTGAACGAAGGCGTAAATCCCACGGCTATCTACAGAAGACTTCACGAACAGTACGATAATGAGATGCTCAGCCGTGGTAAGACATTTGAATGGTGTAAACGTTTCAAAGATGGCCGTATGTCCCTCAGTGATGATGCCAGCTGTGGTTGTTCCCAGCCCATAGTGGTCATTTCTGTGAACATTCAGTACGTGGAACACCCAGGGCCGGCCCTACCATGGGACCCGATGGTACCATTGTACCAGGCAGCACTTTTAGGGGGGCAGCAAATTTCCTGCCTGCACGCCATCCCATTCCGCCAGCTCCACTCTCCACTCCACTGTGGGGCTAATTGCCGCCCGACCGCTCCTCCCGTTCCGCTCTCCGCTCCACTGGGGGGTTAATTGCATGAATAGAGCCATAACAGGTCCTTTTTATACTCCTATATACATGTATAGAGCCATGATAGGTCCACTTTAGTTATCATGATATAAAATAATGGATGTGGGGGCATTTTGGTGGGCGTAATTTTTTTTTGGGGGGGGGGCAGCATTTCATTCTTGGTACCAGGCAGCACAATGTCTTGGGCCGGCACTGGGAACACCTTATCCTGGATAATCAACACATAATCTGTCGTGAAATTGCACAAGAGACAAATCTTTCTGAGGGAACTGTGAACATAAGTGAAGCAGGCTGTCCTAGGATAGTCCAGGCATACTGACAAATCTTTCTATACCGAAGCTTTCCAGGTATTAGTTAAATGTTGGGATAATTGTATGAATGTAGCAGGGACATATGTCAAAAAATAAATGCAGTTTCAACTACTTGAAATTTGTTCTTTTAATATATATACTTAAAAGTCCCGGTTTGAAATAATATGCAAGTATGTGTCATAAAAAGTGTTTGGGGACCTGGGTTCTGCCCCAGGGGACATGTGTCAATGCTAAAAATTGCAGTTTTTTTGGGAGCAGTGATTTTAATAATGCTTGAAGTGAAACAATATAAGTGAAATATACCTTTAAATTTCTTACCTGGGGGGTGTCTATAGTATGCCTGTAAAGTAGCGCATGTTTCCAATGTTTATAATAGTCTCTGCACAAAATGAAATTTCTAAAGAAAAAGTAATTTAAAACTACTCGCAGCTATAATGAATTGTCGGGTGCCGGCAATACAGATAAAAGTCATTAAAAAAAACGGCGTGGGTTTCCCCCTTAGTCCTTTACCAGGCCCTGGTAGGGGTCCCCCCAAATTCCATATCAGGCCCTTCAGGTCTGGTATGGATATTAAGGGGATCCCTGCACCAATTAAAAAAAAAATGGCATAGGCGTCCCCCTCAAAGGGTTTGGTATGGATTTTAAGGGGAACCCCGCACCCAAATTTTTAATAACATTATGTGGGGTTCCCCCAAAAATCCATAACAGATCCTTATCCAAGCATGAAACCTGGCAGGACGCAGGAAAAGAGGGGGGGACAAGAGGGCGCCACCCCCCTCCTGAACTGTCGTATCCTCACTGGAGACCGAGAATGGACTACATTGTTGGAATCTTGTTTTTTTTTAATAAAGGACTTGTCCCAAGTCTCCTGTGGTTTTAATATTTTGACACTTTTTTTGTGAAATGGTACAATGTACCCTTTACTAACTCACATAGGGGGGCGGGAACTGGAGGTCCACTTTGTTAAAGGGGGCTTCCAGATTCCGATAAGCCCCCCGCCCGCAGACCCCCACAACCATCGGGCAAGGGTTGCGGGGATGAGGCCCTTGTCCCCATCAACATGGGGGCATCCTCCCCCTGTTGAGAGCATGTGGCCTGGTACAGTTCAGGAGGGGGGCACTACCTCTTTTCCTGCGGCCTGCCAGGTTGCGTGCTCAGATAAGGGTCTGGTATACATTTTTGGGGGGAACCCCACGCCATTTTTTTTTCATTTTGGCACGGAGTTCCCCTTAAAATCCATACCAGACATGAAGGGTCTGGTATGGATTTTGAGGGCACCCCTACGCTATTTAAAAAAAAAAATTGTCACAGGGTTCCCCTTAATATCCATACCAGACCTGTAGAGCCTGATATGGAATTTGAGGGGACCCCCACAACATTTATTGTTTTTGTTTTGGGGTTCCCCTTAATATTCATACAAGACCCAAAGGACTAAGGGGGAAACCCATGTCGTTTTTTTCAATGACTTTTACCTGTATTGCCGGGACCCGACAATTCATTATAGCCGCGAGTAGTTTTAAATGACTTGTTTTCCTTTAGAAATGTCATTTTGTGCAGAGACTGTTATAAACACGGGAAACATGCGCTACTTTACATGCATACTATAAACACCCCCAAGTATGAAATTTAAAGGAATATTAAACTTTTATTGTTTCACTTTAAGCATTATTAAAATCACTGCTCCTGAAAAAACAGCAGTTTTTAAACTTTTTGTTGCATTGATACGTGTCCCCTGGGGCTGGACCCAGGTCCTCAAACACTTTTTATGACAATAACTTGCATATTAATCTTTAAAATTAGTTCTTTTAATTTCTCCCAAAGACTTTTAAAGGGTGTTCCGCTGCTTTCGGCGAACAGCCAATGTTTGAGTCGAACTCATGTTCGACTCGAACATAAAGCTCATGCCTACTCAGCATAGAAAATAATTGAAAATCATTGAAAACTGAGCATGTGCAGAGTTGCCACCACAGTTAAAAGATCTTTAGCTGAATTAGGGACATGGGTAGAAGGTGGAGATAGAGAACAGCAGGATCAACTATTTTTTTTTTTCAGAATACCGAACACGAATCTCATAGTGACGGAGTGAGTATGAACAACATGTTATACACCATATTGGTAGTTTTTAATGATGCGCGTTTAGTGACATTTTAATTTTCAAACTACATTGAGGGCAACAGGAGCCATGTTTCAAAACCTCTAGCACCTGCCTGTTGGGAGAAAAACAACAGAGATTGGATGAGATTTTCTAACTTGTCTGGTTACTAAATCTGAGATGTCTCAGCTAGAGGTAGTTGTAGGTGCTTTACTGGCAAGAGAAAGTTGCCTGATCCAGAGTTGCCTGATCCAGATAAACACAGTAAAATCTGTCATCTTGGGTCTGTGGGCATCTTCCCACTGCAGTTCCTTATGGTTTCCCGTTTTAAATCAATCCCTGTCTGTTTATTTGAGATTAACATGAAAAGCATGACCTTAGACCTGAGTAAACACACTCATCTTCCATCCCTAAAAAAATCCCCTTGTAACAATATCGCAATCACTCAGAGAAACCCTTATATTCTAAAACGGTGTAGAAAAATAAGGATAAGTGTTAAATATAAATGCTGGAGATGTTTGTCACTTCCTTTCAGGAACAAGAAGCTGTGCGGCATTTTTAGGCTCAACCAGGATATGTTCAGACAGTAAAAAGTGACCCCTGTGCTGTAGACTAAACAAAGTCACCAAGTTTTTATGTTGCTTTGTTTAGTCTAGTTTGGAAGTAACGTGGTGCAGTAAACTCTTCCTTGTGAAGGGAGAGTGCTTTTCGAACATACATTTATTTTATAGACTAGCTACAATATACAGTACAGCAAAATATACAAAACAATATATAATAACAATACGTTCATAACATTGGTACTATGAATGGAAAATCGTGGTGCAAATATTCATTGCAGTAGTACTATTTGTAATATTATGGCTGAAAAAAAAGTAAGCAGTCTCTGGAAGCCATGTGAAAATGCAGCTTAGGCCTCGTTCACATGGGCGTACTTAAGTATACACCTAAGTGATAGTTGTGTTTTGCCTGCACAGGATGCACAGGTTTTCCATGCATCTGAATGCAGACAGTCCCATTCATATCAGTTGGGATGCAGTCAGTTAGGTGTGGGTGTGTGTCCCCAAACCCACGCAGTGAGCTTTCGGGGACCTGCACCCACACACACGGATGTCAAATTGGGAGCTGTGGCTATGTCTGCAGCCGCTGCATCCCAGTTGACATGAATGGGACTGCTTACACCCGGAACACCTGTGCATCCCGTACATCCCTCACACGCGTGTACGCTTAGGTAGGCCCCTGTGTACAAGGCCTTATTTTGACTTTACAACTTTAGAATTTTAGTTTGAGTACCATGTCAATGTCTCCACCTCCATCAAAAGAATTTTATGTGTGCAGAGGTGATGTAATGGTGCATGCGCATAAAACTAGTTATGATTTTTCTCTGCTGAGAGAAAATTCACAATTAGAAATTTGTTTATTCCCATTAAATTCAATAAAAATCTTTCATCTTTAATTTTTTACACTAGATATGGTCGGAAACAAATTGCCAAATCGTTCCCTTCAACTCTTATGCCTTGTACACACGATCAGATTTTCCAACGGGAATTGTGTGATGGAAGGGTTTTGTTGGAAAATCCGACCGTTTGTACGATCCGTCAGACAACTGTTGTTGGAATTTCCATAACAAATGTGGGATAGCATGCTTTAAAATTGTCCGACAACAAATGTGCCTTGTCGAATTATCAGATCGTGTGTACAGAAGTCTGTCGTAAAAAAAATCCAAAGTACAAACACGCTTTCTCAGAAGCAATGCTAACCATAAGACAACATTAGCAGAAGTTGCCAAAGGGAGGGGCTAAAGAACAGAAAAACCACGTAGTTTCTGTTTGTTAGCCGAAAAGTTTTGCCTTTTGTATGCAGAAGTTCACGGCCATCGCCCTTCGAACAAAATTCCACGGCTTTGTCCGATGGAAATCTGATCGTGTGTACGAGGCTTAAGATAATCAAACAAATGTTCTGAAAACAAACATTTCCAACAGGTGTAAGGCCAGCAAAACATGTACCACTCATTAAAAAAATAGTAAATAGTAGTATTGAATCATGCTATTTGTAGCGCTCACCCCCGAAGGAGCCGCTGGATAGAATAGGGATGGCCTGTTACCTCTATGGCTCCGACGTCTAGGGTAGTTGATGAGAGCAACAATGATGGAATGTCCAAAAAAAAGGTGTCTTTCTTGTGCTTTTATTTTTGCCCAACATGGCAAACAGTAAACTTGAGGTAGATAGATCATAGATGGGTGAGGAAGAGGAACAGCAGATTCAGGCCTAACAGAACAGAAGCAGTCCTACTTCCAACGACACTTTACTTTCGTCGCCACTCCAGCCGAAGTGGGTATAGTGTACCTGGACAGGCCTCTCACACCGACCTGGCAGCCAGGGTATCACTCGTAAAACAAGTCTCTGCCACAGACCCTTCCCTAGAATGTAGATCATGAAGAAGATTCTCCTCAGAAGTATTTGGTGCCTGAATCTCCCTCAGGTAATTCTCAACTTGGTCACCGACTGACAGGTGGCTGACATCCAAACTTTCCAGTGTCCGGTTACCTTAATCCCCGGTGGATTGTCGAGGCCCTATTGGATTGCCTGCCTCTCTTGACTCTCCTCAGGCTGACTCCCCACCGAACAGCTATCTCGCTTGGGATCTTCTCAGAATTGGGGACCCAGTCAATTACTGGGGCCCCGCCATAGCTTCAAATGCTCCGGGCCAACATGGTCCCGGAACCAGGAACAGAACATGCGCACCCCGGCCTGGTAGGCCATATCGCCGGGGAGCCATGATGTGTGGTCACCCTGAAGGTGGGTGCCACACCAGGAACAAGAAGAACCCCGCCTAATGGCGTCTGCTCCAGAAATACCTTCCCCCAGCATGCCCCGCGAGGGAAAACTCCTCCTGATTGGCTGCTGGCAAGAGGCACCCTAGCCTGAACTCCACTGCTGCCACCTATCGTCCTGGGGGGAGGAAAAAAAACCCAGAAGCAACAGAATGAGCCCACAGTACAGCCCAGCTGAAGCAGAGACCCAATTTAGACAAATCACTTGGATGAGAGCTAACTAACTCTCTCATCCCCCTTAAATTTAAGATAGCACCTGTACTTGAAAGTACACAGGCGCTACATATGTTATAAAACCTGTACTGAGAGATATACAGTATATAGGCAACCCCTTTCCAAAAATGCTAGTTGCCTGGTTGTCCAGGGCTTCCATACTTCTTAAGTCATAAATTTGGAAGAAGCACACTGTCAATATGATCAGAGCAAAGTCATAATGCCTGAGCTGGATAATTCCCTTGGATCAGTGACTCAGAAAGAAGAAAACCAAACTCTAGGCTCAGTGCACCCCTTCCAAGGCCCCCTCTTCCATGAGGCCCCCAAAAATATGTTACAGTTATATGTCTCAGTGGGTTCCCTTTGGTCTTCGCCTAGTGGTGTGTGGTCCTGCATGACATCTGCAATAATACTAATAATAAACCAAACCGGCGCTTCAATAAACCCTAACATCAAATGTAAACACCCTATGAATATATAAAATTGCATATAAATTGTGCAAGCAACAAAACATTTATATCGTGCAAGGCCAATATAGTCCAAATTGTGAACACCTTCACCTCTGTAAATAAATATATTTATAATTGGACTCTCACTAGTGGTTATTGGCTCACTGATGACATTTCATGTATAATTGTGTTTGTGCACAAAGGAGGGATGGGAAGAGTAAAGTTTCACTTTGCTATAGACACTTTCTGATACTGAGAAAATTGCACCATTTGTTCACAATTTTGACTTTTTGGAATTTCACAATATACAGTATATGTTTTGTTGTTTGCACAATTTATATGCAATTTTATTTATATAGATGTAGCACTCTCTTGTGTACATACGGTTTTGTTCAAAATTATTCAAACCCCCAATGCTGTAAAGGGTTTTAGGGAATTTAGTGTACATTTGTAATTGTATTCAGAATTAAATCCTACAAGGACTTCTTAAAGAACCATATGCAACTAAAATGACATCAATTGGTTTTATAATACAGTAGTAAATGTTTATTTTGTGAATTCTTCATTTACACAATTATTCAACCCCTTAAAGACTACCACTCTGAAGAACAGAGGTTCATTGAAGTGTTTTCAATCAGGTATTGAAAACACCTGTGGATGTCAGGGAGCAGCAATAAAGCCTAATAAGCACCAATTAGGCAGCTTTAAAATGATTGTGATACCCAGCTCCTTCTAGACATTTACTGGTGTGGTTACAAACATGGTGAAGTCAAGAGAATGGTCCAGGAAGACAAGAGAAGAGGTGATTACTCTTCACAGGAAGGGCAATGGCTATAAGAAGATTGCAAAGATGTTAAACATACCAAGAGACACCATAGGAAGCATCATTCGCAAATTCAAGGCAAAGGGCGCTGTTGAAACGCTACCTGGTAGTGGCAGAAAGAAGATGCTGACTTCGACTGCTGTGCGCTACCTGAAGCGTAGAGTGGAGAAAAGTCCCCGTGTGACTGCTGAGGAACTGAGAAAAGATTTGTCAGATGTGGGTACTGAAGTTTCTGCTCAGACAATACGGCGCACACTGCGTAATGAAGGCCTCCATGCCAGAACTCCCAGGCGCACCCCCTTGCTGTCTCCAAAGAATAAGAAGAGTCGACTGCAGTATGCCAAACGTCATGTGGACAAACCACAGAAGTTTTGGGATTGTGTTCTGTAAACTGATGAAACAAAATTAGAACTGTTTGGGCCCATGGATCAACGCTATGTTTGGAGGAGGAAGAACAAGGCCTATGATGAAAAGAACACCTTGCCTACTGTGAAGCATGGCGGGGGGTCAATCATGCTTTGGGGCTGTTTTGCTTCTGCAGGTACAGGGAAGCTTCAGCGTGTGCAATGTACCATGAATTCTCTTCAGTACCAGGAGATATTGGATGACAATGTGATGCAGTCCGTCACAAACCTGAGGCTTGGGAGACATTGGACCTTTCAACAGGACAATGATCCCAAGCATACCTCCAAGTCCACTACAACATGGTTGCAGATTAAAGGCTGGAACATTTTGGAGTGGCCATCGCAGTCACCAGACTTAAATCCGATTGAGAACCTCTGGTGGGACTTAAAGAAAGCAGTTGCAGTGCGCAAGCCTAAGAATGTGACTGAACTGGAGGCTTTTGCCCATGACGAATGGGCGAAGATACCCGTAGATCACTGCAAGACACTTGTGTCAAGCTATGCTTCACGTTTAAAAGCCGTTATAACTGTAAAAGCATGTTGTACTAAGTACTAAGATTGAATGTCACTTGGGGGTTGAATAAAACTGATAATGATGTGAGCACAGAAAAGACATTTGTGGTTATTTCGTTATAAATGTTATGTTATATTTGTCTGACCTACACGTGCCTCTTTGATTTAATTGTAAGCAGGATGACTGAATGATCAAAATCAATGTCAAACTGGCCAAAACAATCAATTTCAGTGGGGGTTGAATAATTTTGAATACAACTGTAGCTGTGTAGTGTCGATAGAGGCTAGTTGGAAGCCTAGGTGTAAGGGTTACAGGTCAGGCCTCTGGTACCCCCCCCCCTGGTTCTAGAAGCTTGAAGAAGTTTCTAGAAGCTAGTGGTGGAGGTCAGAATGTGCTGATCTGAATATTTATGGGAATCCGGCCGATACCCAGGCAGGAGGCTTGGCAGGGTGGCTGAACCAGCCCATAAATATTGTGAAGTCTGGCCAGTAAGGGAGTTGGGTGGAAGTTGGAGTGCTGAAGTGCTGAGAAGGGGATCTGCCTGCAGGCTGGAGGCTGAAGGTTGGAAGAAGGAAGCTAAAAGAGGGATCTCCACTGCCCTGCAGTCCACCGAGGACAGTCTGCATAGCCAGGAAAAAACTAGCCCAGGCCCAGCCTACAGCTGCAGGACAAGGACAGTGTAAGTACCTCTAGGCCCCCAGGGCCTACAAGGTAGAGGGCTGCTAGGTGCCATACCCAACCAGTTCTCCCTAGGACAGTGCTAAAAAAGTCTGTTCTGGGATACTCTTTGAGACAGTCAGGTGGATGGGTAGTTTCAAGCTGGGGTCTGAAGATGTTAGTTTATAGGGGACAAAGTGCTCCTACAGAGTCTGTGTTACCTATCCGTTAGCAGACAAAAAATTCTCCTGCTCTAAAAAAAGCGGATTTTTTTTAAATTTAATTTGTAAATAACTTTTCAATGATTTGTAACATTGCTGACAGCTGGTATCGGTAATTGGTATCAGCGAGTACTAAAAAAAATATCGGTACTTGTACTCACTATAACAAAAATTGTATTGGTACATCCCTATCACAAACCCATGAAATCAATAAAATAAATAAAAGTTGGTGATTCATTTGATATAGATAAATAGATAGGGCACCAGCATCTAGGAGGGGGGGTCTATCTGTGTCACTTGATGTACTATCTACAACTAGACACATAGGGCCAGATTCACGTATCTGGCCGTATCTTTGTGCGGGCGTAGCGTATTCTATTTAAGCTACGCCTCCGCAACGTGGACAGGCAAGTGCAGTATTCACAAAGCACTTGCTCTGTAAGTTGCGGTGGCGTAGCGCAAATTGGCCGGCGTAAGCCCGCCTAATTCTAAATAGGATGGTAGGGGGCGTGTTGTATGTAAATGAATCGTGACCCCACCTAAATGACACGCCTAACGAACGGCGCATGCACGCGCATGCTCAGTATCACGTCGAATTTACTCCATAAGACACGCCAGGCCCAATGCCTGTGACGTGAACGTAACCTACACACAGCCCCATTCACGTACGACTTACGTAAACAATGTAAAAAGATACGCTTGCCGACGTCCATACTTTGCATTGGCTGCGCCTCATATAGCAGGGGTAACTTTACGCCGGACGTAAGCCTAACGTAAATGGCGTAGCGGGCGCAAGTACGTTCGTGAATCGGCGTATCTACCTAATTTACATATTCAACGCGTAAATCTACGGAAGCGCCCCTTGCGGCCAGCGTAAATATGCACCCAAGATACGACAGGTTAGGAGACTTACGCCGCTCGTATCTTGGCCAAATCTATGCGTAACTGATTCTAAGAATCAGGCGCATAGATACGACGGCTCACATTCGGACTTACGACGGTGTACGTGGAGATACGCCGTCGTAAGTTCACTGTGAATCTGGCCCATACACTCCATACAACCCAAGTCACTGGCATGTCTTGAGATAACAGACTGCAGGAAAAGTTGACTCAGCTACAGGTCTTCCTGCAATTAGTGAATTTAGTACCCAGAAAGCTGACAAATAGAGTGGGGTGGTGAAGAACATTTCCTCTTCATCTTATGTCTCTGCAATACTATGTAATGCCGAAACTGTGACTACTTAAATGAACATACCGTATGTGATTAATCATCCTACAATTTTTATCAGCTATTAATAAACATAGGGTTTTCATGCACATTTGATTTAACCAGATATTCACAATTTGGTTAAACTGAACCCAAGGCAAATTTGAAAGATCACCATTTAAACCGGTGAAATATTAAATAAAAAACATAAAGAAATCTATACTGCGAGAAATATTAAAGATACCATTGCTGATCTCCTTCAGAAAAAAACTGCCTGGCTGCTTTTGGCTTGAATACTTCCTGCATTACTAACGCAGAACAAATATGCAGCAAGTAGACATAGGGAAGTCAGAACTTCTGGGTCAGAGACATAAAGTATTGAAACCACTAGATTAGCATTACAGTATAGGCTGGTGTTTTGCCGAGCTGGTATCGATATGGTTCCCTCCGGAGTGCGCAGGCGCAATACGAGCTGACGGAAAACTCAGAGCGGGAACAGCTGTTCGTCAGCTACAGACACGCTCGCTCCCGATGCCTGATTATACACTGTATAATACACGCCGCTCTACACAGCAAGGGGCGGATGTGATATTGATCAGTGCTTTTTTGATTGGTTATCCACGCCGCTCTTTACAGCACGGGGGCGTATGTGATATTGAGCACTCCTTTTTTGGGGGATGGTTTTCTCAATAAAATAGACGTCTCACATCCGCCCCTTGCTGTATAGAGTGGTGTGGAAAACCAATCAAAAAAGCACTGCCGAATATCACATCCGCCCTTTGCTGTGTAGAGCGGCGTGTCCTATAGAGCGCCGTGTATAAGCAGGCATCGGGAGCGAGCTTGTCTAAGCTGACAATTAGCTGTTGAGGCTCAGAGATTTCCGTGGCCTCCTACTGCGCATGCCCCGCTCCTGGCCGTGCCTGCGCAGTCGAGGCAGGAACCTATCCGATGGAGGAACCAGCTCGACAAGACACCAGCAACTAGTATGTTCAGAAGGAAAGATCAGCAGTGACAGCCCTTGATTTTGTTTAGTATGTTAATTTATGGTGTCATTAAACCTAACCCTTACAAAAGTGAGCTTTAACATGATAAAACAAAAATCTTTGCGTAAGATAAAGTAGAATAGATTAATTTAAATTGTAGTCTGTTTAATAGAAGGATGACAAAAGGTCCAACTGTGGGAAAATCAAAGTCAGGAGAGATGGATGATTGTGATATCCCCCTAAAATATTACAACTTTGTGTCTTCCAAAATAACATAACATTTTCAGAACCACAATTGACTCTTTTTATTGAGGATGCTTTTATTAATTTCTGGTTTTCACGCACCTCTGATTTATGCTTAACCAAAATCGGTTTTATCTTAACCATTATAACAATGAAAACTGTGATACAATGCCAAGAATATAAATAAAAATCTCAGCATTGGAACGTAATGTACCAAAATCATCCATGCCTAAATTTCTAGTGCCAAAAACATCATACCAAAATGACTGATTCTATACTTTTTTGAGTAAAGGCATAGGTAATTGCAGCAATCTGTTTTTATACTAGTTTTCCGCAATCTTCTGAACAGCAAGAGTAGAGAAAGAGGCAGAACTATTGTCCAGTCGCACTCAATGGCATTGCAAACTGTTGGTGAACTAACACTTGCTTAAAGCAGAGGTTCACCCGATTTTTTTTTTTAAAAGCCAGCAGCTACAAATACTGCAGCTGCTACATTTTAAAAAATGGACACTTACCTGTCCAGCCCGCCCGCGATGTCAGCAGACGAGGCTGAGCAATCGCTCAGTCCTCTAGAAGACAGCGGCTCCATGTCAGATAGCTCTGACGACGAAGAAGAAGAGGTCCCTGCTAAGGGCATGCGTACCGACCCCATTCTGCTGTTGTGGAGGTGCAAGAACCGCAGGACCCTCGCTTGGAGCAGAGAGCCAGTACTAGCACCGCTTTTCCTTCTGGTGAACTGGCAAGCACCAGCGGCCTAGTACACCCTGATCGTTCATCCAGCACTGCAGTATCACGTGGTGACATGGCGAGTCCCATAAGTGCAGTTCAAGCTGGTGAGGTGGCAAGCACAAGTAGTGGCCCGCTGCCACCAAGAAGAAGACAAAGACAGGCCCGTCGTGCCCATAGTGCCCTTCCTGCTGCATTCGCCAATCCTGATTGGGTTCCCACCACTTCTGTAGCACCCGTACTTCCCCTAATTCAATGGCCAACCCGGTATTCAGGTGGAAACAGCTGATTGTACGTCACTTGATTTTTATTTCGTTGTTTTTCACGGAAGATCTCTATAGATCTATTGTGGACCAGACTAATTTGTATGCTGGTAATTTCATGGCCGCTAATCCCCAGTCCACCCTTGCCAGACAATGGAAACCACTTACGGTTTCCGAATTTAATATCTTTTTGGGCCTTTGTCTCAACATGGGCATTCATAAATTTCCGAAGTTGCGGACATATTGGTCCACACGTCCACATGACCATATGCCGTGTTCTCTGCTTCCATGGCCAGGAAATGATACGAGGCGATCTTGCGGTTCATGCACTTCAACAACAATGAACTTTGTTGTCCACGTGGAGACCCTGAATACGACCGACTCTACAAAATTCGCCCCCTCATAAACCACTTCAACGAACGTTTTGCAGCCTTGTATACTCCCTATCAAGTTGTCTGCGTTGATGAGTCCCTTATTAAATTTTCTGCCTGTTTGTCTTTCAAACAGTACCTTCCCAGCAAGCGTGCCAGATACGGGGTCAAGCCCTATAAGCTCTGTGACAGGGCAACAGGCTATACATGGAGCTTTATGGTTTATGAGGGAAAAGATAGTCAGGTAGACTGCCCAGATTACATAGGATTACATAGGGAGCGCTGGCAAGATTGTGTGGGACTTGGTGTCACCCTTATTCGGAAAGGGGTACTATTTGTATGTGGACAATTATTACACGAGCGTGCCACTTTTTAGTCACTTGTTTGATCATCAGATTGGAGCATGTGGCACCGTGCGACCTAATCACTGGGGCTTACCCCAGAGGCTTGTAGATTCCTGTCTTTGGCTGGAGGAGAGAGCCTGCTCAAGGTGTAATAATTTGCTCGCTGTGAAGTGGAGGGACAATAAGAATGTTTTCGTTCTTACCTCCCTTCATGCAGACATGACAGTCCAAATTCGTATGGCGACTGGTGTTGTGGAGAAACCC
Source organism: Rana temporaria (assembly GCF_905171775.1). Taxonomy (NCBI): domain Eukaryota; kingdom Metazoa; phylum Chordata; class Amphibia; order Anura; family Ranidae; genus Rana; species Rana temporaria. Next base: position 321,713,746 of record NC_053493.1, read on the forward strand.
CTCCACCAATATAACTAAAATATGGGAGGGGTGGACCTCAACGACCAGTTGTTGGTGCCGTATCATATTGCCCATAAGGCGAGACGCTGGTACAAAAAAGTGTCTCTATACTTATTTCAATTGGCTTCAGTGAATGCTCATGTGCTATACAGAGCTTCAGGACAGACTGGATCCTTCCTTCAATTCCAGGATGAGATCATCACAGAACTCCTGTATCCAGGCGGTTCTGCACCTCACCATTCCCAACCAAATGCAGTAAGCCGACTGCATGAGAGGCATTTTCCTTTTGTCCTCGAGAGTACCCCTACCCAACGAGCCCCCCAAAGAAAATGTTGTGTCTGTAGAAAGCGCGGATATAGGCGTGACACCCGTTATTATTGTTCTCGCTGTCCTGACAATCCTGGTCTTTGCATGTTTTGAATGCTACCACACACTAGTGAAGTTTTAACGAAGGGTACAGCATTTCACAGGCTAGGACACACTTACACAGGATCTCCCAAGATGCCATCGCATTTTGAGAGACCCAAACCTGGAATCGAAAAGTTGAACAGTTATAGTTACAAAAAAAAGTAAAAAAAAATGTTTTTTTATTGTTCTCTCCCTCTCTATTCTCTCTCTATTGTTCTGCTCTGTATTACTGTATTCTATTCTGCAATGTTTTATTGTTGTTATGTTATGTTTTATCATGCCTGCTTTTCAGGTATGTATTTTTTTTATACTTTACTGTTTTCAGGTTTACGCCATTCAGCTGTTGCACGGATTTATTTATCTTGACAGCAACAGCGTTTGCTCCCACAATACATAAAGCCGTGACTCCAGTGCTGTAGGAGGTGATTTCACCACCACAGTTAAAAAGAAGAGCATATATGCCGAAGCATGGGGCGGAGGAGCGATTTTGCTCCTAATGAAACGTACATACGGTCGAAATTCCGACGGAGGCTTGCCCGTGGAAAAGATCGACCGTGTGTACAAGGCATAACTTTTTATGCCGTGTACATACAGTAGATTTTCCGACGGAGGCTTGTCTGTGGAAAAGTCCGACCATGTGTACGCGGCATAACTTTTTTGCGGGAGGATGCCCCCATGCTTCGGCATATATATATTTTAGGCACAGGTTGCGTTAAAAAATGTTTTATTTTTTACTATGGTTTTTTAACTAACGGGAGGCGGCGTGACGTCTCTACCGTTCTGCTCATAAGCGGCCACTTTTCGACGGCGGGCACATTTCGACAGAACATCAAAAAAGGTACTGTTTCGACTTACGAACAAACCTACAGTCCCAGGGACTGTAGGTTTGTTCGCAAGTCGAAACAGGGACTGTAGGTTTGTTCGTAAGTCGAAACAGTACCTTTTTTGATGTTCTGTCGAAATGTGCCCGCCGTCGAAAAGTGGCCGCTTATGAGCAGAACGGTAGAGACGTCACGCCGCCTCCCGTTAGTAAGTAGGAGTCGTTCGCAAGTCGGATGTTCGTAACTCTGGGACTGCCTGTGTCACGTACCTGGTACAGAGCAGAGCCTGACGTGCGGGGAGTGGCAACTCTTGCTCCTCTGACTCCGGAACCCCTGATAGAGCAGACAGGGAGCGCAAGAGTTCAGAGTCGCACAAGCGCCTGGTATGGTGCTGTGCAGGTCTGCGGTGGTTTCCTGAAGACCCCGAAGATGCTGTGCAGGAACTGCGGAGATGCTGGGAAGATCAGACAGCAGACGACAGGAGCTTGGTGCAGATGGCTGGAAGCAGGCAGCAGGTGGGAGGTGTACTGTAGTACAGATGCTGGCGGAGTCAGGCAGGCCGGGTCAAACACAGGCGGGCGGATCAGGTACAGAGAGGAGGCAGAGGCAGGGTCGTGATTTAAGCCGGGTCGGTAACAGGCGGGCAGCAGACCGTTGGAAGGAGGAGGCAGGAGCGGAGTCAGACAGGCCGGAGGTCAGGGCAGGCGGAGATCAGAAGGGTCCAAGGTAAGCCGGGTTCACAGGTGCAGGAGACAATCAGGTAACAGAAGTCGGGTAAGGTAACAGGAACGCTGTTGACTGAGCAGCAAGAGGCTATGGGATGAGCCCCATTAAATAGCCCAACTGGCGCCAAAATGGCGTCATCACGTGCCCGCGCGCCGCTGCCGCTATTGCGCGTGCCTGTGCGCGCCGTTGCCGCTATTGCGCTGATGCGCTATTGTCGCGATTGCGCGCTGATGCGCGATTAGCGCCACCTAGTGTTTGGGCAGGTCCATGACAGCCTGCAGCGATATTAATAAACTCCAGACATAGACCAATCAAGTAATACGCTATGAGTCCCTTCTGATCTCTCTTCACATACGCTGGAGTAATAATTTGGGCTGCCTATTGAGAGAATCACAAGTGGATGGATGAGTGAGTCTGTTTCCCCAGTGGAGAGTGGATATCGTTATTGCTGTTTTTTATTTGCTCTGTGTTAAGAGTCAGTGTTACCCGTTGGTGGAGGTCTCCTGTCTGTCAGTCATCACGACGCTGTGGATATATTCAACACCTTGGGACTTTTCTTTATCACTATATTTGGGACTGTGTTTATACCCATTCAGCTTATTTGATTGGGTACATTTCCCTCTTTTTCACTAATTATTTTGTGGACCACATTTATAGGCTTGACTTGCTATGATTATTTTGGTTCATGTTTTTTAGATTTGCACATAACTACTCACTGGGTATTATTCATATGCAATTTTCAATCACTTAGCGCGACTCCTTTTTCTGTTTTATGTTGGTTTGATGTTATATAACATTTGAGACGCAGCTGTTACACACTTACTTTGGTATGCGCAATATTTTTTCTGTTTTTTGATATATATATATTTTAGGCACAGGTTGTGTTTAAAAATGTTTTATTTTTTACTATGTTTTTTTTTTGTATTTGCTTTGCAGGTATGGTATGATCTTACTGTTATACTGTAATGTTACTTTGTTTTAATGTTAACCATCATTTGCTTAGCAGGTACGCCATTCAGTTGCAGCACGGATTAATTTATCTTGACAGCAACAGCGTTTGTTCCCATGATACATAACGCCGTGACTCCAACGCTATAGGAAGTGATTTCACCACCACAGTTAATAAAAAAGAGCATATATGCCAAAGCATTGGGGCAGCAGGGGCGGAGGAGCGATTTTCCGATGGAGGCTTGCCCGTGGAAAAGTCCGACCGTACGCGGCAATGGTGAATGGCTTTGGTGTGGGCTTAGCAATTCAGCTATTCAGCATTCCCACGCATTTTCTGCAGGAAATGCATTTTCTAGTCTAGTTTTTAATTTGAATTTTATTCCGTACGTTTTTTGGCTCTGCGTAACTTCTGCTTACTTTCAGCTATTAAAACCATTCAAAACGTTCAGCTCTTTCAGTTATTGATGGGACTTCTTCAACTTTTTTTGTACTATTTAAACTTTTTAAAATATTAACCTTTTTAACACTTTTTTTAACATTGAAGTCAATGAGAGCATGCTTCAAATCCTTAAAACATTCTTCCGCTCCCAAAAGTTTCAGCTCCTTCATACTTTCACCTACAGACGCAAAACAAACTTTAAAATGTTCACAAAATATTCAGCTATCCGGCTATATATTTTCAGTTTGATATCTTTTACAGTTTTTGTGAAAAAGCTGTTTAAGTTTAGTGATCATTTCAGGAAATGTTATCAATTAAACAGAGTGTCTATTGGGTTGCTTACAGTGGATGATGTCACAGCTAGAGCACAGAGCCTTCAAAAAAATTATGCATCAAAATGTAGGTATTTTTGTCTAGTTTCAGGCAATGTGCTCAGTCATACGCGTTTTACTTTTGGCTGGTTGAGCTTCCAAATGACAGCCTTCCATTGACTGACCTGTATAAAATTATTTTTTGAAAGATTCATTCTTGAAAAAAATAAATAAAAAAAACCTTTTTGAATTTTTTTTTATCATTTTGTTTCCACAAATAGAGATTTATTTTGGTGGTATTTGATCACCTCGATTTTTATTTTTTCCTTCTGTCCCTTTTTTTATGATTGCCCCCTTCCCAGGTGTTTTTTTTTATGGATGCCCCCTTTCCTGGTGGTCCAGTGTGGGCATCCGGGGGGGCTGCACTGATAAACAATCAGCGCGAACCCCCCCTGTCAGGAGAGCCGAGATTGGACATGGCTGATCACGCCGGAGGCTCTTTACCGAGTTCGGAGATGCAGGGTGTCAGACTGACACCCCGCATCACCGATCGTCGCGCTGCGTGCCCCCACGGGCACGCTGCAGCATGTTATCCTGCTGGACGTCAATTGACGTCCAGTCAGGATAACATAACCACTTCCCGGACGTTGAAATACTACTACCACTGACCGGACGGGAAGTGGTTAAAATGTTTTATTTTATTTTTTTTGGGGGGAAAAATAATATTTTTGGAAAAAAAATATATTTTTGGAAAAAACAATTCAGTTTATTGTCAGCTTTTCAAAAAAACTTTAAATATTCCACATCTTTCATACATTAGTGGTGTTAAACTTTTTTAATGAAATTCATGTTTATTTTAAAATCATTCCTACTTTTCCAGCTATTCTCACTTCTTCAACTTTCTTTTACGGATTTAAGCTATTCATCCAGTTAGCTTTAGCAATTCAGCATTCCCACGCATTTTCTGCAGGAAATGCATTTTCTAGTAAGTTATAATATACTATCATAATAAAGAAAAATAGTACTTCCTTATTCACAGACTTCACAGGGACTTGCTATTTCTTGTTGTGTTCTGGTACATAAGGTGATGTACCAATATCCCTAATATGTGAATACACATAAAACCAATTTGTAGTGTGATTTTGGCACAGTTTGTGCTGTGCAGTTCAGCAGTATGGTTTGGGCTGCGAAATTTGGGGTGCCCTGATTGGTTGCGGTCCCATGACATTAGGGAAACTAGGACCACAGATAAGAGAACCATGGGGGTGTGTGGTCTATTATCACCTGGGACACACACTTATGGCATTCATTTGACCATGTGGCTTGCCTAAGCTAGGCATTTTGCTGGTATAGCTTATTTATATATGGAATAATATGTCTTGAATTTGATGATCAACCTGTTTACCTGCAAGTATAATAGTTGGACTATTTATGCATATCTACATTCACTTTGTTATGTATCTCTCTGGAATCTCCTATGAATTATACTCATAACCTATTATTCTATGAGTACCATCCATAATCTGCCAACCACTAGGCCCTTGTGTATTTTCTTGTACTCTTGGGGCCAGATTCTCAGAGAATTGGATCCGTGCAGCGTATCAGAGATACGCTACTCCGCCGTACCATACCTGGCGGAATTTTGAATCCTCAGCGATTTCACGCCATAAGTTACGGCGGCGTAGTGTATTTCTGGCGGCGGAATTCAAATCGGCGAGTAGGAGGCGTAATTCATTTAAATGAAGCGCGTCCCCGCGCCGAATTAACTGCGCATGCTCCGTTTCGAAATTTCCCGCTGTGCTTTGCGCGAAATGACGTCGCAACAAACTAATTTTTTTAACTTAGACGTGACTTACGTCCTTTCCTATTCACGGACGACTTACGCAAAAAAAAAAAAATAATTGAAATTTCGACGCAGGAACGACGGCCATACTTAACATGGCAAGTCTATCTATACGCCGCAAAATAGCAGCTTTAACTATACGCCGGAAAAAGCCGACTAGCGACGACGTAAGAGAATGCGACGGCCGCGCGTACCTTCGTGGATCGACGGAAAAAGCTAATTTGCATACCTGACGCGGAAAACAACGCAAACTCTACCCAGCGGGCGCCGAAGTATTGCACCTACGATCCGAAGGCGTACAAAGCCGTACGCCTGTCGGATCGAAGCCAGAAGCCGTTGTATCTTGGTTTGAGGATTCAAACTAAAGATACGACGCGGCAAATTTGAAAGTACGCCGGCGTATCAGTAGAGGCGTACTCTCTTTCTGAATCTGGCCCTTGGTATTTATACTTATAAATTAAGGTATTTTATATGCCCCTACAGTTTTATTCCTCGGGACATATTATTAGCTTCTTCAGAATCTTTTAGGTCCAATCATCACACACGGATCTTCTGGTTTATTCCTGTGGTCCTTTGCCATCCTGTTGTTGCTTTTCCTATTGTCTCTCTGTTTTGGGGGCTCCAAAAAAAAAAACCATGGTCTCTTGGTGTTGTTCCTCCTGGAGATATTCATTTTTAATTTGGGCTGATTTGTAAGTGATATTGTATCTGTCCTATATATTGACAGATTTTGGTCTGGATAGTCAGAATGTCATATATTTATTGTTATCATATGATTAAAACATATATTTGTGTTTTGCAGATACATTGCCAATAGCATCTTTCCCTGATGAAGTGAATTAAAATTCATGAAACCTGATGAGAAATGTGAAGTGTTCCTCCACCCAATGGAACTTTGTGAGAACATCTCTCTGGAAATAATAATTGATTTAAATAGAATATTCCTAAATGTATAATTTGTAAAAACGTGAAACATTGTGATTGTACTTAAGCAGCCATATGTTTTAATATTGTTTTGGACAAAAATTTAACCAGCTTTTTATAGCAATAAAATGCAAAACGACTTTTAATCAAATGAGGTTATTGTATGAGTGTGATGTACCAGGGACCAAGAACAGGTAATTTTCCTAAGAAAATACTGAACCAGTAAGCAGTCATTTGGACCAATTTTTGCCAGATCATATATTATGCCAGTTGAATTACATTTTTATATATTTTTTCTAAACTTATTTTGTAATTCAATTAGAAAATATTATTTCTCACACAAAAAGAGTGACACATCAGGTGATGTAATTGCCAAAGAGCCATGACTGTGTGGGTCCTAAACCATGTTGATAAAAGTTTACATGCAAATCTTAATTAAGGGCACTCTAAAAATTGGCACTCTACTCTTGAAGAAATCAACCTTTTGCTAACAATTTACACACACCCAATGCCCTATGAATTAGGGAATGGTGTTATCAGAAAATGATCTGCTCCCTTTCAGATAGACAATTTGCCAGATAGATTAAACCAGGGCTTTTTTTTCAGGGGGAACTTGGGGGAACTCAGTTCCACCACCTTTGGCTCAGACCCTTTGGTGCCTGCTCACCACAATCACTTGTAAACACAGAAGTCTGGTTTCTTTGTTTACAAGTGACAGCTTTGTAACCCCCTGAACTCTGCACTCTGAATGTAATGCAATTCTGGTATTTAATGCCCCTTTAAGACCCTCCTACTGTTTGTGAAATCTGAACGGGTCGTGGTTGAGTTCCTTCACCTATTTTCTGAGAAAAAAAGCTCTGGATTAAACATTATTTACTATCAAACCTTCCCCCTGCATTCACTAATTTATTAAAAAGTTAGAAAAAAATTCATCCATGGGACTTCAGTTTGCATCCATCTAGCACCAGGCCTTTTCATTCAAAAAACATATCTGCTTAGATGTGGTGTACAATGCTTACATCATTCCTTATGCCTTTCAGAAAAGTGGGTACATGCTATCAATTGTGACCCAAGTGGTTTAAATCAGATGAGCAATTGGCAAACAATCACAACCACAATATTTTTTTCTTATTTGTAGGGCTGTGGAAATTAACTATTAATTCATCGATTAATCTTTAATTTTTTTGATCGATCAATTTGTTTTGATCGATCAAAATTATTTTGATTGGTACTCACCTCTCCGCCGGCTTCCGGGCCTTCAGGGAGTTCCGTCGGAGATCCGGTGACGTCACAGACACCGGCGGGGCTTGCCGTGTCCATCTGAAGGGCTCCTTTGCTGTGCCTTCATATCTGCATGCCGGCAGGACCTTACTTTTATTTTATTAAATTTTTTAGATCACAGTGAGCTAAATAATTTCAAGACATTAGAAATGTCCCTATTTGAATAGGTAGAGTAATTCAGTGATAATATGAGAATGAAAAGCCTTATAGGTAATGACAAAGATACCACAGACACATTTCTCAGTACGTGGTCTGGCTGGATGATATGTAGGGGCTATCAGGATTTTAAAAGTACTGTACTGTATTGTCTTTCAGACCTTTCATAAAGAGAACCCTAACCAAACTTTGGAATGAAAATTTTCCACACAAACCATTTAAAAATTCAAAGGTATAATATATAGACGAATTGGGACTAAATATAAAACTTGATGTAAATCCAACCAGCTAGTGATTTAATTTCTCTAAAACCTTTATTTACATCACATATGCTGGAATGATTTGGTAGGCAATGCCCTACTTTCTAGGGGTTCCTATTCACTGCTGAAACTCCAATGTGTCTCTGTATGTTTGAGGCGACTTGGGTAATTTCTCCATCTGGATATATCATCATAAAAATAAGATCCTGGTTATATTTGTGTGAGTACTCGGCTATCATTGTATTTATACTATATGGACTGTTTGTGTATATTTTGGAAATAATTGCGATTTATTCTCTAATACAATAGGGTCTCCTGAGGAAGCCAGTAAACGACGAAACGCATAGAGACCGGCACCTATTATTTTTCTGCAGTTTAGTCTAATACATCTGTTGCATACTGAAAATGACTCTATGTTTATGTATTAATATTCATAAGTTATGGCCTAGCAAAATGAACGCTATCTTAGGGAGCTTCTTATATGCAATTAAACACTGTATCAAATAGTCCAAAAGCTAAACCTTATTACATTTTGAAAGTAAAAATATTACACTATTACTATATATTTAGGACTTTTCTTCTTCTTATTTTATATATATATATATATATATATATACCATATTTATTGCGGTATAACGCGCTCCCGCGTATACCGCGCACCCCTAAAGTTGCCCCGAATCCTGTGGAATTTTTTTTTTTTTACTTATAATTTTGGTGTCTTGCGCGGCGTCCATCGGCGGCCTCGTCGGGTCCGGCGTTCGTCTGCGGCTTCGGGTGTCCTCTTCGTCGGGTCCGGCGTCCTTCTGCAGGTTCGGGTGTCCTCTTCGTCGGGTCCGGTGTCCGTCTGCGGCTTCGGGTGTCCTCTTCGTCGGGTCCGGCGTCCTTCTGCGGCGTCCTCCCCGCTTGTTTCCTGCGCCAAGTTTGAATACTGCGCCGACATATACAGAGCGCAGTACACTCGTGTATTGTCGGCAATGCTCGGCAACTCTCGCGCTGACGTCCTGTACGTCCAGGACGTGACCGCGGAAGGAGCCGAGACTGCCCGACTATACCCGAGTGTACTGCGCTCGGTATATGTCGATTTTGCCCTGATTTTCAGGGCAAAAAAGTGCGCGGTTTACGCCGATAAATACGGTATATATATATATATATATATATATATATATATATATAATTTATAATTGGTATGTTAATCCCCAGAATGTTCTGTCTGTTTTTTTTGGATAAGTACGGCCCTCAGTCGAAAAATTTGTATTTAGTATGGTAGTGTGAGTCTTGTGAGCTCAACATGTCTGATTATCTCCATTTGCAGATAATTAGCACAAACACATCTTTAAAATGAAGGTGCTAATGTGGTGTTTAAAAGACAGTGATAAGAACATGATCACATTTTATTATCATATAGAACAATTAACATTCATTTTATATCCAATTTTTATTGACTTGACTACCTAATTGATGTACACATATTTAACTTGATGAGTTTAAGCAAGCGAATAATATATTAGGCTTAGTACAGAATCAGGAGTATGTGGAGTGGGTCCTCTTGAATACACAGCAGGCAGGAACATTACGAATTCCAAAATCACACCATTATCTGATAAAGCTGCTTCGCCCTAGGCTAGAAGAAGCACTCTTAGATAATTGGCATGACCTAACCTAACCTTGTCATTTTGTTTTGACAACTAATAGCTTTATTTTTTTTGTTGATTTCACCTCATGTTTTGGTAAATCCGTATTTTGGTTTGTTATTCTTTGTCCCATGTACTCTGCAGTGATTGAGCAGTACATAGGTGGGCTGCTGTGAGGAGAAGTCATTACAAAATGGGCTCTTTTTTTAGTGTTACAATAAAAGTGGTGGCACTGAAGCACAAAACATTGGAGTTGATTTACTTAACCACTTCCATACACCTTCCCGCCCAGACCAATTTTTAGCTTTCATCGCTGTTGTACTTTAAATTACAATTGCGTCATGCTACACTGTACCCAAACTACATTTTTATCATTTTGCACCCACAAATAGAGCTTTCTTTTGGTGGTATTTGATCACCTCTGGGATTTTTATTTTCTGCAAAAAAAATTAAAAAATGACCGAAAATTTTGAAAAAAAAAAAACATTTTTTTTGTTTCTGTTATAAAACATTGTAAATAAGTAAGTTTTCTCCTTCACTAATGGGCACTGATGGTACTGCACTGACTGGCACTGATAAGGTGGCACTGATGGGCACTGATGAGGTGGCACTGATGTGGTGGCATTGATGATGGGCACCAATATGCGGCACTGATGGGCGGCACGGATGGGCACTGATGGGCGGCACGGATAGGTGGCACAGATGGGCACAGATAGGCGGCAAGGATGGGCAGGGATAGGCGGCACGGATGGGCAGGGATAGGTGGCACGGATGGGCAGGGATAGGCGGCACAGATGGGCAGGGATAGGCGACACATATGGGCACTGATAGGTGGCATGGATGGGCACTGATAGGCGGCATGGATGGGCATAGATGGGCACTAACTAATGTGTTTTACTAATGGATGCCAATCAGTGCCAAACAATGCCTGACAATCAGTGATGCCCATTGTGGGCACTGATTGGCATCCATTGTGGCACTGATTGGCATCCATTATATGTCATCCCTGGTGGTCTAGGGTGGCATACCTTTGATTTAAATCCCTGGTGATCTAGTGGAATCCCTGGTGGTCCAGTGGGCATCCCTGGTGGTCCAGTGGGCATCCTCAGGGGGGGCTGTGCTGATAATCGATCAGCACAAACCCCCCTGTCAGAGGAGCAGCTGATCGGCTCTCCTCTACTCGCGTCTGACAGACGCGAGTGAGGAAAAGCCGATTACCGGCTTTTGCTGTTTACATCGTGATCAGCCGTGATTGGACACGGCTGATCACGTGGTAAAGTGTCTCCGTGAGAGACACTTTACCTAGATCGGTGTTGCGGGGTGTCAGACTGACACCCTGCAACAACGATTGCCGCGATGCGCGCCCCCGGGGGCGCGCTGTGGCTCAGAATCCTGAGGACGTCATATGATGTCCAGTCAGGATTCTACAACCACTTTGCCGCCATCAATCTGTCATTGGCGGGCGGCAAGTGGTTAAAGGGGTTGTAAAGGTTTGTCTTTTATTTTCTAAATTGGTTCCTTTAGGAGTTGTAAAGTAAAACATTTTTTCACCTTAATGCAATCTATGCATTAAGGTGAAAAAACATCTGATACTGCCGCCCCCCCCCCCCCTGAGACCCGTTATACTTACCTGACTCCTCGAAAGTCCCGCGCGCGGTCCCGAGATCCTCTTTGCCGCTCAGCCTGGCCATTGATTGGCTAGAGCGGATGGATTGAGAGTAGCACAGCCATTGGCTGGCACTGCTGTCAATCACATCCAGTGATACAGTGAGCGGCTATGGTCGCTCGCTGTATCACGGGAGCGCGCCCGCAATTACTCACCACCATGCGAGCTCTCTATCATGACTGTAGTCAGTACTTGCGGGGAGGACCAGAGACAGCCACCGAGGGACCCCAGAAGACGTGGATCGGGGGCCACTCTGTGCAAAACGAACTGCACAGTGGAGGTAAGTATAACATGTTTGTTATTTTAAAAGAAAAAAAATTCCTTTACTAACCCTTTAAGCTAGTGCATTGTTGGTTCACTTACCTTTTCCTTCGATTTCCCTTCTAAATTTAGTTTTTCTTTGTTTAAATTTCTCACTTCCTGTTTCTCTTCAGTAAGCTTTCCACCATCATCCGAGTGGTGGAAAGAAATTTAGAACAGCTTACTGAACACCTTACTGAGGAGGAACAGGAAGTGAGAAATTTAAACAAAGAAAAACAACATTTAGAAGGGAAATCGAAGGAAAAGGTAAGTGAACCAACAATGCACAAGCTTAAAGTAACCTATTTAGAAAATAAAAAACAAACTTTTACAACCCCTTTAAGCCTGGTACACACTGAGTTTATTTTTTTGTTCAACCCAGTGGGCTGAATCAATGTTAGTACAGTGTTCTGCCCCCTGAGCTATTGTGTTCTGACAGGGGGACTTGCCCTCCCCGCCAGAACACACCGGTCAGCGCTCACAGCCATTGTACAGCAAAAATAGTCAGCGCTAAACACCTATCCTACAGCTGCTGGCAATAAGGTGATATATATAACCTTCATGAAATTAATTTGTATACAATTGCAGTGCTAAAAAATGTAATAAAAAGTTTAAAAACATAATAAACTGTGATTCTAAAGGCCCGTACACCCGATCGGATTATCCGACGGGAAGTGTGATGACAGGCTGTTGTAGGATAAGCCGACCATTCGTTTGCTCCATCGGACAATTGTTGTCGGATTTTCCACCAACAAATGTGGGATAGCATGCTTTAAAATTTTCCACCAACAAATGTGTGTTGTCAGATTATCCGTGCGTGTGTATACAAGTCCATCGGACAAAACCCCAAAATACAAACATGCATGCTCAGAAGCAATGCTAACCATAAGGCAACATTAGCAGAAGTTGCCCGAAGGGTGGCGCTAAAGAACAGTGTTTGTTGGCCGACAATTCTTGTATGCCGTTTTGTATGCATTACAAGTTCCTGGCCAACGCCCTTCGGACAAATGTCCTACGCTTTGTCCGCAAAAAATCGTGTGTACCAGGCCAGGGCCGCCATCAGGAATTATGGGGCCCCTTACACAGCTTCAGGCATGGGCAAAGAACCGGGGGGGGGGTGCTGCTGCCTCAAATTGAAGAGCGGGGGGCGTGAATTGAGAAGCGGGGGTGCCACGAATTGGGGGGGTTGCCCTGGGAAAAAAAAAGAAATAAAAAAAAATATATATATATTTTAAAAAAAGGTGGGTAGCCATCCGGGGCCCTGGGGACCTTTGGGCCCTTTAATAAAAAGAAAAAAAAAAAGAAAGAAAAAAATATATTAAAAGAAAAAAAGGGGGGTTGTCATGCGGGGGTCTGGGCCCTTTAATAAAAAAAAAAAAGGGGGGTTGCCTGTACCCCCCTGATGGCGTCCCTGTACCAGGCTTTAAATTGCAAACGGTCTTAAAATCCTCCCAAAATGTCTAACTGTTCCCATTGGATAGATTGATAGCAGTGCAGCCATTGGCTCAAGCTACTGTCAATCAAATCCAATAACGCGGGCGTGGGGGGCGGGGCCGAGTCCGGCTTTCTGTGTCTATGGATGCAAAAGCAAAACTAACTGGACGGTGGAGGTAGGTATGACATGTTTGTTATTTAAAAAAAAACAAAAAACACAAGGGTTTAGTAACCCTTTAAGTGCAACAATAACGCATGTATCAATGAGCTCCAGGATAACTGGAACATATTTATGATCTTTTAGGACTCCGGATATGGCATAGGAAGAAAGAAAGTCTATATAGTATAATACTGTATGAAATTACCATATGTACCACAACCGTGCATGCAGTATCACTCACAAAACAGCGTGAGACACATGAACGCCAGTAAAAGACGTCACCACACCAACCGCCACCCACATGTAGTGCGCACTCACCGTCACATATGCTGCCCAAACGTTAGGCAGCAATAAGACTACTGTGAATTAACCATACAGGCATCACTGAGATCCTTCCAAACACAATACGGGTGTCACAGGGATCCTTCCAACAGTAATGCAGGTCATGGTAGTATGGTAGTATCCTTCCAATATTCTCCAGGGAGCACAGCACAGAGGCTCTCATCCATCACATGTCATGAATCATAGACAAAAGGTGCCATATAGTGTAGTATTTATTTTAAAAAAAAACAAGGTCCAACGCAGTAAGAGCCTCATAAAAACATAACCAAAAATGACATAAAAGTAAATAACAACACATGCCACAAAACACTAACATTCACATATATCGCCATTACACTAAGGCCCCGTACACACGGTCGATCCAAACCGTTTTCATTGGTTCACCGCTGAAGTGGCCTGATGGTCTGATGTGTGTACACACCATCAGTTCAAAAACCGATCGGGTCAGAACGCGGTGACGTAAAACACACGACGTGCTGAAAAAAACGAAGTTCAATGCTTCCAAGCATGCGTCGACTTGATTCTGAGCATGCGCCGGTTTTGAACCGATGCTTTTGTGTACTAACCATCGGCTTGGACCTATCGGGCAGCGGTCCATCGGTTCGATTTTAAAGCAAGTTCTAAAATTTTTGACAGAAGGACAACAGACCGATGGGCCGTGCACACAGTCGGTTTGGAATGATGAAACTGGACTTCAGTCCGTTCTCATCAGTTTGGACCGACCGTGTGTACGCGGCCTAAGACATTCAGTGTGGCGGCACAGCATGTCAAGCGTGTCTAGCTGCCCATTGCCATTGACTGACAGCCCTGATCAGATGCCGATCGGATGCTGGTTTTGAAAATGGCTGGCTTCTGTCAGACAGGCTGATGTACACATGGGCCAAATGTCGACCGTTTCTATTGAACTAGCTGATACCAGCTGATTTCCGGCCTGTGTGTACCCGGATTTCAGTATGTAAAGTGAATGTTAGCAAATATTGAGAACCTGTGATCAATTTAAAGCGGGAGTTCACCCGAATTTTTTTTTTTAACATTAGATTGATGCTCATTTTGTCTAGGGGAATCGGGTGTTTTTTTTAAAATCGAAGCAGTACTTACCGTTTTAGAGATAGATCTTCTCCGCCGCTTCCGGGTATGGTCTTCTGGACTGGGCGTTTCTATTTGATTGACAGGCTTCCGACGGTCGCATACATCGCGTCACGAGTAGCCGAAAGAAGCCGAACGTCGGTGCGGATCTATACGGCACCTGCGCACCGACGTTCGGCTACTTTCGGAAAATCGTGACGGTATGTATGCGACCGTCGGAAGCCTGTCAATCAAATAGGAACACCCAGTCCCGCAGCCCATACCCGGAAGCGGCGGAGAAGATCGCTCTCTAAAACGGTAAGTACTGCTTCGATTTAAAAAAAACTACCCGATTCCCCTTGACAAAATGAGCCTCAATCTAATGTTAAAAATGTACTTTTCAGGTGAACATCCACTTTAAATACTCAGTCGTGTTCAGGGAAATAAAAAAATGGATCTTTGCTAGCACGTTTGGCTGATAGAAGTGATTATATCTTTGAAGTGAATATTAACTTTCCTAGTGATCAGTTACCGTGCCTTGAAATAGTATTCAGACGCCTTGAAATTTTCCACATTTTGTTATGTTGAAACCAAAAGTGTAAGTACATTTTATTGGGATTTTATGTGATAACTAGGGCTGTGCAAATTAACTTTTAATTAATCGATTAATCTTTAATTTTTTTGATCGATCAAAATCTTTTTGATCGATTTAAAATTCTTTTGATTGGTACTCACCTCTCCGCTGGCTTCTGGGCCTTCAGGGAGTTCTGTCGGAGATCCAAGGACATCATGGACACCGGCGGGGCTTGCCGTGTCCATCTGAAGGGCTCCTTTGCTGTGCCTTCATATCTGCATGTCGGCGGGACCTTACTATCTGCCACATGCAAGGGCTGTTACACTTCCCTCTATCAACCTGGGATTCTACAACCATCCACTGGGAGTTGGGATAGTTCCCTTCACGGGACATCTACATGCCGACGGACTGATGTTAACCTCTCCTCATCTGTATTCAGCAGTGGTATCATTGTACACATTTTTATACCAGTATCATACTTAGCTACATGTTTTTATGACTGCTTTTGCTACCGTTTGGTATTACTCGCACCATTTTTACAGTTTATGTAGCTACATCGATTTTATCTCCAATGCAATATTTATTTTGTTACCTACTTGAAGACTATAAAAGTTTTAATGCTATTCCCATCGAGCGCTGCCTTTGTGTGTTTTTTGTATCCTGCTATCCATTTTTCCAGTGGTTGGTAGCTGCACTGGGAATCAGCCTGCAAGGAGATCAGCTAAAAGTAGTTGGATCTGTATGTGCGTTATAATTAATCGAAATTAGTCGATTAATCGATTAAAAAAACAAACGATTAATCGAATAGAAAAATTTTGATCAGTAACAGCCCTAGTGATAACCAATACAAAGTGGCACATAATAGTGAAGTTGAAGGAAAATGATAAATGATTTAATTTTTTTTCTACAAATAAACATGTGAAAAGTGTGGCGTATATTTGAATTCAGACCCCTTTACTCTGATACCCCTAACTAAAATCTATTGGAACCAATTGCCTTCAGAAGTCACCTAATTAGTAAATAGAGTCCACCTGTGTGTAATTTAAACTCAGTATAAATACAACTGTTCTGTGAAGCGCTCAGAGGTTTGTTAGATAATCTTACTGAACAATCAGCATCATGAAGGCCTAGGAACACACCAGACAGGTCAAGAATAAAGTTGGGGAGAAGTTTAAAGCAGGGTTAGGTTATACAAAAATATCCCAAGCTTTGAACATCTCACGGAGCACTTTACAATCTATCACCTGAAAGTGGAAAGTGTATAACACAACTGCAAACCTACAAGACATGGCCATTCCACCTAAACTGACAGACCGGGCAAGGAGAGCATTAATCAGAGAAGCAGCCAAGGGGCCCCATGGTAACTCTGGAGGAGCTGCAGAGATCCACAGCTCAGGTGGGAGAATCTGTCCAGAGGACAACGATTAGTCATGCACTCCACAAATCTGGCCTTTATGGAAGTGTGACCATAAGAAAGCCATTGTTGAAAGAAAGCCATTACAAGTCCCGTTTGCAGTTTGCGAGAAGCCATGTGGGGGACACAACAAACATGTAGAAGAAGGTGCTCTGGTCAGATGAGACCAAAATTGAACTTTTTGGCCTGAAAGCAAAACGCTATGGGTGGCAGAAAACTAAAACTGCACATCACCCTGAACACACCATCACCACCGTGAAACATGGTGGTGGCAGCATCATGTTGTGGGGCTTTTCTTCAGTAGGGACAGGGAAGCTGGTCAGAGTGGATGGGAAGATGAATGGAGCCAAATAGGCCAATCTTAGAAGAAAAACCTGTTATAATCTGCAAAAGAGGGGCGGAGGTTCACCTTCCAGCAGGACAACGACCCCAAACATATAGCCAGAGCAATAATGGAGTGGTTTAGATCAAAGCATATTAATGTGTTAGAATGGCCCAGTCAAAGTCCAGATCTAAATCCAATTGAGAATCTGTGGCAAGACTTAAAAATTGCTGTTCACAGACGCTCCCCATCCAATCTGACAGAGCTTGAGCTATTTTGCGAAGAAGAATTGACAAAAATTTCACTCTCTAGATTTGCAAAACTGATAAAGACATCCCCAAAAATATTTGCATCTGTAATTGCAGTGAAAGGTGGTTCTACAAAGTATTGACTCAGGGGGCGGAATACAAATGCACTCCCCATTTTTTAGACATTTAGTCCCAGTTCTTACATGTGCCATGAGAGGCAACGCATGTGATTTGCACTGCATTGTATGGCTGAAATCGCATTGCATTCACACCAAAATGGTGCAGGACTTTTTTTTTGATCCGCACTGGAATCAGATTGCATGGGTGTTCACACCTATGCAATACGATTTTGCACCATTTGACAGTTCACACTGCAATATGTAAACCGATCTTATTGAAGTAATTGCTTGTGGAGTGGAATAATCACAACGTCTTTCCTGCATGATTGGAACATAGCTATTTTGCAGTTATAGTATGTGTGGGACTTTTGCACTGACTTGTTAATGAACTTTAACATTTCATGCTTTGAATTTCTAGAATTGTTCTAGCGCCTTCTGGAATCTATTAACATTGATTTGATTTAATGGGATCTTTATGTATAATCATAGGTGTGCGCAGCCTTTGGCATTAGGGTGTGCACCCCAAGGCTCAAACACACTCTACCAATCACTCACGATGTTCATTCAGGAAGGTAGGAGGACGGTAAATGGTATATTTACTGGCCTCTTACCCCACTCATCCTAAAACATCCACAGTAACAACTGGTGGGACAAAGCAGGAACAAAGATTGTCTCTGGACAGCCGCACTGAACAAATTGTAGCCTTTTATTAAAGGAAGGACAGCACTATAAGTCACAGCAAAATATAATAAAACCTGACTGCTGACGCATTGTACACTGAAACTAGAGCTTAATCATAGCTACAACTGGTGGGAGAGGGGGGAAGCCGGCAGTGCTGTGGAGGGAATGAGGGTGAGCCAGGTCAGTAGGGGGAATCTGTTCTGCACAGAGTGATTAGGGTGTGGGCACACCTGGCAAAAAAAAAAAATAGTGATTATTTATTGTTGTACTATCAGTCAATGTCCTTGATTTTTTTTTTATTTCTTAATTTAAAAATAAATAAAAATTAAGAACAAAATTACAACCTCAAACTCGCCATGCCTCTTACTAAATACATTGGATTGTCATTTGGGGGTATTTGTGCTGTCCTTGCACTTTAGGGCCTCAAGAAATGAGACAGAGGTATAAATTCCCACAACGCCTCCTACCACCAACCCCCAGTGATGAAATCTCCAAAAATAAGTGCATGAAAAAGAAAAAAAAAAAAAACAATATAAAATGTAACTAGCATTAATCATAGACAATGTTACACCAACATATTTTTTTCCCCTCCGTGCATCGTAATATAGCATCAAATGTGAAAATTATGTAAATGTTACATTTAGCAAAACTACAGGAGAATACAAATATATGTGTCCAAATTTGCTAACAAATTATAACACTACATTTTTCAAAAAAATACATAAAATGCATCAGGGTTGACTAATGACTACGAATACTAAAATGTATAATATGCGGAACCAAGACATCGCCAAAACAAAAATAAAATAAAAAATACTTTAGTAATCAGTTAAATAAACCTCAATATTGCATTTTGCATATGATTTTGGGTAAACTGATCAAGATTTTTGCAGGCTGCTTTCAGTTTTATTTCATGAAATTTGTGAAAGAGTCATATTATGGTAAACTGCCCTGGCAGTGCCCTGGCAGATCTGATGGACAGCTCAATGCCCAACTGAAAAAGCATTCAGCACAAGCTGACAATAGTGCTGCTTATTGCAGGGCATTGCCTTGAGCAAAGCACGGTGACGTACAACAAGTACAACAGCACTATAAAGGGGAAGTTCCATTCGAATGGCGCCACCCTTTGGGCTGATTATGCAAATTTCCCTTCTCATAACTTGCTTCTGAGCATGCGCATTTTTTTGCTCGTCGTTAAATCCTACACATGGCCATTTTTCACGATGAGAAAAAGGATGACGTGAAAAACGACGAGAAAAAATATGGCAGGTTCTTTTCGTCAAGAAAAATGCTCTGGAGCCTACACACAACCGTTTTTAATGACCAATTTAAAAAATTGCATTTTTGTAGTTATGAAAAATGATCGTGTGTACGCGGCATAACACTTTTCTTAATTAACGCCTTCTGGACCACCCCATGCAGATATACTGCGGCAAGGCGGCCATCCTGTGTGAAATCAAGTACCTGTATGTGATATTGTGCCCCTATTGTGCTCCCACTGTGATTGGACACAGTGGGAGCCAATTAGCGGATACGGTGGTCCCGTTGTTTGCCGGAACCTCGCAATCATTTTCAGGAGTGGCAGAACGGTGGTCTTCCTATGTAAACAAGGCAGACCACCGTTCTGTGAGAGGGGAATATGGAGATCTTGTGTTTCTGCTTAAAACACAGAACTCCGTCTTCCCCCAGTCAAAGCATCCCCCACACAGTTAGAAAGCACTCCCTAGAAGCACATTTAAAGTTTTTTTTTTTAAATAACAAATTTGTTATAGTTACCTCCACTGTGCAGCTCGTTTCTGGGGTCTCTCGGTGACTGTCTCTGGGCCTCCCGCAAGAACTCCACACATTCATACGAGCTCCCTTGCATTGTGTGGAGTCCTTGCGGGCGTGCTCCCGTGATATAACGAGCGGCCATAGCGGCTCACTGTATCACTCGGCCTCGGCACGCCGCGTCATTGGATGTGATTGACAGCAGCGCCAGCCAATGGCTGCCCTGCTTTCAATCCATCCGCTCTAGCCAATCAACGGCCAGGCTGAGCGGCGAAGAAGATGCCGAGCGTGGGGCTTTCGAGGGGTCAGGTAAGTATAACGGGGGGCCGGGGGGGGGGGGGGGGGGTTGGTATAGTCGGAAGTTTTTTTACCTTAATGCATAGAATGCATTAGGTAAAAAAACTTTTAGCTTTACAACCACTTTAATGTGCACTGATGTTAATCCCCTTCTCTAGCAGTGTCATTAGTACAGTGACAGTGCATTTTTTTAGTACTGATCGCTGTATTGGTGTCACTGGTCCCCAAAAAGTGGCACCTAGGGGGTGATTTACTAAAGGTTTAGAGTGCAATAACAGGTGCAGCTGTGCACAGAAACCAATCGGTTTTCGCCTAGGTTCACATTGGAGCGATTTGTCATGCGATTTGAGAGATCAAACTGCATGACAAGTCGCAACCTATTGGAGGCAATGGCACTGTTCCAATTGGTGCGACACCAATTTTGCGGCGCCGCACCGATTTGCAAAAGTAGTTCCTGCACTACTTTTGACGATTTCAGCTGCGACTTCAATAGACATCTGTGCATAAAGCCACACAAATGTCTATCAAGTAGCACTTGAAATCACGCTAACCTTGCTACTTTGAAATCGCGCTACTTCCAAGTGAAGTAGCGCGATTTCAAAGTAGCATCAATGTAAACCAGGGCTTCAGGTTGTTTTGTCAAAGTTTAACTGAACAAGCTGAAGATAGAACCGGATTTGCCACCATGCACAGCTGCACTTCATTTTGCACTCTCCAGGTTTAGTAAATCCACCCTTTAGTGTCAGATTTGTCCGACGCAATGTCGCAGTCCTCCTAAAAATTGCTGATCGCTGCCATTACTAGTAAAAACAATAAAAAAAAAAATTCATGAATATATCCATAGTTTGTAGACGCTATAACTTTTGCGCAAACCAATCAATATATCTTTATTGGGATTTTTTTTTCCAAAGACATGTAGCAGAATACATATTGGCCTAAATTGATGAATACATTTGATTTTTTACATTTTTTTATTGAATTTTTTTTTTAGCATAAAATAAAAAATATTGTTTTTGTTTTTAATGACCTCAATACAGGGCACTTTCACACCAAGCCATTCTTCAGCTTTCAGCGCTGTCACACTTTGAATGACAATTGCGCGGTCATGCAACCCTGTACCTAAACGAAATTAGTGGTATTTGATCACCTCTGCAGTTTTTATTTTTTGTGCTATAAACAAAAGAAAAGCGACAATTTTGAAAAAAAATATATATTTTGTACTATTTGCTATAATAAAGATCCCCAAAAATATATTAAAAAACTATTTTTTTTCCTCAGTTTTGGCCGATATGTATCCTTCTACATATTTTTGGTAAAAAAATTGCAATAAGCGTATATTGATTGGTTTGCGCAAAAGTTATAGAGTCTACAAAATAGGGGATAGGTTTATAGCATTTTTATTATTATTTGTTTTACTAGTAATGGCGGCGATCTGCGATTTTTAACGTGACTGCAATATTGTGGCGGACACATCGGACACTTTTGACACATTTTTGGGACTATTCAAATTTTTACAGCTATCTGTGCTATAAAAATGCATTGATTACTGTATAAATATGACTGGCAGGGAAGGGGTTAACACTAGGGGGAAATCAAGGGGTTAAATGTTTTCCCTAGGGAGTGATTCTAACTATGGGGGGAGGGGATTGACTGGGGGAGGTGACTGATCAGTGTCCCTATGTACAAGGGAAACACCATCGGTCTCCTCTCCCTGACATGACGTGAATCTGTGTGTTTACACACACAGATCCACAGTCCTGCTCAGTTACTGGGCAATCGCGGGTGCCCGGCGGACATGGTGGCCGCCGGGCACACGCATCGGGTCCCCAGTGACGCGGCAGGCGCGCGCCGCCTGCGGTTAGCGCGCACCCCCCTAGTGGCTCAGGAAGGCAAAGAACGAGAGGCTTATCATTGGCGGGCGGTAGGCTAGTGGTTAAAATTGTCAGCCTTTTTTTGTTTATCGCGCAAAAAATAAAAACCGCAGAGGTGATCAAATGCCAAGCTCTATTTGTGGGGGGAAAAAAATGACATACATTTTATTTGGGTACAACGGTGCACGACCGCACAATTGTCAGTTAAAGTAACGCAGTGCTGTATTGCAAAAAATGGCCTGGTCATGAAGGTGGGTAAACTTTCTGGGGCTGAAAAGGTTAGTAGTTATCAAGAAAATAGAGAAAATACAGAGGACATGCTACACGTTGTTATAAAAAGCCTACGTAAAAAGCAGTGAAGAACTTTCCTTAAAAAAAAAGAGAAGGTGACGTTATTGTTATTGGTAGATGGCAGAAACTTCGTACTGAATCTGGTTCATTAGTTGCTAATTAGTGAAGTGACCTGTCTGTAATCAGAACAATTTTTTACCTGAGCCCTTGAGCTATCATCATCGTCTTCGGTTAGCAGTTCCCCAATTTACACCTGCTGGGAAAGGATCAGATGCTTTTCATGCTTAGTTAAATAAGGAATTATGTTAGGATTAGGGCACTAAATGTACCTGTAAATAAGGTGCAAGTAGTAGGATAAATACGCACTGCGGGTGGCCCTGTAAGTAGCAGAAAGCAGTTAGCTAATGACATTGATTACACAAACGCTGTGAGTGGACTCAAGCTTAAATACAGTATTTATGTTTTGTTTTATTTAACATTATTTTATGCGGGGACTACATATAGCAAAATGATCGCAACATAGACCATTTAAGCGAATGTACAGTTTAAACTATACAGGATAAAACTCAAACAGCACACATCGCCCACAGCCTGGAATTGTATTAAGGCCTCGTACACACGACTGTTTTCCTCAACAGAATCCATCACGAAACTTGGTGGCAGAGCTTTTTTGCCGAGGAAAACGGTCGTGTGTATGTTCTCTTTTTCCTCGACGGGAGTCTCAATTTCCTCGTCGTGTTCCTCGTCGGGCTGGTTTTCGTCGAGAAATACGTTCGTGTGTATGCTAAGAAACCCGCGCATGCTCAGAATAAAGTATGAGACGGGAGCGCACCTTCGGTAAAAGTAGCGTTTGTAATGGAGATAACACATTTGTCACGCTGTAACAGACAGAAAAGTGCGAATCGTCTCTTACCAAACTTTTACTTAACACGCAGTAACATTAGATTAGCAAAAGCAGCCCCAAGGGTTGTGCCAGTGGAATCGAACTTCCCCTGCCGTTGTATGTGTTGTACGTCACCGCGTTTGAGAACGAGGAGATTTGGTCTTGACAGTGTGTACGCAAAGCAAGCTTGTCAAGTTTCTTCACAAGCCTGACAAGGAACTCGTCGAGGAAAATGATGTTTCATTTACGACGAGTTCCTCGGTCGTGTGTGCGAGGCCTAAGAGTCTTAAAAACACAAGGTGAAAAATGTTAATGTAGTGTTAGGCCGCGTACACACGATTGGTTAAACCGATGAAAACAGTCTGATCGGTCCAAACCGATCGTGTGTGGGCCCCATCGGTTATTTATCCATAGGTTAAAAAAAAGCAATCTTGTTTTAAATTTAACCGATGGATACCTAACTGATAGAAAAAACATGATCGTTTGTAGGCACATCCATCGGTTAAAAATCCACGCATGCTCAGAATCAAGTCGACGCATGCTTGGAAGCATTGAACTTCGTTTTTTTCAGCATGTCGTCGTGTTTTACGTCACCGCTTTCTGACACGATCGTTTTTTTTTTCCGATGGTGTGTAGGCACGACTCACCATCAGTCAGCTTCATCGGTTAACCGATGAAAAGGGTCCATCAGACTGTTTTTATCGGATGGACCGATCGTGTGTACGCGGCCTTAGGCGAACTTGCTCAACTTATAGGCAGATGCAACCTGGCCTCCATCCAGTAGGTGGCACAGTACAACACATAGAGCAGAGTCTTAAGAGGAAATTATGTTCCTTTGCAGACTTCATAGTTGTCCCAGGAATTGCAGCTGCAACTTCTGATGACCTCTTGCAGCCACCTTGGTGTGGAACTTTATAAATTAGGGCATGCACACCATTGCGTGCCTGGAGCGAGTGGATAGGCGAGGGATAGAGACCCTGTTTTGTCAGGGAAGTTATAAGTGGAGGGAGAGGTTCCTAAGTGCGTAGAGTCAGGGCCAGTGTTGCCAACCGCCAGTATTTTTACTGGCAGCCAGTAAAAAATTGGCACGTTTCTGCTGTCAGTAAATGTCAGTAAGAGGAAAAGGTTGCCAGTAAAAAATATGGCAGTGACGCCAGTTCAGGACTGTGCATATGCAGCTCAGGTCCAAAGCTGGCTGAGACCATCCAAGTGCCTGCTACAGTGTGTTTGGGCGGTGACATCGAGGGGGGGGGGGACTGGTGGAGGCGGTGTCTGAGTCTGTCATGTGATGTCATGATACAAGGGAGCCGATCGGAGCGGCCAGAGCCTCGTGTGTATGTCTGCAGGATGGGAGTAAGGCAAGCCAGGAGCGGGACTATCAGTGCTGTTTGGACTGGAGGGGACTTAAGGGACCGGCCGGCATGGAGAGAGACTGTCACTGTCATGTCGGTGAGCTGTCAGCATCATCTGTGCTGCTGCACACTGCTGTCAGTATCGCTGTGAGAGTCAATTTCGTGAGTGCATCGCCCATTCTAATATCTACCTTAAATCACATTGCTAATTGCATATTGTACTCATTTATAGCATAAATACTGGAATTTGCACTTAAAACTGCAATTTTGTAACTTTTGGAACTGCCAGTAAAAACTTAGCTGTGCCAGTAAATTATAGGTGTTGTTTCAGTAAATTTCAATCTGGTAAGTTGCCAACACTGGTCAGGGCAGCAACAACTTTTGTTCTTCACATTCTTTCTGGTACCTGGGACAGCCATTGGGGAATCTTTTCAGTCGGCTTTGAGTGCTGCTATCTTGTACTACAGCACGCCACCTCTCCGGCAAAAGCCTTCTTCTGGTAAAACAGGCTAAGGCTGGAACACTGCCATTACCGGGTTATATACTACTGCAATACTATTCCATTGCCAAGTAATCTGCTGGAAAAGTCTAGTGAATGCCAGTTTGCCCCTATATAAAGCCACCTACTCGGGCAGGGGATGTCCACAAAAATTTGAGAAGGTATGGACCTGTTGGCTAGATGATAATACCATGGCAACTGATGCAGTAACTAATTCCTAGATTGACAATATATCTCTAGTTTGTTAGTATGTTGACCAAACTATTCTCATGTTGCATTATCCTGTCAGTACCAATTTGAGCACAGATCCCCCTGAACTGATTCTCTCCCCACATTGGGGTTATAGTATAAGTAAGGTTGTTGTATGTTGTGCCCTTTTGCAGTATGTTGCTGCAACAGAGGACCTGCCCCTGTGTGGGCAAATGTTTGGCCCCTGCGTGGGCTAGTTTTGTATGCTATAGAAAACTTCAATAAAAAAGATTTTGCAAAAATATATATATATATAGATTTTTTGCGCTGCCAAGGCTGAGCAGAACCCTTTGGCATATCAGCACATCGGAGGGGTGGTGTAGAGCCACACAAAATGGGACTAAAGTTCCTCTGACATTCTCTTTGCTAGGTCTGCAGTTTCTGCTCCTTTATTAAATCCAACGTATAATACCGTATTTATTGGCGTATAACACGCACAGGCATATAACACGCACCCTAACTTTAAGAGGGAAGTTTCAGGAAAAAAACTTTCCACAGCCCCCTGCGTATAATACGCAGGCACAGTTTAACCTCTATTTTCAGGGTAAAAAAGTGAGTGTTATACGCCAATAAATACAGATTTCTACAATGATTGGTAGAGAACCATTAATAAATATTAAAAAATTATTAGATCGCAAAAATTGCTCAAAAGAGATAACCAGATTAAAAAAATGTTGTTGTAGACTGAAATTATCATGTACTTAACTACATCCTAGCACTGTAAAAAAACACATGAGCTCTCCATATAAATATAGAAAAATGTAACCAGAATAAAAATGGAACTAACACTTCTTGACAGTGTGAAAGCAATAACACAATGACATCATCATTTGGTGGGGAAACATTCCTTGATTCTCAGATGCTAAATTTCAGGAACTCTTTAGTTCTTCCTTAGTGGTAATATGTTTTTATGAAATGCACTCTTTCCTTCCTCATACTGAGGAAGGAACTTCAATGGACTTTAACCGTAACATCTAAAAGCGTTCATTAACCATATAAAGTTGTCTTGCTTTTAACAATCATCTTGTTTTTCTCCTATGACTTGGCAAATGATGGCTAGGGAGGAAGTTCAGGTTTGTTGCTAACATGGGTTTGAGGCAAATCTAGCAGGTTCGAGATTCACAGTCCTGGTGATTCACCCAGGAGAATATGTTTTACCATACTGCACTGTATAGCCTTTGAATTATGTAACTTTTTGTTAAAGTGGTTGTATACCCACATTTTACACTTTTACCTACAGGTAAGCCTATAATAAGGCTCACCTGTAGGTAAAATGTATATTGCCTAAACCTGTACAGTTTAAGAGATATTCCCTGACGTCAGCGGTGCATGTGCTCTTAATGGCCCAGCTGAAGGTCCAGCAGCGTTGCCGGACCTTGCCGGTAAGAATACTCCCGCACGCATGCGCGGGAGTGACCTAATCGCAGCTCCGGCCACTCACAGAGCCGGAGCTGCGAACCCGGAAGGCACGCCGAGGGCAAGATGTCAGCTCCCTCAGCGTGGACCGCGCTGTGATACGGGGGCTTCGTCTGAGGTAAGTATTTCATAATGAGCTAGTTGCGCTAAATAATAAAATCTGATTAAATCTATAATCCAAATAATTGAAATATAAAAAAATATAGGTGCTGATAGTGACAAGATTCACCATTCATATATGTGTAAAACAACAAAGTAAGAGCCGGTTCACACAGGGGCGACCTGGAATCCGACTTGAAGTCTCCCCAAGTCGTCCCAAGTCACGCGGTTGAGAAAATGAATGGAAGTGAATGGAGCCGTCTTAACCTCCCTGGCGGTATGATTCTTTCAGATTTTAGGTGCTGAAAGCGGTACCATTATTTTGCATGGAAATTTGGTGTTTTAGATTGCAGGCCTGCAATTCTTAGGAATAACTCACCTAAATCTGTCCAAACCAGAGTCTAGTAGACTATGATAAACTTTGAAACACAAAATCATAAATTATAATATAATAAATAATAACAAATAATAATTTAATAATAACAATACTTTTTATTCAATACATTTTAGTAAATAATATATTCAAAAACTCCGATTTTTTGGGGGGTCAAACAAGGGTGCAATATCATTAGTCAGTAAACGTCTCGGGTATGAAAATTTTTAAAGCAAGGTACAGCACAAAGTCCAACATCGCAGTCGGGACAATAGAAACGCGTTTCTTTACAGATTTTTCTTCCGTTGTCGTCGTGTTTGGAGCAGCTAACCACCCACATCTTTGTGGGTGCTGGTTTTTTTTCAGTGGGTGGAATGTGGTCCAAAAAGTGACAACCAGTCAGTCGTTCAGGGTTCACAACACCAGCAGCCCGACGTCCAGATTGGTTTACCGCCGTTGGCGTTTGGTGCTTCAGAAAGATTCATTTTGCAACCTTCCACACAAAGTCTGCATGGACCATAGGCCTGTCACTTTTTTTTTTCATCAGAATGAAGGAATTCCAGAGGCATTGTTCCAAAAGATGTCAGAATTTTTTTTTATAGTATTTTTTTTTGCTGCTTCCTCATCGCTGGGTAAAAGGTCATGGCCTGGTCAGCTCTGTCCACACCTCCCATAGTGTGGTTGTAGTCCAACACAACCCGTGGCTTCATAACATCCTTTCCACCTTTGGTATGTACCATGACGGTCGAGGTGTTATGGACTGTGCTCATAAGGGACACATCTTTTTTGTCCCGCCACTTCAGTGCCAACATTTTCCCTTTCTGCCATACAGCTACTTCTCCTTTCCCCGAGCTTTTTGTTGGCAAATGCTGACGGCATGTCACGCCGGTTAGGCCTCACGGTCCCATAAGCATCCGTCTTATTTAGGTTAAGGAACTCGTAACAGTTCTGGGGAGGTATAAAAATTGTCTGTGGTGACACAGTAGCCCAGGTTCAGCAATGGATCTATCAAGGAAAGAACCAAAGCGGTTGCCATTCCAAAACCGATGAATTGCTGGCAGAATTTGGTCCCTTTCCCGGTGTACAGGACTGAGTTCCAGATGTACCCAGAGCTGGATTCACACAGCATAAATGATTTTATGCCAAAGCGAGCGCGCTTTGATGCGATGAACTGTATCCAGCTGAGCCTACCTTTGTAGGCCATGAGACTTTCATCGATAGTAATGTCTCTCTCAGGAATATAGGTCCGCTGGAAATTCTGCGAAATAATCTGGTAAACCTCCCAAAATTTTTTCAGCTTTGGAGCTGGATGAGAACTCTCATCAAAGTCCTCATTATTTGCAAAGTGCAAATACTTTGTGATCAATGAAAATCTGTACTCCGACATGACGGTTCCAAAAAAAGGTGTGGCCAATAATTTATTGGTTGTCCAATACCATTTTTGCCGGGGTTTCCCCACCACTCCCTGTAAAATTATGAGGCCAAGAAACTTCTAGATGTCGTCGCTGGTTACAGGCTCCCATTTTCTTGAAAATCGCTGATGGGTAGCAGCTTGTTGTTTCTGGTAGCGATTCGTCTCCAAAACAATTTTGGCGATCACTTCATCCATCAAAAAAAGTTGGAGGCATTCCAAGGGATTGTCATCTTCAATGTCCACTTTTATCCCAGGTGCTCCTGTAAATGGAAATCTTGGGGGAACTACGTGCTCTGTACCGCAATCAATTGCGCACCAAGTCCGCACATCGTTGGGCACAGTCGGAGGATCGTCGCTCAAATCACTTTCTGCGTCAGATGAAAAACTTTCCCACGCATCGCTGTCACTCAACTCCTCCGCAAGCGATTCCGTATCGCTGTCGCTGTTTTCCAGCAGGTCGCATAGCGATTTTGAGGTAGAGGCGCGCTTTGCCATGACCGCTGTGCTGTTTACAGACACAAGTACAGTAAATCTGCAGACAAGGGCACTGGAGAAAGCACTAGGGGGCAATCAAAGGTCACTGTATATTATTTTTTATTGTAATCCAATTGTATCAGTGTGTTTTACTTTGTTTTCACTTTTCACTGTTTGAATTTCGCGCCGTCCCCCACACCCCGTTCCGCTCCCCTGCGACGCTCGCAGGTAAGGGAATCAGGGGAACACAGTGCATCGAGCAGAACATCCGGCCGCCATGCACTGGGGAAATACATCGCTGGATCGCAGGGAAAAGGTAAGTAACTTCTTTCTGCATCCAGCGAGGCAAACCCGAGTGTGTTAGATAGAAAAGGTCCTGGACCGCCGCACTCCTTGAAACAATGTCTTTATTTAGCAAGTGAAGTTCAAAAAACAAAAAACAACCAAAAACAATGCAGTCAAAAAGAAGTGGACAAAAGGAAAAGGATGGCTGACATGTTTCACATCGTAAGATGCTTACTCATAGCTCGGGGTTACCGATCGCAGCACAAAAATCTCACCCCGAGCCACACTCGGGAATACCGTTAGGCAGGTTAATGTACACTACTGAAGTCGCTCCGACTTCAGAAAAGGTTCCTGTACTACTTCAATCCGACTTGTAGGCAACTTGTACCCAATAGAAGTTGCCTCGGGAGTCTTATCACTGTCTTAACTGAAGCAACAATATAGGAAGATAACATACATTTCTCAGGCTAACCCCTCCCTCCCCCTCCCTCCCACAGAGCTGATTGTTGTTTGATTGGCCACTGGAAAGCCTCCTGTCCTGGAGGCGACTTGAAGTTGCATTGTACTGTCCTGGAGGCAACTTGAAGTTGCCTTGTAAGTTGCCTGATGATTCATACTCAAGTCGTTCATACTCATTCATACTCAAGTTGCCTCCCAAGGTCGTGCTGGAAGTCGTGTTGCCCCTGTGTGAACCGACTCTTACTATTATATTTTTGAGTACAGAAAAAATACTAAAAAAATGTTATAATATCTCAAAAACATGTACTATCGTATCAAGAGTCCATGTGTCAATCAAACACCAAGTATCCAAAATAAAATGGATAACCGCAAGTGGAGAAACAAAATCCACTGTGTCCAAAGGAAGATAATCCGATCCCACAAGGATAGCAAGATAGGGGTGCAGAATGCAGGGAGTAAAACAGCTGTCCACCACCACCACAATTGATTCTTCCTCGTGTGTCACACACAGGTATAAGGGGGGAACCTTACCAGATAAGTTGGACCTCAGATGGCAAGGTCATGAGGGCTTTGCAGATGTACCTCTGCAGGGTTTGAGTGGTAAGCCGGGATGTCCAGAATGCTGAACTCCTCAAGATCTCCTCATCTCCATTCCTGGAGTTACTGATGGGGGTCCAGTATTACCGCTCTCTGCACATGTGTTGTTTTATAAAGCCACAAAGGTCTGTGTATTTTTATGTTTACTAATACGAAAGTGTTATTTTCTTGATTTGCAGAATTCACCAGTACACATCTGAAGAATTTGCCTCTTAGGCTGGGTTCACACTGCGATTTTCCCGTCCGTCAGCCGCATACGATTTCAGTATTGAAAACGTACCGGCCCGTACGGGAAAACGCATACATAGACAATGCATTGCAAATCGTATGCACTCAGATGCATCCGGGTGCGTACGATTTGCTGGCAAAACGTTTTTTAACAGTACGCAAAACCGCGTTCAACCACGGTTTTGCGGCCGTTTTTGAAACCATATGGCAAACGCATACGTTTTTTTTTAACATTAAAGTCAATGGAAAACGCACATATGTGCGGTTCCATACGTTTACGTCCGTTTCAGCCGCATACGTTTTTTCATATAAATCGTATGCGGCTGACGGACGGGAAAATCATAGTGTGAACCCAGCCTTATCCTGAAGCAGCCTCAGTCAGCCTGTGATAACTAAACAAAAGTAGACCCCCTTCACTTCAGCAAAAACCAAACAGAAATTTTTTTTGCTGAAGTGAAGGGGGTCTACTTTTAACTCTCAAACCAAGTTACTCTCAAACCAAGGTTTTACTGTATACCAAAATAAAGGGAAAAAAAGTCTAAAAAAGAAACATAATGCATCTAAAAATTGAGAAAATGAAATATAAGGCATTTTGGTTTTTGGGTTTAATACCACTTTAGGGCCTTTATTTTTTTAAATTGTGTTTTCCTTTTTTTGCAGACCTGTTGTAAATAGAGTGTGAACACACTGATTTTAGCATTTCCTTCTCAAATGCATTAAAACAATATTTTAAGAAGTACTTCACTAACTTGAAGAAGTGCTCTAAGGGGCACAGTGGAATCCTATATATAGTAATAAACATGATTTATTATGACATTTACAAAAACAGACACATCTTCTAGCTTTGAAAGCGCTTGTGAGGACCACCTGCATGGCTTCCTTGTCTTCTGTCCTCGGCTTGCCCTGGAGTTGACAGATAAGACGTGAACATCCTTTAGAAAAGGAAACAGTGATCTCTGTCATTTCAATCAGGGTTTTTAGTCTAGCATTACATCCAGGACATCCTAAAATAAAAATTGTTCAAAAATAGCCCTTTAAGCGGAAGACAACACTGTACGATGTAAACAATCCACTTGTCAATGAGTTTTGCGATACAGTATCCCAGCACAGGTGCAATGCGGTCCATCAGAAGATATAGATGTAGAGACCATGTGGGACTTCTCAGTTATATTCTAGAGCAAAACAGGAAGACAGTTTTTACTGATGTTTTTTTTTTTTGTAACCATGAGATCCCATATTTTGTCATGATAACAATTGCATTACACTCTTCCTTTGTGTAAACATATTTTTGTCACATTTTCCTCGATAACCTATTATTCCTATTGTCACTTGTGACTTTTAACCTTGTATAATTAGGTCAGTGCAGGACACCTTCCACTTTATTTCCTCCTGACTACTGTTGCTTGGGAAGTGGGCCAAATATGGAATAACGGTATTAAAGGAAAGGAACAGGTGGGGCTCTTTCGGATCATGTAGGTTTGTAATTTTTTTTTTTTAGATTAATATTTTTTTTGGCAAGGCTTTGTTTTATTTTTAAGACAAAATACCTTGGCGAATCCAAAAGGATATTATACATCCTGTAGCATATAGATTTCCCACATATGATGTGCATAGATACAATGTAATAAACACAGGCCAAGACGCCTTTGCGTGCAATGATAGAGCAATTAATATTGCCAGGTGCACGTTTTATGTGATTCTTTACAGCTCAGTGTCATTCTACACGTAATTTAAAGGTTACTAGGCACAAGTTCAGAGGCTCCCTGATCTAGCCCTAATATTAATACCAGTGCTAAAAATATGCTGGATGAGCCTGGATATTCAAATTTAACATCCCCTGTAAGGCTGAGAGAGTCAGGTGGAAATCTGGAATGAGCTGACCTATCTAGGACACAATTCTAGTGCTTTTCCAGGAGACATGAACACCAAAAATAATTCCCTATAGATCTATGACACCCACAAGTTATGATTTTTTCTCAAATATCAGCTGAGCTATCTATAGTGCTCTGAAAAGTTCCACAAATAACTTTGAAGGACCTCCAACTGGGGTGCCAGAGAATCAGGCGAAAATCTGGAATGAGCTGACCTATCATAAACACATTTCTAGTGCTTTTTCAGTAGACGTGAACACCAAAAATAATTCCCTATAGATCTATGACACCCACAAGCTATGATTTTTCTCAAATATCAGCTGAGCTATCTATAGTGCTCTGAAAAGTTGCACAAATAACTTTGAGGGACCTCCAACACTGAGATTAAATTTTGAAACAGAGCAGACTATTGTTGCATTAGAGAAATGATAAGCATGGTGTTGGATTAATGTCACTCAAGTCATTCTCTCAGGTAGCTCAGCTCACTCTGCTCCGCCATCCCAGCATTGACTCGTGGCCTTCCCATCTCTAATGTAAAGAGAAAAGGCATTCTTAGGCCCTGTACACACGAGCGGATATCCGATGAAAACGGTCCGCCGGACCGTTTCCATCGGACATTTCTGCTCCGGATTTTGATCTGATGGGCTGTACACACCATCAGATCAAAATCCCAGCGGAAAACATACGCGGTGACGTGGCCGCACCGTCGCCACGACGATGACGCGGCGACGTGCGCGACCCTGGAAGGTAAATACTTCCACGCATGCGTCGAATCACTTCGACGCATGCGAGGGATGGGGATCGGTCGGACTTATCCGGTGAGTCTGTACAGACGACCGGATAAGTCCGACAGACAGGTTTCCAGCGGATAGATTTCTTAGCATGCTAAGAAATTTTTATCCGCTTGAAAACGGTCGGCTGGACAAATGTCCGCCAAAAAATGTCCGCTAGGCCGCCACACACGACCAGATTTGTCTGCTGGAACTGATCCACGGATAAATCCCAGACGGACAGATCCGGTCGTGTGTACGGGGCCTTAAAAGAGAATCAGGGTGAGCTGAGCTGCTGAGAGAATCACTTGGGTGACTTCAGTGCATCTCCTGTGAAATTTGTGGATGGATTTCTGCATTGTTAAAGTGTATGCTTAGCCAATAGAGTTGGGTAGAGTAGGAATGGTTTAATATCCATGGCATTTTATTTTGTGTCCTGGTCAAGAGATTTACCTTTTTACTTTTCATCCTGGAGAAAAAACAGAAAGTGAGAGAAAATCTCGACAGGTAGTAACTGTCTAATGCCTCGTACACACGACCAGTTTTCCAGTCAGAAAAATTGCCATGACAGTTGGGAAAACTGGCCGTGTGGGGAAAGCCTGCGGTGGAGCATACACACAGCCAGGTTTCCCGACCAAAGCTCTCATGGCAGTTTTTCTGCCAGGAAAACTGGCCATGTGTAGGGGAAAAAGCTACCGAGCAGGTTCTCAGTTTTCCCCTTGGTTTTCCCGGCAGACTTTTTATCACCGACAAACCGATCGTGTGTACGGGGCATAGGAGGCATATTCCCCTCTTAGACAATTACCATCGTTACAGGTGCCATCCACTGTAAGATTTCCCCTCACTTCTTGTTCTGTGACAAAAATAACTTTTTGGAGTTTCCATCACTTTCTGCCCTAGTGTCAATGGTCAGCAGGACAGATAAAGAAGGTGAATCATCTTAGAAGGAAACAGCAGAAAGTCTTGACAGGGGTTCTATCCATTGCTACTCTACCAAACTGAAAAAAGTTTTGGCTATGGATAGACTTTAATAATATGTAATATTTGTCCATATTTTGGACCACAGGTTCACCTTACAGAGGAATTGCAGTCTGCTCATATAATCTGTAATAAAAACCTTGGGCCAGATCCAGAGAGAATTGGATCCGCGCAGCGTATCAGAGATACGCTACGCCGCCGTACCTTACCTGGCGGAATTTCGAATCCTCAACGATTTTGCGCCGTAAGTTACGGCGGCGTAGTGTATTTCTGGCGGCGGAATTCAAATCGGCGATCAGGGGGCGGGTTTCATTTAAATGAAGCGCGTCCCCGTGCCGAATGAACTGCGCATGCGTCGTCCAGAAATTTCCCGCCATGCTTTGCGCGAAATGACGTCGCAACAACGTAATTTTTTGAATTTAGACTTGAGTTACGTCCATCCCTATTCACGGACGACTTACGCAAAATACCAGCTTTAACTATATGCTGGAAAAGCCGACTACAGACGACGTTAGAAAATGCAACGGTCGCGCGTACGTTCGTGGATCGTCGTAAATCGCTAATTTGCATACCCGACGCGGAAAACAACGCAAACTCCACCCAGCGGGCGCCGACGTACACCTGTCAGATCTTACCCAAAAGCCGTCGTATCTTGTTTTGAGGATTCAAACTAAAGATACGACGCGGGAAATTTGAAAGTACGCTGGCGTATCAGTAGATACGCCGGCATACTTGCTCTGTGGATCTGGCCCCTTGTTGCCATTCTGAAGCTTCCCTCCAACCGCTTTTGCTTTTTACCAGACAAGAAACAGGAAGATGGCTGTATAAGATATTTACTGGCATAAAAAAAATGTTTTACTATCCAAAGTTAAAACAACAAGGGCAGAAGATTTAATAGATGGAAAGATGAAAAAATAACTGCAGTCCTGCTTTAATGTCTGATTGCTCTCTTGATGAATGTTGGTGAATATTTAGTCCAAATTTTACATTTCCTGTCCAACAGGCTCAACAGGAAGGGGACAATTACCTTAGATGTTTCTGCAGCTGCAGCTTACTGCCAAGTGGGTTCAAGTGATATGTAGGGTGAGGATGATGAGATGGCAGACCTTAATGGGTTGCCAGAGATTGTAGAGGAATAAAGTGAGATAGAGGCTTTTGAGGTTATTTTGTTTCAGGGGTCTATTTTTGCCAATAATAGTAATTAGTGCAGCGCTAAATAAAAGCTGGATATAAAGTTCATGAATATAAATTCCCAATGGAGTGTCCACTCGTGATTCATATATTCATACAGGTGACAACATGCAGAGCCTCCACCACTGGTATCACTAGCAGCTCACCTCACAAGGTGGACCCCAGACTTAACAGGTAGGTCAAATACACTTTCCCATAAAGGGTCAAAAATCCACATCGTCCCATGCACGTTACATCCTGTGGGCTGGACTTTGTCAGTGGATGAAGTCCCACCCACAGAAAGCAACGCCTATGGAACGGAAGGAATAACATGATGTCACCCTCGACCATCATTGTGTTTATCATTAGAACACTCATACACCGGGCACTGGGTGAGTGCCATGTTTGTAAGTTTTATCTTGTTTTTTTAATAAAGGAAGTTGTATACAGGGAGCACTATATATCTCCTTTCATTACATGTGCCTTGCTCATTCGGATTCCCAGTATATTGTACAAAGGAGATTAATTGATACATGTTCACTCCAGCCGTTGGTGGTTTTCATATTTTTCTATGTGGATTTCCTGCTTTTTGATCCTTTATGGGAAAGCGTATTTGACCTACCTGTTAAGTCTGGGGTCCACGCTGTCAGGTGAGCTGCTAGTGATAACAGTGGTGGAGGCTCTGCACATTGTCACCTGTATGAATATATATGAATCACGAGTGGACACTCTATTGGGAACTTTTATTCATAAACTTTATATCCAGCTTTTATTTAGTGCTGCACTAATTATGTTGCAGCAAAAACTACTTTAAAACGTTTTACAAGTAATAATGCGCAACAGATTGGGGTGCTGATGTTATATGTAAGCCAAATAGTAATGTAGAAGTTAAAAAAAAACATATTACACATGCAAATTATGTGATGTTAGAATATGGTGTCGCTGACAGTCAATGATACGGATACTTTTCTGTTACAGACAGTGCATACATAAAGACATCTCCTAAGCATGAATTTTTAGAGTTGGGTTTTTTGACATGTCGCCCTTGAAATCACATAAAACAAAAGTCCCTCTCCCCACCAAATAATATTATTTAAAAATTGTTCGAATTAATACATGACCCGCATGTTAGTGCCCAGCTCCCAATATCCTTGTTTAACAAACCCATGCACATGAGCCTTGAAAATGGGCAGAATTAATTTCCAAGATTTGGACCCCCTCTCACTC
Organism: Rana temporaria; assembly: GCF_905171775.1. Classification (NCBI taxonomy): domain Eukaryota; kingdom Metazoa; phylum Chordata; class Amphibia; order Anura; family Ranidae; genus Rana; species Rana temporaria. Next base: position 321,750,392 of record NC_053493.1, read on the forward strand.
ATACTGACTTAACTGAGGTGCGTATTCAATTTGTGGTTCCAGAATTCATGTTGACTTTGATGAATAATCTGCAAATCAAAGCACATTTATTCATCACAGTTCTTGATCAGCAGAGTTGCCATGCTTGGAGATGACAGGAGAATATATATATATATATATATATATATATATATATATATATATATATATATATATATATATATATATATATATTAAATTACCCACCTCTACCTATAGGGCCATCATAGATCTTCATCAGTCCTGCTTTCAGGAAATTCACCCATAAAGAGAAGTGAAGAGGCTCTGAGGTCAGGTCAGGTTTATACTTAGGGATACAGGAAAAGTCAGTCCAGACAGGTCAGCTTGTTAATTGAGGTCATGGGGAAAATGCTGACCCACCCAGAAAAGCCCCTGAACAGTCATTGTATAGAAGAACGGAGCCATTAATTTACACTTCCTGATGGTGAAAAAGGAAACCTCTATTGCTGGTTTATTTTTAGAAATCAGGAATCACTCAACATGTATAAAATACACAATATGACATTGCAAGAATGAAAAACATACAATTGATTTAATTACAACTACAACAAAAAGCAACAATACTATATTTATTAAAAGCAAGGCCTACACTATATGTAAGGAATTCATTTTGGTCTTTGACAGTATAATTCAGTACAGTACAGTTACAATACAATTCAATACAGGAGGAATCAGAGGGCCCTGCTCCTTAGAGCTTACAATCTAGGGGATATATCAATACATAGAATATTGTTGTGCTGTTTCTTAGATCAACAAGATTCCAGCATCCAGCCATTTTCTGTGGTTAGAAAAATGGAAGTGGTTAAGCTATTGTTTGCTACAGGTTTAAGCACACTACTGATTTTTCCAACATGATGAAAAACAAGGTACAGGAATACCCCGCTTTAAGTACACTCACTTTACGTACACTCGCAAGTATAGACATACCCACGAGTGTACTTATAGTACCTCGAAAGTACAGACATCTCGTGCCGCGCAGCCGCGGTATGGCCTGGAAGAGGCGGAGCTGCCACATGGAGTTGTTGCCAGTGAAGTCCCAGAGTTGCCCACCAGCCAGCCCAGAGTTTCCTGCCAGCTAGCCCAGAGTTGCCCGCCAGCTAGCCCAGAGTTGCCCGCCAGCCAGCCCAGAGTTGCCCGCCAGCCAGCCCAGAGTTGCCCGCCAGCCAGCCCAGAGTTGCCCGTCAGCCAGCCCAGAGTTGCCCGTCAGCCAGCCCAGAGTTGCCGCCAGCCAGCCCAGAGTTGCTACCTAAACATAAGTGGATTACTGTACAGTACTATAAACTTCACTCCCTGACCCCCCTCCCCCCCAACTACAGCCCATAGCCCTCCACTATAAGCCCTGATTCCCCCTCTACAGCCCATGACACCCCACTAAAGCCCCTGACCCCCTAAAAGTGAAAAAGGTATTTCTTCACTTTAAGTACATTTTTGTTTTACATAAATGCTCTGGTCCCATTGTGTACTTAAAGCGGAGTTCCACCCTCTTTTTTAACTTTAAAGCATTGTATAGCATACTGCCCCCTTAAACATATTTGGCATGTGTTTTTTTTTTATTTTAAAAACTCACTTTGTTATCACCGTGAGTTTCTTTCACCCGCCGCGGCGCAGCGCTGCTATACCTCCTGGGACATGTTTGTGATCAATCCCAGGAGGCAGGGCTGAAGGATCGCCGCTGTTTCAGCTCGAGCGAGCGGGCTGGAGGGGGCGGGCTGGAGGGCGGGCGGAGGCGGAGAGATGTTTAACAGCCCCGCCCACCGCCAAGGGAAGCATTGCGGTTGTCTTTGAAACATACGGCCCCACCCCCTGTCACTCTCAGGATCCCAGCAATAATCTGGCCGCTGGACGAATGTGGGCGGGGTATCAGGAGGGGGGGGGGGAACCGTGCGGCAGTGTTCCCCCCCCCCTCCTGATACCCCCCCCCCCTCCTGATACCCCGCCCACATTCGTCCAGCGGCCAGATTATTGCTGGGATCCTGAGAGTGACAGGGGGTGGGGCCGTATGTTTCAAAGACAACCGCAATGCTTCCCTTGGCTCCTCAATGCCGGCTGGCTGGGATGAAGATGACAGCAGCCGGGGGTGTGTGTCCAGCCTGTCATCAGTGTTAGCAGAGATCAAACCATGTGTGTGCTGCCTGCTAGAGCTACGCCAATATACAGCCCCACCCCTGTCATCTCCATCCTCCCTGTCACCCACCCCTGTCATCTCCATCTGTCATCTCCATCCTCCCCGTCACCCACCCCTGTCATCTCCATCTGTCATCTCCATCCTCCCCGTCACCCACCCCTGTCATCTCCATCCTCCCCGTCACCCACCCCTGTCATCTCCATCTGTCATCTCCATCCTCCCCGTCACCCACCCCTGTCATCTCCATCCTCCCCGTCACCCACCCCTGTCATCTCCATCTGTCATCTCCATCCTCCCCGTCACCCACCCCTGTCATCTCCATCCTCCCCGTCACCCACCCCTGTCATCTCCATCTGTCATCTCCATCCTCCCCGTCACCCACCCCTGTCATCTCCATCCTCCCCGTCACCCACCCCTGTCATCTCCATCTGTCATCTCCATCCTCCCCGTCACCCACCCCTGTCATCTCCATCCTCCCCGTCACCCACCCCTGTCATCTCCATCTGTCATCTCCAACCTCCCTGTCACCCACCCCTGTCATCTCCATCCTCCCCATCACCCACCCCTGTCATCTCCATCCTCCCCGTCACCCACCACTGTCATCTCCATCTGTCATCTCCATCCTCCCCGTCACCCACCCCTGTCATCTCCATCCTCCCCGTCACCCACCCCTGTCATCTCCATCTGTCACCTCCATCTGTCATCTCCATCCTCCCCGTCACCCACCCCTGTCATCTCCATCCTCCATGTCACCCACCCCTGTCATCTCCATCCTCCCCGTCACCCACCCCTGTCATCTCCATCCTCCCCGTCACCCACCCCTGTCATCTCCATCCTCCCCGTCACCTACCCCTGTCATCTCCATCTGTCATCTCCATCCTCCCCGTCACCCACCCCTGTCATCTCCATCCTCCCCGTCACCCACCCCTGTCATCTCCATCCTCCCTGTCACCCACCCCTGTCATCTCCATCCTCCCTGTCATCTCCATCTGTCATCTCCATCCTCCCCGTCACCCACCCCTGTCATCTCCATCCTCCCCGTCACCCACCCCTGTCATCTCCATCCTCCCCGTCACCCACCCCTGTCATCTCCATCCTCCCCGTCACCCACCCCTGTCATCTCCATCCTCCCCGTCACCCACCCCTGTCATCTCCATCCTCCCCGTCACCCACCCCTGTCATCTCCATCCTCCCTGTCACCCACCCCTGTCATCTCCATCCTCCCTGTCACCCACCCCTGTCATCTCCATCCTCCCTGTCACCCACCCCTGTCATCTCCATCCTCCCCGTCACCCACCCCTGTCATCTCCATCCTCCCCGTCACCCACCCCTGTCATCTCCATCCTCCCCGTCACCCACCCCTGTCATCTCCATCCTCCCCGTCACCCACCCCTGTCATCTCCATCCTCCCCGTCACCCACCCCTGTCATCTCCATCCTCCCCGTCACCCACCCCTGTCATCTCCATCCTCCCCGTCACCCACCCCTGTCATCTCCATCCTCCCCGTCACCCACCCCTGTCATCTCCATCCTCCCCGTCACCCACCCCTGTCATCTCCATCCTCCCCGTCACCCACCCCTGTCATCTCCATCCTCCCCGTCACCCACCCCTGTCATCTCCATCCTCCCCGTCACCCACCCCTGTCATCTCCATCCTCCCCGTCACCCACCCCTGTCATCTCCATCCTCCCCGTCACCCACCCCTGTCATCTCCATCCTCCCCGTCACCCACCCCTGTCACTTCCTCTGACACTCCCGTTGCTATTGAAACCTGATCTGAAACCATTACACTGCTTGTACAGCACTGAGCATGTGCGAGGCTGAAATCCAGGAAGTCATACAGTCTGGCTTCATGATGCCCACACTTAAGATGGCCCCAGTCAATTTCTGTTTTAAAAAGTGTCTAAATGCTGTAACAACCTAACAAAATGGACCTTAATTTACAGACTAACTGTAGTAGAATACATTAAGCTTGTGTATTACAGGGGTATTTATATTTAAAAAGTTTTTATATTTAAAATTGTGGCCGGAACTCCGCTTTAAAAGTGGGGTATGCCTGAATTGGTATTCTGAAACAGGATCACAATGTAATAACAGATTTAGCATGCATTGATGTAGTTCAGCCAGCAGATGGCGCACTATGACAATTTAATCAAACATGAAGCCACTGTGCATAGGAACTGTTCAAAAGGCAGGGATTGCTGACCTCACGTTCTATATTAATTCACTGTCTGACATGCTGATCCTCTGGGCCCAGTATTTTCTGAGTCTCAAACCTTTCAACATGCAGGCAGATCAGAAGCTTTGACTTACATGGTATGCTTACTTGTTCCAGGTATAAAATAAAACAGTAACACTAGCGTTAGCTAGGCAAAAGAGATGCTCTAATATTGCTTTCATTTAAAAAAATAATAATAATTCATTTCGTTTTTCTGTACCTGTATGTCTGAGATGAAGTGTAAAACTGGCTATATACTATACACTCTGGCCTGGATTCAAGAAGCAATTGCGCCTGTGTAACCATAGGTTACACAGCGCAATTGCTTACTTGCCCCGGCGTAACGAATGCTCCTGATTCAGGTACCTCGTTACGCCGACTGCAGCCTAAGATCTGCGCGGCATAAGGCTCTTATGCCCACATATCTTAGGCTGCATTCTTGCGATGGCCGCTAGGTGGCGTTCCCGCTGTGCTCAGCGTATAGTATGCAAATTGCATACTAACACCGATTCACAACGTTGCGCGAGCCCTGCGTACGCAATTTACGTAGTTTCCGTACGGCGTTTTTTGCGTAAGGCTGCCCCTGCTATTAGCAGGGGCAGCCAATGTTACGTATACCCGTCGTTCCCGCGTCGCGAAATTTGAATTTTACGTAGTTTGCGTAAGTGAATCGTGAATGGCGCTGGACGTTCACTTTGAAGCAAATGACGTCCTTGAGACGTCATTTGCCGCAATGCACGTCGGGAAAGTTTCCCGAAGGAGCATGCGCTCTACGATCGGCGCGGGAACGGGATCATTTAAATTGCGCGCGCTTGCGCCGGGCATTTTTCCGGCGCGCCCGCGCAATTTACGGAGCTTCTGCTCCGTGAATCGAGGGCAGCGCAAAAAAAATGTGGGGGCGCAGGGCAAAAACGTTGCCCTGCGCCTCCGTAAAAATAGCGCAATTCTAGCTGAATCCGGACCTCTGATTGTAAAATCTCATTTGGATTTATAAAAACAATATGTACAGCATATACAGTATATCTATATATACAGTACAGACCAAAAGTTTGGACACACCTTCTCATTCAAAGAGTTTTCTTTATTTTCATGACTATGAAAATTGTAGATTCACACTGAAGGCATCAAAACTATGAATTAACACATGTGGAATTATACATAACAAAAAAGTGTGAAACAACTGAAAATATATTTCATATTCTAGGTTCTTCAAAGTAGCCACCTTTTGCTTTGATTACTGCTTGGCACACTCTTGGCATTCTCTTGATGAGCTTCACGAGGTAGTCACCTGGCAAGACACCCCATCACTCTCCTTCTTGGTCAAATAGCCCTTCCCCCGCCTGGAGGTGTGTTTGGGGTCATTGTCCTGTTGAAAAATAAATGATGGTCCAACTAAACGCAAACCAGATGGAATAGCATGCCGCTGCAAGATGCTGTGGTAGCCATGCTGGTTCAGTATGCCTTCAATGTTGATTAAATCCCCAACAGTGTCACCAGCAAAGCACCCCCACACCATCACACCTCCTCCTCCATGCTTCACGGTGGGAGCCAGGCATGTAGAGTCCATCCGTTCACCTTTTCTGCGTCGCACAAAGACACAGGGGTTGGAAACGAAGATCTCAAGTTTGGACTCATCAGACCAAAGCACAGATTTCCACTGGTCTAATGTCCATTCCTTGTGTTCTTTAGCCCAAACAAGTCTCTTCTGCTTGTTGCCTTTCATTAGCAGTGGTTTCCTAGCAGATATTCTACCATGAAGGCCTGATTCACACAGTCTCCTCTTAACAGTTCTAGAGATGTGTCTGCTGCAAAAGGTGGCTACTTTGAAGAACCTAGAATATGAAATATATTTTCAGTTGTTTCACACTTTTTTTGTTATGTATAATTCCACATGTGTTCATTCATAGTTTTGATGCCTTCAGTGTGAATCTACAATTTTCATAGTCATGAAAATAAAGAAAACTCTTTGAATGAGAAGGTGTGTCCAAACTTTTGGTCTGTACTGTATATATCTATATAGATATATCTATAGATATCTCTACATATCTATAGATATATATAGATAGTGATTGACGAACATCCGATGGGACGGTTCGCGAACGCTAACCGCGAACGATCGCAAATGTCCGCGAACCACAAGTTTGCGGCGGGCCCCATTGACTTTAATGTCAGGTGAATATTAAAAACCTTCAGGTCCTATTTGCAGCCACAAAATACTTACTAGCTGTGCACAAATAGTCCCACAACATGGACACTGACCTACCAGAAGGATTAAGTAACTGATGGCCATTACAAGCACCAAAAATTAGCCGACAGGCCTTCACCTGACAGCAAACAACTTTGTATTCTGTGGCTGGAGGTACATTAAGCTATTCACCGCATACAGAAGTAAGTTTCGGCCATTACAGGCCCTAAAAATTAGCCCACAGGCGTTCACCTGACAGCAAACAACTTTGTATTCAGTGGCTGGTGGTACATTAGGCATTCTTCGGATACAGAAGTAAGTGTCGGCCATTACAGGCCCCAATAATTGGCCCGCAGTCACAGGCGTTCACCTGACAGCAAACAACCTTGTATTCTGTGGCTGGTGGTACATTAGGCACTGTAACAGCACTGGTGAACGGCGTGAACCACAACTGCGGTTAGCAAGGAATTCAATGCGATTCTCTATGTGACAACTCAGTATTAGGCCCCAGGCGTCACTCCTCGCAACAGGAGTTTGGGGGATCTCTACATCATCTCTGTGTCACATAAGGCGTTGAGCTACTAAGCATGGACGCATTACAACATGCGACCAAGGCTTAGCGTTTAAAATTAGTTCAAGGTCAATATCCCAATACACCACTACATGCAGGTGATTATCAGTAAGGGACCCCAGGCATCACGCCTAGCAACAGGAGTTTGGGGGTTCTCTACATCATATCAACCTTACCATGTAGAGGTGTATATAGGCCACTAGGGGAGATGCTATGAAATAGCATCAACCCCTAGCATAGAAAAGTTAGAGCGAACATGTTCAACAATTAGGATGAGGCCTATAAGTATTTTATACTTCTGTCAAGCACGTAGTAAATTGTATTTGTAGTAACAAGTATTAATTGCATACGAGAGATAGTGTAGCTCAGGTACTTTGAGGATACACGTATAATACACAAGTTGTACTGGCAACTAATAGAAATGTATGAGAGGCAATATAGCTCAGGTACTTTGAGAGTACATATAGTATTAGCCCACGGCCACAAGCGTTCACCTGACAGCAAACAACTTTGTATTCTGTGGCTGGTGGTATATTAGGCATTCACCAGATACAGAATAAAGTGTCGGCCAGTACAGGCCCAAAAAATTAGTCCACAGGCGTTCACCAGAATTTGAATGAAACATGGTCTACTGGTCACATGTGTTGAATTCCTCCGAGATCCATGCTTCATTCATTTTTATAAATGTGAGGTAGTCAACACTGTTGTGAGCTAGGCGACTCGAGTGCGCTTATCGGTCACGACCCCCCCTGCTGTGCTGAACGTCCTTTCAGACAGGACACTGGATGAGGGGCAAGCCAACAGTTCCATTGCAAATTGTGCAAGCTCTGGCCAGAGGTCAAGCCTGCCCACCCAGTAGTCCAGGGGTTTATCACTTCTCAGTGCGTCCACAAAGACCGTTAATCCGATGTAGTTGGACACCTGTCGCTCTAGGCGTTCCCTGATGCTGGATCCAGAGGACAGCTGTCGATGAGTCGGCTGAAAGAATGATCTCATATCATTAGTGACTAAGACATCTTCAAACCGCCCTCTTCTTGCAGGCGCTGTTGGATTGGTACCCGAAACTGTTTCTCTGTGAATGGAAATTCCTCTGCCAGCGGACGCAAAAGCAGAATGCAGCATTTCTCAAAGCAAGGCCTGGATGTGCTGCATTCTGATAGCTCTCTGTGATGGTGGTATAATTTCCGCCATGTTTTGTTTGTACCGGGGGTCTAAGTACGTTGCCACCCAGTACTGGTCCTTGCCCTTTATGCTTTTTATACAGGGGTCCCTCTTAAAACACCGGAGCACTAAACTGGAAGCGCTGTACTGGCCTGGCTCCTGCTCATCATCCAGGATAATGTCGTCCTCGTTCTCCCCCCCCCCCCAATCCACGGACAACACCAGGGATCCCAGAAAGGTTTAAAGCATGCTCTTCTTGCTCCTCCTCCGCCCCGGCACCATCCTCCTCTGACTCCTCTTCAGACTCCCGTTGTTGACGTGTCTCAGGTGGAGTAGCCCCCCCCGGGAATTCATCCAGCATTGCGACCTCCTAATTTTCCTGCTCCTGCTCCTCGACGGCTTGATCAACGTGATGCAATGCACGCTCCAGAAAGAAGGCGTAAGGTACGATGTCACTGATGGCGCCCTGGCTGCGACTGACCAGTTTGATGATCTCATCAAATGGCCGCATGAGTCTCGCATGAGCAGCCACTGGCGCGGTGCAAAAAAACCAAGCTCCCAGAACCTGTCCTGCCGCAGAGTTCATACAGGTAGTTGTTAGGCTGCTACAGCAGAAACGTGCAGTTATCAAGCATATACAATGTTGAGTTCCATCGCGTCGGGCAGTCACAAATAAGACGTCTGACGGGCAGGTTGTGTCGCCGCTGAATGTCAGCAATGCAAGCCATGGCCGTGTAAGATCTTCTGAAATGGGCCGAGATTTTCCTGGCCTGCCGCAAGACGTCCTGGAGCCCAGGCTATTTGGCAACGAATCGCTGCACGACCAAGTTCAGAACGTGTGCCATGCATGGCACGTGTGTAATTTTGCCCTGTTTCAGCGCGCTCAGCAGATTGACACCGTTGTCGCACATCACTTTACCAACTGTCAAATTGAGCGGTGTTAGCCACTGATCTGCCTGTGAACGCAAAGCTGAAAGGAGTGCAGGACCAGTGTGGCTCTTGTCCTCCAGGCACAACAGACGCAGCACAGCATGGCAACGTCTCAGCTGGCATGTCGAATAAGTTCTGGGAATCTTGTGTGGCGCAGCGGAAGAGACGGTAGCATCGGAAAATGAGGATTCACCCAAGGAGGAGAGGGAGGATAGAGTAGGAGGAGGAGGAGAAGAAGAGGCAGGCCTGCATGTAATCCGTGGTGGTAAAACCAAATCTACATGGGTGCCACGGGTTACATGTGTGCCATAGATACATTCACTTGCCGCTGAACATGGCCATATAGCTCTGGGATGCCCTTCTGTGAAAAAATGTTCCTTCCTGGGACCCTCCATTGTGGTGTTCCAATGGCCACAAATTTTTGAAAGGCCTCCGACTCCACCAGTTTATATGGCAGTAGTTGGCGGGCTATCAGTTCCGACAAGCCAGCGGTCAACCGTTGGGCAAGAGGGTTATCCGGTGTCATTGTTTTTTTACGATTGAACATTTGGGCCACGGAAGCCTGCCTTTTTGCAGAAAACCGTGAGGAAGGCATGATGGAAGGTGGAGTGGAGGACAATTGTGAGCATAGAGGGGAAGGAGAAGGAGAAGGAGAAGAGGCTAGACAGTGAGAGCCTGGAGTGTAGCTTTGTGGGTTCTATTCAATTCCCATCAAACGATATCCAAAAGTGCATGTGATTCCATGTATCCAACAATAGTGACTAGGACCTTCCTCCACCAACACCAGCCACATAGCCTATTCACTGGATTTATATGACCCCCATGCCAGAAGTTATATACAGCAGGTTAATACAGACAAACTCCCGATGATTGGCAGCTTGTCTTCTTTTCCTTTACTGATGCCTGGGATACCGGTGAGGGCTTGACCGACTCTGCGACTGGAGATTCTTTTGCAAAATCGGCAAACTTCGGGAGTCTGTCTGTATTAACCTGAATCACATGCACTTTTGGATATCGTTTGATGGGAATTGAATGGACTTTGTTTACTTATTATCATTTACTTTTGGACATTGCACTATAAGTTTATAATAATACAATTATAGTTTACATAAGTATATTGTCACACACTGGAGAGATGTGGTGGTCACTACATTGGTTATTGGTATTTACAATTTTTGCACTGTCACTTTATCGTTAGCAACCTGCTGGGGACACCTAGTGGTTGCTCAATATATTGCAATAATTTTCATTTATGATGTACAGTGTATGTTTATTTAGTACCGTGTTTCCCCGAAAATACACCCTACCCCGAAAATAAGCCCTATCTGGATTATCGGGGCGGGCTGCAATATAAGCCCTACCCCGAAAATAAGACCTAGTAAATCTCGGTTAAAAACACCTTTTAAATGCTGCCTATTGTCTCTGTTTGCTGCTAAATATAAAACAAACATGTCTGCACCCACCGCTGCCCCGCCGGAGGTCCTCTTCTCTCCTCCCGGCTGATGTCTGCTTCTGCTTCCTTGTGCGCGTCAGCCGAGGATCTCAGCTATTCTCTAGCCTCCCCTCCTCCCACCAGATGTCTTCAGCGCACTGGCGGCAATCTCGGCTCTTCTTTCTCCCTCCTCTCCTCCCGCTGACGTCTGCGCCCCCTCCCTCTTTAGTGCACGGAGTGGGCTGACGTCACCGCAGCCGAACTCTTCATCACCTCAGAGATCATAGGGAAGAATACTGTACCAGTACAGTAATACAGGAGTTAAACAGGTACTTTTAACAGAATTAAAACTGTATACAGTACCAGTAATAATGATTTATAAACGACTGCTGACATGACAATGGGGGGTGGGGGGGGGGGTGATGATGGGGTTATGATGATATTCCAGAAGAAGATGACATGATTGTAATTGAATAAATGTTGTTTAGGGAGAGCTACCATATATTGCTGTAAATGAGAAATTAGGACCAATGGTTCAAAGGAAAATGGAGATGACTGTATTTGAATAAATGTTCTTTAATGTACATACCGTAAATAAATAAGCCCTACCCTCAAAATAAGCCCTAGTGTGTTTTTTGAGACTAAAATTAATATGAGACCCGGTCTTATTTTCGGGGAAACACAGTATATATATATAAAGTCAGTACTGTATTTAACTCATTAAAATAATTAAAGAGGAACATACGTGTCATAATACTTCTTCAGTTACGCACTGATCAGTTCATCTTTGCTCTTCAGTTCTTTTGTCTTTTACCTACCTGGATTACAAATTACACTGCAGTATAAACAACAGGCTAGCTGAAGATGTCCGGAATTTAAAGAACACCATTCTTCTCTTTGCTATGCTTTACTGCTCTGCATTCAAATGCTAAATCATTGAATTACAACCTAGGGGAGCCATTTTGTGGGACCTTATCCAATTTACATTGTGGTTACTGTATGTATACTGTATGCTGTGCACTGTTTGCTGGTTTGTGTCTGTGTACCTTTCCCCTGAGGTCTGAGGCCTCAGGCGAAAGGTATCCAATACATGTGTTAAAGGTGTTGGATATTTGTCTCTCTGTGTACCTGTTCACATAGGTCTTGTGGAGGTATTAAGGTACACACTTTTGTATATCAGTGTCAAGTGATATTCTCTGTCAAACATAAGTTGTGTTTTACTTATATCATTTCTTGTGTTCATTCTTTATCTCAGTAAACTTATCTGAGTGGTTCAGTGATACTGTGTGAGTTTCTCATTACTAATGCAACATTTCAGAATGGAACCCAAGGTGTCGGAGGTAAGAGAGGATTTTCAGAGTCGGGGTAACCAGTGGTGTATAGAGTCAATCAGCAGCCCCACGGGGGGTACCCCTACATATATATTAAAAGAAAATCTAAAATCAGGCTTGAATGAATCACCCAACAAGTTTTATTTCTTTGAGGATATTATGGCCTTTACTGGTACTGTACAAGGACTTCAACACAAAAATAGAACTATAAAAGTATGTTTATATTACAACAATTTTATAAAATACATTGAAAAAAAAAGGGTGTGCCAAAGTAAGACATATAGCCAGATTCAGAAAGACTGGCTTAACTTTGAGGCGGCGTAGCGTATCGCATATACGCTACGCCGCCGTAAGTCAGAGAGGCAAGTGCTGTATTCACAAAGCACTTGCCTCCTAAGTTACGGCGACGTAGCATAAATGGGCCGGCGTAAGCGTGCCTAATTCAAATGAGGAACAGGGGGGGGCGTGTTTTATGTTAATGACTCTTGACCCGACGTGATTGACGTTTTTAGCGAACGGCGCATGCGCCGTCCGTGGACATATCCCAGTGTGCATTGCTCCAAAGTACGCCGCAAGGACGTATTGGTTTCGACGTGAACGTAAATTACGTCCAGCCCCATTCACGGACGACTTACGCAAACGACGTAAAAATTTCAAAATTCGACGCGGGAACGACGTCCATACTTAACATTAGCTAGGCCAGCTTTTTGTTCAACTAACTTTACGCCGGAAAACGCCATACGTAAACGGCGTATCTTTACTGCGACGGGCAAGCGTACGTTCGTGAATAGGCGTATCTCGCTGATTTAGGCATTCTAGGCGTAAATCAGCGTTCACGCCCCTAGCGGCCACCGGAACTAGACAGCTAAGATACGATGGCGCAGGCAGTCGTATCTTAGCTACATTTAGGTGTATCTCAATTTGAGAATACACTTAAATGTACGACGGCGCAGATTCAGAGTTACGACGGCGTATCTACTGATACGCCGGCATAAACGTCTCTAAATCTGGCTAATAGAAAGCACTCTCTATGGGCTAGATAATAGTTCAGCGAAGGCAAAAGGCTGATACTTATGATCGATCACATAACATGTATCCAAATCTTCTCTCTCGTAATGTTTCATGGAAGGGTCTGCTTCTTCTGGAGCTTTAGTGAGCGAGTAAACTTGTCTATAAGAAGATAATGACAGTCATGATACAAACATAATGAAAAAATAGCGTGTTTAATCATAAAAATCTATAGGGGCTGTACAAACACTTACCCCACCCAGGGAGTGACTACATGCATACTGTCCCGGTGGGTATGAGAACACTATAACAGGGAGTATACACTCTCGGTCAGGGAGTGTAAAAACTGATTTTTATCATAAAAGGGAATCCCAAAATATGATCCATAGGAACAGAAATATTTATAATAATAGACCACACACCATTAGGAGATCCCAGTATCTTGATTACAGGCGATCCTATTAGTTAGTAAGTTGATACCGAATTTCTTACAAAAAAATGGAAACAAAGCTCAGAACGGTAAAAGGACAAAAAAGAATTTTCAGTCAAAAGGGATTCTATGGCTGTATAATGCATTGTAGAGTGAAAAGATATCACAAATGTAACTTCACCTTGGATGCACAAGGTTGTAATGAGTTGATCCGCCACAAGAGGTCACTAAAGCTTAGCAGTTGGTCAAGAATTAGTAACCTGTGATATGTCAGTCTTAGGAACATATTGAACAGCTGTGACAAAAGGATCTAAAACAAACCACAGAAGAGTTATAAAGCTAAGGACCATAAAGGAACTCTATAATGAGGTCCATCGAGGACTGTATATGGCTCACCTTAAATCTATAGATGTAATGACAACCAGTGACAATTTACTCTCAGACAGTGAGACCAGGAGTGAGGCCTGCGCCGAGTGCAGCACTGCTGTCCCCACCCACCTTGGCACCTCCTCCTTCTCTGGCACCCAGCGGCAAGCAGCAGGGACTGGTGTGATCTTCACTCTACAGATAGTGACGCCACTCCTTTCCTTCTACACACGTGGCTCATGCAGATTGAGTGACAGCAGCACTGCATCTGGTGGCGGGCTATGGGTGGCAAGCGGAACTGCATCTGGTGGCAAGTGGCACATTCACCTGACAAATAACCCGCCGCCAAATTCCCCTTTAACCCTGAGGCTACATTACCCCCACCCCCTCATCTTTTTTGGGGGAAGGTGAGAGAGGGGGTGTGTCCCTGAATGGCATTTTGGAAATGTGGTCACCCTACCCCCAAAGCAGCAAAAGGGGACACCGCAGAGGAGCCAAGAAGTACAAAAAGCACACAAGGCAGCTCCGCACTGCTGGTCTGCATACCAGACCATCCAGAGGCCCTCATGCAGCAACTACATCCAAATGGAGGCAGATGGGTCCAGAATAGCCATGATGGATGTGGGCAAAAGGTATACAACCCCTGGGTCAAACACATAAGTATGTCTTAAAGTAGTATAGACAGCATAATTGACAACAACAATAGTTCCCTATAAAAATGATAAGGCATAATAATAATATATGTATTGAAGGGTCCCATATTACAAACCTGACAAAACATGAAACCTTATCATGATATTATTATACAGGATTTATTTTATATATATATATATATATATATATATATATATATATATATATATATATACACAGCCCTCAAAATTTCCACTCGCCTGCTCGCATTTGGCGAGTGGATTAAAACTGGGGGCGAGTGATGACAGGACTGCATGACCAACAGTCCAATCTGTGCCTACACTTAGACCCCCCCTGCGATTGGCGGCCGAAGAGGAAAGACAGAGCAGTACACAAGTGCTCTCCTTACAATTCATGGGACCTGACAGTATGACCTCTCTGAGCCCGCCCCCCGACCAATGAAGCTGGAGACTGAGAGCAGGAAGTAATGGGTGTACTGTGCAGGCAGGGGGGTGGGTGCAGTGCTACGATCTACATGAGTGAGGTGGAGGATTGCGATGATTACCACTTCGGGTGTCCCAGGTAGGCAGTGCTCACTGAAAGTTGCCCTGACATGAGAGCGGCAGCCCTCCAGTTTGTGCAGTTTTCTTCTCCTTGTGCTCTATGTAAGTGTCCAGCAGTTCAGCCTGAGCACTGCACTGCAAGCAGACTGGTCTCAACGTGTGCTGTGCTGGATCTTGGCGCTGGATTGTACACCCCCCCCGCTGTGCTGCAGCTCCTCTCCTCACTGCCAGCCTGAATAAAAGGGGGAAGTGGGGACATGCAAGTGTGGAGCCACACACAGGGGCTCCTGATGATGAAATGGATAGGAGAGGGAGAGAGAAAGAGAGGAGGATGGATAGGAGTTGCAGAGGAGACAGCAAGAGAATGGGGAAGAGACCCGGTTCTAGTGCCATGTCCCTCTGGTCTTCCCCCAGTGCCCTGTCCCTCTGGTCTTCCCCCAGTGCCCTGTCCCTCTCATCTACCCCAGTGCCCTGTCCCTCTAATCTACCCCAGTGCCCTGTCCCTCTCATCTACCCCTGTGCCATGTCCCTCTCATCTACCCCAGTGCCCTGTCCCTCTCATCTACCCCAGTGCCCTGTCCCTCTCATCTACCTCAGTGCCCTGTCCCTCTCATTTACCCCAGTGCCCTGTCCCTTTCATCTATGCCCTGTCCCTCTCATCTACCCCAGTGCCCTGTCCCTCTCATCTACCCCAGTGCCCTGTCCCTCTCATCTACCCCAGTGCCCTGTCCCTCTCATCTACCCCAGTGCCCTGTCCCTCTGGTCTTCCCCCAGTACCCTGTCCCTCTGGTCTTCCCCCAGTGTCCTGTCCCTCTGGTCTTTCCCCAGTGCCCTGTCCCTCTGGTCTTCCCCAGTGCCCTGTCCCTCTGGTCTTCCCCCACTTCCCTGTCCCTCTGGTCTTCCCCCAGTTCCCTGTCCCTCTGGTCTGTGCCCAGTGCCATGTGCCTCTGGTCTATCCCCAGTGCCATGTCCCTATGGTCTGTCCCCAGTGCCCTGTCCCTCTGGTCTGTCCCCAGTGCCATGTCCCTCTGGTCTTCCCCCAGTGCCATGTCCCTCTGGTCTTCCCCCAGTGCCCTGTCCCCCTGGTCTTCCCCAGTGCCCTGTCCCTCTGGTCTTCCCCCAGTTCCTTGTCCCTCTGGTCTTCCCCCAGTTCCCTGTCCCTCTGGTCTTCCCCCAGTTCTCTGTCCCTCTGGTCTTCCCCCAGTTCCCTATCCCTCTGGTCTTCCCCCAGTTCCCTGTCCCTCTGGTCTTCCCCCAGTTCCCTGTCCTCTGGTCTGTCCCCAGTGCCATGTCCCTCTGGTCTGTCCCCAGTGCCATGTCCTTCTGGTCTGTCCCCAGTGCCATGTCCCTCTGGTCTTCCCCCAGTGCCATGTCCCTCTGGTCTTCCCCCAGTGCCATGTCCCTCTGGTCTTCCCCCAGTGCCATGTCCCTCTGGTCTTCCCCCCAGTGCACTGTCCCTCTGGTCTTCCCCCAGTGAACTGTCCCTCTGGTCTCCCCCCCAGTGCCCTGTCCCTCTGGTCTTCTCCCCAGTGCCCTGTCCCTCTGGTCTTCTCCCCAGTTCCCTGTCCCTCTGGTCTTCTCCCCAGTTCCCTGTCCCTCTGGTCTTCTCCCCAGTGCCCTGTCCCTCTGGTCTTCTCCCCAGTGCCCTGTCCCTCTGGTCTTCTCCCCAGTGCCCTGTCCCTCTGGTCTTCTCCCCAGTGCCCTGTCCCTCTGGTCTGTCCCCAGTGCCCTATCCCTCTGGTCTGCCCCAATGCCCTGTCCCATTTTGTTAAAGTTATAGTTGGTAATATTTAATTGTGTAACTTGATTCTGCATAAAACATTCAACAGTGTCATTCCATGACACAATCTATAAAGGCATGTTTAGGGGCGCAATTTGGTGTGGGGCATTGTATGGATTAGGTGGGGCAACTGGTGGCGAGTAACTCTTGAGGCCTGGCTAGTAGCTTAGGGCTTGAAATTTTGAGCCATGTGTATATATATATATATATATATATATATATATATATATATATATATATATATATATATATATATATATATATATATATAGTAGCTACAAAAAAAGCAAAGGGGGATATATCTCAGATATCATGTTCTAGAATCAGTGTAAGCATTCATAAGAAGGGTTTGTAAGAATTCACTTCATTGATTCCAAGGGGAACCAAGGAGTTCAAGCATTCAATCAAAAGGGTTTCGCGCTGTAATATGCGCTTATCCCAATCGCCTCCCCTGGGGTCAGGCAGGACAGCTTCAAGGACAAAGAAGGAGACCATTTCATTATGATGTAAGCCAATGTATCTAGGTGACAGGTGTCACAATTTTCCCGTCTCCAGAATAATAAATATGGGCCCAGATTCACAACCGAGATACGACGGCGTATCTCCAGATACGCCGTCGTATCTCTGCGTTGCGCCGTCGTATCTATGCGACTGATTCTTAGGCCCCATACTCACGAGCAAACATGTCTGCTGAAACTGGCCCGCAGGCCAGTTTCAGCAGACATGTTTGGTCGTGTGTGGGCGCGAGCGGGCCGAATTCCAGCAAACATTTGCCCGCCGGGCCTTTTCCCAGCAGACAAATATTCCTGGACTTGTTTTAAAACAGCCCGCTGGAATTCAGCCCGCTCGGACATGTACGGTCGTCAGTACAGACCTACCGTACATGTCCAGCCGCCCGCCGTGCCTCGCATGCGTCGAATGACTTCGACGCATGCGTGGAAGCATTTTAAAGGCGGGCCGCCCACGTCGCCGCGTCATTGTCGCGGCGACACCGCGTCATCGACGCGGCGACACCGCGGACACGCCCCGCGTATTGTTTACGCGCGGACTTCTGTACGATGGTGTGTACAACCATCGTACAGAAGCCCTCTGGCAGACATGTATGGTGAAAACGGTCCGACGGACCGCTTTCACCATACATGTTTGTCCGTGTGTACCCGGCCTTAGAATCAGTTACGCATAGATATCCATTAGATCCGACAGGCGTAGGTCTCTTACGCCGTCGGATCTTAACTGCATTTTCTTTTTGACCGCTAGGTGGCGCTTTCGTCGAATTCCGCGTTGAGTATGCAAATTAGCTAGATACGTGAATTCCCGGACGTACGCGCGGCCGACGCAGTAAAGTTACGACATTTACGTTAGGCTTTTCCCGGCGTAAAGTTGCCCCTGCTATATGAGGCACAGCCAATGTTAAGTATGGCCGTCGTTCCCATGTCGAAATTTGAAAAAGTTACGTCGTTTGCGTAAGTCGTCCGTGAATGGGGCTGGACGTCATTTACGTTCACGTCGAAACCAATGACGTCCTTGCGGTGTACTTTGGAGCAATGCACACTGGGAAATTCCACGGACGGCGCATGCGCGGTTCCGCAAAAATGTCAATCACGTCGGGTCACAGTAGTTTAATATAAAACACGCCCCCCTGATCCAAATTTGAATTAGGCGGGCTTACGCCGGACGATTTACGCTACGCCGCCACAACTTACGGAGCAAGTGCTTTGAGAATACAGCACTTGCCTGTGTAAGTTGCGGAGGCGTAACGTAAATCAGATAAGTTACGCCCACACAATTTTGCGCGGCTCTACGTGAATCCATGCCAAAGACTACAGAGGTGATCAAATACCACCAAAAGAAAGCTCTATTTGTGGGAATAAAATTATAACATTTTTGTTTGGGTACATGACGGCCAATTGTCATTTAAAGTGCGACAGTGCTGAAAGCTGAAAATTGGCTTGGGCAGGAAGGGGGGTAAGTGCCTGGTATTGAAGTGGTTAACCACTTCAATACCAGGCACTTTTGTCCCTTCCTGCCCAAGCTAATTTTTAGCTTTCAGCGCTGTCGCACTTTGAATGACAATTGTGCGGTCATGCAACACTGTACCTAAACACATTTTTTTTATCATTTTGTTCCCACAAATAGAGCTTTCTTTTGGTGGTATTTGATCACCTCTGGCGTTCTTCTTTTTTGTGCAACAAATAAAAGAAGATAGAACATGGGGAATATTTTTTTCTTTGTTTCTGTTATAAAATTGTGTAAATAAGTATGTATTCTCTTTCACTAACGGGCACTGATTAGACTGAACTGACCGTCACTAATAAGGTGGCACTGATGAGGTGGCACCAATGAGTTGGCATTGAAGGGGTGGCACTGATGGGTAATTATGGGTGGCACTGATAGGTGGTCACTGATAGATGGCACTGCTGGACATCACTGATGAGACATCTGGCAGGCACTGACTGGCAAGATGTGAGGGCACTAATTGGCAATATTTGGGCACTTACTGCAATCCATGGGGGTCTAGGGTGGAATCCCTGGTCATCCATCTGTTGTGGGCATCCCTTATGGTCCTGGTGGTGTCCCTGGTGGTCCAGTGTGGGCATCCATGGGGGGGCTGCACTGATAAACAATCAGCGCAGACCCCCCCTGTCAGGAGAGCAGCCGATCGGCACTCCTCTACTTGTGTCTGTAAGACACGAGGAAAAGCCGATAAACACAGCTGATCACGTGGTAAAGAGCCTGATGCCCAGTCAGGATAACTGAACCCCGGCCGTCATTTTGCAATGGGCAGGAAGTGGTTAAAGTATATTTTTATATAAAAAAAAATGTATAGCATTTGCTAAACCGTTGAGCAAATACTGTGTGACATAAAAAATTGCAACGATCAACATTTTATACCCTAGAGCAGGGGTCTTTAAACTATGGCCCTCCAGTTGTCCAGGAACTACAATTCCCATCATGCCTAGTCATGTCTGTGAATGTCAGAGTTTTACAATGCCTCATGGGATGTGTAGTTCCACAACAGCTGGAGGGCCGCAGTTTGAGGATCCCTGCCCTAGAGTCTCTGCTAAAAAAAAAAAAATGATATTGTTTGGAGGGGGGGGGGGGGGGGGGGTTGGGGGTGTTGCTTGGTCTTTAAGTGGTTATTTCCATGGAATACCAATAAGGAACATTGAATCAGATGATTTTTTTTGCTAAATGTTTGGAGGGTGGGGGGGAGGGGGTGTTGCTGGTTTGACCACAATGGCCTGTTTACGTTTGCAGCAGCAATACTGTTTATCCCTAAGGGCACAAGAGAGGCTACTGATTGCACAGCTCTGTGTGGGTCATCTCATACTACAACAAACTCAGTAAACAGGGAGAATGAGGGGGGTGAAAACCCACCTTGCAGCTGCTGGAAAGCCTGTGTACATTGTTCTGGCCAGCTTGGCGGGGTCGTGGGTTATAGAAAGAGACGACCACTACAATGTGTGGTGAAAAACGAACATCATCCCTACCGTGAAACATAGTGGTGGCAGCATCATGTTGTGGGGATGCTTTACTTCAGCAGGGACAGGGAAGCTGGTCTGAGTTGATGAGAAGATGGATGAAGTCAAATACAGGGCAATCATAGAAGAAAACCTGTCATGCCTCGCACACACGATCGGATATCTGATGGAATCTAATCCGATGGATTTTTCCGTCGGATATCCGATGAAGCTGACTTTCATCAGTCTTGCCTACACACCATCAGTCAAAAATCCGACGTGCTGAAAAAAATTAAGTTCAATGCTTCCGAGCATGCGTCAACTTGATTCTCAGCATGCGTGGATTTTTGACCGATGGACTTCCACACAGACGTTCGTTTTTTCTATCGTTTTTTTTATCCATGGGAAAAATTTAAAACATGTTCTAATTTTTTCACCGATGGAAAACAAACCGATGGGGCCCCCACATGGTCGGTTTGTCCGATGAAAACAGTCCATCGGTCTGTTTTCATCGGACAAACCAATCATGTGTACAGGGCTTTAGAGTCTACGAAAGACTGGAGACTGGGGCGGAGCCGTGTGTGTGACTGTGATAGTGTAGCAGGCAATCTGGAGCTTACTGACACTGACTGGGAGGGACACTAAGGCCCCATACAGATGAGCGGACAGTCCGATGAAAACGGTCCGCTGGGAGATTTCGGTCTGATGGCTGTACACACCATCAAACCGAAATCCGCGCGAACAGAGAACGCGGTGACGTAGACGACACCGACGTTCTCTATCGCGCAAGTTCAATGCTTCCACGCATGCGTCAAATCAATTCGACGCATTCACGGGATTTCTGTCCGCTGGTTAGACGTACTAACCAGCGGACATGTCCGCCCGACAAAATCCCAGCGGACATGTTTCTTAGCATGCTAAGAAACATTTGTCCGCTGAAAATCTGTCCGCTAGCCTGTACACACGATAGGATCTGTCCGCTGACACTGGTCGGCGGACCAGTTTCAGTGGACATGTCCGGTCGTGTGTACGAGGCCTAACTGACACTGATATCGCTAGTAACACTAAGAGCACTTTCACACTGGGGTGTTGGGGGCTGTCGGCGCCGCTATTTTTAGTGGCTCTTTACCGTCAGTTTAGCAGCACGTTTTGGCCGCTAGTGGGGGGGGTCTCAACCCCCGCTAGCGGCCGAAAAATGGTTAAAAGCGCCTGAAAAGCGATGCAACGACGCTGCCCATTGATTTGAATGGGCAGGGGCACTTTCAGACTTTTTTTAAGGTCCCGCAAGCACACAGTTAGCACAATCTGGGCACACATTTAACACTTTGATTGCCCCTAAAGTTAACCACTTCCCAGCCAGTGTCATTAGTACAGTGACTGTGCAATTTTTTTTAGCACTGATCACTGTATTAATAGAAGAAGAAATGTAGTTGCGCTATAAAAATTAAATAACGTGAAAAAATGACAAAATCCAATGAAGTGAATCAAAAATGGATGTCAATAAAAATGTTCATTGATAAGGAAGTCCTATTAAGGGTGCATTGAATAATTCCAAAGTGAATCGTATGCTGATAAACCACCACCAATAAAGATCACCGTAAGGGATGCAAGCTTACCAGATGGCAAGCATAACCAGCTTGCGGCTGTAAACCCCAGCCCGGGCCTTGTGATGGAACTGCAACAAACACTGGTATGTGGGATCCTCCACATACCGGTGGGATCCTCCAGGTATGCGTGGGTAGCAGTATGAACCCAGAAAGAAATAATGCTCACAATAGTGATGTACTGTAAAATAAACATACATTTAATAGAAAAATTGCACTTACAACATGGTTTCTTCATAAAAGCATGGGATAAAAGGTAAAGCCGTCCGGCTCTCATGAACGCCCGTCCACACAGGACTGTAACGCCACACGTCAATACGTCTCCTTTCCCGACGTACGCTTCGTCATACAATGACGTCGTCTGGGGCCTGTATTAATGTCACTGGTCCCCAAAAAGTGTGAAAAGTGTTAGTTAGGTCCGATTTGACTGCTGCAATATCACAGTCACGCTATAAGTCGCTGATCGCTGCCATTACTAGTAAAAAAATAAAAAAATATCCCATAGTTTGTAGACGCAATAACGTTTGCGCGAACCAATCAATATACACTTATTGGGATTGTTTTTACCAAAAATATGTAGCAGAACACATATTGGCCTAAATTGATGAAGACATTTTATTTTTTACATTTTTTTTATTGGAATTGTTTTATAACAGAAAGTAAAGATTCATGTTTTTTTTTTTTCAAAATTGTCAATCTTTTTTTTGTTTATAGCACAAAAGATGAAAACTGGTGAACAAATACCACCAAAAGAAAGCTCTATTTGTGGGGAAAAAAAAGGCGACCACGCAATTGTAAGTTAAAATAACACAGTCCCGTAGCACAAAAAATGCTCAGGAAGGGGGTAAAACCTACCAGGGCTGAAGTGGTTAATAGAATAATACTTACAAATCAGCTTATATAACAATCTAAGATGACACCTTCAAATGGAAACCCCACCAGGTGTCTGGCTCGGGAGTTGTGGGGGGGAAGACATGGCACCCCAATGGTAAAACCAAAGAGCATTCCCTAATTTTTAATGAATGGGAAGAAAGCCTGTTACCAATCAGGAACACACTCAACTTATAGTTTGACACTTTTGATATCACTTTGGACTTTGATTGTCACTTTGAATTGTACTAATGATTTAATTTTTCATATATGTTTTTCACAGATACTGTATTATCGGCGTATAACACGCACACAAGTATAACACGCACCTTCATTTTAAGAGGGAAGTTTCAGGAAAAAAAACATCATTGTAGCCTAACCAGTGCCCATCAATTCAGCTGGATCAGTGCCCATCTGCAGCCTCACCATTCCCCATCAATGCAGCATGATCAGTGCCCATCTGCAGCCACACTATTGCCCATCAATGCAGCCTGATCAGTGCCCATCTTCAGCCTCACCATTGCCCATCAATGCAGCCTGATCAGTGCCCATCTTCAGCCTCACCATTGCCCATCAATGCATCCTGATCAGTGCCCATCTGCAGCCTCACCATTGCCCATCAATGTAGCCTGATCAGTGCCCATCTTCAACCCCACCATTGCCCATCAATGCAGCCTGATCAGTGTCCATCAGTGCAGCCTTACCAGTGCATGGAGATTAGAGCCGCCGGATTACACAGAGCGGGGATCTCCCATTTACTCAGCTGCCTCTGTTATACAAAGTCCCACCTCCTGGACAGGCTCCTATGATTGACAGCACATGTCCCGGCATTGGACCAGTGTGCTGTCAAAGGAGCCGGTCCAGGAAGTGGAACTTTGTATAACATTGGCCACTGAGTAAGCGGGGGTCCCCGCTCTGTGTAATCCAGTTGCGCTTGCCCCCCCCCCCCCTTTCCCTCAGAGGCAGCCCAATGGTGCACTCTATCTTCAGGGGGGAAAATGAGTGTTATACACCGATAAATACTGTAATTATTTGCACATATCTTAGGAACATTTAGTTTTTGTGTGTTTTATTATTGTTATATTAGAAGCAGGTGAGTGCAGATGCTTTGCCTGCTACTGTAGGTCCTGGTTCACACCAGTGTGACTTCGGCATAACTTCAATGTCGATTATTAGTGCGATTTCATGTGCTGCTTCCTGACATCTGTGCGACTTCATTTATGCCAATGCCAATGCAAGTCACACTGAAATCACACAGAAGTATTATTATTATTATTATTATAATACAGGATTTATATAGTACCAACAGTTTATGCAGCGCTTTACAATATAAAAGGGAGACAATACAGGGTGTCCCCGACTTACGAACGCCCGAGCTACGAACTTCTCCTAGTTACGAACCGGGCGCTGCGGGGACCCTCTGCCATTTTCCGCGGAGATGGCCAGACGGAGCCTTGGGAAATGTCGTAAATGTCCGTAATTGGCCGCGCATGTGCAGAACTGCATTCGGCAGGACATCGGAAAACATTGGAAATGTCCGTAATTGACGATCTGCGCATGCGCGGCCGACCTACGAACATTTCCGAGCTACAAACAGGAGGGAGGTCCCTAACGGGTTCGTAACCCGGGGACCCCCTGTACAGTTATAATACAATAAAATACGAGAGGATTAAGAGGGCTCTGCTCAGAAGAGCTTACAATCTAATAGGGTGGGGCAGGTGGTTAAAAAGGTTGTAACTGAATAGGGGCGTGGCCAGGCAGCGGATGTAGCCGGACGTGTCTGAAGTGAGCTCCGCCGAAAATCCTTCTATTCATCCTGCGGAAGAAATCTATACTCACCCATAGTCACACCGGAGGATTCCTTGTTGCTCGGGGAACACGTACATACCTTTCCCGGTGTCCTGGTCCCGCGATGTCGTCCGGCAAACGGCAGCTGGTGAACAAGCCAGCAGAGCTCATGGTCCAAAATGGCGCGTATGCAGGCCGCACAGCGAGGGAGAAGCACCGCGAGGCAGCTGAAAAACTGTTCTCCAAGCCACTGTTGAAAGAACCTACGGCTTCCTCCAGCACTCCGGAGGACTCACCGAGCGGAGGATCCGAAGCGGATGACACAGTGCCCCTGGAGGACTCGGGGCAGGCCGGACTACTATGGGACACAGTGAGTACTCCAGAGCAGGCCTCAGATAAGACACAGGGCCCAGGGAGTCCTACCATAGAGGGAGAACCCACGCTGAGAGACATATTTACTGCAGTCACTTCATGTAATGTATCCTTGGCAGTACTGACCACGGAAGTAAAAGGGATGAAGTCAGAAATCTCATTTCTCAGACAGGATGCCCAAAAAATGAGAGAAAGAACCTCAGCATTAGAGGAAAGGGTGAGCACCATTGAAGATGATATGGGGCCTATGCAGAGGGACCTTGCCTACAATAACCATTTAATAGACCAACACTCTTCTCGTTTGGAGGAATTAGAGAACAGGATGAGAAGAAATAACGTAAGGGCTATAGGCCTACCTGAGAAAATGGAAGGAAAAAATCCTGTGGAGTTCATCGAGAAGTGGCTGATCGCAGCTTTTGGAAGAGAAGCATTCTCCCCTATGTTTTCTGTTGAACGGGCACACAGGGTGCCATCTAGACCTCCACAGCCTGGAGCACCGCCTAGACCATTCCTGTTTAAATTCCTACATTACCGGGACAGGGACGCCACTTTATACAATGCCAGAATTAATCCGGCAGCACTGAAGGTTGACAATACTAAAGTCTCCCTATTCCCGGACTTTTCTGCTGAGCTACAGAAGAAGAGAAGCAAGTTCCTGGATGTGAAACGCCGTCTGAGGGACCTCGACTTGAAATACGCCATGTTGTACCCGGCCCGCCTTCGGGTAGAGGTTTTTGGTGCTGTTCAATTTTTTGATTCCCCGGCCACTGCAGCACACTGGCTGGATCGTGAAGAGCAATCCATCAAAGAGGCGAGGGGTAGACGACCGGCAGACTGAAAAAAGTTTAATCTGATTACCCAGCATATTATGTGCTCACTTTCCAAGTTGCCTCTGTAAGGCGGTTTTTGTTCACTTTGGTCACTAAGGCCCAGAGTTTTGCTGTTGAGAAGCTCTAAGACACTGTGGTGCGCTTCCACTGTTGCCCCCAATAGGGTTGTTTCAGGCCCTAACTTGCCCCCTGGCAAAATTTCGTTAGCCATGTTGGCTACATTACATATGGTACTAAAGAGCGATGATCCCGCCACGCTCTGCTCTCAGGAAACTGTTCTATATACTTCTTTGTTGTTTTTTCTGTTTTTTTTACTATTTTTTTCTATGCTCTCCCTAGCCTGTAGACCACATGATCACGAAATAGGGTTCCCTTACTGCAGTAGACATGGGTCCCAGAATGGTAGTATGTTTATTGCTTGTGATATGCCTCCAACCTCCAAGATGGCCAAAGATGATGCTTTAGATAATTTTTACTTATATGGTATAAGATTGTATTCTCCTACTGATATTAAGATTCCGGTAGCATGTCTAATATAACTAGGTGTCTGTCGTGGAATGTCCGAGGCCTGAATAGTCCGGTGAAGCGCCTTGAGGTACTGCGCACTATTAAAAGATTGGGCGCTGAGGTAATTTGTCTACAGGAGACTCACCTCCCCCCGGGTTCTACCCCAAAACTGGCAACTAGGCAATTTTGCCACCAATATCATTCTACCCATACGGTTTACTCGAGGGGAGTGAGTGTCTTGATCCGCAGTGGTACCCAGTACACACTTATAAATGTTAAGATAGATCCCGAGGGCAGATATGTCTTTTTATATTGTTCCCTTTATGGGGTTAAATGTGTGTTAGCGGGAGTGTATATCCCCCCACCATTCTCATCTAATGTCTTGAAAACACTGGCTGAATTTGTGGCCTGTCTTCCTGGTATTCCAGTCCTAATACTAGGGGACTTTAATAACCTAATGGATCACGAGAAGGACAAACTTAAGACTGGTGCGGGACAGGGGGGGCATGATAGGAAGGGTCCCACACCTTTTGCCCGTTTAATTGAGGAATTAGGCCTGTTTGATGTCTGGAGACTGCATAACCCTGATACTAGAATTTATTCCTGCAGATCAGCTTCTGTAGGGGGATTGTCAAGGATAGACATGGGTTTCGGTAATGGTCTATTACTACCATTAGTACGGAACTCGGAATATCACCCGAGACACACTTCCGATCATTCCCCGTTTACGGTAGATCTGGGCCTGGGTGAAAGAAGAGGTAAAACACTGTGGAAACTCAACCCGTTCTGGTTGTCTCTTATTCCGGAACCAGACCCAATCCCGGCATTACTTAGTGAGTTCTTTAGGGATAACTTAGGCACGGCGGACATTCAGGTGGTGTGGGATGCGGCTAAGGCCTTTATGAGAGGCCAATTTATTAGAACTATTAACCAAATTAAATCGGGCACTAAGGAATGGGAGACACGTGTGTTAGAGGAAGCTCGCAGCTCAGAGGCAGCCTATGTAGCAGACCCATCTAATGATGGCATAAAAAGACAGTGGATGGCCTCCCATACCATGCTTAAGGACCTATCGTTTCAACTTGCAGAAAACAAAAGGTTCTTCTTACAACAGAGACACTTTGAGGAGGGAGAAAATACAGGTCATATGCTGGCGATCCTGGCTAGATCACAGCAACCCCCTTCTCATATCGCAGTGGTAGCGGATGCGGGGGGGACACTATGCCACTCCACACGTTCCATTATAACTTGCTTCCAATAATTTTTCCAAAACGTATACTCATCTAAGGTCAGCCCCACCAGTGAACAGTTGCACTCTTTCTTGGATAAATATCAGCTACCAAAATTTCCCGGGTCGGATGTAGCCATGCTTAATGCTCCCCTTACTAGTGAGGAACTTCTGGAGGCACTGGCGCAGGCACATAATGGGCGAGCGCCAGGTGCTGACGGTCTTCCCTCTGAGATTTATTGCAGATACTCTGAGCAACTCATCCCCATTTTACTAAAAGTTTATAATACAGCTTTTGAAACTGGAATTCTACCCCCGTCTATGAATGAGGCCCTGGTTGTGGTTCTGTTGAAGCCTGGTAAGGATCCTCTCTCACCAGACTCCTACAGACCGATCTCTCTCTTGACATTTGACATTAAACTGCTGGCTAGAGTTCTGGCCACCAGACTCTCCAAATGTATTCATCAAGTAATACATAGGGATCAGTCGGGCTTCATCCCTACGAGGTCCACAGCACAAAACCTGCGTAGGCTATTCCTAAATATACAGGTGCCGGTGGACAACCCAGGCAATAGAGCTATATTCTCTCTAGATGCGGCCAAGGCATTTGATAGTGTTGAATGGCCTTATCTTTGGGAGACTCTGCATAGATTTGGGGTGGGACCATCCTTCCTAAAATGGGTTCAACTACTGTATAGCGCCCCGACTGCAAGAATGAGAATTAATGGGGAGGTCTCTGACTCTTTCAGGCTCTTCCGGGGCACGCGGCAGGGGTGCCCCCTGTCACCCCTGCTGTTTGCCCTAGCCCTAGAGCCCTTGGCAATACATATGAGAGCTTCACCTGACATTACAGGTTTCATCAGGGGTGCAGGGCGGGATGTCATTTCTCTATTCGCAGATGATACACTGCTGTATTTGGGTGACACTCAAAAATCGCTGGGGAATGCGATGTCCTTGATCGCAGGCTTCGGCGAACTATCAGGATTCAGCATTAACTGGAACAAATCAGTACTTATGCCTCTAGACCCCCTAACAGACAGCCTGCCTGACTGCGCCAGGGATATTGTGGTAGTAAATGAGTTTAAGTACCTGGGAATTCTGGTCACGCCAGACCCCTCCCAATATCTCTCTTTGAATCTGGCACCATTGCTACAAAAATTCAGACAGAAATGTGCGTCCTGGAAAAAACTTCCACTATCAGTTACAGGCAGAGCGAACCTCATTAAAATGGTGTGGGCCCCCCAGCTTCTGTATGTTTTCCACAATACCCCGATTTGGATTCCCCACAGGTGGTTTGCTCAGATAGATGCCCCGTTCAGAGATTTAATTTGGGGTGGCAAGGTGGCACGTATAAAACTTACCACACTACAACTATCCAAGGACCAAGGTGGTTTAGCTGTCCCTCATGCTCGCTACTACTTTATAGCATCACAAATACAGCATCTAGGAGACTGGGGGGAGGTAGACCTCGGAGACCCAATACGAGCTATACTACTCCCGTCGGGGTCAATGCTACCGGCGGTGTCTTACTTGGAAGCAGGGCTCACACACCTGGACCAGACCTTACCTACGGTGGTGCTGCTGAATACGCTGTGGAAATACGTTCGTTCCAGTCTCAATGTCAGGGGGGTATGCCCCTTTACCCCCATTTGGAAAAATTCCTACTACAGGGAACTTTTTAAACTAGAAGGCTTCAGGACCTGGGTAAATGCAGGTATACACTATATCACTCAATTGTTTAGTGGCCCAACCCTCAAATCGTTTGTTAATCTGCAGGAAGAGTATGGTCTGCACAGAACTCAGTTCTATAAATACTTACAACTGAGACATGCAGCCCAGAGGGAAGTCAGGCTATCTCCAATTTTGCTAGTGAGGCACCCCCTTCATAATGATGTGCTTTTTAATGTAGACAAGAAGGGCATGATTTCCCTAGTATACTCCAGACTGCTTAATGTAACTCATGATGCATCGGTATTACCATGTAGGAATCGGTGGGTTTTGGACCTAGGTCCCATCGATGGGGATACATGGGAGCTGTGTTTGACTTCTGCCCCACTGGTCTCGGTATCGGCGCAACACAGACTTTCTCATCTATTTCTCCTCCATAGAGTATATAGAACACCCACTCGTCTACATAAATGGGGTATACGGGATTCCCCAATATGCCCAAAATGTAATGTGCAGGAGGGAGATTTATTACACATGATGTGGAAGTGTCCAAAACTCTTCCGATACTGGAACTATGTTATTGATACTATATCCCAGGCGTATGGCTTTCCGTTGCCTCATGACCCGGTGGTGTGTCTGCTGGGTGGCCTCGAGGTTCCCTCGCTGTCTCCCAGTGGCCATACAGCCGTACTTAGACTACTGTATGTTGCTCGCAAGGCCATCGCCAGATATTGGATTACTCCCCGAGTGCCTTCAGAGGGTCAATGGGTAAAGCTGGTAAATAATCTACTGATAAGGGAAAAAGTCACATACCAACATAGAAATGCTCTTAAGAAATTCTACTCATTATGGCAACCCTGGCTGGATGTACCAGGCCTGGGACCCACGCAATTGATTATGGAAAGGCTATTGCAGGGATAAAGAGGTAGGATATGAGTAGAGATGGGCGGGCAAAGTGTGGGATGAATAATGTTCAAATAGTTTTTTGATCCTTGGAGCAGAGTGTGGGGCGAGGGATTCAGAACCAGGAGGTGGTTTAAGAATCAATGTGATTGTTACAAATGTAAATGTTAATGTTTGCACTATGGTGGGGTAGGTTAAACAATTATTGCAATGAGAGGGTAGGGTAACATAGGATAGACGGCCTGGAGGCAAATTGAATAATATTATATCCAAAGTACAGGTAGACTCTGGCATTTCTTGGCTGCTGTCTAGGGGGGGTAAGCTCCTCACATGTTTGATTTAGCTCATGTAATTATAATTGCACGAAGTTTACCTGCCTTTCTCTTAATTTGGCATATGATCACCCTGAATGTATTGATACTGTCTGTGTATGTATCCTAAAGTATTGTTTTACTATTTTTTGCATTAATAAACCTTTTTCTTGATTTAAAAAAAAAAAAAAAAGGTTGTAACTGTGGGGAATGAGCTGATGGAAGTGGTAAAAGATTAGTTAGAGACGTGATAGGCTTCCCTGAAGAGATGAGTTTTCAGGGATCGCCTGAAGGTAGCAAGAGTAGGGGATAGCCGGACAGGTTGAGGTAGAGAGTTCCAGAGGATGGGAGAGGCTCTGGAGAAATCCTGGAGACAAGCATGGGAGGAGGAGACGAGAGAGCTTGACAGTAGGAGGTCTTGAGAAGAGCGGAGAGGATGGTTTGGGATATGTTTGAAGACAAGATTGGTGATGTAGCTCGGGGCAGAGTTGTGGATGGCTTTGTAAGTTGTGGTTAGTATTTTGAATTTAATTCGCTGGGGGATCGGGAGCCAGTGTAGGGATTGGAGGAGAGAGTTGGCAGACATTGAGTGGTTGGTAAGGTGGATAAGTAGTGCATGAACCTTTTTCAAAGTCGCTGCGACTTGAGTCACAGCTATTTGAACGGTTCCATTGCCACAAATGGGGTGTGACTTGCCATGTGACTTTGAATTGGTTGTGTGAACCAGTGCTAATAGTATACTAGTGTGTCCAAATTAATAGCAACACTCTGAGGTTTGTGCCCTAATGTGCATTTTACAACGCATGACCACAATGCATTAACACGACTCTCAGTAATTCTGATCTCCTGCAACCCCTTTGCAGCCAGTTCCTGTCAGGACCGCACTGCATTTTTTTTAGGGTGGGTGTCCTGACCGGACCATGCCCGTGAAATGTGTGTTGAAACAGCCACTTGTAGTCTCCATTGGCAGTCCATATGACAGGGTGACAACGCAGGAGTACAATTGGGAGACAGGGATAAAGTGTTGTCACCCAATAACAGGAAGAACCTGAACATAAATCTTTATGGCGGGATCACAAGGGATTATTTTAATAAAAGTACGTTTAAATGACATTTACATGTTTAAAGCCTATATGAGAATTTAGTGATTGGACCCATTTGTTGAGTTTTAACGCATGCATTCCAACGAGCTAAACTGTATGTGTCATGGTTCTCCATCACCAAAACTTCACCACTTTGTCATTGACCTGTCTCCAAATCATTCTGCCTGACCAGTCTTTTCAGTCTACTACTGTGTGTGTTTTAAAGTTTACTCTGGAGAGCATTGTTAATATTGATACAAAGGTGCCTGTGTCTCTATGTAGCTCTAACACTGAGCACCAACAAGATAAACCCTAGGCTTTATTGGTAAAGACTACCAAGGTGTGGCATGCATTTATTTATGGTTGCTACAGACGGCTCATTAGAGAACAAACAGTGACTTTTTCCATCAAATATGTTTTCATTATTCAGCTGAATAAGGCAGAGCTATGTTGTACATGAGTACATGAATGAGGCAGAGCACAGCAGAGAGCAGAGCAGGGCACACACTTCTGCTGGAAGCACAACGCTCCTTTCTCCGACTGAATGAGGTTTCATAATCTATCCAAGTCAAGAGCAGGTACTGTATTGCATACTATAATTCTGTTTTTTCTATACGTATATAATTGTATACACTGTGTATGTGTGTATATGTGTATGTGTGTGTGTGTGTGTATATATATATATATATATATATATATATATATATATATATATATATACAGTTGACCTGATAAGTTTACATACCCCGGCAGAATTTATGATTTTCCTGGCCATTTTTCAGAGAATATGAATGATAACACAAAAACATTTCTTTCGCTCATGGTTAGTGTCTGGCTGAAGCCATTTATTATCAATCAATCATAATCACAACAGAAACTACCCAAATGACCATGATCAAAAGTTTACATACCCTGGTGGGTTTTGGTCTAATAACATGCACACAAGTTGACACAAGTGGGTTTGAATGGCTATTAAAGGTAACCATCCTCATCTGTGATCTGTTTGCTTGTAACTAGTGTGTGTGTATAAAAGGTCAATGAGTTTCTGGACTCCTGACAGACCCTT
Source organism: Rana temporaria (assembly GCF_905171775.1). Lineage (NCBI taxonomy): Eukaryota > Metazoa > Chordata > Amphibia > Anura > Ranidae > Rana > Rana temporaria. The sequence goes on from NC_053493.1 coordinate 321,782,853, forward strand.
GCATCTTTCATCCAGTGCTGCACTGACGTTTCTGGATTCTGAGCCATGGGGAAAGCAAAATAATTGTCAAAGAATCTGTGGGAAAAGGTAGTTGAACTGTATAAAACAGTAAAGGGATATAAAAAGATATCCAAGGAATTGAGAATGCCAATCAGCAGTGTTCAAACTCTAAACAAAAAGTGGAAAATTAGGGGTTCTGTTGAAACCAAACCACGGTCAGGTAGACCAACTAAAATTTCAGCCACAATTGCCAGGAAAATTGTTCGGAATGCAAAGAAAAACCCACAAATAACTTCAGGTGAAATACAGGACTCTCTGAAAACATGTGGTGTGGCTGTTTCAAGATGTACAATAAGGAGGCACTTGAAGAAAGATGGGCTGCATGGTCGAGTCGCCATAAGAAAGCCATTACTAGGCAAATGCCAGAACGTATCCTGATTACAATACGCGAAACAGCACAGAGACAAGCCCCAAACCTTCTGGCACAAAGTCATTTTGGTGTGATGGGAACAAAATTGAGCTTTTTGGCCACAACCATAAACGCAACATTTGGAGAGGAGTCAACAAGGTCTATGATGAAAGGTACACCTTTCCTACTGTGAAACACGGAGGTGGATCGCTAATGTTTTGGGGATGTGTGAGCTACAAAGGCACATGAAATTTGGTCAAAACTGATGGCAGTATGTTACCAAAAAAAATACCGGAAGAACATTTGCATTCATCAGCCAGGAAGCTGCGCATGGGACGTACTTGGACATTCCAACATGACAATTATCCAAAACACAAGGCCAAGTCGACCTGTCATTGGCTACAGCAGAATAAAGTGAAGGTTCTGGAGAGGCCCTCTCAGTCTCCTGACCTCAATATCATTGAGCCACTCTGGGGAGATCTCAAACGTGCAGTTCATGCAAGACAGCCCAAGAATTTACAGGAACTGGAGGCTTTTTGCCAAGAGTAATGGACATCTTTACCATCTGAGAAGATAAAGAGCCTCATCCACAAATACCACAAAAGACTTCAAGCTGTCATTGATGTTAAAGGGGGTAATACACGGTATTAAGGGGTATGTAAACTTTTAAGCAGGGTCATTTGGGTAGTTTCTGTTGTCATTATGATTTAAAAGGAGTAAACACAGTTGATTCATAATAAATGGCTTCAGCCAAACTAACCATGAGTGAAAAAAGTTTTTGTGTTATTTCATATTCTCAAAAAAATGGCGAAGAAACTGTAAATTCTGCCAGGGTATGTAAACTTATGAGCACAACTGTGTATGTATGTGTATGTATGTATGTATGTATATATATATATATATATATATATATATATACACACACACACAATGGATTACTCAACTCAATATTGTCAATGTCATCAGGACATTTTGTCCCCTGGCCTGCTAGGACAGTGTCTGCGGAGGGACCACCCACAGGCAAGCAGTTATTCCCCATGGGACCTTCCCACAGTTTCACATCGGCCCCTGTTGTCAAACACTCCAATAGCCACTGTCCTACCAACGCACATTTTTTGCCACATTTTTGCACACCAATCTTTTTAACCATTTCCATTGGTACATCAACCAATACCTCTGAGCTGTCCACATATGCACCACATAAGTAGAAAGCAACCCAGCGCATCGCGAGACAAAATTCAACATGGGTTTACACATTTCCCCGTTACAGTTACCCACCATGTTATTTCCTGTCAGAGTGTCTCTGGGTACCTCAAACTGCACCTCTTTGCGAGTGATGGACAGAATTCCCACTTCTGCAGCGTCTGTTTCAGGCCCTTCCTTCCAATGAGGTCTAACGGTAGAGACAGTACACGAGCCATATACCAACCATTTCTCAGCCGCACCTCGGACCACACCAGCAGGAAATCACCTTATCACATCAACATACGGAGAGATTTCCACCATGTCTGTAATTTCTGATTACTCTAGCAGTTCCCCTGAGTGCCTTCCGTACACAACTGACACTGGAAACACTCTCGCAGAGAACTGAGTCCACTTTCCACAAAAGTAACCAACTTTGCCGTAACCAATACCAATTTTTGTCAACATTGCTTAACATCGCCTGTACCACCTGTCTCCATTGATTGGTATGACGCAGTACCAGGCCGCCCATCTGCGGTGGATACACGCAGGTGTACAGCAAAAAGGTTTTCACCAATTCCAACAAAATCTCAGTTATTTCAAGACATCCCACATCTAAACACAGAACTTTATGGACTCTTCCCTTACTAGCAATGTGGAGGGGCTCATTTGCTAAGGCTTGAGAGGCCGAGATACTTAAGAAGACCTCCAACTCAGAGGTAACTGACATAATAGCAAATAGCGTGTGCGTGTTATACGTCGTCAGATTACATACAGCGAAAATCTCCTGTTTACTCAGGGGCCTTTGTAATAGGAAGTCCCATCTCCTGGGCCAGCATTGGACCAGTGTTCTATCATAGAAGCCGGTCCAGGAGGCGAGATTTTGTATTAAAGAGGCCACTGGGTAAACAGGAAATTCTCGCTGTATGTAATCTGATGGCACTCATCCTGCCCCCCTCCCTGAGATGGGCATTGATCCGGCTGCTATCATGGCAATGGGGAGGCTGCAGGTGGGCATTAATCAAGCTGCATTGATGGGCAATTGTGAGGCTACAGATGGGCATTGATCAAGCTGCATTGATGGGCAATTTTGAGGCTACAGATGGGCATTGATCAAGCTGCATTGATGGGCAATTGTAAAGCTGCAGATGGGCATTGATCAAGCTGAATTGATGGGCGATTTTAAAGCTGCAGATGGGCATTGATCAGGCTGCATTGATGGACACTAACCCTTATTTTGCTTAAAAGTTCTTTATTTAAAATGTACGTTGTTATTCCCTGAAACTTCCCTCTTAAAATGAAGGTGCATGTTATACGCATGGGTGTGTTATATGCCGATAAATACGGTAAATCCAATAATAGTTGTTATGCAGTCATGACATATATGCCGTAACAGTACAAACAACAAAAAAAGTCAAGGGATACAATGGTGCAAAATCTTCACTGGAAACTATTGTTATGATAGTCAAACCCAGCAGGTTAATTTAGGGGTAATCGTTCATTACTTATTCAGTAGTGGCGATGCATTGAAAGACATGCATACCTCCCAACAAAGTTGTTGAGCGGGGGGTTGCCGCGGACCTTCAGCTGACCCTTTCCTCCTCCTGCCGTGCTCCCCCTTTTTGCACAGATTCCTGTGCGGGAAAATTAACCTGTTTGCGGGACTGCGGGAAGATGCAGTCTGTGCAGGAAAGTCCTGCAGAATCCGTGCGGGTTGGGAGGTATGGACATGGATTATAAAATAGCTGCAAAATTAGAAAAAGGGATTGAGAAGATGGTCCAGATGACTTCTCTGCTCTCTTCTATAAGAAAATGACTGATGTAATTGCCCCACACTTAGCACAACTTTTTAACAATATCCATAATGCTATCGGCAAATATAGTTATGGTCCCTAAGCCCAAAAAAGACCTATACAACTCCAACTTTAGGCCCATATCTTAGCTTAAAGCCTCGTTTTTTCCCTACAGTATAAAAATAATAAACACGTTATACTTGCCTGGTCTGTTGTATTGGATTTGCACAGAGCACCCCAGATCCTCCTCTTCTCGGGTCCCTTTTCTGTGCAACTGGCCCCTCCCTCCTGTTCAGTGCCCCCACCACGACCAGCTTGCTATGGGGGCAGCTGAGCTGAGTCGCAGCTCCCTGTGTCCATTCAGACACGTAGCCACAAATCAGCCCGCCCCCTCTCCCCTGATTGGCTATCTGTCTTTGAGTGACACCTTCGGGAGCCAATGGCGCCACTGCTGTGTCTCAGCCAATAAGGAAGGAGAATTGTGGATGGTTGAGACACTCAAGGTCATCACTGGACAGAGAGGGACCTCAGGTAAGTGTTAAAGGGGCTGAGGGGGTCTGCTGCACACAGAAGGCTTTTTATCTTATTGCATAGAATGCATTAAGATAAAAACCTTCTGCCTTTACAACCCCTTTAACATAGATGTCAAATTAGACTCAGCTACTACAACTATCTCTCCTAGTGAAAAAATTACCAGGTAGGCTTTGTCCCTAAACTATGGTCATACCTTACCATAGTACTGCAACACCTAGGCTTTGGTCCTCAATTCATGTCATGGATACCTGCTCCTAATCTATCTATCTATCTATCTATCTATCTATCTATCTATCTATCTATGTTTTTATATATATATATATATATATATATATATATATATATATATATATATATATATATATATATATATATATTGTAAACTTTGGGGGTCTTTAAGCTCCACGAGACAAGTGCGTAAAACCATGTCAGTAAAGCAAAGGGTCTTTATTGGTGACCAAACAAAACAAAATAAAGCTTTTCTTCAGCATCCAAAACGTCACAACAAAAGTCCTGCTTGTTTCCAGCATAAATTAGGAAAAAAGTCTTTCTTCAGAAAAACAACCAAAAGAAAGGCACATACGTTTTTAGTAAGAAGTCCTCCAGACCTTCCCTGCAGACACAGCTTCACTTCCAAACTACTCAAAAGTCCTTTCTGAGCAGCTAGCAGACTTCCATCTTGTCCTCACAGGTGCACTTTCCCAACTCTCTCACTCCCTCCAGCATCACTTCCTGCTTTAATGGGTGGTTGTCTGTGAGATTTTAACCCCTTGTGCGCTGGCTTCCAGGGTTTAGGAGTGGAGGCTCCATCCCACCCAAATAACACTTTGGAGCCTCCAAAATTCCAGGCCCCAAACTACTTTATTAAGATAGAGAAGACTGCGAGCCACTCCTCTCTGAATTAGCGCCTGCCTGGAACTTTTCACCCACATTTGGGTGACCCCCTGAACCTTCTACCTCTATTTAAATGGGCCATAGTCCAAACAGTGGTGCCGTATAGCACCCGTCCAGGACCCACCCCCGGTGTCCTGTACATATCCCCCCCCTCTGCCTCAACGCGGAGGTGTTGGAGGCAACAGTAGACACCATACAATGGACTCGGGAGAGGGCATCGGCATTCTGATGCTGTCTCCCGGGTCTGTGCTCTACCATGAAATTGAACTCCTGGAGAGAAAGGAACCACCTTGTTACCCTGGCATTGGTGTGTTTATTCTGTCTCATCCAGGTAAGCGGAGCATGGTCTGACACCAAGCGGAACTTTCTGCCCAGAAGGAAATATCACAGGGAGTCTAGAGCCCACTTGATGGCCAGACACTCCCGCTCCACCACCGCATAGTTTCTTTCAGCTGCCGTCAGCTTCCTACTAAGAAAGACCACAGGGTGCTCCTCCCCATTGATTTCCTGAGACAGGACCACTCCCAACCCTTTAGCTTGAAGCATCTGTCTGTACTACATAATCTTTTGTAAAATCTGGAGCTACAAGCACCGGATCTTGGCACAAAGCTGTCTTAAGCTTTTGAAAAGCCGTCTCGGCCTCGGTGTTCCACTTTATCATCACTGACTTTCTGCCTCTGGTCAGGTCGGTCAGTGGTGCAGCAACAGTGGCAAAGTTGGGGACAAACCTCCTATAATAGCCAACTATGCCCAAAAACGCTCTGACCTGCTTCTTGGTTAGGGGACGGGGCCAGTCCTGTATGACCTCCACCTTACTCATTTGGGGCTTCACCAGCCCTCTACCCACAATATACCCTAGGTATTTTACTTCCTCCATCCCAATGGCACACTTCTCGGGGTTGATGGTGAACCCTGCTCTTCTTAAGGAGTCTACGACTGCCTGAACCCGGGGAAGGTGGGACTCCCAATCAGTGCTGAAGATGACTATGTCATCTAGGTAGACAGAAGCGTACCGTTGGTGTGGACGCAGAGTTTTGTCCATGGCCCTTTGGAACGTGGCCGGGGCTGAGTGTAGACCAAATGGCATCCTCTTATATTGGAAGTGGCCTTCTGGGGTAGAGAAGGCTGTCTTCTCCCTGGCTTCCTTAGTCAGGGGAATCTGCCAGTACCCTTTTGTGAGGTCTAGCGTGGTAATGTACCTGGCAGGCCCCAACCTTTCAATTAGCTCATCTACTCGTGGCATGGGATATGCGTCGAACTTGGAGACTTCATTAAGCTTTCTGAAGTCGTTGCAGAAGCGGAGGGTGCCGTTGGGCTTGGGTACCAACACAATTGGACTTGACCATTCGCTCTGCGACTCTTCAATGACTCCAAGCTCGAACATTCTTTTAACCTCTTCGGACACTGCCACCCTATGAGCTTCTGGGATACGGTAAGGCTTTAACCTGACTTTTACATTGGGCTCGGTCACAATGTCATGCTCGATGACGTTGGTGCGACCGGGCAACTCTGAAAACATATCTCTATTTTTTTGTAGAAACTCTTTTGTTTGCTGGGTTTGAGGTCTAGTCAGGGTAGAAGCAACCTGCACCAAGTCGATCCCTGCATGGTCCCCTGACTGTACCCCTACTACCACTGACACTTGTTCTCTGTCTCTCCAGGGTTTCAACAAATTGATGTGATAGATCTGGTATGGTTTTCTTTTCCCTGGCTGGTGTACCTTGTAGTCCACCTCACCGACTTTCTCTACTACCTCAAATGGGCCCTGCCATTTGGCCAAGAATTTGCTCTCTACCGTGGGTATTAGAACAGCCACCCGGTCTCCTACTTGGAACTGTCTAATTTTAGCCGACCTGTTATACACTCTTCATTGGGCATCCTGGGCCTTCTGCATGTGCTCCTTCACCAGTGGCATCACCTTAGCCACCCTCTCTCGCATTTGAGAGATATGCTCTACCACCGTTTTGTGTGGTGAGGACTCACTTTCCCATGTCTCTTTTACCAGATCGAGTAACCCCCGGGGCCTTCGTCCATACACTAATTCAAATGGCGAAAAACCTGTGGATGCTTGCGGGACCTCCCGGATAGCAAATAACAGGGCAGGGAGTAACATATCCCAATCCTTCCCATCTTTCTGGACTACTCTTCTCAACATGGATTTTAGGGTTTTATTGAATCTTTCGACTAGGCCATCGGTCTGTGGGTGGTAGACAGACGTCCGCAACTGCTTAATTTGAAACAATTTGCACAAGTCCGCCATTACCTTTGACATAAAAGGGGTACCCTGGTCTGTCAGGATCTCTTTGGGGAACCCAGTTCGTGAGAACATTTGAAACAACTCCCTGGCGATGGCCTTAGAGGAGGCTTTCCTCAAAGGGACAGCTTCTGGATACCTAGTTGCATAATCTAGGATGACCAATATGTATTGGTGGCCCCGTGCCGACTTTACCAGGGGTCCCACCAGATCCATAGCGATCCGTTCAAACGGGACTTCGATAATCGGCAAGGGCACCAGAGGGTTTCTATAGTGTGGCACTGGGGCGGTTAACTGGCAAATGGGACAAGACGCACAGTATCTTTTAACCTCGGCCTTCAACCCTGGCCAGTAAAACCGGTCGTTTATCCTGGCCTCTGTTTTCTCCGCCCCCAGGTGTCCTCGCAGTGCATAGTTGTGGGCTAGATCGAGGAGTATCCGCCTATACGGTTGGGGAACCAGCAACTGCTCTATAGTTTCCCCTCGGCTCTCAGCCACTCGATACAGTAAGTCCCCCTTCAACGCAAAGTGAGGGAACCTCTGGTCTGCATCTGGCATTTGTGGAACCCCATCAACAACAGAAACCTGCTCTCGAGCATTGACCAAGGCAGGGTCCTGTAATTGGGCGGTACCAAATGCACCTCTGGACACGTCTAGATCTGGATGTACTGGCCTTGAGGATGTTTCCCCTTCATCCTCCTCAACCGGGGAGAGCTCCTCGTCATCCTCCCCCAGCATGACTTGTAATGGGAAGACCTCCCCCACCTCAGAGATCAACCCGGGTTTAAGACCTGGGTCAGGGGCATTATCCTCCACATTAGCATTCCCTGCGACTTCATTATCAATGGTAGGTATTTCTATATTAGAGGGGTGTATTTCAGCTCCGGACCCCTCGGACCCTGTCCCTTCCAGGCCCAGTGCCCCCAGTTCCCCTGGTGGTGCCATTTGCACCTCGTTCCATAGTTCCAGAAATAGTGGACAGTCCCGCCCCACTATGATGTCATGAATTAAACTGTTTACCACCCCGACCTCCTGTGTAACTGAGGCATGGCCATAAGAGACAGTCACCGGAACCAAGGGGTACTCCTTGGTATCCCCATGAATGCATACCACCCGAAGAGTTTAGTCACTGGTCTAAGCCTCCCAAGTACCCTGGCATGTACTAATGTTACCATGCTACCGGAGTCCAGTAGGGCCCTGGCCGGAAGGTGGTTCACCCACACTTCACACTCAAACCATCCTGCAGCCAGGTCAAGATGAGTGGTACACACACTTCGCACATAGAAGGAGCTTCTCCGACCAGTTCTGCACTTCATAGGCTCCTCCTGCAGTGGGCATTGTGCCCGGGTATGCCCCCAGGACCGACATCGCCAACATTGTATGTCTCCCATCTTTGGTACAGGAACCGACCTCCGTGGTTCTAGGACAGATGGTGTAAACCTGCGGACGCCAACATCTGGCAAGGCTTCTCTCCTCAGGTTGGTGGCTGGTCTGGGTGTCCTTGGCGTGGGTTCTCGACGCTTGGCAGGCCCAAGCAGGTCCTCCACCACGGTATACCGTTCAACCAGCTCGATCAGCTGGTCAGCATTAGTAGGGTTTCCATGGCTTACCCAGCGCTGTAGGTCATCTTGTAGGGACCGTAGGTACCGGTCCATCACCACTCGTTCCACCATTTGTGGACCTGACAACTTTTCTGGCTGCAGCCATTTTTTAACTAACTGAATTAGTTCATGCATCTGGGACCTGGGTGGTTGGTTCGATTTGTACCGCCAGCGATGCACCCTCTGAGCCCGGACAGCTGTGGTCACTCCCAGGCGGGCCAGGATTTCAGCTTTTAGACGTTCATAGTCTTTGATGTGCTCAGCTGGGAGGTCAAAATAGGCCATTTGCGGGTCACAAGTGAGAAAAGGCGATATAATGCCGGCCCATTGGTCCCGGGGCCACGCTTCTCTCTCTGCTATCATTTCAAAGGTGGTAAGAAAGGCTTCCACGTCATCGCTGGGTGTTAGTTTCTGCAAAAAATGGCTGGCTCTAACAGACACTGGGTTGCTAACGGCAACGACCGCTTGCGCTTGTCCCTGAGCCAGCTGCTGTACGGCCTCCTGCAAGGCAGCCACCTGTGCTTGAGTGGACTCCTGCTGGGCCGTAAACTGGGCGGATAGCAGCCGTGTATTTTCCTGCTGCCCAGCTATAGCCTGTGCCAGGGCCTGCTGCTGCTGAGCCATCGCTTCCTCATGGCGACGGTTTGACTCTGCTGACGCTTGCTGCTGGGCCACAGTGGCTTGCTGCTGGGTCACAGTGGCTTGTGCCAAAGCCTTAACGACCTCCTCCATGCCTTTGTCTGCTGTTTGTAACGCCTGGGCTGACTTCACCCAAGACATGCCATAAGTATACTGTCTCTTTAAATGTCAGTTTTAAACGTTTTTTTGCGCCTGCAAATGCACTTTGCCCGCATTCGACACCAATTGTAAACTTTGGGGGTCTTTAAGCTCCGCGAGACAAGTGCGTAAAACCGTGTCAGTAAAGCAAAGGGTCTTTATTGGTGACCAAACAAAACAAAATAAAGCTTTTCTTCAGCATCCAAAACGTCACAACAAAAGTCCTGCTTGTTTCCAGCATATATTAGGAAAAAAGTCTTTCTTCAGAAAAACAACCAAAAGAAAGGCACATACGTTTTTAGTAAGAAGTCCTCCAGACCTTCCCTGCAGACACAGCTTCACTTCCAAACTACTCAAAAGTCCTTTCTGAGCAGCTAGCAGACTTCCATCTTGTCCTCACAGGTGCACTCTCCCAACTCACTCACTCCCTCCAGCATCACTTCCTGCTTTAATGGGTGGTTGTCTGTGAGATTTTAACCCCTTGTGCGCTGGCTTCCAGAGTTTAGGAGTGGAGGCTCCATCCCACCCAAATAACACTTTGGAGCAGTGGCGGCCCGTCCATAGGGGGCGCATGGGCGCCGCCCCCCCTCTCCCCAAAGCCAGTAAAAAAAAAAAAAAAAAAAAAATGAAAAAATAAATTTTTTTTTTGGGCCCTTTAAGAAAAAAAAAAGGTCCTTTAAGACGGTGCATGTTCAGGGTGAGCACCGGTCAAAGACTCAGAGCACTGCTATAGCATCATTGAAGCGTCATGCCAATGCAGCAGGCAAGACGCTTCATTTGCAGTTTTTTTTTAAGCTCTGTGGCTATGTGCTGTGCGCCATGAGCCAATCACTCTCCAGTGTCTCCACTCTCCTCTCTAATTGGGTCCTGCTGCTTCCTCACTGCAGAAGGAAATGGGCGGTGCTTTCCCCAGGGCAGTGTTACTTTCGCTTTTGACTCCAGGAGGACTCGAAGGTAAGTAACTTTATTAAAAACACTTTATTTGTCTCATTGTCTGTCCTGTCCAGTGTCCCTGTCCACCCCATCATGTCCAGCACCTTATGCTGTATGCTCAGCCTGTACTGTGATCGGACTGAGAGAGGACAGGAGGGAGGGGGGAGGGTGCCGTGCTTCACATCTCCTGTCTGTGTGTGAGGGCTTAGAGTGCCTGCGTCCTGCAGCTGTGCTTTACAAATCTCTTATCTCTGTCTGCCTATCTAATCTATCTGACTGTCCTGCCTGTCCTCTCTCTCTCTCTCTCTCTCTCTCTCTCTATCTATCCCTCTCTCTCTCTCTATCTATCTATCTATCTATCTATCTCTCTCTCTCTATAGATCTACCTCTCTCTCTCTCTATGTCTCTATCTATCTATCTATCTATCTATCTATCTATCTATCTATCTATCTATCTATCTATCGCTATCTGCCTAATTATCTATTTATCTATCTAATTATCTATCTATATCTATCTGTCTGTCTGTTTAATTATCTATCTATCTATCTATCTATCTATCTATCTATCTATCTATCTATCTATCTATCTATCTATCGCTATCTGCCTAATTATCTATTTATCTATCTAATTATCTATCTATATCTATCTGTCTGTCTGTTTAATTATCTATCTATCTATCTATCTATCTATCTATCTATCTATCTATCTATCTATCTATCTATCTATCTATCTATCGCTATCTGCCTAATTATCTATTTATCTATCTAATTATCTATCTATATCTATCTGTCTGTCTGTTTAATTATCTATCTATCTATCTATCTATCTATCTATCTATCTATCTATCTATCTATCTATCGCTCTATGTCTCTATCTATCTATCTATCTATCTATCTATCTATCTATCTATCTATCTATCTATCTATCTATCTATCTATCTATCGCTCTATATCTCTATGTCTCTATCTATCTATCTATCTATCTATCTATCTATCTATTTGTCTGTCTATCTAATTATCTATAGCTAGCTGTCTGTCTGATTATCTATCTATCTATCTATCTATCTATCTATCTATCTATCTATCTATCTATCTATCTATCTATATCCATCTAATTATCTATCTATATCTATATATCTGTCTGTTTAATTATCTATCTACAGCTCTATCTCTTTATCTATCTACAGCTCTATCTATCTATCTATCTATCTATCTATCTATCTATCTATCTATCTATCTATCTATCGCTCTCCCTCTCTCTCTCTCTCTTTCTCTGTCTCTCTCTATCTGTTTAATTGTCTGTCTATCTATCTATCTATCTATCTATCTATCTATCTATCTATCTATCTATCTATCTATCTATCTATCTATCTATCTATCTATCTATCTATCTATCTATCGCTCTCTATCTAATTATCTATCTATATCTGTCTGTCTGATTATCTATCTATCTATCTATCTATCTATCTATCTATCTATCTATCTATCTAATTATCTATATCTATATGTCTGTCTAATTATCTATCTGTATGTCTAATTATCTATCTATCTAATTATCTATAGCTCTATCTCTCTCCCCCTCCCTCCATCTATCTATCTGTTTAATTATCTATTTATCTATAGCTCTATCTAGCTATGTCTCTCTATCTATCTATCTGTCTGTCTATCTAATTATCTATCTAATTATATATAGCTCTATCTCTCGCTCCCTCCCCCTCCCTCTATCTATCTATCTATCTATCTATAGCTATCTGCCTAATTATCTATCTATCTATCTATCTATCTATCTATCTATCTATCTATCTATCTATCTATCTATCTATCTATCTATAGCTATCTGCCTAATTATCTATTTATCTATCTAATTATCTATCTAGCTATCTATCTATCTATCTATTTGTTTTATTATCTGTCTGTCTATCTATCTATCTGTCTCTCTGTCTGTCTGCAGGTCCCATTGTCTGCGAGTGGCGGGGGGGGGGGGGTTGACTGGGGTTTTGTTTGCGCCCCCCCAAAAAAATAGAGCACCAGCCGCCACTGCTTTGGAGCCTCCAAAATTCCAGGCCCCAAACTACTTTATTAAGATAGAGAAGACTGCGAGCCAGTCCTCTCTGAATTAGCGCCTGCCTGGAACTTTTCACCCACTTTTGGGTGACCCCCTGAACCTTCTACCTCTATTTAAATGGACCATAGTTCAAAAAGTGGTGCTGTATAGCACCCGTCCAGGACCCACCCCTGGTGTCCTGTACAATATATATATATATGTAGTGCTCCTCATGCTAGATACTGTGGCTTTGTATCCCCCAATGTTTCCTATTCAGAGAGATTTACTGTAGCTAGAACCTGAAAAACCTCCTCCCTGACCTTCAAAGCAGTAAAAAACTGAATAAACGAAATAACGATAAACTACAGATTAACAGTTATCCTGGTGGACACTTGTTTCAAATTACTCACTATATCACAACCTTGGAGTTCTTAAGCCAGCCATAGACAGTTTGAATCTCAGCCAGTTTAGCAGGAACTGGTTGAGATTCGAACCTTGTATGGACAGGCTGAATGTACCCAAGTTGATAGATCGATCAACTTGGATACAATCAGCCTGTCAGATTTTACATACATATATAAAAATAATTACTGTGTTCTCCCAGCATAATCACTGTGTTTTCCTGACTTCCAAAATATTTTAGGAACTGAAATGTCTGCTTCCAAAAGGTTTTTTGGCAAAATTGATAATAGGGGAAAGGGGAGTTGTTGCAGGAAGTCAGTTACAGCAGATGAAGGAGGAACGTGAGAGACTTAACATAAAGTGGGAAGAAGATTTTTTAATTCCTTAAGTATGAAGAGAGGGTTGTTCATGTGGATATTATGTCTAGTCCTAAGAATTAGGCCTGTTTCACGCAGGCTTTCTCTTGTATAAGAGCAGTGTGAATAGCAAGCTTTGACAAAGCATTTGCAGAGCTTTCAGCAAGCTCTGCTGAAGCTTTTAAAGTACCATTCAGTTCCAGTTTGTAAATGTCCATTCCAGATCTTGATAGAAGTGCTGTTTGCCACTTTAAATAAGCTGGTGGCAGACTTCAACACTTCTTGAAGCTTGTTGAAAGCCTTCTGAAGTCTGCTAGCATATTGCTTGCATGCAGTAAGAGTGTGGAATTCATGCCAAATAGCTACCAGTTCATGGTGGGATAAATAAATAACAGTTAAATCTTTAGGAGTCTGAGGAAAGGGGTTTTGAATCAGAATCTTTGCATTCTAGATTACATTTGAGTCACCCGATAATAAAATAAGTCCTTCTGGTGGGGTGCCGACAGCAAGCAGATATGGGACAAGAAGGGACAGGGGTTGATATAGAGAGCATAAAACGTGAGCATTGTAAGTTCCTTATCCTGTAAAGTGCCTTGAAGGAGGAGACTATCTACCTTCAGGGTCAGCTATTTCTTTGTTACAGTGGCAAGGGGTATTTTTATGAAATGCAATCAATATGTAAATGTACAATATATATGTAAAGTAAAGTCCTGCTTACATTGGCAGCACTATATAAGCAGTAGCACTTGTAATAAATAAGTGTCCTGTAATTTTGTAGAAGCATTGGCTTGAAAAATGTGGGGATATTTTTCATCAAATGATGTTGGTTTTGTTGAGGAAGATAAGGAAGTCTCCTGTACACATGCCAGGTTCACTCAATGTTTTCTGAGGTATCGAAAAACTTTGGCACATTTATGGTATGAATTCAAACTTTGGTACGTTTTGTTGCTAGAGTGCTAGGATTGCTGTTTGTTAAAGTAGGTACATTTTTCAGGATTGGCTGGCAGCCAAGCCTGTTTTTTCTGGGTCAGGGTTTGAGTGACTCAGGGAGAGCTGGATGACTCAAAGGCAGCATCTCTGAGACCTTACCCTACTTCTAGAAAATGGTAGAAGATTCTAGAAAAATGGGATTGGAGGTGAGATGGGTTGGCAGGGGCAAGGCCCCCTCAAATACTTAGGGTCAGTCTACAGTAGATGGGGCAGTGGAGTTTGGGTAGAAGCTGGAGATGGAATGTTAGGCTGTCAGTGGCCCTTAAGGGTAGCGCCCTAGTCTGGGGGGTAGCCTCTGGCCTGGGTTTGAGTGTGGAAGGGACCCACAGAGAGGTGTCCTGTCTGGAGGCACGGGAGCAATTGGAGGACAGCAGGAGAACACTGCCGGGCAAATCTCCAGGGAGGAAGAGAGCCAGGTGAGCTGGTGAGTTATACAGTTGGAGAGGACTAAGAGGCATGCCTAAGAGGACTGGGAGAGAGCAGTCTGGGATGAATGCAGAGTCAATTTGGGAGAGCTGTTAAGCCTTAGCCAGGGAGGATGGAGGGTTGGAGAACGGGGCAGCTGCAGCCAGGTGGGCTGGCAGTGCCTGAAGAGGTGGTGCTGGGATTAGTAGCCACAGGAGGAGGAAAGCTTGGCACTAGAACTATGCTACACAAACAAGAGTCCCGAGGTCAGTCAGTGCCTGTAAAGAGCATTTGCTACCAGTCTAACTGAGACTTTGTTAGATCAACCTAAGGCCCCTTATACACGGTCGGACAAAACCGATGAGAATGGTCCGACGGACCGTTTTCATCGGTTCACCTCTGAAGTGGCCGTACGGCCTGATGTGTGTACACACCATCAGTTCAAAATCCGATTGGGTCAGAACGCGGTGACATAAAACACACGACGTGCTGAATAAAACAAAGTTCAATGCTTCCAAGCATGCGTCGACTTGATTCTGAGCATGCGCGGGTTTTGAACCGATGCTTTTCTGTACTAACCATCGGTTTGGACCGATGGGGCAGCGGTCCATTGGTTCGGTTTTGAAGCATGTTTTAAAATTTTGGACCGAAGGAAAACAGACCGATAGCCTATACACACGGTCGGTTTGGTCCAAAGAAAATTAACTTCGGTTCATTCTCATCGGACCAAACCGACCGCGTGGATGGGGCCTAACAGTGCCAGTTGGTCCTTATACTGGAGGCAGAGGAGAAGTGTACAGTTATACAGACTGTACATACAGGTGAAGAGTACTTCTGCTTTGATCAAGTAGGCATCCCATAATATCCCTATCCCTATACAAGTTTATTCCCCTCAATAAAATCTAGAAACAAAACACTGAACTGTTCTTCTGCGGTGTGCTTGGCTGTGCAGGGTGGGGGATCCCTTTCTATTTGCGGCTCCTTAGGGGGTGCAGTACATAAAGACAGCCAGTTAAGAGCCATATTGAAAACCATGAAAGGTAGCCATATAAGAGTTGACTTCAAGGGTCTTAGGGGAGACACAATGGAAACTTAGTAGAAGGGGGTGGAAAGCAAGGACAGGTGAGAAAGATAAAATACAAAGAAGAATAGACAAGAAAATTTGCACTATGGCTATGTCATGTGTCTAAAGGCACACTAAAGGTCCCAGTAGCTGTGCATATTAAAAACATAACACTGGTATTAGTCGCTGGTGGAGAAAGATCCCACTTGAGCTGAATTCAACAGAAATAATTCTATATCAGTGCTCAAAAGGAAGTATTCAGTAATACGATGAGATGCATAAAATGTGATACATGATAGCGTTAGAATGAGCTGTAGTCAACAGAAAAACATGTTTCAATTTAAAAACGTGTTAACAGAAGATGTGTAAAAATATATCTTTGTGATAAAACGTACTTGTACAGAAAGAAAACAGTTTTTCATTGATAGTGTAATGGACCTGAGCATTGCTAGTAACAATCAAGCCATGTAAAGTCACAGGCATATATTTGCTCACCTGGATTTTCTATCAAGCTAAAAATTGTTGGCATCCAACACATTCTACCACAAGAAAGGAGATAAATCCATTTACTGTATACCTGTATGCAAGCATTTCGCTGCGCAAGGATACAGGATTGAAAGAGTACCTATGAAGTAGATTATAACTACTTCAAACTCATTAATGACCATAGTTACTTTCAGTGATTCAATATCTATAATTAAGATGGGCACATCTTACATCTAAACTGGCAATATAATATGACCCAATGTAAAGAAAATGGTATATGGCGCACGATCTAATAAAGCATACAATAGAATAATATAACAAAAGAGGTGTAAAAATTATCAAATAAAGTCCATCTATAAAAATTGGAAAAGATGAGGGCTAATGTCCAAAAAAGTCCTGGTTGTCAATATATGGTGGTGGCTGTAGGGGGCACTTGGCGGCAGCACCTGAAGCAGAAGCAGACTTCTGAAGGAATCAAAGAAACAAAAAGCAAGATGCGCCAATCTAAGTGCAGTGAGCCATAATTGATTAAATAAATAAATAAAAGACAATAGAATGGCTACTCACAAAAGGAGAAATAACACAGGCAATGAATGAGATGCAAGCCTGGAGTCACTATGGTATCGTCATCTATGGGGATCCATATCCAGGGCTGCTGCACGCTGAAGATGTTTCACACACAGGGATCAGGAAACCGGTAGAGACGATGAGATGCGGCGTGCGTTCCACTGTGGGGCGCAGAGTGCCGTCGTCGCTTCGGAAGTGACGTGGAAGTCCAGGCCAGCCAATCGGATAATATGACCCAATGAATCCAATAATAACTCACAAACAGTAGTCAACTGTCCTATCTGCCAGAGGATATGTAAATTCCTGCCCAGCCACTTGTGTAATGCATAGACCTCTAGCAGAGAGTACTTTGTTAAGGCACTAAAATAACATTTAAATCCAGGGGGTTCCCTGAAAAGATGGTAATAAATACTTGCATAAATCTGCCGCTGCCAACTTCAACAGGTTGGTATAAATACTGAGCCTTTTCTTAGTAAGATTCATAGTTTATTTTCTTTCATTTAAATTTTTTTCTGCTCCTGGTGGCTAATTTGGAGAAGCCTCCTAAGAATTGGTAGGCTATCTTAGACTCAGAAAGGCTACAGTGCCTTAAAAAAGTGGAAGGAAAATCATAAATGGTTTTCAATTTTTTTTTTTTTACAATAAATATGTGAAAAAGTGTAGCGTGCATTTGTATTCAGTACTCCCCCCCGGAGTCAATAGTTTGTAGAACCACTTTTTTTGCTGCAATTACAGCTGTAATGCCTTGTACACACGATCGGAATTTCTGATGGAAAAAGTCAGACGGAATTTTTTCATCGGATATTCTGATATTCCGTGTGTGTGCCCATCAGAGTTTTTCCATCGGAAATTTCGACGGACATGTTCGCTTTTTTTCAGATGAAAAAATATGGAAATTATGCTCGTCAGTATGGAACTTCCGACGGAGAAAAAAACATGCATGCTCAGAATCAAGTCGACGCATGCTCGGAAGCATTGAACTGAATTTTTCTCGGCTCATCGTAGTGTTGTACGTCATCGCGTTGTGGACGGTCGGAATTTGGTGTGACAGTGTGCATGCAAGACAGCTTGAATGGAATTCCATCAAAGAATCCTTTGGAGTTTATCCCAACGGAAATTCCGATCATAAGTCTTTTTGGGGATGTCTCTACCAGCTTTGCACATCTAGGAGAGTGACATTTTTGCCCATTCTTTTTTGCCAAATAGCTCAGTTTAGGGTCCTTGTCCTACTGGAAGGTGAACCTCCACCTCCACCCCAGTCTCAAGTCTTTTGCAGACATAACAGGTTTTCTTCTAAGATTGCGATGTATTTGGCTCCCTCATCTTCCCATCAACTCTGATCAGCTTCCATGTCCCTGCTGAAGAAATGTATGCCCACAAACAACATGATGCTGCCACCACCATGTTTAATGGTGGGGGTGGTGTGTTCAGGGTGATGTGCAGTGTTAGGTTTCCACCGCACATAGCGTTTTGCTTTGAGGCCAAAAATACAAATGCACGCCACAATTTTCAGATATTTATTTGTAAAAAATGTTGAAAACCATTTATCATTTTCCTTCCACTTTACAATTATGTGCCACTTTATGTTGGTCTATCACATAAAATACCAATAAAATAAATTTACGTTTTTGACTGTAACATCACAAAATGTGGAATATTTAAAGGGGTATAAATACTTAGTCCCTGCTGGGTCATTTGGGAATGCCCACATTGTGGAAAGAATGCAGATAGGGAGAGATAGGTTCAGTGCAGGGAATGGTTCCTGAGGAGCAGGGACAGCATAGGGGAAGTCTAAAGCACCCCTGCTCACCACTTTGAACAAGGGAAAAGACCTTGTTGCCCAGCCTGCCAACAGAATTAGGATATGTTTATGCCCTTCTCCACCAGCAGTGTGGAAAGCCACTGCAGAAGCCTTAAAGTGGTAGCAAACAACAACAAAAACATTTCCTCCTGCAAGGTAATATCATAATGTGCTAGTATGCATCACATGCTAGCACATTATGAAAGACTTACCTTAAAGGGTCACTAAAGGAAAAAAATGTTTTAGCTGAAATGACTGTTTACAGGGTATAGAGACATAATAGTTAACTGATTCCTTTTAAAAATGATTAAAAATAGATAAAAACCAATCATATAATAATGTACCTACAGTTTAGTTTTGTTTTTGCTGTTGTTTCCTGGTTCTCTGATGTACAGAGCCACACAGCCAATAGAGGGCAGTTAAGGTTTTGCAAAACGAAACTGGATTGGTGCTGAGAGGTTTTAGACACACCTCCTTGATTAGTCACCACAGTGAGAAATCTCCCAGTACTGTGGTGATCAGGAAACAGACAACCAGGAAGTGTCCAGAACAGAGAGGAATTATAGCAACATCAAAGCAAAAACGAACAATGAGGACATGAAACCAGGACTGCAGTAAGGTAAAGGAAGCTATTTAGCTAAAAACATTTTTTTCCTTTAGTGACCCTTTAATATGAAGCCCTCCAGTGGAGCTCTGTCACTGCTGACAGGGCTTTCATCTTCACCCCCCCTTCCTTCCTTCCTGCTTGATGATGTCACTCTCGCACATGCACATGGGAGTCATGGCCATGTCTCAGAGCTCTGAAGGGATAGCATGGAATATGCTGTCCCTTCAGAGTGCATGCGCCAGTGATGTCACCAGCTACAGAATCAGCGAATATCTCCTAAATGGTGCACGTTTACAAGATATTCCTTGTACCAACAGGTAAGCTTTATTATAAGCTTACCTGTAGGTACAAGTGTCCAAGCGCGTTTACTACCTCTTTAAGGGTACCTAGATAAAGAAGTAATATTCAAGCTTGTAAGATCTGCTTAATTGCACAACCTTGTCACAGAATTGTAAAAGTGCCTTAAGCCGAGTACACACGACCGATGGGTTGCATGAAAAAAACTGTCAGCTCCAGCTGGAGCCACTGTACTAACCATACAATGTTAGTCCAGTGATCTCCCCTGCTGTGCTGTTGTGTTCTGACTCCAATCAGTGCTCTCTGCCATTGGCTGAGAGCGCTGATCGGGAGTCAGTCGGCTGCTGGTTTTCCAGCATGCACGTCCGACAGAAGCCGACCAAATGGCTGGCTTCTGTCGGACAGACCGACATATACACGAACAGAATGTCAGCCATTTTTTTTTAACTGGCAAATATCTCCCGACATTCTGCTCATATGGAAGGGGCTTTAATATCCAAATTCCTACTGTGGGATGACAAATGCATTATTGTACTATTCATTATGTAAACCAGTAAATTACTAAAGGCTTTGGGGCAGATCCACAAAAGAATTACGCCAGCGTATCTATTGATACGCTGTGTAATTTTAAAGTTCCCGCGTCGTATCTTTGTTTTGTATCCACAAAACAAGATACGACTGCATCTGGGATTGATCCGACAGGCTTAGTACGCCGTCTTAGTCTTAGTACGCCGTTGGATCTTAGGTGCATTTTTTCGGCGGCCGCTAGGTGGCGTTTCCGTCGAATTCCGCGTCGAGTATGCAAATTAGCTAGATACGGCGATCCACGAATGTACGTCCGTCCGGCGCATTTTTTTACGAGGCGACGCCTTTTGAATTTTTTACGTCGTTTGCGTAAGTCGTTCGCGAATAGGGATTTGCATAGAATGACGTCACCGTCGTAAACATTGGCTTGTTCCGGTTTAATTTCGAGCATGCGCACTGGGATACCCCCACGGACGAAGCATGCACCGTTCAAAAAAAACTTAGTTTACGTCGGGTCACGACGTATTTACATAAAACACGCCCCCATCACATCCATTTGAATTCCGCGCCCTTACGCCAACAAAGATACACTACACCGCCGTAACTTACGGCGCGAATTCTTTGAGGATTCCAAAAAAGTAAGTTACGGCGGCGTAGTGTATCTGTCATACGCTACGCCTGCCTAAAGATAGGCAGATCTTTGTGGATCTGGCCCTTTGTCTTGCTGAGACCCTTTAAATCACCACCACAAAGTTGCTCAACCAAAACTGTCTAAAAAGCTGGCAAAAGGTTCCCTGGTTTATACCCAATATACATTTCCCAATTGGAGGAAAGTGATGTGGAGGCGCAGCCCTCATTTTCCCGAGGCCTTGCTACATTTAATACTGCCTACAAATGTCTGTAATTCCAGGAGATACATCACAGGCCAAAGTATACCAGTTGAAATGTAGTTAAAAAGTAATCATTGCTATATATTATCCCCTTTATTACATTTCTATTAAATTCGTCTGCAAGGAATTAAAATGTGATATCAGAAAGAATTATAAGGCTTATTACAAAAAAACGAAAGTACTTAAATGCAAGGGCACGAAGCAGACAGTCATCAGGCTGGTATGATAAAACAATCACGTTCATTCCTTTGTTTAACATTTCTTGTAAGAGCAATATGGGTGAATAGGGAATGCAGTGCCAACATACCAACCCTTACCAACCCAACATTTATTTTCATGTCATAGGGAGTAGCTGTGTGTTTATGTGTTTGCTACAATGCCCAAAACACTTCTTTTTGGACAGCATCCAGTACATATCAGAAGCAGGGCCTAACTATGTGGGATGGGACTTCATAACAAATATGTTAATGGGCCTTCCTGCTTTTCTTATCGAAATCTCCAGGGTAATATACTTAATTAAATAAAAACTGTGCTTAGTGCTCCAATCATTGATACTTACAGGTACACTCAAAAATACCAAATACAAAAGTGTAAATAAACTTAAATAACCAAATATTGCTGTGCTGTGCCTTTAAATCTTAAAGTGGAGGTTCCACCTGAAAAAAAAATATTCAACCAAAAATATAAAAAAATATAAAAAATGAAAAAAAAAATAATTGTATTGTAGTGTTGCTATACGGAAGTGCCGAATCTGCCTCTTCATCCACCGCGGTGGATTCTCTTCCTCCTCCTACACTGGGTGTCTTCTTGTGAATGGGGCGCGCTGCATTCTGGGAACTGTGTGTGTCCCAGAAAGCAGCTGTCCCATTCACAAAGCACCGCGCTGCTCGCGCATGCGCAGTAGGAAACGGGCAGTGAAGCCGTACCGCTTCACTGCCTGTTTCCCTTACTGTGGATGGCGGCGCTTGGAGCTGCTAGGATCGAGGATCGGCCTCGGCGGGGGCGACATCGCTGGCGGCTAGGACAGGTAAGTGTCCTTATTAAAAGTCAGCAACTCCAGTGTTAGTAGCTGCTGACTTTTCATTTTTTTTTTTTTTGTAATGGAACCTCCGCTTTAAAGAAACAAATATATGCAATACATGCACCATGCAGTACTTATGCGTTTCAAACACAATTATACATGATATGTCAGCACATCTGCCATCCCCTTTGAGAACGTCATTTAGGAGCAGACATGTTGGGGGCGGAGCCTATGCTGACGTCATCACATCCGCCGAGTCTGCTGCAGCCTCTGAAACCTTTTTTACACCTCACATTCATGTTTGTGTGTAAATGTACACTTGTTTTGCATCGTTAAAAGTATACAGTTGTACACTAGGGGTGTGACACACCTGATTGCAAACCAGAGTGCTGATAGGGCATACATATATATGTTTGTTTAAGATTTAAAGGCACAGCACAGCAATATTTGGTTATTTAATCTTACAGAGTTGCCTAAACAGTATTCATTTAACCGCTTGCGGAGAGAATACGCAGATACGCATACGCAGATATGCATCCTCGGCTTTCGGGGCTTATACCAGGATGATGCCCGCAGCCGGTACCATTGTTTAGAGCAGGCGTTCGGCTGTCCGGTGATAAAAACCGATGCTGCTAAAAGACGCTTAGTTGTTATCCCAGAGGAGCGGGAGGAGACATCCCTCCCCTCCCGCTGCCTCCGCCGCTCAGACCGAGCCTCCCGTCCTACCGGGAGACCCGATCCACAATGCGCTTCTTCCGGCACCTAACCACAGACTGGAACGAAGCCGTAAATGGCTTTGTTCCACTCTCCTGACAAAACACGGAAGCGACATCACAACGTCATTTCCGGTTTACTCGGCTGCCAATGGCACCGGATTTAAAATAATATAAAGTATTCAGAATCGCTGTTTTCTGCGATCTGAATACTTTGAAGTGCAAAGGAGGGATTGTGGGGTCTTTTAGACCCCGATCTCTCCATAAAGAGTACCTGTCATCACCTATTACATTCACAAGGGATGTTTACATTCCTTGTGACAGCAATAAAAAAAAAAATACACAATTTAATAATATAAAAATAAATACGATTTTTTTTTAAAGCGCCCCCGTCCTCTAGCGCTCGCGCAGCAATAAAAACGCATACAGAAGTCGCGCCTGCATATGCTAACGGTGTTCAAATCACACATGTGAGGTATTGCCACGATTGTCAGAGCGAGAGCAATAACTCTAGCCGTAGGAATTCACACAAGTACACAGAGGTTGGAAGAGACATTTATTATTGAAGCACAAGGAAACTTTTTGCATACATATTTATAATATTTAGATCAGCGCTGCACAATAATTTGGATTATAGAGGTTCCATGCTTACCTCATCCTTGAAGTGGCAGGTCTCCTGAACAGAGACTCACAGGAGCCAGGAAAGTTGAGTACATGATGTTGTGTGGGGGGTGCTAAGTGACTTTTATCCTTTGCTCTGAATGGGAAAAAGTATAGTCTTTTTAAGAATATCTAATTTAAAGCAGATAGGGCCAGATTCACAGAAGAAGTACGCCGGAGTATCTGCTGATACTCCGGCGTACTTTCACATTTGCCGCGTCGTATCTTTAGTTTGAATCCTCAAACCAAGATACGACGGCTTCTGGCTTCGATCCGACAGGATCGGATCGTAGGTGTAATACTTTGGCGCCCGCTGGGTGGAGTTTGCGTCGTTTTCCGTGTTGGGTATGCTAATTAGCTGTTTTTGGCGATCCACAAAGGTATGCGCGGTCGTCGCATTCTCTTACATCGTCGCTAGT
Organism: Rana temporaria; assembly: GCF_905171775.1. Lineage (NCBI taxonomy): Eukaryota > Metazoa > Chordata > Amphibia > Anura > Ranidae > Rana > Rana temporaria. The sequence goes on from NC_053493.1 coordinate 321,806,475, forward strand.
CGGCTTTTCCTGGCGTATAGTTACGGCTGCTATTTCATGGCTTATATTTAGACTTGCCATGTTAAAGTATGGCCGTCGTTCCCGCGTCGAATTTTAATTATTTTTTTTTGCGTAAGTCGTCCGGGAATAGGAAAGGACGTAACGCACGTCGTCGTTCAAAAAATTACGTCGGTGCGACGTCATTTCGCGCAAAGCAACGCGCCTAATTTAAATGATACACGCCCCATTTGAATTAGGCGGGCTTGCGCCGGACGGATTTACACTACGCCGCCGCAAGTTTACAGGCAAGTGCTTTGTGAATCAAGCACTTGCCCATAAAACTTGCGGCGGTGTAACGTAAATGCAATACGTTACGCCGCCGGAATTCTACGTGAATCTGGCCCATAGTGTACAGTAAAATTCTCTTGAGACTTTTTTTTTTTTATTCTTCCTATTTTCTGCAGAAAAAAGGATAAGATAGTGAATGGTCAGCCAAAAATAAACTAAAAGCCCTGGATAAAAAAAAGAGCAGTAATGTTAGTAAACTACAAAATGCCGGGATTTTGTATGTGCTGGAATTTGTACAATAAGAACGCCTGGTCACAGTGCTGACAGGTCTATGGAACAAGCACTCCGTCACTGAACAGCACTCGCCTACTGAATTACATAAATGTAAACAAAGCTAATGAAATTTGTCGACAGGGTTTAAGCAACACGCCGTACAAGCCTTTGTATGAATTATTTATTGTTAGTGCCATGGTGATCCACATTACCTCTATTTGTATTTGCTCCACTCTCACTGATTACATAAAACAATTCATTGCTACTATAAATGCCTCCATAGAAACTGATCCTAGCAAACTTCCTACACAAAGTGACAAGACGCTGAGCGTTGGGTGCAGTGTTGCCAAGCTTCATCTACCTGTGCACTCCGATCCCCACCCTGTTCTGAGCCAATTCATCTCTCGCCTATAGGAGCCACTAAACAGGCTTCACTGCCTTCAGTTTGCCGTTGTGCGGGTGTACAAAAGGGGAACTACAATCCACACCAAAACCATAAATTATTGTCACAGTCTAAAAAATAAATATGACATCAGTAGTCCCTTTTTGCATAAATCTGTGCTTCCTTCTGTTGAACCACAAAAACACTATTAGGTAGATTCAGGTAGAGTTAGGTTGGCGTATCAGTAGATACGCCAACCTAACTCAGAATCTACGTCGACTTATGTTTCAGTGTATTCTCAAACAGAGATACGCTTAAACATATCTAAGATACGACGGCTTGCGCCGTCCTATCTTAGGTTGCAATATTGAGGCTGGCCGTTAGGTGGCGCTTCCATTGCGGTCGGCGTAGAATATGCAAATCAGTAGATACGCCGATTCACGAACGTACGCCCGGCAGCCGCAGTACATTTACGCCGTTTACGTAAGAGACAGGCCGCCTAAAGTTATTCCATCAAATAGATGGAATAGTAATGTTAAGTATGGCCGCCGTTCCCGCGTTGAAATTCGAAATTTTTACGTAGTTTGCGTAAGTCGTCCGTGAATAGGGATTTACGTCGTTTACGTCCACGTCGAAATCAATAGGCCCGTGCGGCGTACTTAGCCGCGATGCAGACTGGGAAATGTAGGCGCCCGGCGCATGCGCAGTTCGGGAGAGAAAAACAAAAACGTAAGGTCAAGCTCCATTAACATAAAACACGCCCCCTTATACAAATTTGAATTAGGTGCCCTTACGCCCACCCGCTTTAGGCTACGCCGCCTTAACTTAGCAGGCAAGTACTTTGAGAATCAAATACTTGCCTCACTAACTTACGGCGGCGTAGCCTAAACACGCTAAGCTACGCCACCGCAAAGTTGCGGCAATATCTCTGAATCTACCTATATCACTTTTTAAAACCACACCTATGTGTAAGCCAAATCACTAAAATCTCAGATAAGTTTTAACATGTTAGGCAACTTTCACACTGCAGAGCATCTTTTTTCACACTGCAGCACTTCTAAAACGCACTATGGCCCAGATTCAGGTAGAGTGGCGTATCTATGTGGCGGCGTAACATATCCGATTTACGTTACGCCGCTGCAAGTTTTTCAGGCAAGTGCTTTATTCACAAAGCACTTGCCTGTAAAGTTGCGGTGGCGTAGCGTAAATCACGTGTCGGAATTCAAATTCAGCGGGTAGGAGGCGTGTATCATTTAAATGAAGCGCGTCCCCGTGCCAAACGAACTGCGCATGCGCTGTACGTAAAATATACCAGTGTGCATTGCTCCAAATGACATCACAAAGACGTCGCAAGGACGTCATTGGTTTCGACGTGAACGTAAATGATGTCCAGCCCCATTCACGGACGACTTACGCAAACGACGTAACTTTTTAAAATTTCGAGGCGGGAACGACGGCCATACTTAACATTGGCTGCGCCTCATTAAGCAGGGACAACTTTACGCAGGGAAAAGCCTAACGTAAACGTCGTAACTTTACTGCGTCGGCCGCGCGTACATTCGGGAATTTGCGTATCTAGCTAATTTGCATACTCAACGGGGAATCCGACGGAAGCGCCACCTAGCGGTCAAAAAAATTAATTGGATTAGAATTTAATTAGATCCGACGGCGTAATAGACTTACGCCTGTCGGATCTAATGGATATCTATGCGCATAGATACGACGGCTCAGATTAGGACTTACGACGGCGTACATGGCGCTGCGCCGTCGTAAGCCCTATGAGAATCTGGGCCTATGTTTTTCTTTTTGAAACACATGGTGCGTTTTTTTTAATTGCATTTGCCTTACAGCACAGATGTGTGAGTCTCGGGTTGTTAACCACTTCCTGCCCAGCCTATAGCAAAATGACGGCCGGGAAGTAGTTCAGTTATCCTGACTGTGCATAATATAAAATGATGTCCAGCAGGATAAGCCACGATCGTGCTTATCGGTGCCCATCAGAGCCGCCTATCAGTGCCCATCAATTCTACATATTAGTGCCTCCTCATCGGTGACCATCAGTGCCACCTATCAGTGCCCATCATTGCTGCCTATTAGTCTCCCTCAATGCCGCCTATCAGTGCCACCTATTAGTGCCGCCTATCAGTTACCATCAGTGCCATCTATCAGTGTCAATCAGTGCCACCTATCAGTGCCCATTATTGCTGCATATCAGTGTAGCCTATCGGTGTCCATTAGTGCTTTATATCAGTGCCCATCAATTCTACATATTAGTGCCCATCAGTGCCACCTTATCAGTGCCACCTCATCAGTACCACCTCATCAGTATCACCTCATCAGTGCCCGTCAGTGAAGGAGAAAACAAAATTTTATAACTAAGAAAATAAAAGATTTTTTTTTTAGTTTGTTTAGCAAAAAATAAAAAACTTAATGGTAATCAAATACCACCAAAAGAAAGCTCTATATGTGGGAAGAAAATGAAAAAAAACGTTTGTTTGGGTACAGTGTTGTATGCCCGCGCAATTGTCATTCAAAATGTGACAGCGCTGAAAGCTGCAGATTGTCCTGGGCAGGACGGGGGGAAGTGCCCTGTATTGAAGTGGTTAGGGAAGTCATCGGGTGGCGGCTCCTTAATAAATGGCTATTCATTGGTTGTTAAGAGCATTGGCTGGTGGTTCATAAGAAGCCGGAGCCCACCTGCGTCCTTAACAACCAGTGATAAAGCCCCCCCCCCCCCAGTGGTCAGCTTGCTTCAGCTCCTCTTGTGCAGGAGCGATGCTACCACCAGAGAGGGAGGAAGTGGAAAGACAGTGGCCGGGACAGTAGGGAGCATCGGCTCATAGAATCTGAGGTAAGGAGGCTGGAACAATACCTACACAGGATGGAAGCCTGTGCTCTGTCAAAATAGTCAATTTGTTGAAATCACGTCACTTCCAGTTACACTAAAGCATCAGTAATTGGAGATTTTAACAAGTTGCTGTTTTGACACAACACTGCCAAGCGTATACACTCCGCTACACAAAGAGTTTGCTGCTTTGACATAACAGCGGCTGAGGAGGAAAAAGTTGTCGCTGCCTATGAGGCGGCCATCTTGTCGGTTAGTATTGGGCAGACTAACTCAAAATATGGTGTACAGGTCCTGGCTCCCCCACCTGCTAAATGCCCACAATAGCAAGCCTCCTGAGCCTCACTCTGTATGTCCATTCACACACGAGCATGGCACGGCTCCACTCCCCCTGCTTTCTCCTCATTGGCTTACTGGCTGTGATTGACAGCAGCAAGAGCCAATGGCTCCTGCTTCTGTGTGAGACAATGAGGAGAGAGAGACTTGTTAAAGCCGCTGCTCTCATGCACATCGCTGGATCGAGATGTATAAGTGGGGGCTGGGGGTGAATGTTGAACCCAGAAGGTTTTTTACCTTAATGCATAGAATGTATTAAAGTGTTACTAAACCCCAGAGCCTGCAGTCACTATATATGGTCTCCCTCAGTACACGGAACATAGAAATTAAATTATTTTAGTAAATATTAACTGCTAAATACCTTTTTCATCAGTAGTCTGGTGACTTTTTATCTTGTGAATTCAACAGTCTTGTGACTTTAACAGTCTTGTGACTTTAACAGTGTAAATTTTCTGTCCCCTCAAAAAAACTCAACACACAGCCATTAATGTCTAAACCACTGTCAACAAAAGTGAGTACACCCCTAAGTGAAAATGTCCAAATTGGGCCCAGTTAATAATTTTTCCTCCCCGTGACTCATTAGTGTTACAAGGTCTTGGGTGTGAATGGGGAGCAGGTGTGTTAAATTTGGTTTTATCACTCTCACTCTCTCATACTGGTCACTGGAAGTTCAACATGACACTTCATGACAAAGAACTCTGAGGATCTGAAAAAAATAATTGTTGCTCTACATAAATAAATTATCAAGAACCTGAATCTGAGCTGCAGCATGGTGGCCAAGACCATAAAGCAGTTTAACAGGACAGGTTCCACTTAGAACTTGCCTCATCATGGTCGAGCAAAGAAGTTGAGTGCACATGTTCAGCGTCATATCCAGAGGTTGTCTTTGGGAAATAGACATATGAGTGCTGCCAGCATTGCTGCAGAGGTTGTAGGAATGGGGGGGTCAGCCTGTCAGTGCTCTGACCATACACCGCACACTGCATCAAATCTTTCTGCCTGGCTATCATCCCAGAAGGTAGCCTCTTCTAAAGATGATGCAGAAGAAAGCCTGCAAACAGTTTGCTGAAGACAAGCAGATTAAGGACATAAATTACTGGAACCATGTCCTGTGGTCTGATGAGACCAAGATAAACTTATTTGGTTCAGATGGTATCCAGCCTGTGTGGCGGCAACCAGGTGAGGAGTACAAAGACAAGTGTGTCTGGCCTACAGTTAAGCATGGTGATGGCAGTGTCATGGTCTGGGGCTGCATAAGTTCTGCCAGGACTGGAGAGCTACAGTTCATTGAGGGAAAGAATGAATGCCAACACGAGTGACATACTGAAGCAGAGCATGATCCCCTCCCTTCAGAGACTGGGCTGCAGGGCAGTATTCCAACATGATTACAACCCCAAATACACCTCCAAGATGACCACTGCCTTGCTAAAGAATCTGAGGGTAAAAGTTATGGATTGGCCAAGCATGTCTTTAGATCTAAACCCTATTGAGCACCTGTGGGGCATCCTTAAAGTGGAGGTTCCCCTAAAAATAAACTTTTAACATTGGATTTTCCACATTAATGACAATTAGAATCGGCTGGTTTTATTAAAAAAAAACGTCCGTATGTACCGTTTGCTATATGCGTTCTCACCGCCGCTTCCGGGTATGATGGTGGGGCTGGGCGTTCCTAATTGATGGACAGGCATCCGACCGACGCATACATCGCGTCACGAGATGCCGAAAGAAGCCGAACGTCGGTGCGGCTCTATACGGCGCATGTGCACCGATGTTCGGCTTCTTTCGGCATCTCGTGACGCGATGTACGCGTCGGTCGGATGCCTGTCCATCAATTAGGAACGCCCAGCCCCCACTTTAAATGGAAGGGGGAGGAGCACAAGGTCTCCAACATCCACCATTTCTGTGATGTTGTCATGGGCGAGTGGAAGAGAACTCCATTGGAAACCTGTGAAGCTCTGGTGAACTCCATGCCCAAGAGGGTTAGGACAGTGATGGAAAATATTGGTGGCCACACAAAATATAACATTTTTGAGCCTAATTTGGACATTTTCACTTAGGGGTGTACTCACTTCTGTTGCCAGCGGCTTAGACATTAATGGATGTGTATTGAGTTATTTTGAAGGGACAGCCAATTTACACTGTTATACAAGCTGTACACTCACTGGCCCGGATTCAGATACAATTGTGTATCTATCGGTGGGCGTAACATATCTCAGATACATTACGCCGCCGTAACTTAGGGCGCAAGTTCCGTATTCAGAAAGAACTTGCGCCCTAAGTTACGGCGGCGTAGTGTAAATGTGTCAGCGTAAGCCCGCCTAATTTAAATGTGGATGATGTGGGCGTGTTTTATTGATATACATGTTTACCCCACGTGTTTGACGTTTTTTTACGAACGGCGCATGCGCCATCCATGAACGTTTCCAAGTGCGCATGCTCCAAATTACGCCGCAAACTGTCAATGCTTTCGACGTGAACGTAACTTGCATACAGCCCTATTCGCAAACGACTTACGTAAACGATGTAAAATACGACGCTGTTCATGTGTTTCCGACGTCCATACTTAACACGACTTACCCCTGCTTTATGAGGGGTAACTTTACGCCGGAAAAAGCCTTACGAAAACGACGTAAAGAAATGCGCCGGGCGGACGTACGTTTCTGAATCGGCGTAACTACCTAATTTGCATATTCCTTGCGTAAATCTACGGAAGCGCCACCTAGCGGCCAGCGTAAATATGCAGCCTAAGATACGACGGTGTAAGAGACTTATGCCGGTCGGATCTTAGGGAAATCTATGCGTAACTGATTCTACGAATCAGGCGCATAGATACCACCCCGCCACTCAGAGTTACGATGGCGTATCCGGAGATACGCCGTCGTAACTCGTCTCTGAATCCGGGCCACTATTTTACATTGTAGCAAAGTGTCATTCTTTAGGGTTGCCACATGAAAAGATACAATAAAATATTTACAAAAAATGTGAGGGGTGTACTCACTTTTGTGGGATACTGTACATAAATTTGTACACAAGTTTACATACCCTGGCAGAATTTATGATTTCTTGACCATTTTTCAGAGAATTTGAATGATAACACAAAAACATTTCTTTTCCTCATGTATAGTGTTTGGCTGAAGCCATTTATTATCAATCACCAGTGTTTAATCTTTTTAAATCACAATCACAACAAAAACTACCCAAATGACCCTGATGAAAAGTTTACATACCCCAGTTCCTAATACTGTGTATTGCCCCCTTTAACATCAATGACAGCTTGAAGTCTTTTGTGGTATTTGTGAATGAGGCTCTTTATCTTCTCAGATGGTAAAGCTGCCCATTCCTCTGGGCAAAAAGCCTTCAGTTCCTGTAAATTCTTGGGCTGTCTTGCTTGAACTGCATGTTTGAGATCTCCCCAGAGTGGCTCAATGATATTGAGGTCAGGAGACTGAGATGCCCACTCCAGAACCTTCACTTTATTCTGTTGTAGCCAATGACCTGGTCGACTTGGCCTTGTGTTTTGGATCATTGTCATGTTGGAATGTCCAAGTACTATCCATGCGCAGCTTCCTGGCAGATGAATGCAAATGTTCCTGCAGTATTTTTTGATAACATACTGCATTCATCTTGCCATCAATTTTGACCAAATTTCCTGTGCCTTTGTAGCTCACACATCCCCAAAACACTAGCGACCCACCTCCGTGTTTCACAGTAGGAATGGTTTACCTTTCATCATAGGCCTTGTTGACTCCTCTCCAAATGTAGCGTTTATGGTTGTAGCCAGAAAGATACATTTTGGTCTCATCACTCAAAATTACTTTGTGCCAGAAGATTTGAGGCTTGTCTCTGTGCTGTTTGGTGTATTGTAAGCGGGATACTTTGTTGCATTTGCATAATAATGTCTTTCTGGCGACTTGCACATGCAGCCCATCTTTCTTCAAGTGCCTCCTTATTGTACATCTTGAAACGTGGTTTGGTTTCAACAGAACCCCTTATTTTCCATTTGATTAGAGTTTGAACACTGCTGATTGGCATTCTCAATTCCTTGGATATCTTTTTATATCCCTTTCCTGTTTTATACAATTCAACTACCTTTTCCCACAGATTCTTTGACAATTCTTTTCCTTTCCCCATGACTCAGAATCCAGAAACGTCAGTGCAGCACTGGATGAAAGATACAAGGGTCTGTCAGGAGTCCAGAAACTCATTGACCTTTTATACACACACACACTCATTACTAGCAAACAGATCACAGGTGAGGATGGTTACCTTTAAAAGCCATTCAAACCCCTTTGTGACTGTCAACTTTTGTGCATACTATTAGGCCAAAATTACCAGGGTATGTAAACTTTTGATCAGGGTCATTTGGGTAGTTTCTGTTGTCATTATGATGTAAAAAGAGTAAAAACAGTTGATTTATAATAAATGGCTTCATCCAGACACTAACCATGAGTGAAAGAAATGTTTTTGTATTATCATTCATATTCTCTGAAAAATGGCCAAGAAATCATAAATTCTGCCGGGGTATGTAAACTTATGAGCACAACTGTATCTATCATGATCTCACACTGTAGTTATACAGCTCAATGAGACCGATCAATGACAGACTTGTGGCTGTACACATTTACACATACCCAGTAAAGGGACTATCCTCAGGTGATACACAGAGATGAAACAAATCCTCCTACATAATTTGTATCTGTCTACCTGCAGTCTTTTGTTCTGTACATCCATTCAACGTGCTGAATTTATAAGTGGTGGTGGTGGGGGGACTGAAGTTATACGCTGCAGAGCTCAGCGAAGAGAGGTCTGATGCCACGCACACACGACCGTTTTTCGCAATGTAAAAAAATTAATTTTTTTTTAATGTCATTAAAAACTATCGTGTGTGTGCTCCAGAGCATTTTAAAAATGGCCATTACAAATTTAGAACATGCTCTTAATTTTTGCGTAGTTTTTCACGTTGTCGTTTTTAACGCCGTAAAAATAGGTTGTGTGTACGCGGCATAAGAGCTGATTGGAGGGAAGGAAAGGGACCTTCACACAGCACACAAGAACAGAACTGAGGCTGTCAATCTGCTGGAGATCCCACCCCTGTCACCTTTTTTCTCTTGGTGTCAGGAAAAATTGTCAGAATTAATTCATGCTGACAATTGCAGACAAAAAAAGTAGCAGACACAAATGACACTTATAGTGCTTTTAATTGAGACAAGAACACACTATAAAGGGCATAGTTTGTTCATATTTCATGTCTAAAGTTTACAACCACTTTAAGACACACGAGGGCCAGATTCACAGAAGAAGTATGCCGGCGTATCTACTGATACACCGGTGTACTTTCAAATTTGCCACGTCGTATCTTTAGTTTGAATCCTCAAACCAAGATACGACGGCTTCTGGCTTCGCTCCGACAGGCGTACGGCTTCGTATGCCTTCGGATCGTAGGTGCAATATTTAGGCACCCGCTGGGTGGAGTTTGCGTCGTTTTCCGCGTCGGGTATGCTAATTAGCTTTTTCCGTCGATCCACGAAGGTACACGCGGCCGTCGCATTCTCTTACGTCGTCGCTAGTCGGCTTTTCCCGCCGTATAGTTAAAGCTGCTATTTCGTGGCATATAGATAGACTTGCCATGTTAAAGTATGGCCGTCGTTCCCACGTCGAATTTTGATTTGTTTTTTTTTGCTTAAGTCGTCCGTGAATAGTAAAGGACTTAACTCACGTCTACGTTCAAAAAATGACGTCGGTGCGACGTCGTTTCGCGCAAAGCACGGCGGGAAATTTAAAAACGGAGCATGCGCATTTCAATGGGCGCGGGGACGCGCTTCATTTAAATGAATCACGCCCCCTACCCGCCCAATTTGAAATACCGCCAGGTAATACGCTGCGCCAGGGCAAATGTCTCTGAATCTGGCCCATGAGTGCCTAGGCACAGTTACATGTCAGGATAGTGCACTGCTATTTTCAGGAGAGACTCATAGCAGAAGTTAGATTTTTCAGAGTACTGCTTAGTCAAAGTGACACTTTCTATATATTCCTTATAAGACAGCAAAACTCCACTTTTTGAGTATAGATTCACTTTGAATATCAAGCACAGATAGCTGTCTTTTTTTCTCGAAAGCAGACGACAATTTCAAAGTAATTCATAGCTGGGTGTAATTTTCCTTTTCATGTGCTGAGACTTATACTGGTGGCTTTAACTCCCAGAGCAAATCAAGAATGCAGCCTCCACATCCTGCTATTTTATGGAGGCAACCAGCTTAAATGTATGTGTACAGAGATTTGCCATTTCTGTTGCTGTTTCAAGTGATTTATTTGAAGTCCCAAGAATGTCTTATCTGCTGAGATTGAGAGGTGTACACATAATACCTCCCAGTTTCCTATGAGCAGAGGCTCTATTGTCCTGTCATACTCTGCTTGAATGATTATTCTAGGGTTGACCTTGACTGGTAAATGCATTTTTGACAAATCCTACAAAGTTTATTGTTGTTTCTGTTCACAGCACGCAGTAAAGAGCAGGTTCTATTTTCTAGGTCCTATTTATCTGTATATTTCATTACAATAGTACAGTGTTGTTATACGTAGTTACTGTGGCTCGGCTGTCTATTGAGCAATCATTCAAATTGAAAAAAATATAACCTATTAAATATTTATTGAGCTGTAATTTCAGCAAGCTCTACTGAAGGCCACAAAAAGATGGACTGGAAGATAGTAAAATTAATCATTCTTGTAAATTAACCAGTTAAATTTAACATTTATTATATATGTAAGAAAAAAGCCAAACCGTGTTACTATATATATATATATATATATATATATATATATATATATATATATATATATATATATATATATATATATATATATATATAATATATAAAGCATGAACTAAAATAATTGTATTCCACATATTGAAAGTAGGTCCAGTCCATGTTTCTCGAAGTTGCTACAATATGGCAGAATCTGATTAAGGTCATTGCTGATGAATAAATAAATTCTAATTGAAGGTAATAATTAGAAGAAAGACCATATACAGTACATATGTAATACAATGTATTGTACTGTTTGGGAATAATTTACTTAACCACTTGAGGACCGCCGCACACAGATATACGTCTGCAGAATGCCACGGCTGGGCACAAGGGAGTACATGTACGTGCCCTTTAAGAGCCCAGCCGCGGGTCGCCCAGCACGGTCGCAACACGGTCCTCTTCTCTGTGACCATCCCCGCGGGAACAGCGAACCCAATTGCCAATGGTGATCCGGTCACGGAGAGGAAGAACGGGGAGAGGTGAGTGTAAACAAAATTCTCCCCGTGCTTCCTAGTGTGGCTGCCTCTGGCTCTAATAGGCTCTGGCTCTAATTATGTGCTTAAAAAAAACCCTGATTGGAATCCATGCGTCTGGTGCCATGCATGTAGATCAGGGGGCCAGGCGCATGGTGTGCCCCTTATTATTATAAAATCATTGAGAAATAGTATTGCACTTACATTCATACTGAAAATGACAAGCCAACAGAAACTGAAACCGGTAATGCTGGTTTATGTTCCACCTGCGTTCCAAATAGCAGAAGTGACGTCACCAGAAGACCTACACACGTTTCATCATCAAAGTTCGACATCATCAAGAGCACTTGTAGGAGGATTTGTTTTATCTCTGTGTATCACCTGAGGCCAATCACATCACTGGGTATACAGTCATGGCCGAAATAGTTGGCACCCCAGAAAATTCTCACAGAAGAGTATTGCAGTAACACATGTTTTGCTATACACGTGTTTATTCCCTTTGTGTGTATTGGAACAAAACCAAAAAAGGGAGGGAAAAAAAGCAAATTGGACATAATGTCACAAAAAAAATCAAAAAATGGGCTGGTCAAAATTCTTGGCACCCTTTCAAAATTGTGGATAAATAAGATTGTTTCAAGCATGTGATGCTCCTTTAAACTCACCTGGGGCAAGTAACAGGTGTGGGCAATATAAAAATCACACCTGAAAGCAGATAAAAAGGAGTGAAGTTCACTTAGTCTTTACATTGGGTGTCTGTGTGTGCCACACTAAGCATGGACAACAGAAAGAGGAGAAGAGAACTGTCTGAGGACTAGAGAACCACAATTGTGGAAAATATCAACAATCTCAAGGTTACAAGTCCATCTCCAGAGATCTAGATTTGCCCTTGTCCACAGTGCGCAACATTATCAAGAAGTTTGCAACCCATGGCACTGTAGCTCACCTCCCTGGGCGTGGACGGAAGAGAAAAATTGATGAAAGGTTGCAACGCAGGATAGTCTGGATGGTGGATAAGCAGCCCCAAACAAGTTTCAAAGAAATTCAAGCTGTTCTGCAGGCTCAGGGAGCATCAGTGTCAGCGCAAACTATCTGTGAAACATTTAAAGCGGGATTCCACCCGCAAATTTTTTTTTTAAAAGTCAGCAGCTAATAACAGTGTAGCTGCTGACTTTTAATAAGGAAACTTACCTGTCCTACTTGCCCGCGCTGATGGCCCCCCGATGCCGATCCCACGATCGATGCAGGTCCCGTGCCGCCATTCACACTAGGGGAAACCTTACGGCTTCACTGCCCATTTCCTACTGCGCATGCGCGAGTCTCGCGCCGACTTGTGAATGGGCGGCTGCTCTCTGAGAACACACACAGTTCCCAGAAAGCAGCGCACCCCATTCACTAGGAGAAGATGAAGAAGACGAACCGCGGCTACGGAAGAGGCAGATTACAAACTTCCCTATAGCAACAGGTATTTCGGGTGAGTATAAAAAAAAAAAAAATTCACATTTTTTTAATTTTTTTTTTATGATTTTTGGGCAAATGTTTTTTTCCTGGGTGGAACTCCACTTTAAATTAAATGAAACGCTATGGCAGGAGACTCAGGAGGACCCCACTGCTGACACAGAGACATAAAAAAGCAAGACTACAGTTTGCCAAAATGTACTTGAGTAAGCCAAAATCCTTCTGGGAAAACGTCTTGTGGACAAATGAGACCAAGATAGAGCTTTTTGGTAAAGCACATCATTCTACTGTTTACCAAAAACGGAATGAGCCCTATAAAGAAAAGAACACAGTACCTACAGTCAGGGCCGTCTTTAATATGGTTTGGGCCCAGGGCAAACATTTTTTTTGGGCCCCCCTCCAGCTTATTTTGGGCCTGGCTGGTTCACATGTATGTTTTGGCGGTCCTCATTTGTGCAGGTACAGCAGCCCATTGATTTGAATGGGCTGCCATGCCTTTGTTTCCTGCAGAAAAAGGTGCATTCAGCATTTTAAAAATACAGTTGCCTTGAAATCCATTCTGCTTTTGCACCATGCTACTTACCTGCAGTTCTTGCACACACAAACGCACTGTGTTTTTAAAAGCGTGACCTAAACATCTAAAAATGCAGCAAGTTTGACAGTGCGGGAACTGCAGATAAGTCACAGCAGACAGCAGAATGGACAGACAGTGCTGTATTTCAGTGCTTGATGGGCATAGGCGTGCAGTGTGCGCAGCCTATTACATGAGGCATGCGCTTTTCTTTGCAGGAAACGCAGGCATGGCGGCCCATTCAAATGAATGGGCTGCTGTGCCTGCGCAAATGTGGGCCGCCAAAACACATACATGTGAACCAGCCAGGCCCAAAATAAGCCCATCAAGCAGTTAAATACAGACAGTAATGTCATCTGCTCTGAGGCTTTACTCAGCCTGGACTGCAGGTCTGGTCTGTTATTTAAAAAGTTCCTCTATTTTACACATGGCATGGCATGGGGGTCCCATGGTGCTAAAGCAGAATGGACAGACGGTGCTGTGACCCCATGCCATGCCATGTGTAAAATAGAGGAACTTTTTAAAACACTGACCAGACCTGCAGTGAATCATCAAATATTATAAAGACTTTGGGCACACTCTACAGAAAACTTCAATTTACAATATAGATTAGCAAACAGTGACATACCTTGAGGAGCAGGACATGAAGAAGTCAGCCTCAGGAAGAGCAAACTGGGGATGTTATAAAATCACATTCTAATTCACTTTTATATGCAAGCAGCACCCAGTGGCAGGAAGGGAGAAGTGCGCATCTAAAGGGAAGCCAGGGGTGCTGTACATTTTAAAACACTGGGAAGGGAAGCAGTACTGTCACTGGCTGCGTGCCGCTGATGATTTTCAGCCTGATTTGTGGGCAGCACAGGGGCTTAACGGGAGGCAGGGCCGCCATCAGGAATTATGAGGCCACTTACACAGCTTCAGGCATGGGCCCCCTGGAGCAGAGAACCGGGATGGGGGGTGCTGCCGCCTGAAATTAATAAAGCAGGGGGGGCTGCCGCAAATTTAGAAGCAGGGGGCCATTTACAAAAAAAGAAATAAAGAAAGAAATAAAGAAAAATATATATAAAAAAGGGGTGTAGCCATCCGGGGCCCTGGGGACCTCTGGGCCCTTTAATAAAAAGAAAAAAAGAAATAAAAAATATATATAAAAAATATATTTTAAAAAGGGGGTTGCCATCTGGGGACCTCTGGGCCCTTTAATATTTTTTTTTTAATAAAAATAAATTACAAAAAAAAGGGGGTTGCCATCCGGGACCTCTGGGCCCTTTAATAAAAAATATATATAAAGAAACATTTATAAAAAAAAGGGGGGTTGCCATCCAGGGCCCTGGGGACCTCTGGGCCCTTAAATAAAAAATAAATAAAAAAATATATAAACAAAAATAAAAAAATAAACATTTATAAAAAAAATAAAGGGTGTTTGCCACATGGGGCCCTGGGGAACTCTGAGCCCTTTAATAAAAAACAAAAAATTATATATATATATATATATATATATATATATATATATATATATATAAAAAGAAAAAAAAGAAATAAAATATATAAAAAAAATGTTTTTTATAAAAAATAAGGGGGGTTGCCATCCGGGGCCCTGGGGACCCCTGGGTCCTATAATAATAATAATAATAAACATTTATATATATATATATATATATATATATATATATATATATATATATATATATATATATATATATATATATATATTTATATATATTTATATATATATATAAATAAAAATATTTTTTTTATAAAAAAAGGGGGGTTGTCATCCGCGGCCCTGGGGAACTATGGGCCCCTGGGGACCCCCAGACCTCTAAAAAAAAAATTGGCCCTTTAATAAAAAATAAAATTAAAATATATTAAAAAATTGTCCGTTTAAAAAAAAAAAATTATATATTTTTATTAATTTAAAAATAAATAAAAAAAAGGGGAGGGTTGCCATCTGGGGCCCTGGGGTCCTCCGGGCCCCTGGGGGCCTCCGGACCCCTAAAAAAAAAAAAAAAAAAAAAATGTTTTTTTTTTTTTTTTCAAAGGGGGTTGCTTTGGGCCCCCAACAGTGACAGGGCCCAGGGCACCTGCCCCATTTGCCCTGTGGTAAAGACGGCCCTGCCTACAGTGAAATATAGAGGAGGTTCAATTATGTTTTGGGGTTGTTTTGCTGCCTCTGGTACTGGGTGCAAGGCAAGGATTTTGGTTCGCACTGTAGAGCCCAGTGTCAGAAAGCTGGGTTTGCGTCTGAGATCTTGGGTCTTCCAGCAAGACAATAACCCCAAACATACGTCAAAAAGCACCCAGAAATGGATGGCAACAAAGCGCTGGAGAGTTCTAAAGTGGCCAGCAATGAGTCCAGATCTAAATCCCATTGAACACCTTTGCAGAGATCTTAAAATTGGTGTTGGGAAAAGGCGCCCTTCCAATAAGAGAGGCCTGGAGCATTTTGCAAAGTAAGAGTGGTCCAAAATTCCGGGTGAAAGGTATAAGAAGCTTATTGATGGTTATAGGAAGTGACTGATTTCAATTATTTTTTCCAAAGGGTGTGTAACCAAATATTAGGTTAAGGGTGCCAATAATTTTGACCAGACCATTTTTGGTGTTTTGTGTGACATTATGTCCAATTTGCTTTTTTTCCTCCCTTTTTTTGTTCCAATACACACAAGGGAATAAACATGTGTATAGCAAAACATGTGTTACTGCAATACTTTTTTGTGAGAAATACTTATTTTCTGTAAAAAATTCTGGGGTGCCAACAATTTCGGACATTACTGTATGTAAGGGTTTACAATCACTTAAACAATGTATTAAGGGTTACAGATCCATATTTGTTTTTACCATACTTTATCTTATTGAAGTTCATCTTCAGTTATTGTTATTCATAGTTCTTCTTGTGACGTGGTTAGGGTTGCACCACTATTGGTATCGGCAGAGCTTTTTTTCTCAGAAAATAGGTGCAGGAACTCAACCACAAACCCGTTCAGATTTCACAAACAGTAGAAGGGTCTTAAAGGGGCATTAAATACCAGGATTGCATTACATACAGAGTACAGAGTTCAGGGGGGTTACACACAGAGTGCAGAGCTGTCACTTGTAAACACAGAAACCAGACTTCTGTGTTTACAAGTGATTGTGGTGAGCAGACACCAAAGGGTATGAGCCAGAGGTGGTGGAACTGAGTTCCCCCTGAAAAAAAGCCCTGGTATCGGCATCAGTGCCGATACTAAGCATTTGCATGAGTTACTCGTGCAATCCTCCGATACCTGAAACTGATACTTTCAGGCTTGGTTCTTTCAGCTGTCAGCGAGATTTCCCCACTGACAGCTGAAAATAAAATAAAAAGCTGGCAAAAGGTCAGTTGTTAAGGAGCAGGGTCGCTGCATCCTTGCTGTACAAAAGATGACTCATTCATCTGTCAGTGGGGTTCCCCTGTTGGCAGCTGACGTGTAAAGTCCGAGAAATTGGACTTCTCAAGAAAAAAAGGAGCCAGGCAATGTTTATCGACAACATTGCTCATCCACTGAAACGGAAAGATAAAAAAAAATGTTCCTTTTTGTATTTTTCTGTTTATTCGTGTACAGATCAAATTAATTAACTTCGATCTGCAGATGAAGTCAGTTTATAGCAATCTGTCAAGTAGGCATGAGCTTCGTATGTTCGATCGTTCGTCGAAATACGAACAAAACGGGTCGTTCGAGTCAAATTCGAGTGACGCGCCACGGCCCATAATTCACTGCAGCATTGCACGCTAATGATTGGCCAAGCATGCACTATGACCCGCATGCTTGGCCAATCACAGCTCCGTCAGTACAGAGAGCCGTAATTGGCCAAAGCCAGGGTGGCTTTGGCCAATTATGGCTCGGGGGGTTTAGTACACACCCCACACCATAAAAGGCCGCCTGCAGGTCGGCCTTGTGTAGTGTGTTCTGGCGCTGTTTAGAGAATAGATCAGTCAGAGAGAGAGAGTGTAATTTTTTCTAGGTAGATAGAGCAGGCAGGCAGGTTAGTCAGTTTATTTTACAGTGTGTAGAGGATATATATACATCCCAGGTGTTGTACATATATTTATACACTGTATAGCTTAGCTAGATCAGTTCTTCCTAATTTACTAGCAGGTAGTTGATTGTGCTAGCTGCAGTATTCTCACGTGGTGTATTGCCTGTGTCCTCTGCAGTGTGCACCATAAAGCTACACAGGCATACTATAGACACCCAGCAGGTACAATATGTAAAGAAATTTTTCATTTTTTATTTTTTTTATTTAAGCATCATTAAAATCACTGCTCCATGAGCAGTGATTTTAATGATGCTTAAATAAAAAAAATGAAAAATTCCTTTAAATATTGTACCTGCTGGGTGTCTATAGTATGCCTGTGAAAACGTCTTTGAGAACCCGGGTCTTGCCCCAGGAAACATGTATCAATGGATTTTTTTTTTTTAAATGGTAGTTTTTTCTGGAGCAGTGTTTTAATGATGCTGCATCATTAAAATCACTGCTCCAGGAAAAACGATCGTTTTTAAAACTTTTTTCCATTGATACATGTTCCCTGTGGCAAGACCCGGGTTCTTAAAGACGTTTTCCGACAATAACTTGCATATGCGGCTTTAAAATAAGCACTTTTGAATTCGAACATTCGAGTCCCATTGACGTCAATGGGGTTCTAAATGTTCGCGCGAACGTTCGGTTCGTTCGAAGGTTCTGGTGCAAACCGAACGCAGGGGTGTTCGGCTCATCCCTACTGTCAAGTAAAAAAAAATATATATTTTTTTGTTTTTCATTAAATGTTCCTTTGTTTAACCCTTTTATTAACCCTTAATCAGCCTTAATTAACTCCTTATTCCCCTTCTCCATTTAATTATTATTTTCCTGCTGATTTTTTTTTTCATTTCTATTTTAAAAACTATTATTAATTAAAAAAAAATCTTTGCTTTGTTCGTTAATATATTTACATCTTTAACATATATTTACACGTTTCACATTGAAAAAAGTACAAGATTAAAAAGAAAAAATTTATTTAATTTGTAAATAACTTTTCAATGCTTTGTACCATTGCTGACAGCTGAAGTGTAAACAAAACAGATGCAGTACGTCACTGTAATTGGTATCATCTAGTACTAAAAAAAGTATCGGTACTTGTAAAAAAAAAATAGTATCGTGCATCCCTAGTTATAGTATATTTTTAGCACTTCACATGCATTTAATGAATATAAATATTCATCTCCATGTAAGATGCACTTACTGATACCACAAAAAAATGCAGCAAGCTTAAAAAAGCTATGTTGTGAACTGTGCCAGGCTGCTGATATGTAGGGAAATGTATATACACCACTGGCATTTTGTATTAAGGTTTGTCCTGAAAACTTAGGTGGAATAATGACAAATCTCAACTACTGAAGACCTCTGAGATACATAGACAAGTAGTTGATTACGCCACAGTGCAATTAAATCTTGTCTAATCTGGATTAAGTAAAGAGGCCACAAATCTTATTATAGGCCTGGCAACAATAAAGGGCAACCATATGTGGATGTCTCAGTGTACAGATTAAGCTGCACGAACAGCATCTGACAAAAGATATGTCTAACCAGAATGTCAGAAGATTTCTTGTAGTATTCACATTGTTTTTAGGAGTATAACAGCAATGCTTTATTCATCACATGGGTAATTATATATATATATATACAGTATATGGGAGGAAGCTGCCTGTGTTTATCATATGTTCAGACTTTGCTTCCTGCATTGAAAACAGTGCTCTCCTTAAAGCGGATCTCCCTCGCAAAAACGTTTTTTTTTTTTTCGGGCTAGTTAAATGGTTATTAGCACTGCGATTATAAACTCACGTTTCTTGTGTCCTAAGGCCGCTCCTCTGTCAGTCTGCCTGCAATATACACTTATATAACGCTGTTTGTGCAGTTGCCATTTTAACTGTGGGCATTAGAAGCCCACAGACAGGCACTTCCTTGTTGCGGTGGGGAGCCACGGCGTCAGCGTTTGTGTTGCCATCACAATGGCCGCTCTCCTTCCTTTATTTATGTCGCGCGTCACTTCCTGTTTCAGAAATCGCGCGATACTTGCTATCACAGCTCCGCGCTGAACACTGAGAGCTAGGAGAGAAGCTCCCATAGCACACTGCGTGGTACAGGAAATGACGGAATGCCCGAACAATACCCGCAGTTGTGCAGACCGGAAGGCACAGTAATATAAAGGTACTGTACACATATGGAAAACTAAAACATCAGTTTTAAGCATATTTAATATCAGCGGTAATATTAAGGTAATCTTTGAATTAGGGTGGAGCTCCGCTTTAAGTGCTTGACTTCTTATCTTAAAATTAACCCCCTCTCCTCCTCCCCCTACTACCCATTAGCTAAATGCGGGATATAAAAAAAGAAACCTTTTTCAATTCTCTTTATACTTACCCAAACCCAAGGACATGAGCCTTCCAGGTCCTGATACTTCACTCCTCTTCTGTTTTCTTTTTCTGGGAGAGTCCTTCTTCAGAAGTCCACATCATTGGACTCGTGAAGAAGGACTGAACATAATGGGGCAGATCCACAGAGAGAGTACGCCGCCGTATCTACTGAATTTCCTGCGTCGTATCGTTGTTTTGAATCCTCAAAACAAGATACGACGGCATCTGGGTTAGATCCGACAGGTGTACATCTTTGTACGCCTTCGGATCTAAGATGCAATTCTTCGGCATCCGCTGGGTGGCGTTCGTGTCGTTTTCCGCGTCAAATATGCAAATAAGCTATTTCCGACGATCCACGAACGTACGAGCGGACGGCGCATTCCTTTACGTCGTCTCTAGACGGCTTTTTCCGGCGTATAGTTAAAGCTAGTATTTCGTCGCGTATAGTTAAACCTGCTATGTTAAGTATGGCCGTCATTCCCGCGTTTAATTTTAATTTTTTTTTTGCTTGCGTAAGTCGTCCGTGAAACAGGATGGACGTAATTCACGTCTATGTTAAAAAAAATGACTTTGTTGCGACGTCATTTAGCGCAATGCACGGCGGGAAATTTAGGGACGGCGCATGCGCAGTTCATTTGGCGCGGGGACGCGCTTCATTTAAATGAAACACGCCCCCTAATCGGCGATTTGAATTCCGCGCCCTTACGCCGCCAGAGATAGACTACGCCACCGTAACTTACGGCGCAAAATCTTTAAGGATTCGAACTAGAGCCAGGTAAGGTACGGCGGCGTAGCGTATCTCTGATATGCTGAGCGGGTGCAGATCTCTGTGGATCTGCCCCAATGGGTCAGTATTGGCATAACCTGTCACATCTGAATCAGCAGTCTCTGCAGAAGGAAATGGCGGCATTAAGGGATCCTTATGGCAGGCTTAGATGAGTATAGAATATCTTGCTTCACCAGGTAAACTAAAAAACTACACACGATCTGGCTTTTGCCCGGCCAAATCACATTGGAATTCCGACGGAACTCCAACGGAAAAAAATTTGAAAATGTTCTATATCTAAACTCTGATGGAATTCATTGGAATTTCCAATGAAAAAACTCAGATTGGGCTAACCACGATCGAAAATCCGATGGAAAAAGTCTGATAGACTTTTTCCATCGGATTTTCCGATCGTGTGTAGCCCAATCTGAGTTTTTTCATTGGAAATTCCGATCGTGTGTACGCAGCATTACATGAAGGGTTAGAGGTGGGAGGGAGGAAGGGGTGGGAAAAACACTTTAGCCTGTACGTCTTAGGCCTCGTACACACGATAGGTTAAACAGAAGACAACGGTCTGATGGACCATTTTCATCGGTCAAAACCGATCGTGTGTGGGCCCCATAGGTCATTTAACCATCAGTTAAAAAAAGCCAACTTGCTTTAAATTTAACCGATGGGAAAAAAACGATCGTTAGTAGGCACAACCATCGGTTAAAAATCCATGCATACTCAGAATCAAGTCAACGCATGCTTGGAAGCATTGAACTTCGTTTTTTTCAGCACGTCGTTGTCTTTTACGTCACCGCGTTCTGACACGATCGTTTTTTTAACCGATGGTGTGTAGGCGCGACGGACCATCAGTCAGCTTCATCGGTTAACTGATGAAAACGGTCCATCGGTCCGTTCTCATCGGATGGACTGATCGTGTGTACGCGGCATTAGTTTACTGAGCTTTGCAGTAACTTATACAAAACAATCACTTTCACCTCTTCTTTTCTCAGAGCTATAGACCAGTGAAAGATTATTGATTGATTATATGCTGATTGACTTTTTTGTGTTTCTGATTTACCCCATTTACATGCTGTTTTTTGTATCATTTAAGCCAATTAAAAAAAAAAAAGAATTTGTGTTTGCACTTTTTAAAAACTGGTGATAAAAATGCTTATTTATGTTTTAAAAAATGCAACAAAGAAAACATGTGCATGCTCATTAGAGATCTTTTCAGTAGAGAAATGTCTTGTATACAGGCCACTGTATGAATGGTGACGGTAAGCCTGGTTTTCCTAATTTGACTTCAGCGATTAGTCCTGAAACCGTATTAGGCAAATTGGCTGTGATGCCCTGAGTAGCAGGTCTGCTCATAGGCTTTGTGTGCTGGAGCTGTTTACACGGGGTTAAACGTCTGGGGATTTTGCATCATTATTTGTACTATTCCCTTATTTCCACCAATGTAAATGGCAGGTAAGTGATGGCACATTTTTTTCTGGATGAAACATGTAATCTAATTGTGTTTTCAGCTCATTTGTTAATACCAAAGTTTTTTTTTCAAATGTCTTAATGCATGTAGGTGTAATATTAAGAAAAGGGTGCAAATGTATTTAATGTTTTCTTCTATAACATAATGTTTTTTCCAGATAAAGAGAGCAGAAGGGTGAATATGTGACTTAAAACTGGATGAAATGTAATAGTGTTGATTTATGATAGGGGTAGAAGCTGTACACAAAGAAAAGTGAACGTTCACTGGAAACTGTATAATAACATTGCAAAGCAAACGATAATGAATAAGGAGAAGCTTTTTCACATTAAATGCCCAATAATGTACACGGAAATTGGGAAAAAAAAATATTTTTCTCCAGCGCATGATTGGGTATTTAAGGTGAACACAGCTAGACCTTATTCACTAACATTCACTTTGCTGGGTGAATTTCCGCTGCCTTTATTCCTTTAGTAAAATAAGCCTATTGTCTCTAATGCTTTTTATTTACACAGTCATAGATTTACTCAATCAATTTATTTAATATCATAGCAATGCAAAGGAAATATTAGCTATGGTACAAGATCATTTAGCACACAGAGGAAGATTATTCACTAAAGAAGTAAAGAATTTTCGCTTATCTTAGCAAATAAAGTGAAGCTGTTTTCATTTTGATAATGTGCAGATCAATGAGGAAAATTCTTTCTATAATTATAGATCTACTCATGTAAAAGACAATTCTACCCCCTACTTTTTCATTTTTACTAGCTCTATGGGATGACCTCGGTAAAGGGTTTCATTTGAAAAATGACCATGCACCTCTATCCTGACTGTTTAATAACCTAGTCTTTCCACCAGGCTCTGATTCAGTTAATTATTTGGTGGACCAAGAAAGGACCATCTTGTTTATTAAAGTGGTCGTTAAGCCACTTTTATAAAAAGCTCCTATCCCCTCTGTATTATAACAATAAGTTCCCCTGTGTCTGTGTTATATCATAAATATGCTTATCTGTACTAATAACACAGCGTCTTCCTGTGATCAGTTGCCTCCTCTTCCCTCTGCCCGGCTCACAGAGGAGGCCGGGCACTGCAGCTGACGTCAGCTGGGGAGGAGAGAGGCAAGACAGCGCCAAAGAGTCACATGATCGCAGGAAGACACTGTGTTATCACTACAGATAAGCATATTTATGATATAACACAGACATAGGGGATGGGGGCTTTTATTGTTAACTATGGGAGCAGCAGGAGCAGGGGGGTTGGGGGGTTGGGCGCTGACACAAGCAGACACTCAGAGAGGGGATGTGGGAGAGGAGGGGGGGTTGGGCACAGGCAGGGCCGGTGCAAGGATTTTTGCCAATTTAGGCGAAGGTGCATTTTGCACGCACGCACATGTGCACACGTGCGCACACACACACACCATACATTATATATGTACTTCATTAAGCTTTAATGGTTATGATGCTTAAAGTGATCGTTTAACTTATTTATCTTTTACAGAGAAAGATAGCAAACAAACTATTTGTGGTTTTGTAAAGTGCATTTTTTTTTAAAACAGGAAACCTTAAAACAGGTCGTCCCCCTTACCTGTTTCTGAACACCAATCTGTGCACCGGGCGGCTCCCGTCCCTCATCAGGTCGTCGTCGCCTCCAGTATGACGCCGCAGGCTGCCTGCACTGCCTGCTGGTGCGGGTCCGGTCTGTCTGTTGCTCCGCCTCCTGCAGCCCTAGCTCCTTCACATCATGCGGCTGAGCGGCCA
Source organism: Rana temporaria (assembly GCF_905171775.1). Lineage (NCBI taxonomy): Eukaryota > Metazoa > Chordata > Amphibia > Anura > Ranidae > Rana > Rana temporaria. The sequence goes on from NC_053493.1 coordinate 321,830,287, forward strand.
GGGGAACCAGGGGCAGGGCCACTTTCATCACTCACTGACGTAGGAAGTAGGCGCCGCAAAGGCAGTGTAGCCAAGAACGAGACAGTGAGACTGTCACACACTGAGACAGAGTGACTGCACAGGTCAGCGTCACTGTGGGGACTCGTCCTTCAGATGCCGCCCGCAGCGGCAGCCCACACCACACACACGCTATCTCGATGATTGACCAACTGTCACGGACCGGTCAATTTTCCGCCCTGTTCCCTGGCCCCGTAAGGCAAGTGCCCATGTTGCCTTGCGCTAGCGCCGACCCTGGACACAGGGAACAGAGAGCAGGGTTGCGTATGACGGAGGCACGTACTGACTCTCCCCTATCCGGTGTCAGAGCTTGGCAGCCCTGATATATCAGAGTCAGCATACAGGGGAAGGGTAGAAACTGGCAGGATCAGACAGGTATCACAGGTGATACAGGGGGCCAAATTACACAGCACAAGCGCTGTGCTGTATAACATGCTTTAGGGGAACAGGATCTGTTCCTTTTATGGGGGGGTTATCAAACGCTTTAAGCTTTGGAAGCTGATTGGTTTCTATGCATGGCTGCACCAGATTTAGTACTTTCCAGTTTTAGTAAGTCAACCCCATAGTTACCAAGTTGTTACAGTGATACTAAAGTCTCGTTTTTTTTCTTTAAAAATAACAAACATGTTATACTTACCTGCTCTGTGCAGTGTTTTTTTTACTATTTTTGACACTTTTGTTTGTGAATTAGTACCCCTTACCAATTCACATAGGGGGGTCAGGATCTGGGAGTCCCCTTGTTAAAGGGGGCTTCCAGATCCCGATAAGCCCCCCGCCCGCAGGCCCCCACAATCAACGGGGCAAGGGTTGTGGAAATGAAGCCCTTGTCCCCATCAACATGGGGACAAGGTTCTTTGGGGGGCAACACCGAAGCACCTCCCCATGTTGAGGGCATGTGGCCTAGTACGGTTCAGGAGGGGGGCATTCTCTAGCCCCGCCTCTTTTCCTGTGGTCTGCCAGGTTGCGTGCTCGGATAAGGGTCTGGTATGCATTATGGGGGGACCCCTATGCCCTTCTTTTAAAACAGTTTGGCGCAGGGTTCCCCTTAAAATCCATACCAGATGTAAAGGACCATGTATGGATTTTGTGGGGTCCCCCACGCAATTTTTTTTTTATTTTTGTTCGGGGTGTATTCATATTCATACCAGACCCAAAGGGCATGGTAATGAACTGGGGGGGAATCCCATGCCGTTTTATTTCAATAAGTTTTATCTATATTGCCAAGACCCAACAACTCATTACAGCCATCAGTTTTAAAATACTTTTTTTCCCTTTAGAAATGTAATTTTTCTGTAGTACTGTTCTAAACACGGGAAAAATGCGCGACTTTACAGGCATACTATGGACACCCCCAGGCACAATATTCAAGGGAACATTTTATTTTTTTTCGTTTCACTTTAAGCATTATGAAATTCACTGCTCCTGAAAAAACTTCAGTTTTTAAAACTTTTTTTTGCATTGATACATGTCCCCTGGGGCAGGACCCGGGTCCCCAAACACTTTTTATGACAATAACTTGCATATAAGCTTTTAAAATTAGCACTTTTGTTTTTTCATGTTAGTGTCCCATAGACTTTAACGGTGTTCTGCAGCTTTCGAAATTTGCTGCGAACACTGCATAATGTTTGCTGTTCGGCGGACAGGCGAATACCCAATGTACCCGAGTCGAACTTACGTTTGTCTCGAAAATCGGGCTCATCCCTACTGACAGGTCGACCTGATCAGATTGCCCGTGTAAAAAGGGGCCAAAAATAAATGTGACACTGAAGCCAAATTAACCAACAATCTAACTATGTACACTACATACAAATGGAGGAGAGCAAACACTAACAGGGCATAAGCAGAACTGGGACTGTAAACAAGGGGGGGTGGGGTCAGAGATTGGGGTAACGGGATACAGGGTACTAGATACAAGGTACAGGAGGGATCAGTCAGCAGGAATATGGCTAGCAGACAAAACACTGAAGCTCAGATAACAACTAAGGGAGGGATTATATACCTTCCCAGCAGCCATAATCAAGTGGAGCCTAAATACTGAGATCAGCTGACTGCTGAGACACACTCACTGGTGGCCATCGAAATAGCACCCTTCAGCTCTGGGAGCTACAGTGCCACCAGCAGATGATCCGAGTCCTGACATTCTTCTGGTAACAGAAGGCTAGACCTGAACCATGGTGATTGTCAAACCTAACACATATGGGCAACTTGGGCAGACTTCAGCCACCCATATTATGTGGGGGACAACATAAATAGTTATATATAGTGGTTGAAAGAGAATAGCCTAGAAGCAAAAATATAGCCTGCTAACATAGGGCCAGATTCACAGAGGAGATACAACGGCGTATCTCCTGTTACAACGTCGTATCTCCTGTCCTATCTATACGGCTGATTCATAGAATCATTTCCGCATAGATAGCCCTAAGATCCGACATCTTAGGATGCAATACTTCGGCCACCGCTGGTGGGAGTTTGCGTCGTATTCCAGCGTCGGGTATGCAAATTAGCAGTTACGGCGATCCACAACGATTTTTCCCACCGTTACGTCGTCGCTAGTAATTTTTTCCTGTCGCAATTTTACACCTGCTTTAACATGGCTTAACTTTAGTCGAGCCATGTTAAAGTATGGCCGTCGTTCCCGGGTCGAATTTCAATTTTTTTTTGTTTTGGCGTAAGATGTCCAGGAATAAGAATGGACGCTACGCACGTCGCCGTTCGAAAAAATTACGTCACTGCGCGCAAAGCACGGCGGGAAATTCAAGACGGAGCATGCGCAGTACGTCCGGCACGGGAGCGCGCCTAATTTAAATGGTGCCCGCCCCATTTGAATTGGGCGGGCTTGCGCCGGACGTGTTTACGATACACCGCCGCAAGTTTACAGGTAGTGCTTTGTGGATCGGGCACTTACACTGAAAACTTGCGGCGGTGTAACGTAAATGGGTTACGTTACACGGCCGCAATTCTATGTGAATCTGGCCCATACTGTACATCTACAGCTGACAGACAATATTGTCCTTCAACATCTGATCTTCTTGACCTAGAACAGCAGCAGCTTCTATAGGCAGAGAAGATCCAACATGGGTAGTATAACTCTGAAATAACATAGGAAAGCATTGTGATACAATGTCCCTGGTTTTATTTGAAATATTCTGGTCATTTTAGTTTGGTGTGCCACTTGCTGTACCGGTTTATGATGAGAGTCCTTCTATTTGTCTTTTCTTGTTGTCGAGTTCCTCTATGTATTATTGACCTATTCCTGGTAAAGGAGGCATTTCATAATATTGCCTGTCAGCTGAAAACAATGTAGAACTGTCTAATCTGCTAAATGCTGTGAATCTGCCAACGTATAGGGATTTCAGTAGTTAGCAGAAAATTGATCAATTAGCTGTTATATATATCACTAGCCAAGAAACTTAGCAGTGCATTCAAATCTTGCTCGTCAGTGTGACTTATAGACAGGATCTAAACAATTCTGTTTTACACTGACTGGTCGTGATATATAACAATGTGTGTTCATCATGGTGCCTGAGCTTTAGACTGGGATATTATTGACAGGGAGCAGAACACCATGAAATACTGCAGAGTGAATGGAGTCTGTGTCCTGAATGTATATTTACATTGGCTGACACACTGGCATAGAGATTTAACTCACATCATCCCAGAAAGATTGTACTTTCATCTTAGAGGTCATACTGTTCCAACTATATATGTTTGCACTTGTGTTACAAATCAACCATAAAGGACTATTAATCACATGTATTTATTTCAGTTAAGTACACCTCTAATACATAAGGCTAAAAATACAAAGAAGATTTGTTATTCAACAAGCAAAAAATAAAAAAATAAAATAGCACATCTGATTTATGAACAGCAGCGCGTGTTTCATGATCGATGGATGGCACAGTGTTTATTTCCAATGGCTATGGCAAATTTGTATGTGCATTCTTGTCTGTGTATAACACTTTACATCAAAGGGAAACATCTGATGGTCCTGTTGGTATTTTGAAACACCAAATGGCATGTCCACTGTTTTATTTAGGAGAATCTGTCAATCTGTTCATACTTTCTGGCCAGTCAAGGTGATTTGTCAGGGTCACTATGAATTATGTCTATGAACTTAAATAAGCAGCCTGGGAAGTTAGAACTTCCAAACTGCCTGCTTTTTCTGAACGACTAACTTTACTTGAAGATGAAGGAGCAAATTGTAGATATGTGCATTCGTTTTCGTCCGAATGCATTTTCGTCCGAATTTCGGGTATTTTCGTTATCGCTTTAATAAACGAGAACGAACAAGCAGAATCCGAAATCCGAAACATCTGACATAAAAAAATGCTACTACAGCAGTTCGATATAGATAGGAGATTCGACATGATGCTGACAATAACAATCTGTGTCTATCGAACCTGTGGTCGAATGTGCCTAACCTTAACTCTATTAGTCCAAGATTATTCTACATAGAGAGGAAAGATTCGACATAGAGAGAAAAGATTCGACATTATAGAGACAGAATGTGCCCAACCTTAACTCTATTAGTCCAACATTATTCTACATAGAGAGAAAAGATTCGACATTTGGGGTAGACCATTCAACAAGAACGACGAAGATTCGACGAAGCAGCGAAAAACATACAAACGTCGAATCTGTCATTGAAGTTTCGACAAGCAGCTAAACTGTACGACAACGCAATTGTACATTTCCGGTCAAATGCTCTGCCCATAGGCTATAGAAGAATTTGAATGTTGGTTAACTAGTAATAATAATTTATAAATATAATTATTACTAGTGTCATACAACATTAGAATTCTTCTATAGCTTGTAGGTGGAATTTGACCGGAAATGTAGAACATTCGACAGACACCATGAGCCTTCAATGACAGATTCAACCTTAATTATGTTGGATCTTCGGACAAATGCATGTTTTAATGAAACTAAATAAAACAAATTTTGGGAGTAACTAAATAAAGACATTTTCGGACAAAAACAAAATTCCGAAACAAAATATTTTAGTGTGCACATCTAGCAAATTGACAAGCAGCAGCTTCAGCTGCCCACAGTTAAAATTATTGCAGCCAGACTCAGTGGAGGGACATTTCTGCAGCATGTTTGGCATATTTTTTGTTAAGTTGCTGTGTAAGTCTCAGAGACTTTGCAGTTTCCGGTTTTCAAGCTATACAGCACAGATGGAAGGCGGGTGAGTTATTGTATACATTATATGAGCTGAATTCATGGTTACTGATGAAATAACATAGACAATGCCCAATAAATATACGGTTTGAGTTTTCCTGGGTTAAAGGTGGATCTCCAGGTTTGCATTCTGTTCAAACCTTGAACAATTGGTTAAGTCTGCAACTTTGCGCTAGAAATAAGGAACAACCCAAAAAACAGTACTTAGACTTTGCTTCTTAAACAGTGTGCACATCTAGCAAATTGACAGCCCTGAAACTTGTATTCTTCTGCCTCATTGGCTAGAAAAACTGACAATTTACACAATACCATAATCCAGTTAATAACATGTTAGAAAATAAATTCTGTGTTTTTTACCATATTGTCCCTAGTTACAAGGAACTAGAAGAACCTACATCAGAAAATACTTGGACTGATGAAAGGAAAGAAAGATAGAGATATAGTCCATCGTAGCTAAACAGACTCCATATGCCATTTTCTAGCTGCAGGTTATTAAAGTGGAACTTCAGTACATTTTTCATCTTTCCATCTATTAAATCTTCTGCCCTTGTTGTTTTAACTTTGGACAGTAAATTTTGTTTTTTTTCTGCCAGTAAATACCTTATACAGCCCACTTCCTATATCTTGCCTAGGCTTATGACATCATGCACAGCCCTCTCTCTCATTCTCGTGAGTTTTGCCAAAAAGAGAGGATGAGTCATAAGAGGGCCAATGAGAGTTTCAGAGCTGGAGGTGTACCTCTGTGTGTCTATGTAAATCCAGCAAGTGAACAGGCAGCAGCTTTAGCTGCCCACAGTTAAAATAATTGCAGCCAGGCTCAGTGGAGGGACATTTCTGCAGCATATTTGGCATACTTTTTGTTTAGTTGCTGTGTATAAATAATAGTAAAAAATATCCTCTTATAGTTTACAATGTGATTTTTCTTTAGGTTACTGTCAAGAATGAGTGAATCTACATCCACCAACATCTCTGTGGCTCAAGCACACTCCACAGAAAGCCTACATGCTTCGTCTACACAACATTCACGTATGGCAGATCCTGGATCCACCAAAAGGATACAATTCTACAAAAGTGGGGACCCACGGTTTAACGGAATAAAGATGGTTGTCTCCAACCGATCCTTCAAGACATTTGATGCCTTGCTAGACAATTTATCCAAAAAAGTACCTTTGCCTTTCGGAGTTAGAAATATTACTACACCACGTGGAATGCACCACATAACTTCTCTACAGGAACTTGAAGATGGCAAATCCTACATTTGTTCCCATCAAAGAAAGATAAAGCCAATAAATCTTGAAAGAGCTAGAAAGAAGCCATTACTATGGCAGAGTAGCAGACCAATCAGTGCACGCAGAAGAGTAGTGCAGCTGGTTCACCAAAATGAAGTTGCACCTTTTAAGAGGGAAAACACTATTGTGATTGGAAGCTCAAAGAACTTTGTTATATTTAAAAATGGAGACAAAGATTCTAAATATACCTTGGTGCTAAATAGGAAGCCTAAACAAAGTTTTGATACATTTCTTGATCAAGTCTCAGAGACTTTGCAGTTCCCGGTTTTCAAGCTATACAGCACAGATGGAAGGCGGGTAAGTTATTGTATACATTATATGAGCGGAATTCATGGTTACTGATGAAATTACATAGACAATGCCCAATAAATATACGGTTTGGGTTTTCCTGGGTTGAAGGTGGATCTCCAGGTATGCATTCTGTTCAAACCCTGAACAATTGGTTAAGTCTGCAACTTTGCGTTAGAAATAAGGAATAAAGCAGTACTTTGCTTCTTGCAACTGAGTCATAAGAGCGAACAATCTGAAAAAATGCAAAACCTAGCCTCCTTACTATAAAAGAGTGGGCTCATAGCAGCTATATTATATTGTCAGTGTATGTTATGGAGAGCTGCCAGTTTTGTGTAAGAACGAAGTACTTTGCTATAACGTGCCATACTTTGGTTTGCAGTGGTGGGCTAAATATGCTTTGGCACCCTGTTCCATAACACAACATACAACTTTAAAGGGAGCCTCAAGCCTGTAACGTTGTCTATTTTCAAAGCTGTCCATGAAGCTGCGTGAAAAGGTTTATTTGTCACTGTGTAGTTTTTTAATGGCATTTGTACATGTCCCCGATGGCAGTGCCTAGCTTCCTGTGCCTTTTGTTTCATTAAAGCTTTCTACGTAATCTCTACAAATGGGCAAAATTGAATAACAAGATTCCCCCATGAGAATGGGGTTCACAACTAAATTTTGAGTACACTTAATGAAATAGCTTAGGAATGGAACCCAGACCTGTTTGATCACAACTAATGTCCATGTATTTTGAATCTAAAGGGATTTATCACTTTTATCAATAAAGTGAAATACAGTATTTGTACTTTGATGGTTTTGCTGAGTGATGTTCCCCTAAACTGATTATAAAGCCTGAAGGTTTTTTGCTTTAATCCTTAATGCATTCTCTGCATTAGGGTAAAAAGCCTTCAGTATGCAGCTTCCCCCATCCCTCTTATACTTATCTATGCCCAATCTCAATCCATTGATGTGCACGAGAGCAGAGGCTCTTTCCCTGCTCATTGGCTCCCGCTGCTGTCAATACCAACCAGTGAGGAGGGAGCAGGGGTAGGGCCAAGCCACACTCTGTGTGTCTCTTTTGGACACAAAGAGCAGAGCTCAGGAGTGAGCACACATGCACAAGTGGCCCCATAGCAAAAGGCTTGCTATGAGGACACTTGGCGGGGTGGAGGAGCAAGGAGAGTCGGTGTGGGACTCAATAAGAGAAGGATCAGGGCTTCTCGTGGAAAACCATTGCACAGAGAAGGTAAATATAACATGTTTGTAATTTAAAAAGAAAGGGGGAATAAAAGGTTTACAATCACTCAGGCAAAAACTAGAGCGCCGCTATTTTTAGCAGGGGCTTTATCGTCGCTTTTGTGGAGGTTTTCAACGCTGCAGTGGCGCTTTGTCGTAGTTCAGCAGCGCAGCGCTGCCCATTCATTTCAATAGGCAGGGGCGCTTTAGGAGCGGTGGAGCGGTGGAGGACCTGCGTAAACACTGCTACTTCCCTGCTCCAAAGATGCTGCTTGCAGGAGTTTTTCCTAACGTCCTGCCAGCGCATCACCTCAGTGTGAAAGCACTCAGGCTTTCACACTAAGACTGCAAGGGAGCTGTTTTTCAGGCACTTTACAGACGCTATTTTTAGCCCAAAAGCGCCTGAAAAATGCCCCAGTGTAAAAGGGGTCTAACGGTGAGGGTACGTCTTTAAATAGGAACACCTGTTGTGGAACAACTGCCTCAGAGAGGAGTTTTCTCCCTTTAGGAGATTTCCTATCATTTCTGGTTGCGTCTCTGGGACAGAACGTGAAGGAACAATAACCTGGCAGGGATTTTAACCCTTTCCTACTCTATTAAAAAATGGCTACACTGTACATACACTTTAAACTGGCAACAATTAGTTATCGCAGGACAGTGTATGATCAAATGTTTTAAGCCTGATTGAAGCCTTTTTTCTACTACTAAGAACCATATTTAAATGGGCTTCTAAAACCTCATACGCACGACCGAGGAACTCGACGGGCGAAACACATTGTTTTCCTCGTCGAGTTCCTTGTTAGGCTGTCGAGGAACTCAACAAGGCAAGTTTCTCCATTGCCGTCGAGGAAAAAGAAGACATGCTCTCTTTTTGGCTCGACGGGATCCTCGACAGTTTCCTCGTCGAAAAATGTACACACGACCGGTTTTCTCTGCAAAAAAAAAAAAAACAGCAAGTTTCTTGCTGGTTTTTGCCAAGAAACTCGGTCGTGTGTACGAGGCTTAAGGCTTTTGGCTAAAATCTTTTACATTACAGCACCTTATCGTTTCACACAGTTTCCATAAAAAATGTAAACAAAAGGTGTGTATCGTAATATGATAAAATTAATAAAGGAAGCCCTGAGATGCATACAGGTTGCATAGCCTTCGTGTTAAGTATTATAGTATTATCCATGCATTTGCTATAATGCACCAGTTGACCCTAATAATCTTTTGTCTGGTAATCTTAGAACCTCTACTTGTGTTGCAGTAGAGCTGAGGGTAATCTGTGATACAGACAGCAGAGAGAATGGAATTTATACAGTGCAGGTGCTTTTGAGATTATATAGCTCTAACATTACTACAGAATACGGTAAGTACAATTGTAGTGCTGCACATGCACTTGGGGCATACTCCAGGCCTAGGAAGATTTTAAAGAGTGGATGTGCAGTGTTGAACAAGCTAAACGGGGAAGATCCCCCAGAATTACAGTTTAAGTAAGTATGACTTTTTAGAAAACCTGGGGGGGGGGGGGGCCTGAATAGTAAAAAGTGCCTTTTATGTTGAGGTAAATTGGATGAACTTTCTGATATCAATAACAGTTGCAATGTTTGCTAAATAGCACTGGCATATGTCTGATTGTTTTCACTTGTGGCTTGCAAACCCATTTTACGTTCACAAAGAAATTGGTGATGTTGAATAAGATATTGCATGCTTTGCAGTATGCATTTTAGCTACAATCATTCTAGTCCCATATCAGTTCACTTTAAATGTCCTGCTATTGTAATTTTGCTACAATATTCTTCTTGTGTTTTTTTTCCTTCAGATTCTTAGTATGCATGCCCTCCTGCTAAGTTCTGGAACAATAGTGGCAGCTGGGAGAGAACCCTTTAAACCTGCAAATTACAACTCTGAGAGGGAATATCTACCTCCTAAATTACCTGGCATCTCCCAGCGAGTGTTTCCCAAGGCCAGATCAAAACCAGACCTGAAAAGCCGTGAGTAGAATACGTCACTTCTCTGTAAATAACTTTTTATAGTTAAAGCTAAAAACTCTGACTGTAACCATAAAATATATATATATATGTTTATAAACCAGTGGATGTGACATTTACCAAACACTCACTACAGATGTGTCTTCCTGATGCACCTGTTATAATGACTTTGGCACATGCAGACACAGTAGGATATCTCCTACACCGTGCAGGTTTAGGAGATATCCTGGGTAGCTACAGGTAAGCCTTAACCCTCCTAGCGGTATTCCCAAGTCTGGCTCGGGGTGAGATTTTTATACCAAAAGCGGTATCCCCGAGCCAGACTCGGGCTCGCCTCGCTGCAGCCACAGACAAAGTTACTTACCTTGTCCCTGGATCCAGCGATGCCACCGCGCTGTGTGAGCGAGCGGGACCTCGATCGATTCACACAGTGTCCTCCTGTGCCGCCGATCTCCGTTCCCTGCGACGTTACGACGCACGGGGGCGGAGAACGGCGCCAAATTCAAAAAAGTAAACAAACACCTTACATACAGTATGCTGTAATCTTATAGATTACAGTACTGTATGTAAAAAATACACACCCCCCTTGTCCCTAGTGGTCTGCCCAGTGCCCTACATGTTCTTTTATATAATAAAAACTGTTCTTTCTGCCTGCAAACTGTAGATTGTCCATAGCAACCAAAAGTGTCCCTTTATGTAAAGAATGGTTTTAGAACAGCTAGAAAACAGCGATAATAAATTATAATCACTTGCAGAATTGTGCGATAGCGTTTTGTGGGGAAATTCGTCATAAAAAAATAAAAGTAATGACAGCGACAATTCTGCAACTGAGTAAATTTCAGTGATTTTGAGTTGATTACATTATTGAATGATTTTTATTATAATTATATTATTACTTGTTATAATTATTTATTATATTATAATTTATAATTTTGTTTTAAAAAAAAAATCATACCCGGGATGCCTACTAGACTCTTGTTTGGTCAGATTTAAGTGAGTTATTCCTAAGAATTACAGGCCTACAGTATAAAACACCAAATTTCCTTGCAAATAATGGTACCGCTTTCAGCACCTTTTTTCTGAAAGAATCATACCGCCAGGGAGGTTAATATAGGCTTACCTGTAGCATAAAGTTGTTAAAAAGGGTTTACAACCACTTTAATGCATGAGCTTTAATATCATTGGATAGCCTGACTTGAACAATACAAAAAAAATGCATTCAATACATGACCAAGCTATTTTTCTTGACTCCTATGTTTAGTATTCATTTTCTAATTCTCCCCTCCCAGCCTATGAAACATACAGTACCCTTGTAGGTCTCATGTCATTAAATTTGAAAGATCAGGCCAAAAGACCAGGTTTTACACAGAGCTTCATGCAGGTGAAAGCTGAATATGCAGCCAACTTGCCTTGTTTAAAAATTGTATGTGATAGAAATACTTTTTGTTGCTAAACATAGGATTGTCCTATAAAAGGTTCCCAATTGAGTTTGAACAATATCATTTATTTGAGGGTCAAATACATATTTATAAAAGGTTCTAGCAATTCATTAATATTAATAATAAAGCTTAAGTCCTCCAATCTCAAAAATGAACCAAGTGGCCGCCTTTACTAGGTGTGGTAAGAATATAAATTTAAAAGCTTTTGATATCTTTGATGAGAGATGTACAGTTATCACTGTATTACGGAAGTACTGCTGGCTTTAATGACATATTAGCTGTAGTACTAAGGATCCATATGTGTTTGTAGGTTCAGGTGTTCCATATTTTTCTCTCAAAAGTGGAAACCAATTAAATGTCAGTAATGTTAAAAATTATTATTAATTTAATAAACTCCTGTATATAAACACGGGTTTACCTTTGCACTGCTAACATTTCTTTCTACATTTCTTATTTCACGTTTTATATTTTTTGATAAATTATAGTAGCTTTTTCAACCCTATTTACTAACATTTGCTCTTATCTTTTCCTTTTCATTCTTTGCTTGCCTTTGTGAGCTGTTGTCTCACTTGGATAACTCACGCTCTTAAATTACCTTTTACTTCTCATTAATGGTTGTCACTTTGAATTACTCTTGAACATCAGGACGGAAAGCTAATGAGCCTCTTTTCACAAGTCCCAATGGTCAGGAATACTCCCAGTCATCAGCAAACGTATCAAATAAAGATGATAACCTTGTGGAATACTCTCACTTACAAGACAATGAAATGTGTTTAACAGAATGCTGGCCCCATTCTGGAGAGGAAATACCAATCATTTCTCCAGGAGACAATATTGAAAAGACGGTCCATTTAAATTCAGATGGCACAATGACTGTTGAAATGAAAGTTCGCTTTAAGATAAGACAAGAAGAAACCATCAATTGGTCAACCACAGTTAGTCGTGCTGATATATCATACTACAAGAAGAGACTTTTCTGTTCTTCTGTAAATCCAGAAATTGAAGCTGTAAGAATTAGGGACCCGCCAACGAGAAGTCTTTTTCTGGATAACAAAATCCATGATGAGTGTAAAGACTCAATGGAATTTCGATATGAATCCAATGTCGAAGAACAAATAGACAATGATGTTGACACTAATGAAAGCAAAACATCATCATCAAGAAATGAGAAATCTCATTTCTACAGACCTCCAACACCAGGGATTAGAAAAAGCCAAGAAAGGAGGGCTTCAATGAGGAGAACATCAGAAGGGAGCCTGCAAGAACACATGAAACAGATGTTCACTTACCAGGAAATAGAGCATGAAACTGCTCAGTCTGTTGATGGTATAAAGAATGACTGTAATACACAGATGTTAACAACTGCAGACAATGTTGACTCCAATGGAGCTGATCTAAGTCAGAATTCAATTGATCACAATAATGCAAAGCACTTATCCAAATTAAGAGAGGACAGTTTTGAGATGCTGGAGAGCACTGTTATGGAACTGTCACAAAGAGATACTGTGTATGAGAAAGATGTTAGAAAATCTTTAAGAAATGATTACATGTGTATCTCTGGATCTTCTAAACAAGAAAGACCAAGCTCAGCAGGTAAGAACAAATACAAGCAGGAGCAATTTAGATTTAAGGAAATCAAGAGATCAATGAGCACTTCTGTTACATACTCTGAGCCCTCAACATTGAATGAAAACACAAAACATAGGATTAAAGACTTTGGAGACACTAATAAAGAGTGTTTAGATACAGGAGATGTAGAACATTCTGCAATACTAATGGAGAATGTTCCAGCTAACAAGAATTTAACTGCAACTCATAACTCATTGTGTCAACCACCATCTACTTTAGGGGACAAAACAGACAGAGGGTCAGAAAATGAAACCTGTGCTAGCAATGACAGTTATTGTGCACCTTCACTAAAACAAAAGAAGAAGAAAAAAAAGAAGACTGCAGTTGATCAGGCAAATATTCCAAATTGTAATTCAATTGCTTTGGATTCTCAAAATATCGAATCTCGGCATCTAATGAATGAAGTATCATGCCGAGAAATTAATCCTGAAGCAAAAAATCTCATGTTTGAGGACATATTTCCTCCTTCTGTATCATCGCATCAGCCTGAACTGAGGAAATTAAAGGGTGATAAGAAAATGGCAAAAGTAAAACCAAGCTCTGTTAAGACACACAATGAATTACTTAGTGCCCCAACTGAAAACTGTAAGGAAATAAAACAAGAGAATACACAAGCAGAAATAGACCTTTGTGCAGACTGTGGGGGAATCAATGTGTCAAATTGTTCTGTCCTTTACACTCAAGATCAATTACAGTGTTCCCCCTCACAAGATAGCTTTGTTCCAGGGGTACAGTTGCCTAAAATGAATTTAAAAACATCTAAAAGATCCCAGAAAACAACAAAGAAACAAAAGAATCCTAAAAATAAAACAAAAAACAACAAAACAGTAAATGGTAAAATGACGAGCGATTCAAACAGTTTAGAGTCAGAAAATGTGGATTCCGCAACGCTCCCTGCTGTGCTTGAAAATTATGTGCAAAACTGGCTGAAGAACATTTTCCCAAATGCAGCCTTTCCTTTACTTCAGATGATCTCCTCTACAAAAGTAGACAATAACACTACATGTGTCAACGCTAGCACATGTACTCAGACCCATGTAAATAACGGAGATGCAGGCAGCAATGCAAACAGTGGTGAGACCCACAATGATGATGGAAAATCTGTTATAGATAGAAGTCTGAAAGATCCAGATCACAAAGGAATTCATGAGGAGAAAGAATCTTTGGTTAAAGATCCAGAATCATTTGAAGATAATGTTTCTGTTTTTATGGAAAAGAGTAAGGATATAGCAGAATTAGTTGCACAGAGCTTTGATGAATTTCAGCATAACAACAGTTATGACAACTGTACATTTGAGGAGTTATTCAAGAAGTTGGCAAGTCACCAGATCATGAGCTTAGAACAAAAGAAAATAAGCTCAGATGTTGCTATACAGGTTGAAAATGACACAATTAAAAAAGTACCAACATATTGTATGAATGGTGATTACAATGAAGATGTATTGACAGAACAGTTCAATGTGTGTCCTCAGAACATTAACAGATCTAAAAAAAGACACCTAGAAAAGTCAGCGAGTCTTCCAAATACGCCACTTAAAGCTTCTCCTTCTTCATCTCCCCAACTTTTGCTTGCCTGGCTGATCGTTTTACATCTAAAACAAGGTATGTATCATATGGTGGAAGACTTATCACAGAGCACAAACAATTTCTCTGCAATATTTACACTGCTTCAGTCCCTGAAAAAAATTGCCATTACAGAAAATGCTGATGATTTAAAGGCTGCTATTCTACATCTCCAAGAGTCAGCAGTAAGGTTTGATACAGCAATGAAAACCCTCCCAGATGATTTTATTCCTACACAAAAATATCCTAAAGACTCAGAAGAGAGTGTCCAGGTCAATAATACGGATGCTGACAATACAACTAGCACACAATTAATAATAACCGAATCTTGTGAAAAGCCAGATCTTTTGAGAAATGATGAAGACCGCCATGTTTTAACTGATGACATGGATGACTTCAGATTCTTTTCAACTATTCCTTACAGAGAGCTTTCTGGGGAATTCTGTAGAAATGAAGCTAATGACAACCCAGAAGATTGCAGTTTGCTAGGAATGCACAATAATCTCAATAATGAATCAGCTAGTTCATTAGACAATGTTGACCAGGCCTTAGTAACCGATAGACAGAATTCTAAAGAACATCCTGTTGATTTGTCAGAGAAGCCTTCACTTAAATCAGATGTTGTAAATGGAAATGTCAACATGGAAAGAAGTTCAGCTTCTCCAAAAATGGTGTCCAAAGTTAAAATGATGGTACAAGAAATGGAAGAAAAGAAATACTCTTTCTGTGCTTCTGAGTATCCAAAGTCTTTACAAAGCCCTATATCTGATTCTGATTGGTCAGATTACAGACCAGATAGTGAGGATAGTGGTACCCTGAGGGCATCTAGTGAAATTTTGACAGAGAGCGGAGAGGAGCAAATACATGAGAAGCCCTTCAAGACAGGATTTGTTAAAAGAGCCATTGAAAGACTTTATGGTAAGACAGAGACTAAGATCATACTACCTAAGACTTATGTATCACCAAGCGCTGTAGTCCAAACACAGCCTAAACAACTTGTAAGCAAAGACAACACTGAATACATGAGTTCCAGCCAAAAGCACCCGTGCCTATCAAAAGAAAGCATGTCACGGTCCTTATCAAGCCCTACCAAACAAATTGAAGATGGATCAAAAAGTTTGAAAAGTTTATCAGTGCCACTACTGGAGGATGATATTAATCATGATTATTTGATTTCCCAAAAGCCTAATAAAGGAGAGGTTCTCATAGAGAAAGGCCGATGGTTGCTGAAGGAGAATCATTTGTTAAGGAGGTCACCACCTGAAGTAAGTGGAATGTATGGAAATCTAGATACAACTTCTGCAGACACACTTCTTGACAATACAAGTGATGATGTTCCATACCTACATCCTGCTTGCAAAGTGAGTCAGCCATTAGCTGAGGTTTCCTCTTCTGAGTTAGAAGATATGGCGAAACCTCAGACATACACATGCCATTACTTTAGCATGCCCCACGGAAGTGACTCAGAACCCTTTAATGATACGCACAGTTCCAAGTCTAAAGTCAGACCCAAATCATCTGGTGGGTTTGTTAAAAGAAAAACACATTACTCATTAGAGTCTGTAGAGAAGTGTGGTGCAATTAGCGGTAGTCTACCATCATTTACCACTGTTGACTTCAACTTTTCAGATAACAGAGTACATCCATTGCCACAATCAGATCTTGAAAAGGCAGATAATGCTCAAAAACCCAATTCTTCCTGTGAAAGCCGAAGGCAAATACAGGAACAAGATTCACTGGACAAGCTCCAGCTTGTTTGTGGTCAACACTGTCCTATCCTAACTGCGTTAATTAACCATGTCAATGAGAAAGACAGAGGATTTGTCTATTGCAGTCCTTATGACATAGAAAATCAACTGCTGCAATCTTTTTTGACAGACACCACACATAGTACTTTGTTAAAAAAATGTGTATACACAGATGAAAATAACAACATACACAATATGAACTTCATAAACCCTATGAAAAGCCACAATGACAGTTATACTAATATATTCTTCATTTTTGATAGCAACAATTTTGCAGGTATAAATCTTTTGAGAAATGGAAGTAAAGACAGGCAATGTTTGTTAAATCTCTATCCAGTTTCCTGGTCTGCAGGACTTGATTCTAATGAAAATGATGAAAATAACAATAATCTTTATTGTAGTACATAAACCAAAATTCTTTATTTTTGGTTCCTATAAATAACACATATGTCACTGTTCTCATGCCAGACACATCCATTATTATATACCTTCAGAGATACAGTATCTCACAAAATTGAGTACACCCCTCACATTTTTGTAAATATTTTAATTATATCTTTTCATGTGACAACACTGAAGAAATGGCACTTTTTTACAATGTAAAGTAGTGAGTGTACAGCTTGTATAACAGTGTAAATTTGCTGTCCCCTCAAAATAACTCAACACACAGCTATTAATGTCTAAATCGCATGTCAACAAAATTGGGTACACCCCTTAAGTGAAAATGTCCAAACTGGGCCCAAAGTGTCAATATTTTGTGTGGCCACCATTATTTTCCAGAACTGCCTTAACCCTCTTGGGCATGGAGTTCACCAGAGCTTTACAGGTTGCCACTGGAGTCCTCATCCACTCCTCCATGATGACATCATGACGACATCACATAGCTGGTGGATGTTAGAGACCTTGCGCTTCTCCACCTTAAATTTGAGATGCCCCACAGATGCTTAATAGGGTTTAGGTCTGGAGACATGCTTGGCCAGTCCATCACCTTTACCCCCAGCTTCTTTAGCAAGGCAATGGTCATCTTGGAGGTGTGTTTGGGGCCTTTATCATGTTGGAATACTGCCCTGCAGCACAGTCTCCGAAGGGAGGGGATCATGCTCTGCTTCAGTATGTCACAGTACATGTTTGCATTCATGGTTCCCTCAATGAACTGTGCCTCCCCAGTGCCGGCAGCACTCATGCAGCCCCAGACCATGACACTCCCACCACCACGCTTGACTGTAGACAAGACACACTTGTCTTTGTACTCCTCACCTGGTTGGCACACACACTTGACACCATCTGAATCAAATAATTTTTTCTTGGTCTCATCAGACCACAGGACATGTTTCCAGTGATCCATGTCCTTAGTCTGCTTGTCTTCTGCAAACTGTTTGCGGGCTTTCTTGTGCATCATCTTTAGAAGAGGCTTCCCAATTTGATGCAGTGTGCGACGTATAGTCTGAGCACTGACAGGCTGACCCCCACCCCTTCAACCTCTGCAACAATGCTGGCAGCACTCATACGTCTATTTTCCAAAGACAACCTCTGGATATGACACTGAGCACTCAACTTCTTTGATCGACCGTGGCAAGGCCTGTTCTGAGTGGATCCTGTCCTGTTAAACCCCTGTATGGTCTTGGCCACTGTGCTGCAGCTCAGTTTCAGGGTATTGGCAATCTTCTTATAGCCTAGGCCATTGTTATGTAGAGCAACAATTCTTTTTTTCAGATCCTCAGAGAGTTCTTATGAGGTGCCGTATTGAACTTCCAGTGACCAGTATGAGAGAGTGAGAGTGAGAGCGATAACACCAAATTTAACATATCTGCTCCCCATTCACACCTGAGACCTCATAACACTTACAAGTCACATGGCCCAGCAGGGAAAATGGCTAATTGGGCCTAATTTGGACATTTTCACTTAGGGGTGTACTCACGGTTAAGACATTAACGGCTGTGTGTTGAGTTATTTTGAGGGGACAGCACATTTACACTGTTATACAAGCTGTACATTCACTACTTTACAATGTAGCAAAGTGTAATTTCTTCAGTGTTGTCACATGAAGAGATATAATAAAATATTTGCAAAAATGTGAGTGGTGTACTCACTTTTGAGAGATACTGTAAGTAAATTGGTTTGCCTAAACCAAGATTGGATGTACAGACATTGTATATCTGAAATATATTTTGTGTTAGAATTTTTAAATTAGGAAAACGAAGACTACCATCCCAGCACACCAGGAACATGACTGGTATCCTACAACTGAAGAAATATAAGCATGCAGGTCCTTCATAATGATGGTAGCAGCCTGTATTCTCTTTAGCATAAGGGGAGGCTTTAAGAGAGGTCCACAGTAGTGGTTAACATTGCATAAAAACAAAAGAGACCAAAGAGACTTTTACCAATACAAAGAGCAGGAATCAGGTAGGAAAGTTGCAAACAAATCATCTACAAATCTGTAACCTCCTCCCAGGCACCAAAGAACTCTCTCAACTCAGAAGGGTATATGGACTGATATCAGCATAGCAGAAGACCGCACGTCAATCACCCTCCAATCATACATGCTATATGCAAAGCTTTAAAAAGAGCACTAAAAAGTTGAAATTAATCAGAAGATCAAACCTTTTGTATTATTCCGTTCCAAGATAACATTTTGAAAATGTACAAAAGTGGATCAAAGGAGTGGATCTTGGGAATGACAAAGCAGATCACCTTCCTGCATGAACAGAAACTGTTTCATTCTTTTTTTTTTTTCCTTTTCTACCTTTTCTACCTTTTCTTCAAACCTAACTTGAGCTTGCTCATTATTATTTTCTTCTAATTGTAATTCATCTGTACCTGCAATACTCATTGTTATGATCCTTGTATAGACATATGTTAACATTCTCAAGGGGTATGTACAGTATCTATGCATGTAGAAATGGTGCTACCACATAAGTCTATAAAATTGGTGGACAATATTATTCAATGACTTTAAAAGTGCCTCTAAGACTTACATGAGGGCTGCATTCCACATATAACCTCCATAAAGAAGTGGAATAGCATTCAGTTTTGAAACATTGGCATCTGTACAGATGAGTGGACAAGCTGTTTGAATATAACTATAATGTAATTATCTATTATCATGATTGATAGATTTGATCCCCCTTAGCTGGAGGGGATTTGATTGTACTCTGTTTGCAAAGTTGAGCGAAGTTCTCTCAAATGCTCTCTTGTTCCACCATCCCATTAAAAGATACACTTCTTAGGCTTCATATAGTAGCATCTTAGATGGGTTTGACTTTTTAACTTAAAGGAACACAAAAGGTTCCCGTTTAAAAAAAAAAAAAAAACTTGTTATACTTACCTCCACTGTGCAGCTTGTTTTGCACACAGTGGCCCGATCCTGGTCTTCTGGGGTCCCTCTGGGGTCCCTCGGCGGCTGTCTCGGCTCCTCCCCGCAAGAACTTACCCCCTTCATGGAAGCTCTCTCCCATGGGGGTTAGTTCTTGCGGGCGCGCTCCCGTGATACAGCCGGCAGCTGTAGCCGCCGACTGTATCACTCGGCCACTGCGTCATTGGATGTGATTGACAGCAGCGCGAGCCAATAGCTGCGCTGCTATGAATCCATCCAATCAAGCCAATCAACGGCCAGACTGAGTAGCGAAGAGGATGTCGGGGGCGAGTGCAGCAGGTGAACGGGCTCAGGTAAGTAAAACGGGGGGGCTGGGGGGGCCGTCATTGCCTGTTTTTTTTTTCACCTTAATGCAGTTGTTTTCTTTGGTGCTGCATTTACTGCTTTCGATTATGCACTTAAAATGTAATTACAGCTAACATTTTTTTATTTTTTATTTTTGGAAAGAGCTGTCAAGGGTTAAAAATCTCATGTTTTAATTTGTCTGGGTCCCATTTGGGGAGGGAGGTTGTCCTATAACTTTCTCTCCACTGTTCACTGTGGGGAATGTTCACAACTGTCTAACAAAGAGAAATATAAACCCAACTGGAGTTTTAATCTATCCTAATTCTGCTTTAAAAAATTATTTTAACTTATAGCCTGTGTTCTTGTTGTAGAGTTTCAGTTTACTTCTTAATTCTTTGACCACATTCCTTGGGACAGAAAGTCACGGGAATCCACCACAGCAGGGAGAAAGACATTAATTTAATCCTTTATTTTAAATAAATGCAGACAGTATAGAAACATTAACGTAAATGTAAATGTGAACAGAAAACATATCTGTGTTTACTAACCCATAAAACATCACCCACAGATGGTCTTCTATGATCATCTAAATAACCACTTTTGGTTTAACTGTGTTTTGCCCACGTTAACCACAAAATTGTGCCCAGTGTTCCATCATTGAATGGTATATTTTTAAGGGTTATGATTTTGGCAGGAGTGTCATATAAGTCCCATTTTAGAAATAGTTCCAATTAAAACTGCGTATGGTTGGGTGAATCCCAAAGGGTTCAGGCACAACGGATGGCAAATAAAGTTTTACTGATTGTAAATGTAAAGTGCTTTCTCCTCTCATTGGTGCTATTTATATGTACATTTCATATTTTGATAGAGCTATGGTATATCGAATTGTATATGTGTTTTACATACAATACACTTTTTGCTTTACATACCCTCAGTATTCAGCTTAAAGATATATCACTAGCCATGTACTTTATTATTTAGTGGAGTTTCTAGAATTACCAAAGAATACTACATATCATACATGTATCTGGATCAAATAAATAATCGGTGCACCTAAATTGTATGTCTGGGAAAACCCCCCCCCCCCCACATATTTAGTACACCTCTTCTGCACTACAGAACACCTTCTTCATTGATTGAAGACACATAGAGAGAGAGGGTGTTCTGTAGTCTACTAGGGGAGAAAGGGGGGTGTCGGCTAAAGCTTGCTGTTGGCTGATGTCACAGAGCCACTCCATGCTCTGGAAGGATCCTGGCAATAATGTTTATCATCCCCTCCAAGAGCTTGCTTACTATTGATGTTAGGCTAACTGGTCTGTATTTCCCAGGGATGTATTTTGGGCCCTTTTTAAATATTGATGCTACATTGGTTTTTCTCCAATCCGCTGATACCATTCCAGTCAGTACACTGTCAGTAAAAAAAAAAAATATGAATGTATGAATGTGGAGGATACCACATTATGGCAAATAGATGGTGATGGGGAGCATACTTTTTCCAGTGATAGTCAGTGCTATCTAGTGGCCATAATGCAGTGTTTTCTGCATTCAAACATTTGAATTGCAGAGAATTCAATTTTTTTCCACATTTGCACAAAAATAATTTACATGCAGTTTGGATGGTAAGAACAGTTATCTTTTATAGATATACACCTACATTTATACCGTGACTGATTTGTCAAGATCATCTCTCGGGCTTATTTTATATAAAAAAAAAATGAACAATATGCAAAATTTAGGCCCCTTTCACATTAGCGTACCGTGCGTCCGTTTATTACAAGTCCGTTTACGGACTTGTAATGCATCCCCATGGGATCGCGTCCGTTAGCGGATGGAGCATCCGCTAACGTCCGCAACCATCCGCGTCCCTCAGGATCCGGTTTTACGGACGGAAGAAAACCCTATTTTTCTTCCGTCCGGCGGAACGGATCGGATGAAGACGGACAGACGGTCCGTCTTCATCCGATTCCCCATAGGGGAGAGCGGAGGAGAGACAGGGCGGTCTCTGCACTGTGTGCAGGGACCGCCCTATCTGCCGACAGCTCAGCGGGGATTATGGATGATCCCCGCTGAGCCGACGGACACACACGGAGCGGACACAAAAACGGTCCGCTCCGTGTGAAAGAGGCCTTAGTAACCTAAACCAGACAATCAAAATTAATCTAACACTGATTTGATTGCAATAATTTGAAATATGATTGGTTCCTAAACATTACTACACTTTAAACATTACTACTCTTTAAACCTCATGTTTTTTGCATTGCTTTATAAAATAAGGCCTTCAAGATTTATTAATCCTGTTGATTCTATTGAACTAAATTCAGAAACGTACCTGCTATATTAAAATATGCTCTTATGCCCTGTACACACGATAGGTTAGTCTGATGAAAACGGTCTGATGGATTTTTTCATCAGTTATCCGATGAAGCTGACTGATGATCAGTCACGCCTACACACCATCGGTTAAAAAAACGATCGTGTCAGAACGCGGTGACGTAAAACACAACGACGTGCTGAAAAAAAATGAAGTTCAATGCTTCCAAGCATGCGTCGACTTGATTCTGAGCATGCATGGATTTTTAACCGATGGAAGTGCCTACAGACGATTGTTTTTTTTACTATCGGTTAGGTATCCATCAGATAATTTTAAAACAAGTTTTTTTTTTTTAACCTATGGATAAATAACCTATGGGGCCCACACACGATCGGTTTGGTCTGATGAAAACGGTCCTCAGACTAACCTATCGTGTGTACGCAGCATAAGGAATATTTTTAATGAGAAGCTGTCAATAAAGTATTAAGCCATGCATTAATAATAAATACTTTATGAGAATTGTTTTTGTAGCTCCAAATAAATGCTCTGTATTTGTAATTACCAAAAAAAAAAGTTGGATTCTTGCAGAAGATTTTTTTATGTTTTACATACAGTGGGGGGTAATAATTATTTGATCCCCTGCAGATTTTGTAAGTTTGCCCACTTACAAAGCAATTAAGAAACAAAGACTTCAAGAAACGTCTTACCTCTGTGCTTGCCAACAAGGGTTTCTCCACCAAATAATAAGTCATGTTTTGCTTGGGGGATCAAATACTTATTTTACACACTGAACTGCAACTTAATTTATAGCATTTGTTTTATGTGGGTTTTTTTTCTGGATTTTTGGTTGATATTTTGTCTCTATCATTTAACCACTTCAGCCCTGGACCATATTGCTGGTCAATTAAGACCAGGCCACTTTTTGCGATTCGGCACTGTGTTGCTTTAACTGATAATTGCGCGGTCGTGCGACGTGGCTCCCAAACAAAATTGGCATCCCTTTTCCCCCCACAAATAGAGCTTTCTTTTGGTGGTATTTGATCACCTCTGCGGTTTTTAGTTTTTGCGCTATAAACAAAAATAGAGCGACAATTTTGAAAAAAAAGTAATATTATTTGCTGTAATAAATACCCCCCAAAAATATATATAAAAAAAAAAATTTCCTCAGTTTAGGCTGATATGTATTCTTTTACATATTTTTCGTAAAAAAAAATCGATAAGCGTTTATTGATTGGTTTGCGCAAAAGATATAGCGTTTACAAAATAGGGGATAGTTTTATGGCTTTTTTATTAACATTTTTTTACTAGTAATGGCGGCGATCAGCGATTTTTATTGGTACTGCGACATTATGGTGGACACTTCGGACACTTTTGACACATTTTTGGGACCATTGGCATTTTTATAGCGATCAGTGCTATAAAAATGCATTGATTACTATAAAAATGCCACTGGCAGGGAAGGGGTTAACACTAGGGGCGAGGAAGGGGTTAAAGTGGAGGTTCACCCTAAAACAATTATATAACATTACATCCAGCATAATTTGGACATGTACAGTATGCTGCTTTTTTTTTTTTTCGCCGTACATACCGTTTTATAGTTATTTTCCCCCCAGCTTCCGGGTTCTGATTCCCGCGGGACTGGGCGTTCCTATTCAGAGGTAGATGATTGACGTCTGGTGAAAAATTTCCCAAGGCACATAAGGAGCGTCACCAGTTTTCCGTAAAAAACTACCTGCGAGTCGGCTCTATACGGCACCTGCGCCCGCCGTGTAGAGCTAACTGCGCAGGCGCCATATAGAGCCGACTCGCAGGTCAGCTATTTACGGAAAACTGGTGACGCGCCTTATGCGCCTTGGGAAGTTTTTCACCAGACGTCAATCATCTACCTCTGAATAGGAGCGCCTAGTCCCGTGGGAATCAGAACCCGGAAGCCAGGGGGAAAATAACAATAAAACAGTATGTACAGCGAAAAATAAATAAATAAATACCAGCATACTGTACATGTCCGAATTATGCTGGATGTAATGTTATATAATTGTTTTAGGGTGAACCTCCACTTTAAGTATGTTCCCTGGGTGTGTTCTAACTGAAGGGGGGTGGATTGACTTGGGGAAATGACTGATTGCTGTTCATGCATTGTATAAACAGACAATCAGGCATTTCTCCCCCTGACACACAGCTCCCAGTTCTCGCTCTGTAACGAGCGCTCGTGGGTGCCCGGCGGTGATCCTGCCCGCCGGGCATCAGGGGCGAGCGGGGGGCGCGCGTGCTCGACCCTATTGGCTGCTCGGTGAGATGACGTATAGCTACGTGATCTCGCACAGCAGAGCCGACCTGCTGCCGTAAAACTGCGGCGGCTGGTCGGCAAGCGGTTAAAATACACCTATTATAAAAAAAATTGTAGACCCCTAATATCTTTGTAAGTGGGAAAACTTACAACATCTGCAGGGGATCAAATAATTATTTTCCCCACTGTATCTAAAGTATACCTGTTTTGTTTCTATGTAATGCAAAGATGGTAAAAAAAAAAAAATGTTCTAGGTTAGATTCCAGAAAAAAAGGCCTATTTCCTTTTAGATGGAGCTAAACAAACAGTGCCAGGGTTAGTTTTAGGACATTTGGCATGCTGGTAGGTATTTAAACTACATGCATTTAGAGTTAGTAGAGGAGATATTTTACTACTGATTGCTATTTCATACATATCTAATACAATATACGCTTTTACCTAGATTAGTGTACTACAGCAAACTTGTCTTGAGATACTCACAAGGGGCCAGATCCACGAAGCGTGTCGCTTCTTTCCGTCCGGTGTAGCGTATCTCTGATACACTACGCCGCCGTAACTTACAGCTTTTTTTTGTATCCTGAAAGAATTTGCGCCGTAAGTTACGGCGGCGTAGTGAAACTTTGGCGGCGTAAGGGTGCGCAATTCAAATGTATGTGATGGGGGCGTGTTTTATGTTAATGCGTCTTGACACGACGTAAATGACGTTTTTTTCAAATGCGCATGCCCTGTCTGTGGGGGTATCCCAGTGCGCATTCTCAAAATTAACCCGCAACAAGCCAATGCTTACGACGTGAACGTCATTCTACGCAAAGCCCTATTCGCGAACGACTTACGCAAACAACGTAAAATTTCAAATTTCGACGCGGGAACGACGGCCATACTTAACATAGGATACGCCTCATATAGCAGGGGTAACTATACGCCAAAAAAGCCTTACGGAAACGACGTAAAAAAATGCGCCGGCCGGACGCACGTTTGTGGATTCGCGTATCTAGCTAATTTGCATACTCAATGCGGAAATCGACGGAAACGCCACCTAGCAGCCAGCGTAAAGATGCACCTTAGATCCGACGGCGTACTAAGACGTACGCCAGTCGGATCTAGCACAGCTTCAGGCGCATCTTGATTTGTGGATACAAAACAAAGATACGCCGGAGCAAAATAGAATTTACACGGCATATCAATAGATACGCCAGCGTAACTTCTTTGAGGATCTGGCCCAAGCTGTCTTTGCTGACCCCCTTCTGAAAATACTAGTTGTCTGGCTATTTTGTTGACCCACTACTTTTTTACATACTGACATGAGAACATGTCTGCAGATCAGGAAAGCCAGACAAAAGTTATGATCAGCATTCTGGTTCCAGTTCAGTGACTTGAAATATTGAAGCAAGAGAATTAGCATGATAGTCAAGGAACTAGCTTTTTAAGAGGTCAGTGATGACAGGTAATTTGTTTATCTCAAGACAAGTTGCCTTTATAGATTTCCTTGAATTAGGTTTGATGGGTTAATCTGTCCTCATTTTCACATTTTATAATGCACTTTATCTTCCTGAATTTGCTTGTGGTCATTCTTCTACAAAGAACAGCTTCATGTATCCTATTTGTCTGAATTAGTGGATGCTATGACTTTCTATAAATCTGGAAGTTCCTATGCACACTATTCTATACACTAACAGCTGATCCAGCCTCTGGTAAATGATGTGAATCAAGCGGCGCTGATGAGCTGTAAACAGTGCTTCGCACTGTAACCTTATTTCAGTCTGTTCAATTGGCTACAGGGCAGTGTGATGTGGTGGAGTGCAAAAAACAACAAAAACAATGGGCCAGATCCACAACGAGCGGCAATAACTTAACTTTTCCTATTTAAGTTACACCTACGCAAAATCTCTACCTAAGTGCCCGATCCACAAAGCACTTACCTAGAAATTTTCAGCGGTGTAACTTAAATTCGTCCGGCGCAAGGCGGGCCCAATCTAATGGGGCAAGTCCCATTTAAATTAGGCACGCTCACGCGCCGGACGTACTGCGCATGCTCCTGACGCGATTATCCTGACGTGCTTTGCGCAAAGTTACGTTACGCCGAGTTTTGTGAATCGCGCCGGGTAAAAAAAGTTGCGTCGGGAAACAAAAGAGATGCGGCGAAAAAAAAAATTGACAGCGTCGCGGGAAAGAAGGGTCTACTTTTACATGGTGTACTAACTTTACACTTTGTAAAAGTAGCCCTAATTTTGCGTTTGCAAACTAACAACTTACGGAGACTTCACGAAGGGAAACCGCTTTGTGGATCTCCGTAAGTGCTAATTTGCATACCCGACGCGGAATTTCGACGAGAAATGCCCCCAGCGGCGGCGGAGGTACTGCATCCTAAGATCCGACAGTGTAAAACATGCCGGATCTTAGGGATATCTATGCGTAACTGATTCTGTGAATCAGTCGCATGGATAGAAACAGGGATACGACAGCGTATCAGTAGATATGCCGGCGTATCCCTTTTGTGGATCTGGCCCAATATTCCTTACAGTACTAATCTCCACCAACAAACCCCAATGCCACCAATACAGATCTCCCCCAAAGCTCCAACCCTCCCCCCAGCGCGCCTACTCAGTGCAGATCCCCCCCAGTACAGACTCGTACATCTTAGCCTACCCCCTCAGTACCGACCACCTTCCTAGCCTGACCCCTCAACACAGACTTCCCCCGGTACAGACCAGTTTCTCCCAATACAGACCCCTCCCCTCCCTAGCCTTTCCCCTCCTCCAAACACCGACCATTCTTCAGTATACTACCATTAACCTACTAGATGCAACATCACTTCAGAGTGAGAGGAAGTTCTCCCATCTGCTGGGTCATGGGACCGGAGCAGAGAAGGGGCCTCCCCTTCGCTCTGAAATGCTACTGCCAGGCGGGCAGAATTAGTATTTGCACTGGTACGGAAAAAGAAAGGTCAGGTGGCCATATCACACCCAGGGGGTTGGCACCTTATGCAAATTCCCATACGCTCCCCCTTCCCCAACAAACCCCTAGATATGACACTGCGACCACCAATGTAAATGTAAGCTCTGAGGCCATCATCCTCGTAATTTTTCTAAATTTTTTGCGACACTGATACAAAACAAAAATAGCATTATGAATGTCATTTGACTTCACTTAACATATCACGTCACTAGCTGCTTGCTTGTCCCGGGGTCAGTTACTTGTTAGACAGATAAAACATTAAAGAGAAAAAAAGAATGCCACACCAATGATTGTGGAGACTAGGCTGATTTTTAATGATTTCATATTACAATAAAACAGCCATGAGGGCTCAGGATTTTCTCCTTTGATAGGGCTTAAAAACATTGGGGACTTGATATAGTAGCCCTTGATGAATTATAACAGATTATGGTTTCATATTAATATTAAATAATTAACCATCAGCTTGGACAGCACAGTCCTTGTTGTGGCACTCTAAGGGCCAGATTCACATAGAACTGCAGCGGCGTAACGTATCGTAGATACGTTACACCGCCGCAAGTTTTCATCGCAAGTGCCTGATTCACAAAGCACTTGTGATGAAAACTACGCTGGCAGCCTCCGGCGCAAGGCGGGCCAATTCAAATGGGCGTGTGCCATTTAAATTAGGCGCGCTCCCGTGCCGGACCTACTGCGCATGCTCAGTTTCGCAATTCCCGTCGTGCTTTGCGCGCCGTGACGTAATTTATTCGAACGGCGACGTGCGTAGTGTACTTCCGTATTCCCGGACGTGTTACGCAAATGACGTTAAATTTTTAATTTCGACGCGGGAACGAAGGCCATACTTTAAACAGCAATACGATTGCTGAGTAAAGTTAGGGCAGGTCAAACGACGACTAACTTTGCGATGGGAAACTAGACTAGCAGCGAAGTACTGAACACAAAAATCCGTCGGGAATCGCCGTAACTCCTCATTTGCATACCCGACGCTGGTTTATGACGCAAACTCCACCCAGCGGCGGCCGCTGTACTGCATCCTAAGATCCGACAGTGTAAAACAATTACACCTGTCGGATCTTATGGATATCTATGCGTAACTGATTCTATGAATCAGTCGCATAGATAGAAACAGAGATACGACGGCATATCAGGAGATACGCCATCATATCTCTTTGGTGAATCTGGCCCTTATTGTCTAATATCACAGAGATCCAGGACCTTATACCCAGTCATATCAGGATAGGGAAGTCAGCGCCGTAGTTTGCACTTTCAAAAACATACTGGCAAATGACAATGGCTTTTAAACTCCAGCTGAAACATTGTAGAGAGTGGAGGACATTAGGAACCTTTGTCAGGCTTTTATTGCTGTCTGCATCCCTACTGTGTCAATTCCACCTGTTTCTGAGACAACAAATGAAGGACACATCAGTAAAAATGTAGCCGAGGTTCTAAACCTTTACTACTCTGATAAAATACATTTTCGGCTTCAATTCCTCTCTGCATCTAACATTTCTCTACTTTAAACAATTAAAAATATGCTTGCCTGGAGTTCCACTATTGTCAAAACGTTTGTGTTGCCACACAGCTACCAATCATATTCAGATTTCACTCCAGCTTTTTTTTCAGTCCAGATTAAATCTGATTGCTTCATATATGAAAAAACGAAAAAAAAAAAAAACAGGCAGTTCATAATTATGACCGTTTATAAATAGGGCTCATCACCTTTTGTAACAAACATCAATGTCCATATACAGTTTAGAACTTATGGGGTTACATTTCTAAAGGAAAATAGGCTGTTCACTTTGCAAGGTAATTTTCCCTTAACTTAGTGAATGTAGGAGGAAAAATGTTTTCTTGCACATGATTGGATGTCACTGAGAACCCAAATAAAAAAGGACTAGAATAGGATTTTAAAGGTACCATACCATTATATATGTTAACATTTTTATAATTTTATTAAACAATTCCATAAACATTTTAAATAAAACGAAGAATGAGAAATCTAAGGGAAGTTGGCATACAATAACTTGCATATGATGACGACCACATTTAGCAGAATATATGACAATATGACACTTTCATTGGGACTCCTAAAAATTGAACATTTCTATGTGTTTCGCAGCTGCAATGGACCGCAATGGAATTCCTTGTTATGCTGCTCACATCTTTTGGGACCATTTTTTTTATTCTGGCACATTCCTTCCCATTATTTGTGATTATCAGTCTTCACAGAAATTTAATTTTACACGTAGTAGTCTTCATTATCTTTAGACAGGTGATGAGTGGTATCTGCTCAACCAATTTGTGTTTTATTATATATATATATATATATATATATATATATATATATATATATATATATAAAATTACAGTGGGCGACCGCGATATTGTGTCAATCTCACTCCCTTTCTCGGCCAGATTGACCACCTACGAGCCCCATCGCAGGATCCAGCGCCGAGCTGGCTTGCCGCGATGGAGACAAAGCCGTCATAGAAGCGAAGGGGATCCGACTTGGATTCCCACCAATTCTAGCTGCGCCGTTTGGTATGAATCCTGAGAGGGAACTCCACGCCAAATTTTAAATAAAAAAACGGCATGGGTTCCCCCCCCAGGGGCATACCAGGCCCTTAGGTCTGGTATGGGTTGTAAGGAGACCCCCCTACGCCGAAAAGCCGACATGGGGGTCCCCCCAC
This sequence comes from Rana temporaria, assembly GCF_905171775.1. Taxonomy (NCBI): domain Eukaryota; kingdom Metazoa; phylum Chordata; class Amphibia; order Anura; family Ranidae; genus Rana; species Rana temporaria. The sequence continues at coordinate 321,860,582 of NC_053493.1, forward strand.
AATCCATACCAGACCCGTATCCAAAGCACGCTGCCCGGCCGGTCAGGAATGGCGGTGGGGACGAGCGAGCGCCCCCCCTCCTGAGCCGTACCAGGCCGCATGCCCTCAACATGGGGGGGTGGGTGCTCTGGGGCAGGGGGGCGCACTGCAGCCCCCCCACCCCAGAGCACCCTGTCCCCATGTTGATAAGGACAGGGCCTCTTCCCGACAACCCTGGCCGTTGGTTGTTGGGGTCTGTGGGCGGGAGGCTTATCGGAATCTGGGAGCCCCCCTTAATAAGGGGGCCCCCAGATACCAGCCCCCCACCCTAGGTGAATGAATATGGGGTACATCGTACCCCTACCCATTCACCTGGAGGCAAAGTGTAAAAGAAAAAAAAACACACGGCACAGGGTTTTTTAAGTAATTTATTAGTCAGCTCCAGTAATAATTTACTCAATCAACTCCCCCCCCCTTTGTGTTTTGATATGTGTATATTCATTCTCAGCATGTACTACAGATACACAATAGCAGACTCTTACTGAAGAAGCGGGCATTGTCCTGCGAAACATGTAGAAGACTTCCATTTGATGGAGTCCCCATGAAAATGTCATATTGGGGCAATGCCAATTAAAATATGTTTTTCTAAATGTGGTATTATGATCATGTGCAAATTGTAGCATTAAAAATGCAATAGATTGTCCCTTTTTCTTGGGTTTTTTAATTACTGTTTTTATGAAATTGATAATAAATTATATACTTTTAACGTATATAATGGCGTGGTACCTTTAAAATCCTATGTTAGTTCTTTTGTATAGGGGTTCTCTGTGATATGCAATATTGTAAAGGATGTGGTACCAGTACATCCAGCAAACAGTAGAGATTAATATTTTATTTTGCTCACAATTTTCCTTTCTTTGCACATGATTGGATGATGGTCAACAGTCAAGTCGACAAAGCTGTGCTTCATTCACTAAACTAAGGGGAAATTCTCTTGCAAAGTGAACAGACTATTCACCTTTAGTAAACCCACCCCTATGTTCCCATCAGGTGTGAACTCTTTTTTGTTCCCTTTAAATTTGTCAAACATACCATTAAATGTGTCTTGTATCTGTTTAATAAGTAATACTGAATGAAAATAATAAAATACTTCTTGGTTATGCCAGAAATCTTGTAAGCTAATCATTTCTTATGCTTTCTGTCTGTGCTTCAGCGTTATCAGTTGCATTGTTTCTATCTATCTATCTCTATAGATTTGATTACAAAATATCCCACCCCTTTGTTATATGGAAAAAAAATGGAAACCCCAAACACGAAATAGGACTATAAAGACAACTTTAAAACCAGCTAGTAGACGTGCATAAAAGCATGACTTTTATTACATCTATTTAAAATATATAGCAGCCGTATAAGCATTAAAATTGTGAATGAAAGATCTAACAGCTGAATCCTTGGATATACAAATATATATAATAATTTACAGCATCTCCTCTTTGTCACAATGCGTTTCAGGAAGAGTTCAATCCTTTCATAAGGGGTATTTAGAAGAGAGATGTCAAAATTGTTTCTTTAGCATAACATTTATTAGAATTAGATACATCATTATGGCCCTAATTCTGCTATTGAATGTCACAGCAATTGCATACCATTCACAATCAGCGAAATTTGATACAACTGTATATAGTATAAAAGCAGGATTCACTTTTGCCAGAAGATTGAGATGATCGATGCGCTCCCAGAAGTGTTAGAGAAGAGGAGAGAGGTAAGTGCTTTGTAGGCCTCTCCTAGTGGCTCCACCATAGATACAGCACTGTGAGTTGCCTTGCCACACAAGGGTAGGAAGTGTGTTACAGGTAAAAATCACAAGTAAAGTCGCAAGTCAGGATCGCAAGGGAAAGAAAAAAACACTAATGCAGTCACTACATCTAAGGACTGGTAGGCTGTAATATATGAACATATTCTTCTAGGTTTTAGAATTCAGTGGCGGCCCGTCCATAGGGGGTGCCTGGGCGCCGCCCCCCCCCCCCCCCAAGCTTTTGGCAAAAAAAAAAAAATGTTTTTTTTTTTTTTTTAAATGTCACTTTAAGAGCGTCTGGGCGCCGGACACACGGCGGTCTATGGGAAGCTTCCCAGCTTGCAATCAGCTGATTGCAAGCTGGGAAGCTGATTTGCCCTTGTTAAGGGAGGGTTCGGGGCGCAAGCACTGCGCCCGCAAACACTCCCACTCCTCACTGATTGGTATGTGGCCTCCTTTTCTATTTTTTGATTGGTGGGGAGTCTGAGGACTGAAGAAGACTGGGTGGTGCTTTTTGCGGCCACTGCCGCGTCACTTCCGGTTTCCGGCTCACTGCTGTTGTGGAGAGCAGTAGCGTCACTCGCTATGGCAGTACGGAGCATCTCTTCCTCCTCCTGGCTTACCTCCTCCCTGTCCTCCAGCTCCTTCACATAGGCGTGCTCCAGGTGGACATCTCTCGTGCTGTGACTGCCACCAGGTAAGAAGATTCAGACCTCTCTCTGCGAAGCCTGCAGTGCTCTGGCTTGACTTCAGGGACCTATGCCATGTGACTTTTCTCAGCTCTGCTGTCCTGTGTACTCCATGGAACTGACAGGTCAGCAGATTAGCGATCTCAAGAATGTGAGGAGAGAATGTGAGTCAGCGCCAGCATCTGCGTTAACCCCTACCAGGCATATATTTGGAGATGGTGGACAACTTAGTGCAGGAACAAGAAGGCAATGTGTAGGGGGATGGGGGGCAATATGTACACGGAGGATGCAATACATGAAGGGATGTGTAAAAGGAAGGGGGGTAAATGTCAGCAAGAGGGGGTATTGTGTATAGGGAGGGTGTACTACATACAGAGAGGGGTTAATATGTACAGGGGGGGGGTTAATATGCACAGGAGGGGTTAATATGTACAGGGGGGGGTTAATATGCACAGGAGGGGGTAATATGTACATGGGGGACGGGGTAATATGTACAGGGGGGTTAATATGCACAGGAGGGTGTAATATGTACATGTTGGGGGGGGGGGGGGTAATATGTACAGGGGGGTTAATATGCACAGGAGGTTGTAATATGTACATGTTGGGGGGGTAATATGTACAGGGGGGTTAATATGCACAGGAGGGTGTAATATGTACAGGGGGGATGGGTAATATGTACGGGGGGTTAATATGTTCTGGGGGGGTAATATGCACAGGAGGGTGTAATATGTACATGTTGGGGGCTTAATATGTACAGGGGGGGTAATATGCACATGAGGGTGTAATATGTACATGTTTGGGGGGGGGGTGATATGTACAGGGGGGGTTAATATGCACAGGAGGGTGTAATATGTACATGTTGGGGGGGACGGGGTAATATGTACAGGGGGGGACAGGGTAATATGTACAGGAGAGGTTAATATGTACAGGGCGGGTTAATATGCACAGGAGAGTGTAATATGTACATGGAGGGGGGGGTAATATGTACAGGGGGGACGGGGTAATATGTACAGGGGGGGGGGGTAATATGTACAGGGGGTTAATATGCACAGGAGGGTGTAATATGTACAGGGGGGACGGGGTAATATGTACAGGGGGGACGGGATAATATGTACAGGGGGTGTAATATGTACAGGGGGTAATATGTACAGGGGGTAATATGTACACGGGGGTTAATATGCACAGGGGGGGTTAATATGCACAGGAGGGTGTAATATGTACATGGAGGGGGGGTAATATGTACAGGGGTGGTTAATATGCACAGGAGGGTGTAATATGTACAGGGGGGGGTAATATGTACAGGGGGGGGGGGGTGGGGAAATATGTATGGGGGTAATATGTATAGGTGGGTGTACTATGTACAAGGAGGGGGAAAATATGTACAGGAGGGGTTAATATGTACAGGGAAAAGGGGGGGGTATGTACAGGAGGATGTAATATGTACAGGGAAGGGGGTTAATATGTAAAGGAGGGGGTAATATGTACGGGGGTAATATGTACAGGTGGGTGTAATATGTACAGGGATGAGGGTAATATGTACAGGTGGGTGTAATATGTACAGGGATGAGGGGTAACATTTGCAGGGGGTAATATGTTAAGGAGGGGGTAATATGTACAGGGAGGGGAGTAATATGTACAGGTGGGTGTAATATGTACTGTGCTGTGATGGTGGGGCTGTATACTCTGTGCTGCGATGCTGGGGCTGTATACTCTGTGCTGCGATGCTGTGGCTGTATACTGTTAAAAGCTGGTTGGTTGATATGGAAAACAACTAGTTTCAGCCTTATAATCCCATTTGTCTCTCAACACACCAATACATTCAGTGCTTTGCCATAGAAACCAGTAATACAGTTTGCTTTTATTGCATAGTTATAAAATTATACTTGCCCTGTTACACCGCATCCTAAAACTGTTCCCAACATACTTTTCCAAAGATAATGGGAAACATTTTCCTTTTAAATTGTGGCTTGTAATGATATTTGTACGGACTGTTTAATTTTACACATGTATTACGAGATGTCTTTATGCGTGCAAATAAATGTTTTGTGTGCACTCATCAACACAAGTAATTGTCACACGTATAGTTTCTTGCAAATTGAATATTTTTTTTTTTTTTTTTACAATTACGTAGTTCAAAGCAATTCCTAACTTTACTAGCATAGGGGAGCAGTGAATGAGAATAAGCCATCATAAAGCATGATAATATTAACCGCTGCTAGTAAAATGGTGCAGATTAATATTCATGTTACATTTCCCTATAATAAAAGCTCAAGGAAAAAGGCAGTGCGGTAGAAATATCACTGGTGTGTAAACTTTTGCCCTCCAGGAAGGTACGTATAAACCTATTTATTGCTAACCACTTGAGTACCATTTATTCCATGGTCAATTGGATTTTAAATGTCTAAATATCTGTATGGAGAAAATAATAGGATGCATGTTTATTAGAGAGTTGTACTGTAAAGGTTTTATGTGCAAATATGTCTTTGCAAATTCTAAATCTGGCTATAGACTTTTGATGGTGTGTGAAAGTAGAAGCACATTCTGAACATTGATTCCAAGGACTTTTGAAGGGTTTACTAAACAGGTAAAGACTGTTACCTAGCTAATTGAATGTTCACGGCACTTAAAGTGGTTCTAAAGACAGAACGTTTTTATCTTAATGCATTCTATGTGGACAGCAGCTCCCCTCATACTATATAATATGACTCTCCCTCCTAATTGGCACCCATTGGTGCCTGCTGCTGTCAATCAAAATCAGTGAGCCAATGAGGAGAGAGAGAGAGGGGCGGGGCAGTCTCTGAATGGACACACAGAGCAGCAGCTCGGCTCAGGTGCCCCCATAGCAAGATGCTTGCCAAGGGGTCATTCGGCAGGAGGGAGGAGCCAGGAGCACCGGCAAGGGATCCGAGAAGAGGAGGATCGAGGCTTCTCTGTGCAAAACCACTGCACAGTGCTGGTAAGTGTAACATGTTTGTGATTTTTAAACAAACAAAAAAAAGACTTTAATATCACTTTAAAGTAGATATCCAGCTTTGCTTTCACGTTAAAGAGTTTGTTTAAGCCAAGCTGATCCAAACCAACTATTTCCAGTACATAAAGATACCTCAACCCTGTGTGGGAAAACATACTGTTGTAGCATTAGCCACATACAGTAATGCCCGTGTCCACACGGTCAGACTTTTGACTGTGAAAAAAGTCAGCCGCGAGTCCGTTGGAAGTAAAAGAGATCAGATTCTCTATCTAAGGTCCGTCGGGCTTCCGAGAAAAAAAAGTCAGATGGAGGCTACACACCGCCGGAGCTTCCGAGAAAAAAAGCCTGTCTGACTTTTTTTCTCGGAAAGTCCAGCCGTGTACAAGGCATAAGTGGCCCTGTATTTAGGCAGCATTGCAAGGGACTTCCTGGCCGCTGCTGAATGGCTCCTGAGCAATTTTTATCAATAAAAGGAAGGTTTCCTGTGATTGGCCAAGGTGGAAATTGTGATGCCATCTGCCCATTGCGCCATCTTGGCCAATCAGTGTAAGCCTTGTATTTGTTGATACAAATAAAAGGCTTTTCCTGAATGGCTGAAGAGCACTTAGCCTAACTCTTTTTAATTCCGGCAGCAGATGGGAAGTTTTTACCCGAACTGCTTGCAGAACATATCGCTAATGCTACAAAAGTAGGTTACAGTGCCACAGTGGGCACATCATTATTTTTTAGGAATAGTTGGTTTGGACCAGCTTTGCCCAAAAGAACTATTTAAAGTGATAAGAAAGTTGAAATTCTCCTTTAAAGCATACCATATGTAAACCCTTACAATGAGTGCATGTAAACCCTGCAATTCTCTTTTTTGCTTGCATTTTGGTCTGTCAAATTTACCATTAAAAGTGTTCTGTTATATCTGTCCAATCAGTGCAAAAAATAATACCTATTGATCTTGGCAGAAATCTAGTGAGCTTCTAATTTTCTGTGAACTTGGCCCATACTGCACTAAAACAATGAGAATTGTTGAATTACCTGTCAGCTATGCATAGGCACCACATCCTTTATTTGAAGAATAAATATAGGAGTTAAACAGTATTTTTAAGGTGCAAACAAAATACAAAAATGTATATACAAAAATAAATTGTATTATACAAAAATAGAAAAGATATAAAAATCCATCATATATTCAATAGCAGACAATTTTTTTCTCAACATGTTTCGCCATATAATTTGGCTTCTTCAGGAGTTTGTCACAAACTACTGAAATATAGATTAAAATGACAACAAAATATGAACACATAGAACAAAGATTAAACACATTCAAAAATACACAATAATGTATAAATAATGACCAGATCATAATCAATGTCATAATCAGGATACCTACGGGTATATGCAGTAATAAAGAAAAATAAGAATGATGAAGAAAAAAGAAAAAATATGAAAAAATATAAAAGAATATTTAAGTATGTAGGCTTTACCTGTGAATATGGATAGAAGCGTTCAAAGAATGTATAAAATACATTTCTTAGAGCAGCATCAGGAGAAGAACCTTTGTATGAAATCAAATGGTGTACCATAGAAAGGGGAAAATATTCTGGGTCAAAACTCATGTACCAAGACATGTGTTGGAGAATGCTGGCGATAGGCTAAAGGACCAGTCTGGAGGGGCATATAAAAAATACACAAATGATTATCCTATTATCACTTATCCTAATCCATAAATGACAAGGCAGATACAAAAAGATTACCTGGCCCATCATATAGAAGGTTTAAAAGAAATTATTCAAATCGCAGATAAATCCACAATCTCCACTACTCCCACATTTATCACAAGACAACTGCATAGAGAAAGAATATATATAGACATTTTAAAGAGCTATCATTAAAGAAGGAAAAAAGCCAAACTTCCTTAATGTTGAGCAACTGCATACCTGATAAGTACACATGGACCATCAGCGTAGTCAAGGTAGAAATAAATCCATTGATAGAGGCTAAGAAAAAGTGGACAGCCGCACTCTAACAGACCTTTCGGTTGTCTTTATTGTAAAATCAGAACATAAAATGCACTACAAAAATGCAGAAAAAGTTGGGATAGCAGCCAATGCGTTTCACACTTTGGGTCAGTGCTTAGTCATGGCTCAAACACATTAAAAAATACACAATAATGCATAAATAATGACCAGATCATGATCAATGTCATAATCAGGATACCTACGGGTATTTGCAGTAATAAAGAAAAATAAGAATGATGAATAAAAAAAGAAAAAATATGAAAAAATATAAAAGAATATTAAAGTATGTAGGCTTTACCTGTGAATATGGATAGAAGCGTTCAAAGAATGTATAAAATACATTTCTTAGAACAGCATCAGGAGAAGAACATTTGTATGAAATCAAATGGTGTACCATAGAGAGGGGAAAATATTCTGGGTCAAAACTCATGTACCAAGACATGTGTTGGAGAATTCTGGCGATAGGCTAAAGGACCAGTCTGGAGGGGCATATATAAAATACACAAATGATTATAAGTATCAAACAATATAATCCAATCACTTATACTAATCCATAAATGACAAGGCAGATACAAAAAGATTACCTGGCCCGTCATATAGAAGGTTTAAAGGAAATTATTCAAATCGCAGATAAATCCACAATCTCCACTACTCCCACATTTATCACAAGACAACTGCATAGAGAAAGAATATATATAGACATTTTAAAGAGCTATCATTAAAGAAGGAAAAAAGCCAAACTTCTTTAATGTTGAGCAACTGCATACCTGATAAGTACAAATGGACCATCAGCGTAGTCAAGGTAGAAATAAATCCATACCACATATGCGGCAATCAACCAGCATGAAATCTAAAAAGATATAGATACTCAATGGAATATTGGCCAGAAAAAACATCCATTAAAAAATCATCAAAGGGAGAGAGGAAAGAGAAGATTAAAAATATAGCTACTTACAACAAAGATGGTGCCTCTCCTTCAAAAGCTGCTCCTGCCAACCAAACACATGCCGCACCTCTTATAAACCCCTCTCTTCCCTCCCATTGGATGCGCAATGGCGCCAAATCAATGGGAGCAGCGGGCGTATCAGATCCGCCTTCGGCTTCCATGGCCAGTTTACCCGGAAGTGACGATTCAAGCTAGGATAACCTAAAAGGAACCGGAAGTGCGTCACTCCATGCCCCGGAAATGATATCAAACCACCCAGGAAGCAGGAAGATGAACGGAAATGAGTCTAAAAATAGACCTGGCAAACACAGGGAACACCTAAATGTATGCCTCTGCATTTTTACATCCTTACCAAAAACCGAAACTTGATTGTACCAAGATAGAAAAATGGTTAAAAGTCAAATCTTGACTACCAAAAGGGCAAAGCCATAGATCACCTCCAGCGGGTGGTGCCAGCCTAGAAACCCGAGAGAAAACCCTGGATAGGTACCTGTAGGTATCCTGATTATGATCTGGTCATTATTTATATATTATTGTGTATTTTTGAATGTGTTTAATCTCTGTTCTATGTGTTCATATTTTGTTGTCTTTTTAATCTATATTTCAGTAGCGCGTGACAAACTCCTGAAGAAGTCAAATTATATGGTGAAACATGTCGAGAAAATTGTCGTCTTGCATTTATGAAATTCTATTGAATATATGATAGATTTTTACATCTTTTCTATTTTTGTATAATAACATTTATTTTTTATATACATTTTTGTATTTTGTTTTCCCCTTAAAAATCCTGTTTAACTCCTATATTTATGCACTCAAACAATGTTATCCACCCTGCCATGTTGTCTCAGTGAACTACAGAACACCTTCCCTTATGTTATAGAAATGAGGAGAAGGAAAGCTGTTCTGTAGTTCTATCACACTTACTCTCCTAGGCGACAACCCTGCTCCTTCACAGACAAAGTTTAAAAAAGCCGTTTTCTCACACACGATTGGGTATTTTAGCCTTAAAGCTGGACGCACACGTTGGCGTGGCCACTCTGTGCACCCTAATGCCCTTTTAAAACAACTAACTGTGCTGAGAGCATGCTCCCAGCACGTTAACTGGCGGGTATCAGTAAGCTCCCGATACATACTTGCCATCGGGATCTTTCCAATCATATGATTGCTGTGATAGCCAATCACATCGGTCACATGACCCAAATGCCCGCCTCCACCTCTAAGCTTTTAGAACTCTTAAAGGGTCTTAAAGGCAGTCAGCTAGAAGTGTTAAGTGAACACATATTTAAACTGCTAACGTTCACTTGAGAAAATGAACATGTACTTTACAAAGTGAACAGTCTCTACTCCTTTATGGCCAAATCACACTTTTGCAATGTGGTGCATTGCGGTGTACTGTATTACAAAAGAAAGGTACCCCAAAAATATGGTGCATGTCCCTTTCTTGACATTTTCATGTGTGTTACTAGCCCATTCATTTGAATAGACTGGCTTAATGTGACACATATTAACATGGAAAAAAAAAAAACATATTTGGTACATCAACCTCCATGTTCCAAATTCCAAAATAACCGTTTAGTTCCAGAATTAGATTTAAAAACTCAGTCCAGTTTGTTTGCTAGTACCCCAGGTGATTGTTAGTTGGGAATGGCTGCTGCTACCCACCAACTTTAGGATCATTGCTAACTGTTATGACATTAACCAATGCTTTGGGTGCCTGAAGGCCAAGCTCCAATAATTAAATGTTTACCCACTTGCTGACCGCAGTACGTATATGTACATTGTGGTTTGTAATTGGTTTTCTTGGATAATGGCTGATGATATCAGTCATAACCCCAGTACACTTTTTTTAACAGACGGCCAGCTTTCTCATGAAACCAACCGGTTAATGAAACCAACCGGTTAACCAAGTGGTTACCTCTGGGCAAGTTTCTGAAGTGGCGGGAGGGGATGTCCCCCCCGGATGTCCCCCCCGGATGTCCCCCCCCTCCTGCCACTTGACGGTGATTCTCGGGCTTACCGTTACCGCCAGTTTCCACGTGAAACAATCCAATGGTGCGGCCATCTGCTCTCATAGGTGATCAAAGAATTGACACTCTTTGATCGACATTATGGCCTTAGAGAACCAGAGCAACATCATGACTTCACTTCTGGTTCAGATTGGAAGGAAACAATAAAGTGAAAGTTCAAAAATCTTTTTTATTGATCTTTTTATTCTAAAGGTAAAGAAGAGATTTAGGGTCTTTTGACCCCATATTTCTTCATACAGAGGACCTGTTATCCTTATTCTATTACAAGGGATGTTTACATTCCTTGTAATAGAAATAAAAGTGATAAAAAAAAAGAAAATTAAACGGACAGCGTAAAAATAAAAAGTTAAATAAATAATACGTAAGTCGCACATCTATATGTAAATAGTATTCAAATCACACATGTGAGGTATCCTCGCGAATGATAGAGCAAGAGCAATAATTCTAGTGCTAGATCTTCTTTGTAACTCTAAACAGGTAACCTGTAAAGTCATTTAAAGCATCACCTATGGAGATCTTTAAGTACCGTAGTTTATCGCCATTCCATAAGCGTGCACATTTTTAAAGCATGACATGTTAGGTATCTATTTACTCAGTTTCATCAACTTTCACATTATGCAAAAAAATTGGGGTAACTATTATTTTTTATTCATTAAAGTTTTTTTTTTTTCCAAAAAAATTGCATTCGCAAAGCCGCTGTGCAAATACTATGTGGCATAAAAAGATGCAAAGATCGCAATTTTATTCCCTAGGGTCTCTGCTAAAAAAAATGGATAAAGTTTGGGGGTTATACGTAATTTTCTATCAAAAAATAGTAATTGAAACTTGTAAACAAGTAGATTTCTTGCGTGTAGTTTTCAAACAAAAAAGCAAATATAATAAAATTCCTGTTACATTCCACATTACATTTTAATTATGTTTTATGGTGTATTATAATGTTTGCATTTTTCATCATATTTACCTTGTTTTATAATGGATTCCCAGAATCCTTCATAGGACTAGAGTCATTTTAATTCAAAATTCAAAATCACAAATGTGTTTTAAAACAATCACAGGCATTTCTCTTTCACTGATCTCTTCCCTTCTATTCTGTATAAAGTGCTATATCACTTGAATAAAACACTTTTTAAAACTAGAAGGAATAAAATCATTGAAACACAACTCAAAACAAGTTTTGGAGCTTGGCCCTTTGCTCCAAATAAGATAAACGCACCGAATGAAGTAACCTTATGTCGCTCCATACAGTTTTATATGTTAAGTACATATAGAAAATATCAGTAGTGGAACTAGTGCTGGAATTCCCAGTTACATTATGTTTTTTTACACTCAGCACCATGATATCAAATGGATATGAATTGTAAGTGCAATCACATTACTGCAACAGCAAGAAAGAGTAAAACATTTAGTAGTTGCAAAGGCACAACAAACATTTATAAAATTTGTCATAGCTTTTATTACAAAATTCCTTACGAAAAAACAAACAAAGTTGGACTGCAGAAACGTCATTAGACCCTATGAGTAAGTTCCTGATTGAGTAAAACTCATTAGATGGTCCGTCCATCTGATGGAGTAGTCTGTTTGTTGGATGACTCAATAAATGATTCCGAGGCTTTTAATGTGGTGAGTGTTTTCCTTTCCTTTCTATTTTTGGAGCCTTTTTAGAGACTATCACTATAGTATAAGCCAATAGGAACCAGCTCCTGTCATCGGTGGGGGGAATTCAGTAAATGTAGCAGAATATTTGCTGTTTATCAAAAGCCATTAGTAGTTGTACAGAAATTACATATAAGTATTTCAGATTGTCTCAATATTGTTCCAAAGTTGAGACTTTCTATATATAAAATAAAAGATGAACATTTCTCTAAAAATCTGATTATGGTCAAGCGGCTTTTAGTGAATTTAAACAAAGACCTTCCTTATCTGCTAAGAAAAATGGAATATGCATTTTTTAAAAAGCAAGGTTTTTATGTAGTTTTATATACTCCTTAATCAGGTAGTGTTTTTTTATTTGGTCTTCATTCTATTTTACTTGCTAAACATTTTTTTTACTGGGTACTGCACAAAGCAGATTGAGAAAGTCATAGGCCCCGTACACACGACCGAGTTTCTCGGCAGAATTCAGCCAGAAACTCGGTCGGGAGCTGAATTCCGCCGAGAAACCCGGCCGTGTGTACACTTTCGGCCGAGGAAGCCGACGAGGACCTCGGCGAGGAAATAGAGAACATGTTCTCTATTTCCTCGTTGTTCTATGGGAGAACTTGGCCCGCCGAGGTCCTCGGCGGCTCCAGGACTGAACACGCCGAGGAACTCGATGTGTTTGGCACGTCGAGTTCCTCGGCCGTGTGTACGGGGCCTGAATCAGGGGGAAAATGTGCTTCCAAAATGCACAGAATTTCCCTGATTTGTTTTTTTAATTGTATCTATACACAGTATACTGGTTTGTCAGTCAGCAGATGCCTTGCAAAGGGCATAGATATCACATTTTTAGTGTGTCAAGTAATTGACTGTATACTTTTCCTGTGCAAGAAATCTTGGAAATTGTGATGACTGGCTGCACTGACCACTTTAACTCAATGGTTTCTAGGAGGTAAACAACAATGTTTTGGGGTCAGGTTTTTAAAATTGTGTTTTATAGAGAGTACCCTGATGAAAGGTTTCACAGAGCAATATTTTTTTTTAAACACTTGACCTCTGGAAGATTTACCCCCACTTCATGACCAGACCATTTTTTTCAATATGGCACTGTGTTAACTGACAATTGCGTGGTGGTTTCTAGTTTATAGTGATTCTAGAACTGAGTGATCAGTGTTTTTTGATTTCTCATTTCTCAGAGTACATTGGGCAGGGTACAGCTACAGCTCGGATTGATACTGCAGGCATCCAGATGAGCATGAATGTTTTTTTTTTTGAGTGCGACACAAATGAAATGAGTTTGGAGGTGTGGTTTGGAGCTACTTTGATTGACAAACATTTTAGGATCGCTGTTCATACTTCAAGAAGCATCAGTGATGTAACCCATGCCTCGCAAAAAGGAACTCTCTGAAGACATATGATCAACAGTAGTTGATCTGCATAATGCTGGAAAGGGATACAAAGAGATCTCAAAGTGTTTAGGCATCAGTTGACGGTTAGACAAATTATCTTTTATGTTTTAATGGAGACAGTTTAATGCTGCGGATACTCTTCCTAGAAGTGAGCGCCCAGCCAAGATGACTCCCATGGCACAATACAGATTCCTCAATGAGATAACAAAGACATCCCCGTTCATGAGTCTACCATACGCAAGTCTTTGAACAAGCAGGGCATCAGGGTATCTTTGGCAGAACACCAATGAGGAAGCCGCTGCTCTCCAAAAAAAATTGCTGCGTGCCTGAAGTTAGCCAAGGAGCACCTTGGCCAACTGCAATTCTACTGGAAAAATGTTTTGTGGACTGATGACACAAAAGTTTAAGGCTTCATTTCCACTGGCGTTTTTACAGCCACTTTTCTGAGTGTTTTTTACAGCTTAAAAACGCCTGTCCATGTTATTCTATGGCATCATGCCCACATAGGCGTTTTTGAGCTGCAAATGGCATAGGCGTTTTTGAGCTGTAAAAAAAACGCAGGACCAGGGCGTTCTGAAGCTCCAGAGTAGAGCTGTAAAAACGCCAGACGTCGAAAAATGCTCAAAAACGCTCAAAAATGCGTGAAAACGCTCAAAAACGCGCAAAAACGCTCAAAAACGCGACTGCGGCATTTTTAAAGCTGCAGCTCACAAAAATTTTTTTTTTTTTTTACAAAATAAACATGGACAGGCGTTTTTAAGCTGTAAAAAAGCCTAACAACAGTGGCTGTAAAAACGCCAGTGGAAATGAAGCCTAATTGTTCAGAAAGAAAAGCACTATCGTATGTATGGAGCAAAAAGGCACATTTTTCTTAGAAATGTAGTGGTATACTTTTTGGCCCAAATTTATAAAGACAGATTATTTATTTGCAACATTTTATAACAGAAACAAAGAAAATACCATTTTCTTTTTACATTTTCGACCTTTATTTTTTATTAATAATAAAAAAAAAAAACCCCAGTGGTGATTAAATACCACCAAAAATAAATTTCATATAGATACAGTGTTGCATGACCGAGCAATTGTCATCCAAAGTGCGACAGCCCTGAAAATTGGCCTGGGCTCGAGGGGACTGAAAGTGTCCTGTATTGAAGTGGTAAAACAGATGGCATAAACAAACTACATCAACCTTGTACCTAGAAGTAAGAATGTTAGTGCTTTGAAATAAACATGCTATTCAGGTGGCATCGAGTGTGAGCCTTTATGGTGCTTCCTTTGAAATATCCTTTAAAATACATAAGATTAAACTCTGTACTGTACATTTTCATACAGAACGTCATAACAAGAATGGATGAGCGAATCTGCCAATGCTTGATTCATTAACGCCAGTGGAAAAACCCATTAATGACAAATCCTTTTAGTCATTCTGGTCATTTTTAGGAAGAGAAAGACTACTGTCAAAAAAGGCATAGGAAGCTTAAAGGGGTTGTAAAGGTAGATGTTTTTTCACCTTAATGCATTCTATGCATTAAGGTGAAAAAACATCCAAGCATTAGTGGCCCCCCCAGGCCCCCTTTTCTTACCTGACCCCTCGAAAGTCCCACGCCGTGAACGCGCAGGTTTCTGGGCCGGCTTCTCGGCTCATTCATTGGTTGATTGAAAGCAGCGCAGCCATTGTCTAGGGCTGCTGTCAATCATATCCAATGATGCGGCGTGCCGGGGGGCGGGGCCGAGTGATACACCGGCTGTATCACAGGAGCGCGCCCACAAGGACTTTCCACCATGCTCGCTTGCTCGCATGAAGGTGGAAAGTTTTTGAGGGGGGGGAGCCGAGACAGCCGCCGAGGGACCCCAGAAGACCAGGTTCAGGGCCACTGTGTGCAAAACGAGCTGCACAGTGGAGGTAAGTATAACTTGTTTGTTATTTAAAAACAAAAACAAAGCTTTAGTGTTCCTTTAACCTACAAAAAACCCCATCAACATACAATAAAAATCAATATATACCCAATATAAATGAAAACCCCCAAATAATACCAAAATAAATAAAGCCAACTTTTTTACTGAATGTGCTCTAAAATGCAGTTTTACCTAAAATAAAAAACATATTGACAAGGAATAAAAAACAAAATACCCCCAAAATAAAAGAAAACCCTAAATACCACCCCTGAAATAAAAGCTTTTTAAGTGGAGGCCTTGCAGCAAAAAATAAAATAAAGTGTTCTATGGATGGACACAAACTAAAAGTTACTACTGACTTTAAATCAAACACAAAATAAAGTGAAAGGCAATAAGCCCTTATATAAAGACACCAAAGGGGTTGATTGACCAAAAAGATTAAAATAAAGTGCAGTTTCCAGCTCCGCCTATGTATTTTGTCAGTTTTCCCTATCTTTTCTCTGCAGTAGCTTTTAATGCATTGACACTCTGTTTTATGGTTCTCTGTTCCATAATAAAGGAGCTGGCCTATTCCCTCTTCTTGGCCCCTCTGATGCCTCGTACACACAAGTTTTCCAACGGGAAAACTACGAGGAGAGCTTTTGGCTGGGAATCCCGGCAGTGTGTATACTCCCTCACAGTTTTTCCGACAGGAAAACTGCCAAACTCGCCGGCTTCCCGACTGACTTTTTCCTGTCGGAAATCCCGAGCGTGTGTACGGGGCATGAGCCTTGTTTGCAATAGCTCAAAGCCTATGCAGTGTATTATAATTAAAAAAATCTCCTGGACAAATTTGCACGTGCATTTGCCAGCACTGCAAATATTGAACCTGCAGAATTTGCTTCAAACCCATGGTAGTGGTGAACCTGCACTTTATTCCTAATACCAAACACCTTGTATACCTGAGCTGCTTTTCTAAAAAGCAGATGGATAATCGTAACTACAGTTCATTGGCATTTGAAAGCTTTTGCTCCCTCTGCTGGTCATTTTTATAGCAATGTCAACACAATACCTTTTGAAGAGCGAGGGCCACTTAAGCAACTTGGTAACCAGTCGCGGGCCACATTGAGCGGAGCGGACGGATGACAGGTCACGGCTACTCTAAAGGTCCTCCGATCCACCCAGATGGAATGGGACGAATTCTCTTTTGTTTTTTGGATTGGAGGTAGGCGAGCGTAAACGGACATCTGTCGCTCTGTAGAGGTTAATTGAGGGTCCTATTTGGTTGGGCTGATCGTGTGAAAAGGGCCTAAGACTGCTTTTACCCTGATGTGCTGCGGTTTACCCACAACGTGGGTGCAGCATAATGCACCTGTGTCTATCCTGCGGGTTAGCTTAACTTTGCCATAGACTAGCTGTAGAGAAAGCATCGGCCTATGGAGCTCTGCTCCGCAGCTGCTTTCTTCCTCTACCACCACCATTCACAACACTGATGCTGTAGTATGGCGGGTTGGCAACCTGCGATCTGGGCTTGTCAACCCACCATTCCAGAGCAGGAGGTCGCAGGCCACATCAGAGGGCTCCGCGGGCCACTGGTTGGCCACCCCTGATATAAAACATTGTGCTAGAGGAGAGCCATCACAATGTTGTTTTATTGGAAACTTTACATAAAAACCTAACTAGACCATACAACAGAGCTATTTTAAGGATTACGCTGTCAGTAATAAAGGGATCATCATACAATAATTTAAGTCAATCAGACACAGAGGCTGATTAACTAGAAGGATATAGGCTGTATACTTAGCAAAGTTAATGTTCAATGTGTAGAGTGAATATTAGTAAGGCAGGCCATAGTTTATGCAATACTTTATGCTTCCACCACGAGTAGATGGAAAGAAAATGGCTACATTTCCCCAGCAGTGTTGATGTGGGAATCCTTCCTGCAGTGCTATTGTGTTCTGATGACAGGAAGCATGAGGAGCCTTTCCTGCCAACAGAACACAGCGATTAGTGTTGCTGACTATAGCTGGCGGCACTAATCATTGGGAAAAAAACAGACAGGCTGATTGTACACAAGTCAATTGATAATACAACCACAGTGCCCATACATGGATCAAAATTCCACCAGTCCCTGCTGAACTGGCCACATTTTGATCCATGTATGACCAGCTTAAAGTAGGTGATCCAGTGTTCATTTTCACTGCTAGCACATAATTGACTGATTGAAGTTAATACAGTTTTACCTCATTTACTAAGCTCAGCAAACATTCACTTGTTCTACACCTTTAAGCCAGCCATAGACAGTTCGAATCTCGGCCGGTTCAGCAGGAACCATCTGAGATCCTGACCATGTATGGGCAGGCTGAATGTACCCAAGTTGATTGATCGTTCAACTTGGGTACAACCAGCCTGTCTGATTTTACATGAGATTATTGCGGCTGTTACAGCCACTAGGAATAAATACTGTGTTCCCTGGGTGGGGATAGATTCCCCCGCCCCCCCCCCCCCCCCCCGTCAGGAAAACACAGTGGCTCAGCGGGAGGGATTTCCCATCAACACGGACAGTGATTGCAGGAAAGAAAATCGCTTAGTCTATGTCCGGCCTTAGTAAGTCAATTGTAACTCAAAAAAATTGTATGATCTGTCAACAGTAGGCGCAGTGTGAGATGAATGGACCTAATAAGACTTGTTTTTAGATTGTGAAGATGGGTAGGCAGAATGTACTGAGTATTTTTTTTACATATAGTATTCATACTCCTTGAAATTTTCCACATTTTGTCATGTTCCAACCAAAAACGTAAATGTATTTTTTGGGAGTTTATGTGATAGACCAACACAAAGTGGCACATAATTGTGAAGTGAAAGGAAAATGATAAATGTTTTTTAAAATTCTTTACAAATAAATATCTGAAAAGTGTGCCGTGCATTTGTATTCAGCCCCCTTTAGGCTGGGTTTATACTGCAGCACGGAGTGGCTCACAGCAGGAGTCCAATGGATCCCTGTTCACTGTTTCAGGTCTGATTTCAGTCTGAATTTTTGGCTGAATTTGGACCTAACACGGACCAGAAGACGCAGAGGATTCCTGTGCAATTCGTACTGGAGCTGCTCCAGAGATGTGTGAACCGGCTCCATGAAGACCTGGCCTCACTCTGATACCCTTAACTAAAATCTAGTGGAACCAATTTCCTTCAGAAGTCACATAATTGGTAAATACAGTCCACCTGTGTGTAATTGTTGAAAGAAAGCCATAAAAAGTCCTGTTTGCAGTTTGCGAGAAGCCACACGGGGGACACAGAAATCACGTGGAAGAAGGTGCTCTGGTCAGATGAGACCAAACTGTGTGGTGGAGAACTACATGGAGAACTACATGACATCAATTTGCTTAGAGCTTTACAAAGTAACAGATTCATCTTTTACCATCTGACAGCCCATGGGGTCTTACCGCTGATGGTATTTTATATGGAACTTAAACTCTTGGGTTTGAAACATAAAAGTCAACACAACATTCACAACATTAGTCCGTCCACTCCCGAGGGAAAATGAGAGAGAGAAAAAAGAAATATAAATGCCCTGAAGAACAAAATGCCAAAATTATGGGGCTCATTTATGTGTATTCATAATTATAAATCAATGGAGAATGCCATATCTCCTAAGGAGCTCTGATTCCATCGGACATGAGAAACAAGGGAATGTATGTGACCCGGTGCACATAAAAGGGTGACATTTTTGGGTAATGAACTCTTCTCCAGATCTCGTTCTGGATTCATAAGTGTTGGACGCAAGAATCAGTGGGGGCATATGATTAGAGTATGTATGTTAGCCTCTTATGCCGTGTACCGTGTTCGGGTTGTAAAAAATTAAGTATTTTTTTAATGTCATTAAAAACGATCGTGTGTAGGCTCCAGAGCATTTTTCACGATGTAAAAAATGGGCATTAAAAATTTCGAACATGCTCTAATTTTTCACGTCGTTTTTAACGTTGACGTTTTTTACATCGTAAAAAATGGTCGTGTGTGGGCTTTAACCAGGTGAAAAAAACGCGCATGCTTAGAAGCAAGTTTTGAGACGTGAGCGCTCGTTCTGGTAAAACTAGCGTTTGTAATGGAGTAAGCACATTCATCACGCTGTAACAGACTGAAAAGCGTGAATCGTCTTTTACTAACACAAAATCAGCAAAGGCAGCCCAAAGGGTAGCGTCATCCGAATGGAAATTCCCCTTTATAGTGCCGTCATATGTGTTGTACGTCACCGCGCTTTGCTAGAGCATTTTTTTTTTCACGATCATGTGTAGGCAAGGCCGTTTTAATGATCGGGTTGAAAAAAACTTTGTTTTTTCCAGACCCTTAAAAACTTCATTTTTTACAACCCAAAAAAACAGTCGTGTGTATTAGAGCTTATTTTTCTAGTTCCTAGTAAAGCCAATTGAACTGTTGGCCTTTTCAAATTCCTCATAAATGTCTGTGAGCTTATACTATGTAAGGTGAACTGGTCCACTGATCCTTGTTTAGAAATGATATAAAAAGCTGATTTTTTTTCTTTGCTAATTAATTACACTATTTTACAATGGGGACACCATTGTAACCTGCTACACAGGTCTATGTAATATACCGGTAATATTTAGCAATGGCTGAGGCTGGCAATCACATAGGTTACTGTCTTTGCAATTGGAAAAAAAACATTACAGAGAACATGCATGCAGAAGTAATTTGGTAAAAGTAAAGTGCAGAAGTAAATTGGTATCAAATGAGGCAAACTGCAATTAGTTTTTTTCTATATACTGAATATGTAGGCATATTTATCTTATTTGCAGAAAGAAAGACCTTATAATAAATAATGATTGCCTGAATTCATGAACTGCATGATTCTCTGTAGTTCAGACAGATCTTTATGTAAATGTTTAAATCCAAATTTTTATTGCCAATTAACCTGATTGGTCACCATTGACAGGAAGTTTCATGATATTTCAGTTCCCTTCAATACAGCTTCGCTATTGCACTCAGATATACTATACCATACCTCTAGTAACACCAAGAGACACCTACCTCAGGCTACCTGGCATAACTCAAGCCCAAAAGTAAAGCTACTACGTTCTCTCAGCTCAGATTACTACTCATTGAATGATCATCGTATAGTTTTTTTTTTATTCCACAGTTTTCTGGATTGACAGGCAGATTATCTAAACCCCTGATGAAGGACAAATTTCATCAACCATTATTCAGCAATTTTCTAAGAAAAATTAGTACAAGAATATAATCCACATTTTATAAACTCATATAGACAGAATTAAAAGGTTCCAGCTATTTTCTTCCTTTAGTGCATGGGTTTTTAAACTACAGCCTTCCAGTTGTTCAGGAACTACAATTACCATCATGCCTAGTCAGTGTGTTACAATGCCTCATGGGATGTGTAGTTCTACAACAGCTGGAGGGCCGTAGTTTGAGGATCCCTGCTTTAGTGTTTTTGTTTTTATTTGGTACTTACAGGAGAGTGGTACTTACCTAAGCTTTCCATGTGCCACCAGTTTTTCAGTATCACCAAAGGCCAGCAGTATAAGAACAGAGCAAAAGGGAACACTTACAGAACTGGTTTAATTAACAAGGCTGCTGTATATATATGGCCTAGACTACATTAAACTGATGTCACTTTATATTTGACCAATTTGTTATTCTATATATTTATTTCATTTTTCAGCAGGAGAATGGAAAGTTTCTGTCTTCACTAGCAACATTCCATCCTCCGGGACAACATCTCAAGTATACATCATGTTTTATGGACATCTACGAACATCAACACCTGTTTTTCTGTACAGTAGCCAAGACGATGCATTCCAGAGAGGACACGAGGATACTTTTGATGTATGTATCATATAAGTAACCTACATGTCTTCAGTCAGTGGCAGGGGTAGTTACATTTCACGCATTCCTACAATACTTCATGGATTAACAGCATTATAGCAGCACTTCTAAAAATAATAGTCATAGTCAATACTGTATTGCTTGTGGGCTATCCTGAACACTGACGGAAATCACCCACTGTCATAGTGGCTGTGTCAACTGCCAAAGTGAGTCCAAATATTTATATGGAGAATGCAGTAGAAGGGACAAGATATGGACCATGAATCTTTTTTGTATTCCATTTTCTAGAATATATGCAGAACCCTGCACAATAGTGTGAATGTCCTATAAGGGTGGCAGTGATCGCCTACACTGGGGTTCTGATAACAGTTAAGGCATGGGAGAGTACTTGATTTTATGCATTAAAGTTTTTAATACAAAACCTTTTTGGTTATAGTAGGAAATGATTAAAACCCCAGTTAGTGTGCAATCTTTTTGCTTTTTATTCTGGGTACAAGAATTTTGAGAAAATTTGCCCCACCATTTTCTGTTCTGATGATAATCAGGACACATAAAGAGGGTACATTTCTCCAGCAGAGGTTTAATCAAAGCTAAAAGAAAGCAACTTTTTTGGCTAAAGATATACTTTAAGGAAAGTATTTAAATTGCTTTTGTTATTCTTGGTATAGCTATTGCCTTTGTATATTACTGTGGTTCATTGGCTGACTGAATCAGAAGTCGCTCTACCTGTCTGAAAGTTCCCACCTGACTCTTCATACCCTCTGGTAACTGCATAGATCTTCCCTGCAACACAAAAAGTCACTCTACCTGTCTGAGATTTCCCACCTGACTCTTCATACCCTCTGTTTTCTCCTTCTTCTTCTTCTTCTTCTTCTTCTTCTTCTTCTTCTGCATTCCTCTTTTCTCTGAGACTTGTCTAATTTCTCTCCTCTGTATCTGCCATCATCCTAGGTGACTTTAACATTCCAATCAATATTAATTCTGCAATCACTTCTCAACTACTCAAATTAACCTCCTCTTTTAACCTAACACAATGGACACAATCCACCACTTACTCTAACGGCAATACTCTGAACCTCGTATTCTCCCATCGCTGCACTCCCTACAACTTCTCTAACACCCCCTTTCGTCTCTCTGATCACAACCTTATCTGTTTCACACTCTACATGTCTCCTACCTCCCATGCTGCCAACCAACAAACCACTACCCGCAGAAACCATTTCAACCTCAACCCTTCCCTTTTTCATTCTGCTACTGATGGCCTTTATGACACCCCTGTCCTGCCCAGACCTAACCACTTCCATCTACAACAACACGCTGTCATCCTCCCTAGATGTACTTGCTCCTCTTTGTACATGCAGAACCAGGCCCCATCTGCCACAACTCAACACAACACAACTGGCAAACAGACGCCACCAGAAGTCTCAAGAGACGCAGCCATACTCTTAAGCGAGCATGGTGTAAATCAAAATCCCTACAAGACTTTACCCTCTACAAATCTACCCTTCTTAAATGCAACTCCTGCCTCCACACTGCTAAACAAACCTACTACAACACTCACATCAAAACCTTCTCGTCAAAACCCTCTCACATCCCACTGCCCCCACCCACCAACTTGCTTACCGCTCAACAGATTGCCAACCATTTCAAAAGCAAAATAGACATAATTTGCAAGGAGATATCCAGCATTCAACTTCCTCCCCCACCCATCACATCAGGACCAACACCACACTCAATACTCTCCTCCTTATGCCCAGTTACCGATGAAGTTGATAAACTCCTTTCCATGTCTCACTTCACCACATGTCCCCTTGACCCTGTCTCCTCACAATTACTGCAAACTACCTTCCTGCTGTATCTTAAACTCCCTAACCCACTTCTTCAACCTCTCCCTCTCCTCTCGCACCTTCCATTCCCTGCTCAAACACACACTGGTTACCCCCATACTTAAAAAACCCTCACCTGTTTGAATAACTTAAGACCCATCTCCCTGCTCCCATTCGCCTCCAAGCTCATCAAACTTCTTGTCCATGACCGAATAAGTCGCTACCTCATGGACACTTCTCGACCCCCCTACAGTGCGTCTCCCATCCACAACATTCTACTGAAACTGCCCTACTAAAACTTACCAATGACCTACTATCTGCTAAAACCAATAGCCATTACTCCATACTCATACTCTTAGACCTCTCTGCTGCCTCTGCTGACACAGTTGACCACCTGCTCCTCCTCAGCAAACTACACTCCCTCCGTGATTCTGCTTTTTCCTGGTTCTCCTCCTACCTATCTCAGCGCACTTTTAGTGTCACTTGCCACTCCATCTTCTCCGCTCCTCTTCCTCTTTCTGTTGGGGTACCCCAAGGCTTCGTCCTTGGGCCCCTCCTATACTCGTTCTATACCTCTTCCCTGGGCCAGTTGATAACCTACAATGGC
Organism: Rana temporaria; assembly: GCF_905171775.1. Lineage (NCBI taxonomy): Eukaryota > Metazoa > Chordata > Amphibia > Anura > Ranidae > Rana > Rana temporaria. The sequence continues at coordinate 321,884,206 of NC_053493.1, forward strand.
TTCCAATACCACCTCTACGGCAACGACACCCAGATCTATCTCTCCACTCCTTAACTCACCCCTCGATCTCCTCACAAATCTTAAACTTACTGAATGACATATCGGTATGGATGTCACACCACTTCCTCAGGCTCAATCATTCTAAAACTGACCTTGTTATATTTCCTCCTTCCCGGTCCCCCCCATAACTTTACTATTAAGTTCAACAGCACAACCATTGGTCCCTCCACACATGCCAGGAAGCTGGGTGTAATCCTTGACTCTGACCCCTACTTCAGCCCCCACATCCAATCACTGGTTAAATCCTGCCACCTTAACCTCTGCAACATCTCCAGAATTTGACCCTTCCTGACTAATGACACAACAAGGCAACTTATTCACTCCTTGACTACTGCAACTCTCTCCTTAATGACCTCTCCTTACACAGGCTATCCTCCCTTTTGTCTATTATGAATGCTGCTGCTAGACTAATACACCTCACTAACCGATCTGTGACTGCTGCTCCTCTCTGCCAACTCCAACGTAGTTCAAAATGCTAACCACAACATACAAGGCCATCCACAACATCGCCCCCAGCTACATCACCAACCTCTCGGCAGGTATCGCCCAAATCCTCCGCTCCTCCCAGGACCTACTGCTCTCTATCCCCCTGTTACATCCTCCCATGCTCACCTTCAGGACTTCTCCAGAGCCTCTCCCATCCTCTGGAACTCCCTGCCCCAGGTATGTCCGATTAGCCCCTAATCTGTCCACCTTTAGGAGATCCCTGAAAACTCACTTATTCAGGGAAGCCTATCCCATACCCATCTAACAACTGCCACCCCCATCAAATCATTCCCTGCATCTATTACCCTTTGTACCACCACTCCTTCCCTTTAGAATGTAAGCTCTATGAGCAGGGCCCTACTGTCCCTTCTGTATTGAACTGGACTGTAATTGTGCTGTCCCCCCACCCCCCCTCTACATTGTAAAGCGCTGCGTAAACTGTTGGCGCCATATAAATCATGTATAATAATAATATACCCAAAGTGAAAATGCTATTTCTATATTTCAGGTTAACATTGGAGATGTTGGGGAGGTTTATAAGATACGCATTGGACACACCAATTCTGGGGCATCCCCTGGCTGGCACTGTGAAGAGGTAACTTTTCTGTACTCATTACAGCTTAAAAAACATGCTAGCATACTGCATAGCATTTTCTTTTACTTGTGTTTTTCATATAATGTATCACTGTAGTTAAATTTAAAGTTTATGCAAGGCTCTTCTTTATTACCTAAAGATATTTAGTTCTGCTATTGTCATCAAGTCTCCCTATGAGACATAGTTCAGGTCTTGGAAAATCACTGTAGTTTTAGACCAGTTAAACCAGAGCACCCTTCTAGTTACACTTTTTGCATTTACAATACATTTAACATACAATACTTTTTTATAATGTGGGTGTGTATCTTTTGGAACATTAAGGGTACTAATGGTACCCTGTACTTGTTCCCCTGGGGTGGGTGGTTATTATAAGATTCTAGGTTCCCCTCTATGTTCTTTTTGGGGGGGTGTGGGGAAGAGGACCTTACCCCACATTGGAACAAGGTTCCTTGCAAGGAAGGGAGTTATTTGCAATCCCGCTAGAGAGGGAAAAAGTATGTGGCCTGATCTGGTTCAGGAAGTTGGAGCCCACACTTACTGTCCTCCCTTTATTTCTACCCATGCCGCATGCAAGTATAAAGGTGTTTATGGAATTTTTAGAGGAACATATTGTATTTTTTTATTTTTTTTAAGGGACAGTACACAAATAAAGTTGTGGATTTCTCTTTAATATTTCAACCAGACACTTATCCAGGAGTGCAGCCTGGCCAGCCAAGAAAGGGACGACAATGAGCACGTGCCTTTCAATTTCAGGGGGTACATTTCAAGGAAGGAGGGCATAGTCTCTCTACCCCCCCTGCCCCTTTAAGGCACCTTGTCTCAGTGTTGATAGACTAGGCCTCTTCTCCACATACAGTCCCCCACAAAGTATGTTGGAGTTTGTGGGGAGCTCTTTAAGGGAATCTGGATATCCCCTTTTTAAAAGGGACTACAGGTATCTTTCCTTTTCCAGGGGAATGACTACAGTGGTATTTAGTATTACGTAAAATGTGAATTGGTAAATAAACCCACCAACCCCATGAAAAATCTATTTCACAGGACATTGGATAGGCACCTAAAATGTCCCCCAATGTAAATCCATCACAAAATCCAGTAAGTCCATTATCAATCACAATGACCTTCTGCCTGATGATGTTTCCTCACCGTACTCCCATCGCTAAATGACCCCCAACAGTGCAGTAGTCTAAACACAGCACTAGGGATCCTTGGTGACGCAATTAACCATATTTGGTCAGTTTTGGCACTAATGCACTCCTGTACTCATTCCTTTGGGGGTTGTTAAAAGGGGCTTCCAGATTCCACTATAACCCCCCTCCCAATAACCCCTACATCCTTTATGAGGGACTGTTTAAATGCATGTGGCTTGGTACGGTATATGAAGGAAAGGCACACCCTCCCTGCCCTACTTTTCCTGACCACCCAGGTTGCATGCCTGGATAATTCAATTAGAACACTAAAGTAAACCCCATGCTATTTTTCATTTATTTATTTTTTAAATGTCACTTTCAAGTACTGTACTGTATTGTAATGTTTGACAATACCATGTGCAACTTTAAGGCACCCCCAAGCATGTTACTTCATGGATTTGTGTATTTTTAATGTTGCTCTTTAAACCACATCTAAAAACCTTTCCTTGCTAAACGATATTATTATTTTTTGCACTGATTTGACTCGCCTGACAGTACCCAGCTACCAATACCATTTTTTCAACAATAGTTAACCTATTAGCCTTAAAAAGGGCAGAAAAAAATAGCTAGTTTCACCTTCCATAGACTTCACTGGGGTTTGGGAGCTTCCCACTCGATACATGAAACCTGTCTCGAACTAAACCCAGGCAGAATAAGGTAGTATACAGTATGTCACTGTATCTCTTAATTATGGTCTAGCTGACAAAGATAAACTTTGGGAATTATTGCCGTATTGGCCATACAGTATTGGAAATGGTACACTGTGGAGTGCATATATCAACATTTTTACTTTAAAATTATTTAACATTAAATTTAAAAATGTATGTATGGAAATGTGTCAATCTATTCCAAGCACTAGTATATAAAAAATCTCATACTGAATAGAGTTTAAAATCTTGTGCATGCGCAGAAAGATGTGCACATGTGCGTAAAAGATCCCTCTGCATAAAGATTATTTGTACAAATTAGTTTTTTTCCTTTAATAATAGAAGTTCATACTTCATGCAGTTTTATGCTTGCACATTCAACAACAGCAGGTAGACCCACAGACATTAGAGGACATTTTAGACAATAGTTTAGAAATCACAAAATGAACACATGAAATCAAATCCACTCATTTTGTTGTTGGTCTCTGCAGGTTCAGCTGTTGAACGTTTTCTCCAATGAACAATTCTGTATTAAAGTAAAACGCTGGCTTTCTCAAGATGAGGATGATGGGGAGATCTGCAGAGAGCTTCCTATACTGAGACATGGCCAGGCGAAACTGTCAGGTAATAATGCCATTTTATTGTCTGATCTGCTAAGCTTAAACTGACTGATTTGATGAAATCTTTGGGCCAGATTCACGTAGAATCGCCCTACGCTGCGGCGGCGTAACGTATTACATTTACGTTACACCGCTGCAAGTTTTCAGCGTAAATGCTTGATTCACAAAGCACTTGCCTGTAAACTTGCGGCGGCGTAGCGTAAATCCGTCTGGCGCAAGCCCGCCTAATTCAAATGGGGCGGGACCATTTAAATTAGGCGCGTTCCCGCGCCGAACGTACTGCGCATGCTCTGTCCCTAAAATTTCCCGACGTGCATTGCGCTAAATGATGTCGCAAGGACGTCATTGGTTTCGACGTTAACGTAAATGGCGTCGAGCGCCATTCACGGACGACTTACGCAAACGACGTGAAATTTTAAAATTCGACGCGGGAACGACGGCCATACTTAACATTGGCTAGACCACCTAGAGGGCAGGTTTAGTTTTACGCCGCATATCTCTACGGAAACAACGTAAATTTACAGCGACGGGCAAAGCGTACGTTCGTGAATCGGCGTAACTAGTCATTTGCATATTCTACACCGACCACAATGGAATCGCCACCTAGCGGCCGGCCTAGAATTGCAGCCTAAGATCCGACGGTGTAAGTCACTTACACCTGTCGGATCTTAGGGCTATCTATGCGTAACCTGATTCTATGAATCAGGTGCATAGATACGACAATCGTATCTCAGAGATACGACGGCGTATCAGGAGATACGCCGTCGTATCTCTTTTGTGAATCTGGCCCAGTGTTCCTGAAAGAAAATATTTTAGGACATTTTGCACTTCTACTTGCTGAGGGGGTGCAGTCTACTCATACGTTGTTAAAATGTTTACATTTTCATTGTGTGCGGTTGTCTCCCTGCTTCTCGAATCCCTGTGGCTGCCAAGCTTTTATATTTGGATTGGTAGGGGTACTGAGCCTAACCTGGTTTTCTGCACCAATACCTCTCAGAGAAGGAGGATGGCACAGAATCATATGCTCTCTACACATTCCCCACTCCGGTCCCAGGTTCTTCTCAGTCCTGTGGCAAGGTTGGGTGCAAAAGCCCTGGAGCCTGCTCCAGCTCCATGCCACATGCAGCTTGATCTGAAGTTTTTATAATTACAGTAGTTCTTGGATATATTTTTTTAGAGCCTTGTTGGAATATAGCTGTATCCAAAAAAACAAGACATTGTATTCTTCCCATACTGTCAATATTTTAGGGAAGATTGTACCTTTCCCAAAAAATATAACTCACCCCCCCTCCCCAACTTTCCCCCAAAAATATAACTCACCCCCAACTTTCCCCAAAAAATATAACTCACCCCCCCAACTTTCCCAAAAAAATATAACTCACCCCCCAACTTTCCCAAAAAATATAACTCACCCCCCCCAACTTTCCCAAAAAATATAACTCACCAACCAACTTTCCCAAAAAAATATAACTTACCCACCCAACTTTCCCCAAAAAATATAACTCGCCCCCCAACTTTCCCAAAAAATATAACTCACCCCCCCCAACTTTGCTGAACTAACCTTCTCTTATTCCTATGCTGCTTCCTGAGATTTTTTCTTTTTTTTTTTTTGGGGAAGAAATACTATTCGGCATGCTAACCTTTTAGTAAATTATATTTTCTGAAGCCCTGAAAGCATGTGTGTTGCATATGTATTCACATCACAAAGATTTTTCAGTATTTGCTGGGATTTGTGACGCCTTAAAGGATTTTTTTAGCTTTAGTGAATGTACTTCTGAAAATCCACTGTAGATTTGTTTTTGTTTTTAACGTGGCCAGTTTAGTTGCAAAGAATGCTAGCATTTTTATTTCATTTTTTTTTCATTCCAGAAAACCAGAAAAGCAAAAACATGGTTATTTTTACATGTGACATGTGCACTAAAATGGGCTTCCCTAGAATATTTTGTTTTAATATGAGTCTCTATTGATTTGTATGCCTTACCAATAACCTGAATTTCGTTCACTGCACACTTCTATTAGAATAAGTATTTGCTTTCCAGCTGTCCATACAGGAGAGCAGGCTCTGCGAAAAATTTAGGTGGTTCAGCAATTCTATATATACTTTTCTATTTTTGATGATGCCGGCTATTTAAAATGCATTCTAAAATGTTTTACTATTAAACTGTTATACAATTCTCACAGGCTTTTTGACCACCCTCGTTATTAAACCATGTTAAACTACATTGAAAATGAACACTAGTTAAACCAACAATAGCAGAAATAGCAGAAATATAACATATACACATACAGGCATCCCAACCTGCAAAAACTCATTCAGAGAGGTGTCAAACACCCACCCCCTCCCCCACTCGCGGCAAATAAAAATGTAAATCACTTCTTCAATATTTCTTCACAGTGCTTCTGGGGAAGGGGGTATGTGACAGTGGATGGTGTCAGTTTTTTTTACGTTTCCATTTTTTTATAATTTAATTTTTTTTTCACAATGATTTTGGGGGGGAGGGGGTTGGGGCAGTGGACAGTGTTGGTAGGACAGGAGAGTGGTGTCAGTAGTTTTTTCTTATACACTTTAATTTTTATTTTATTTTTTTATATTTTTTAGGGGCTTTGGTGAGATATCAGGGGTCTAAACAGACCCCAGACATCTCCCCTTTGAGACAGAGAAAGGACTGAGGACACAGATTGCCCAGTCCCTTTCTCAGCATTGACGATGAATGAAGAGAAGACGGAAGGCTCCTGTTCATTCATAAACCTAGCAGAGTAAAGCAGAGGTTACTCTGCTTAGTTATTACAGGACACAGAAGCGATCTCGTTCACTGTGTCCAATTCCTGACAGATTCCCCCCACGGCCAGCGGGAGAGGAGGGGAGCTGGCTGCGGGGGGCAAGGGGGGCGGAGAAGGACAGGAGGGGTGGAGGAGAACATGGGGGCCAGAGGAGAATGGGGGGAGCGAAGAAGGACATGGACTGGGCCAGGGGAGGAGCACACAAAACAGGGGGAATGATTGCTGTGATTTTAGCTGACAGCCACAGGAGGGAGAGACGGAAAAGCAGTGTCAGCTAAAAAATCTATACAGGGAGATCAGAGTTCACAGCTGTCCCTCCCGCCGCACTGATCATTCTCGGGAGATCCTAAAGCACCCATCCATCTTCATGTTGAGGGCATACGTCCTGGTAAATCTCAGGAGGGGGGGGGGCGCTCGCTCTTCCCTTTCCTGACCTGCCTGTGATAAGGGTCTGGTATGGATTTTGAGGGGGACCCCACGCTGTTTTTATTTTATTTTGCCATGGGGTCCCCTCCATATCCATACTAGACCCAAAGGGCCTGGTATAGACCTGGGGGGGGAACCCCACGCTGTTTTTTTTTTGCAATTTTTTTTGCCATGTTTTTTTTTATTCAGCTTTCAGCGGGAACCCCGCTCACAGCTGATGACTCATCGGTTGTTTGGAGCGTGGTGGCTGGCTTACCGGCCCCCTCCTTGGCAACCAGCTTCATACAGTGTGTTTTACAGCGCGCTTAAAGAGAAAAAAAAATTAAACCGCAAAATGCATGAAAAACACATAAAAAACACTGGTTTGTAAACGCAAAATGCACTGAAAAACATGTCTGAAAAACGCATCAAACGCAGCTGGATGTGAACCTAGACTTAAAATTTGCCTTGAATTCATTTTTTATTATTTCCATATGCATCCAACCCTATTCTTATCTTCTACTGTTTTCCATTTTTTATAGCCAGATACTTTAAGTAACAGCAATACACTGCAAACAAGTCTTGCTATAAAAACTAGACTACTAAGCTAAGCAAACTGCATCTGGGCTTATTTATTAACATATGGAAAAGAACAGCAATTATGTGCAAAGTGTTATAACTAACAGAAACCAAATGTTAATTTCTCTGTGTCTAAAACAATTGGAACAATCAAAAATGATTGTTGACAGGTTGCTATGATCACTTTGGAAAATAAATGTTCACTTAGCTTAGTAAAAAAAGTAAAACTATGTTTATCTCAATCATTCAATTATTCAATTGCCTGCAAGCAAAAACAGGGTATTTTTTACATTTCTCTTACACGATTGGGTATCAAAAGTGAACAGAGCTTTGACTGTGACCCTATAAAGAAAGCATGGCTCCAAATCACTGCGCACACACTACCCGATGACTCCAAAACTATAAACATGGTGCTGCTGCTCCAAGCTGAGCCCACCAAGCTCAATATTAAAAAAAATACTACAAAATAGAATAGAGCTGCACTCATGTCAGCCTAGTAATTCTAAATCTAGAGGTTTGGCTTCATCTAGTCTCTTCCCATAAGCCATGCCCCTCATTTCACCCTTCAACAAACTTAAAGCGGTAAAAAAAAAAAATCCCCTGCAAAGGCAATGGCATAGTGTGCTAGTATGCATTGAATACTAGCACATTATGAAACACTTAACTTAAAACAAAGCCCTCCAGCTGGAACCACTGACAGGGCTTCCATCTTCCCTCGATCTTCCTTCCGCATTCACGAGCCTGCGATGACATCACTCCCATGAGGGCTCCCACGTGCATGTACCTGTGACATCACCAGCTACATCCAGTGTGAATATCTACTAAACATCGCAAGTTTAGTAGATATTCACTGTACCCACAGATACATCTTATTATAGGCTTACCTGTAGTTACAAGTTCAAAAAATGAGTTTACTACTACTTTAATTTATGAATGTGAAATGTGCCAGGGGGTGTGGCTTATGGGAGGAGTCAAACTTCTACATTTAGCATCACTAGACTGATATGTGTACAGCTTTGACTTAATAAATTATCTCTTCTGCCCGGCCGTACACATACTGTATATGTGGCCTCTCAGCGGGTGGACTTTAACACAGAGAGGGCGCATATATGTGACCCTATGTAAACACTTGTCTGTGCTGAGAGCACGCACCCTGTGCATTCCTAGCACAATTACCAGCGGGGTCCTGAAAGCTCCCAATGCATACTTGTAATTGGGAGCTTTCAGATCATGTGACTGCTGTGCTGGGCAATCACAGTGGTCACATGACCCGAATGCCTGCCTCCACCTCCCATTCATATATATGTGAATCGGAGGATGCGTTTTGAACCAAACCAGCTTTCTATAGAGGCGGATCACATATCTGCGGTGCAGTGCAATTTCAGTGCAAATCTGAACAAAGTCCTGTGCATTTTCTGAGCATTGCAGTGCGATTCAGATGCAACTTCTAGGCTCGTTGCTGTCTATGGGAATGCATCTGAGTCACACATTTGTCCCCAGTTTTGAATACGAATTGATAAAAACCAGTGGGGGTCCCTGGATTTTAAGGGGAACCTCACACTACAATTAAAGTAAAAAAGGCATGGGGGTCCCCCCAAATACATACCAAACCCCTAAGTCTAGTATGCATTTTAAGGGGAACCTTACACCAAACTTGTTTTTAAAAATTGTGTGGAGTTCCCCTCAAAATCCATACCAGACCTTAGGGTCCCCCACATTTTTTTTCCTTATTTTTTTATTGCCGGCAATTTTTTGTTTTATAATCAACTGTCAGCGGGGTAAATTCGCAGCTGAACCTCTGAACAGCTACTTTGAAAATTCCCCATTAAAATAGACAGGGAATTCACACCGGACATGTGTAAACCTAGCCTTAGAGCTTTTTGAATTATGTACACAAGAGAGGCTTTTACAGGTAAATAACATAACTAAAATACATTAAATGCATATATGTGTTAAAATACTGTGGGAAGACTGTTGTTGAATTGAATGTTCTGGTGACATAGCCTCTTTAAGCATTGCAGGTTTCGGTTATGTGTGGAACATGTGACCTGAAGATCGTGGGTGGGATATAGAGAGGGGGGTGATGTGCATTATGGGATCAGTATTCATGAACTGAGGGAACTCTTGTGGGACCAGGTTGTAATATAAAAAAAAACAAAGCAATGTAATCCGGACAGCAGGGTATGTGGGTCTAAAATGAAGGGTTTTCTGTATCACTGTGAAGTATTTAAATAAATAGGTTTGCTGAATTGAATATCATGCTTTCTTTTTAGTGACAAAATACAAAGTTCAGGTTATCACAGGAGACCTGTGGAATGCAGGAACAGAAGCCAATGTCTACATGTGCCTCAATGGACAATATGGTGACACAGGATCAAGGCAATTGATAAGATCAAATAAGCCAACTCCATTCCTTAAAGGGCAAGTAAGTAATTAGGATTTTGTTCATGGTTCAGATCCACCAAGCGGCCACACACAGGTTCTAAACAAATTTTATTCTTCCACATGTGCCTGACTCTTAGCAAAACAAGATGTTTTTTTAACCCAAAGCAATGGAGATTATTCTCACCCCCATATAAAATACATGAAGCACAGTGTTCTTGTCTCCACAGCGATAATAAAGTGTGACTAAAGCCAAAAAAAAAATCATTTTGGATAGAGTAATGGAGGGTTATAATCTCTGTCAGTTCTTTTTTGTCATTTGTGTCCTACAGGGAAGATTTTCCTTCACTTCCTGTTGCATAGCCAAAACAGGAAGTGAGAAGACATCTTTCCATTATTAGGGACATTTCTGGGTGTCATCAGGGTCACCAAATTGAGTATCCTGACTAGAAGATTTCTCTTCTAATACTTTTTTGATGTCACCCCATTTTTTTTTTTTATATCTTACTTTTACTTTCAATGATAATGGTAAACAGGACAAATAGAGATGGTGAATCTCCCTAACGAAGGCACAGACAGCAAGAGGAAAAACAAATAATGGAAATCCATCTCTACTTTATCCAAAACTAAAAAAAGGTTTTGCCATTAGTTACACTTTAAAGCGGGAGTTCACCTGAAATTATTTTTTTAACATTAGATGGATGCTCATTTTGTCAAGGGGAATCGGGTATTTTTTTTAAAATCGAAGCAGTACTTACCGTTTTAGAGAGCGATCTTCTCTGCCGCTTCCGGGTATGGTCTTAGGGACTGGGCGTTCCTATTTGATTGACAGGCTTCCGACAGGCTTCCGACGGTCGCATACATCGCGTCACGAGTAGTCGAAAGAAGCCGAACGTCGGTGCGGCTCTATACGGCGCCTGCGCACCGACGTTCGGCTACTTTCGGAAAATCGTGACGCGATGTATGCGACCGTCGGAAGCCTGTCGGAAGCCTGTCAATCAAGTAGGAACGCCCAGTCCAGCAGCCCATACCCGGAAGCGGCGGAGAAGATGCATCTCTAAAACGGTAAGTACTTCTTCGATTGTAAAAAAAAACACCCGATTCCCGTTGACAAAACGAGCCTCAATCTAATGTAAAAAAAAAAGGTTTTTGGGTGAACCTCCACTTTAAGTACAAGAGTCAGGTGTTCCATACAATGATGACCCCCTAGTTAGCAATTTACAACATCCTTATTTCAAAATTTGAAGTCTTCAAGCACTAGAATGACATCACTACATGGGTAAGAGCCGGTTCACACTGGGGGCGACGTCCCATTCTATGCAATAGAACCGTTCTAATAGGAGCGACGCAAGTCGCTCCGACTTAGAAAAAGGTTCTTGTACGACTTTGGGGGCGGCTCGGGGCGATTTGCATTGACTTCTATACAGAAGTCATTTTGCTAATCGCCTCTGAAGTCGTCTTCAGGACGACTTGCAGAGTCGCCCCCGAAGTCGTGCCGCTGCAGAATGAACTGACTTTTAGTTGTCTCCATTTACTGAGCGATGGCTCCTAAATTGGTGCAGCCCCTGAAATGGAAGTTAAATATAACAATATACAGTGTAAGGTATATTACTTTAGCACCCCTGCTTTCTGTTTGCCTCTCATTCCCCTCAAAAAAAGTAACATTTTTTCATACGCAAAGTATTGCTTAAGAATTGGTGGAGGAGGCAAGTGTGGTGACCTTAGCGGTTCTTTGTGGGACCTTAGCGGGAAGACATAGTTTTAGGGTACACATAAAGATGAACCATATCAGCCCCAGAAGATTTTATGCCCTTAACCACTTCAGCCCCAGACCATTTTGCTGGTCAATGACCGGGCCACTTTATGCGATTCAGCACTGCGTCGCTTTAACTGACAATTGCGCGGTCGTGCGACGTGGCTCCCAAACAAAATTGGCGTCCTTTTTTCCCCACAAATAGAGCATTCTTTTGGTGGTATTTCATCACTTCTGTGGTTTTTAGTTTTTGCGCTATAAACAAAAATAGAGCGACAATTTTGAAAAAAATAATATGTTTTACATTTTGCTGTAATAAATATCCCCCAATATTTTTTTTCCTCAGTTTAGGCCGATACGTATTCTTCTATATATTTTCCGTAAAAAAAATCGCAATAAGCGTTTATTGATTGGTTTGCGCAAAAGTTATAGCGTCTACAAAATAGGGGATAGTTTTATGCCATTTTTATTAATATATTTTTTTTTACTAGTAATGGCGATCAGCAATTTTTATCAGTACTTCGACCTTATGGCGGACACTTCGGACACTTTTGACACATTTTTGGGACCATTGGCATTTTTATAGCGATCAGTGCTATAAAAATGCATTGATTACTGTAAAAATTTCACTGGCAGGGAAGGGGTTAACACTAGGGGGCAAGGAAGGGGTTAATTATGTTCCCTAGGTGTGTTCTAACTGAAGGGGGGGTGGGACTGACTAGGGGAAATGACAGATCGCTGTTCATGCATTGTAAGAACAGACGATCAGTCATGTCTCCCTCTGACAGGACCGGGAGCTGTGTGCCTGAAATGCGAAATGACGTAAGTTTACATCGTTTCGCGCAGCCGAGCCGACCTACCGCCGTAAAACGGCGGCGGCTGGTCAGCTAGTGGTTAATGACCGGGCCATTTTTTGCAATACATCACTGCATTACTTTAACGTGTGACATTATAAAATGTATGTTCTTTTTTTCCCCCACAAATAAAGCTTTCTTTTGATAGTATTTTGATCAAGACTGCGTTTTTTTTTTTTTTTTGTGTTTTACACATACATATCGTGTAAAAAATAAATAAAAAATCTCCTCATCAATTTAGGCCAATATCTATTCTGCTACATATTTTTGGTAAAAAAATCCCAATAAGCGTATATTGATTGGTTTGCGCAAAAGTTGTAGCGTCTACAAATATATATATATATTTAGGGCATTTTTATTTACGTTTTACTTGTAATGACGGTGATCAGCGATTTTTAACGAGACTGCGACATTGATCGGACACCTAGCTGACACTTTTCTGGTGACCAGAGACATTATTACAGTGATCAGTGCTAAAAATATGCACGGACATTGTACTAATGACACTGGCGGGGAAGTGGTTAACATCAGGGTGATCAAAGGGTTAAACTGTGTGGGGGGATGAGCTCACTGCATGGACACTCTGATCTGTGTTCCTGATTAGCAGGAACACTAGATCACAGTGTCCATGCCTGACAGAACAGCAGTCTGCTTGTTTACATTGGCAGACCGCCGTTCTGTCTCTGTGGGGGCGATCTCAGGTGGCCGGTGGACATCACGTCTGCCAAGTCCACTAATTGGCTCCCCCTGTTGCTGAGCAGCGCGTGATCGTGGCTTCGGCAGTGCACGCCACCCAGTTGCTATTGACAAAATCAAGTACAGGTACGTGATTTTGCCTAATTGAACCGTCTTGCCCATATTTAAGGCTCCATTTACACTTGTATGACTCTGGTGCAACTTTGATGCAATTTTGGATGGGTGCAACTTGGATATGACTTTGGCTTTGACCAGTGATAATGAACAACTGTTACATTGTATAACAGTCAGGTATGACTTTTGTAGCACTACCCCCGAAGGAGCTGCTGGTTTGTTTTGGGTGGCATGTTACCTCATGGCTCTTCCGCCGGCCTAGGGGTGTATGGTGCATATAGCAGTAACGGAATGTCCACGACAGGTGTCTTTTGCTGTGCTCTTTATTACCCAGTCCGGTAAAAACATTAAAACTTGTGATGAAGAGTAGAGGTGAAGTAGAAGTAGAAATCGCAGACTCAGGCGCAACAATAGGGAAACGGTCCTGCTTCCAACAATACTTTGTATTCTTCACCACTCCAGCCAGAGTGGGTATAGCGTACCTGGACAGGCCTCTCTCACTGACCTGGCAGCCAGAGTACTGCTCGAACTTGTAGGAAAGGTCTATGCCACAGACCCTCCTGAACTCCTTTAGATAATTTTCAGGTACCGACTGAGAGGTGACCAGTCTCTCAGTGTCCAGCTACCTTGATCCCTGGTGGTTTGTCGAGACCCTATTGGATCGCCAGCTTCTCATTGGCTCTCCTCAGAGGGACTCCCCACCGAACAGCTATCCCGCTTGGGATCTTCAGGATTGGGAACCCAGTCAACCACTTGGCTCCCTGCCACAGCTCAAATGTTCCGGACCAACATGGTCCCGGAACCAGGAACTCAGCGTGGCACGCGCACCCCAGCCTGGAAGTCCATTTTGCCAGGGTGCCGTGATGCGCAGTCACCCTAAAGGTGGGTACCGCACTCCGAAGAAGAACCCAGACTAATGGTGTCTGCCCCATAAATACCCTCCCCCAGCATGCACAGCGAGGCTAAACCCTCCTGATTGGCTGCTGGGGAAGAGCACCCAAACCTCGACTACACTGCTGCCACCCACAGTCCTGGGGTAGGAACTACACCCCAGTAACAATAGACAGCCCACAGCATGGGCTCCTCCATGCCTCTTATCAGTTTGGTTGCCCTTCTCTGCACTTTCTCCATTCCCCGATATCCTTTTTTAGAACTGGTGCCCAAAACTGAACTGCATAGTCCAGATAAGGTCTTACTAATGATTTGTACAGAGGCAAAATAATATCTCTCTCTCTGGAGTCCATACTTCTCTTAATACAAGAAAGGACTTTGCTCCCTTTGGAAACCACAGCTTGGCATTGCATGCTATTATTAGGCTTATGATCTACCAAAACCCCCAGATCTTTCTCCACCATTAATTCCCTCTTTTGTACTCCCATTAGTTTGTAAGATGCATGTTCATTCCTAACCCCCTAGTTGCTTTAAGCTGCTTTAGCATTTCCATAGACTTTTATAGGGTAAAAAGAAGTTTGGTGTCACATCCAGGCCGTTCTATCACACGAACAAGCTACACAAGGCACCATGGGGGTGGACAGGCTGAAAGAGGGGGGTTGCCCATTCTGAATGAGTACAAATAGAATGAATGTCTAAAAAGGGAGCAAACTATTGACCTATTGTACTAGCGGTTCCAGTCTGCTAGTGGACAGCACCAGAGTATATGAACTGTAAATAAACACTACATTATTCTACCACCAAATTGCTAAACTGTGACCTTAGTAATACCAACCTACCTGGATTGCTCTGGCAGTAAATTTTTCACTTTATATACAGAAATGTGTTACCGACAGACAACAATGCAAAGTGTAAGCAGATAGCTGTGTGCAGTATGCTATATATGCAGAACTCTGTACCTGACCAATCCATTTCACACATACTACCCTTATCTTATTATGTATAATTTGTATGCATGCAGGTATCTAGAAACATTTTTAATTACTTACAGACTATTGTTTAGACAAATGGAGCAGTAAGTCCCCTATTAAACTTTTGGCTACAGTCAATTTGAATTTGGTTCCCCTGGCTTCCAGGATTAAGATTAAGATCCTGTTGACAAAATTGTGCTGCTGTTGGAATGATGATGTCTGGCAATTATGTGACTTCATTTTAAATAATTGATTACAGTAGTATAACTAAATTGCTTTTATTGTAATTAAATAAAAAAGTAATTTTTATAATCCAAGTGAATGTCAAAACATTTACAGTACATTTTAAAACGACATCACCAGTTATACAAACTATATTAGACACTTATTTAATAAAACTTACTTCTTAATTGCTTTTGTTTAGACTGATACTTTCTTTATGGAAGCTGTTCATCTTGGTGAGTTACACACAGTCATCATAGGACATGATGGACTTGAACCAGGTAAGGATCGGTTCACTATTAAATTCTATAGTATCAGTTTTGTACAGCATAGTTAAAGTATAGTAGTAGGATCTTTGAGAACTTTTTTGCCAAGACTCCAGTGACAGTTTGCTATGTGATGTGTAGGTAGGTGCTGGGTTACAGCAATATAGAGATGGAGATATTGCTCTTTATTCTTCTCTCCCTTTACTGAGATACTGATGCTATGCTGCACCATCCTCCTCGTCAGGCTTATCATCCCAGTCACCC
Source organism: Rana temporaria (assembly GCF_905171775.1). Taxonomy (NCBI): domain Eukaryota; kingdom Metazoa; phylum Chordata; class Amphibia; order Anura; family Ranidae; genus Rana; species Rana temporaria. Next base: position 321,899,979 of record NC_053493.1, read on the forward strand.
TTATGCCTTGTACACATGATCAAAATTTCCGATGAAAAAAGTCAGACGGAATTTTTTCATCGGATATTCCGACCGTGTGTGGGCCCCATCGGACTTTTTTCCATCAGAGTTTAGAAATAGAACATGTTTTGTTTTTTTCCAATAGAAAAAATCCTATCGGAAATTCCGATCGTCTGTGTGGAACTTCGACAGAGAAAAAAACATGCATGCTCAGAATCAAGTCGATGCATGCTCGGAAGCATTGAACTTTTTTTTCTCGGCTCGTCGTAGTGTTTTACATCACCGCATTTTGGACGGTTGGAATTTGATCTGACAGTGTGTATGCAAGACAGCTTGAACAGAATTCCGACAGAAAATTCCATCGGATTTTATCCCATCAGAAATTCCGATCGTGTGTACAGGGCATAACCCGACTTTTTGCAGAAGTCTTTTGTCTCTTCACATGACACACAGTGGGTTAATTACAAAAGCTTGAGGCTACAGGGCAGTTCACAGCAGGGGTCCGGTGCATCCCTGTTCACCGTTTCAGGTCTGATTTCAGTCTAAATCTTTGGCTGAATTTGGACCTGAAACAGACCAGAAGATGCACAGGACTCCTGTGCAATTCGCTCTGGAGATGAGTGAACCGGCTCCATAGAGAGCCGGTCACAATCTCCTGACATGCCAATTGTATGCAGGGAAATCCACATCCAAGTCGCAACAGTGTGAACCCAGCCCAAGAGTGCAAAATCTGGTGCAGCTGTGCATGGTAGCCAATCCGCCTCTATCTTCAGCTTGTTCAATTAAGTTTTCACAATAAAACCTGGAAGCTGACAAGTTTCTAAACAGAGCTGAACCTGATTTTGTACCCCACAGGGTCTATTTCAGATCTTTCCAGATGCTGCGCAGTCTTCAATGATGCAGAGAGCAGGGTTGTCATCTAGTCCATGACATCCTGTACTCATAGCATATCCTCAGTCTAAAAAGTTTAATAATGCTAGACATCCTACAATCAGGAAGACTGATAACTTCCGAGGGGAGAAAAATATTATCGTAGGGGCCAGCAAAGGAGAGGAGATGAGTACTGCAGCCAGAGCTGCTATTTTCATTTTACACCCCCAGACAGAGCTTAAAAAATGGGCCCAGATATGGAAACTAATGCCTCGTACACACGACCAGTTTTTTAATCTGGAAAACTGCCATGACAGCTTTTGGCAGGGAAATCTGGCCGTGTGTCTGCTCCATTGCAGTTTTCCCAACAGGAAAACCGCCGGGAATCCTGGCGGGAAAAATGAATACGTGTTCTCTTTTTTCCTGCCGCGATTCCTTGAGGTCTTTTTCCTGCCAGTTTTCCTATGGTAAACACTGCGGTGGAGCATATACACGTCGGCTTTCCCGGCCAAAGCTCTTATGGCAGTTTTCCTGTTAGGAAAACCAGCCGTGTGTAGGGAGAAAAAATGCTGCGAGCAGGTTCTCGGCTTTCCCCTTGGGTTTCCCGGCGGTAAAAGTCCACTGGGAAACCCGTACATGTGTACGAGGCATAAGAGTTAATTATAGCTGATCTAGAAAGTTTGCTCTCTCTTAGGTATCATTTGACCAGCCATATTTTGCATACAGCTATGTGAATGTCATTTTGATGCAGATTATTTAGATTCAAATTTGTTCAGTTCCTAATTTATTCAAGATGACTAAATCAGCTTTGCAGATGTTGTTTTAGAACAAATGAACTGATATTTCAATTGCAAGTGGTTCTTTGTGCCAAGAGTACTACTCTCTATAAAAGGTTTTAAAAGGCTTTTCATAACACCTGCACACATTCAGAGAAATCAAGTTTCATTATTAATGGGCTTTTCATGGTCTGTACACATTATAATTATCCTTATTTTATTCTTGCTAGGCAATGGTTTGTACCTGGAGAAAGTCAATGTTTACGATGAACTTAAGGACAAAGAATACTCCTTTTTATGCTACAGGTTTGAAAAAAAAATCTCTAAGTTTATTTTTAGTTTCAGTTTTATTCTGTTGCTGATTTTCCACAGTTTGTATTAAATTATGATAACAGAAGGTAAACCGACTTTAGAGTCTCCACTCCGGCATATACGTCCCTCATTCTGTTCATTCCACTGAGGGTGCGAGACCTGGAAGACCAATCAGACAGCACTTACCGGTATGTCAGTGTACAGAAACTTGCCCATGTTTCGGAAGCCCATACTTTCATACTTAAATGTCTGTTGTCAGTCACTACCAAATAAGTGTCAATAATCAATGCATACAAGCCCTAAATCTGTAAAAACATTAGTCTATTATTCGATTTATTACTGTATTTATCGGCGTATAACATGCACAGGTGTATAACACGCACCCTAACTTTAAGAGGGAAGTTTCAGGAAAAAAACGTTTCATAGCCCTTGCGTATAACACGCAGGCACTGTTTTTCCTCTATTTTCAGGGTAAAAAGTGAGTGTTATACGCCAATAAATACAGTGGGCCAGATTCCTAAAAGAGATACGACGGCGTATCTCCTGATACACCTTCGTATCTCTGAGATACAAAGGTCGTATCTATGCGCCTGATTCATAGAATCAGGTTACGCATAGATCTCCCTAAGATCCGACAGGTGTAAGTGACTTACACCGTCGGATCTTAGGCTGCAATTCTAGGCCAGCCGCTAGGTGGCGATTCCATTGCGGTCAGCGTAGAATATGCAAATGACTAGTTACGCCGATTCACGAACGTACGCTTTGCCCGTCGCAGTAAATCTACGCCGTTTCCGTAGAGATACGCGGCGTAAAGATAAAGCTGCCCTCTAGGTGGTCTAGCCAATGTTAAGTATGGCCGTCGTTCCCACGTCGAAATTTGAAATTTAACGTCGTTTGCGAAAGTCGTCCGTGAATGGCGCTGGACGCCATTTACGTTAACGTCAAAACCAATGACGGAGCATGCGCAGTACGTTCGGCGTGGCGACGCGCCTAATTTAAATGGTCCCCGCCCCATTTGAATTAGGCGGGCTTGCGCCGGGCGGATTTACGCTACGCCGCCGCAACTTTACAGGCAAGTGCTACGTGAATCTGGCCCAGTATGTTTTTTAGATATGTATAGCTTTTATGGTAGTAACGTTGAGCACTTTTTATTTTTGTGATTGTAATACATTGAGAAACAAGTAGAAAAGATTAAACAGCAAAAACTGGTTCTAATTTTCATGACAAAAGTCAGAGAGTGACTATAGTGAATTTACAATTAGTTCATATTTTGAGCTAAATTATTGTTAATTTACTACATTTTACCCAGAACAAATTTTTATTGGGCTGGAATTGGTACACAGCCGATTCCAAAAAATAAATAAAGTATTACATTTATTTTAAGATATCTAGTATCAAAAGGGTTAGTTATCATATTGGTATATTCCTAGCATAGCACTGTGTCTAAATATGGCCATGACAAATTACAACAATTAAAAGTAACACATTTTTGCTATTTCAAAAAAAATATAAGTGTACGCTGAGATTTTTTTTTTTAACGTATAATACAATAATGACTATACAATCACATAGATGCTTCTTACACAATGCAAAGACAGTCTTTTTGCTTGGTAAACCCATTTAGCGACTGTCAGACACTTTTTAAATTAGTAAGACAGTCCTCCTTTACAATTTGCTGGAAGTAGTACATGTGTACTGTATACTGTTTGCCTCTTATTTGAGCTGTCAATAAAAAGAACTTCAAGAGTTCTTATTTGCTTCTTTACTGATATCAGGATATCAGACAATAATGAACATCACAAAGGCATTGTGCTTGTAAACTTTTCATTAAAAGAACATTTGAAATGCAAAAATCTTTCATATTCTGGCACGACTCAGAGAGCAGCTAATGAAATCTCGCTAAGGATTGTTGTTCCGTAGTTTAATATTATGACATTATCTGTAAATCAGCACGGATTTATATTTTGTCATGCAACATCATTTGTTCAAATTTGTGACAAGAAAAAATAGTGTAATAATTTTTATGTCCATACAATTTCCTTCTTGTTTCTTTTTAAATTCTTCTAAATTGTGAAGTATTTTGTTGGAAAATAAACATCTGTTTAAATTTTTGAAACAAAGCGTCCCCCTTTTTCTAGCATTTACACCCCTCCTTACAATTGTAGTTGAATCAGGTGACACCACGTAGGAGTCAATTTAGTGAGTGTTTAAGTTCTCAATTTGTGAAAATTACATAGCTACAATATTTTGTATTTTTTTTGCATGGAATGGACATTTAACTTAAATTTCTCAACAATATTGACTTAGTATCTCAAAATGTGGTATCTTATCACCACCATCAATGGCTAGGTTTCCTGTCCTCCACAGTAGACACCACATAGTATGTAATAGTTGACAGCATCCAAAAGGTAGCAGCATTTTAACACCTTAAAACTAGACACGTGCGTTTTGTTTCGTTACGAATTCGAATTCGGACAAATTTTTCATTATTCGGAGATTCGGATGCATCCGAATTACAAAATTAACGAATTTAAACAAATTCGAAAAACGCGAACGAAATTCGAATTCGAAACGATTCTAATTGAATTCAAAAACAAATTCTATTCTAATTGAATTCAAAAACAATTCGAATCAAAAACAAATTCGAATGAAAATTGAAAGCAAATTTGAATCAAAAACTAAAACATATAAATCGATTTCTAAAAAAGAATACAATAAAATAGAATATAAAATAATAAAACAATAGAATGAAAATCAAAGAATAGTAAAGAACAGAATAGAATTTAATAGAATTAATCAAATACAATAATACAAATACAAATGCATACAATCAAATTCGGTTGAAATAATTTCCAATCCGGTGGAAATAATTTCAAATCCGTTTGAAATAATTTCAAATCCGTTTGAAATAATTTCAAATTCGGTTGAAATAATTTTAAATTCGGTTGAAATAATTTCAGATTCGGTTGAAATAATTTCAAATTCGGTTGAAATAATTTTCAATCCGGTGGAAATAATTTCAAATCCGGTGGAAATAATTTCAAATTCGGTTGAAATAATTTCCAATCCGGTTGAAATAATTTCAAATCCGGTTGAAATAATTTCAAATCCGGTTGAAATAATTTCCAATCCGGTTGAAATATCATCGAATTTGGTTGAAATATTAACAATAGCGGATGAAATATTATTGAATTCTGTTGAAATATTTTAAAATCCGATCAAAATATGATCGAATTCAAATTCGGTAGAAATATTATCGAATCCGGTAGAAATGTTTTCGAATTCGAATTTGGTCGAAAACGATCGAATTCGACCGAGTTTTTCTAATTTGGTCAAACGATCGAATTTGACCGGATTTTTTCGAAAACGATCGAATTCCGAAAACGAATTTAACAAATTTAACGAATCTAACTTAACGAAATTAATTAAATAACGAATTAAAACGAAACAAAACAAATTGTTTCCTTTTAAGCATGTCTACTTAAAACCCATGAGATAATCCTTGTGTATTGACATACAATATATTGCAATTCAGTTTATTTGTGAAATTGAAGATTTTTTCAACTGGAAAAACATTTGAATGGTAAAATGAGTACACACAAAATGCAAATGCAGAGGTAGAAAGCCTTTGGCACTGCAGCTGTTGTGAAACTACAAGTCCCATGAAGCACTGTAAAACGTTTACAGCCACTGACAAGACTTCTAGAGACAGAGGTATGGTAGGATTGTAGTTTCACAACACCAGGAATGCTGACTTTGCCCACTCCTTCATTAATGTGTTATACATGTGTTAGAACTCAATCTATTAATTTTGGGTGGAGAGTAAGGGGGGCAATTGATTGTGAAAATTAAGTTTTGGATATGCAGTTTAAATAAAAAAAGTTCACTTTAGAGTAAATAGTCACTAGAATGAAAACCTGAAGATAACCACCTGTAAGGAAAATGCTTATCCTGTCACCTGCACTGCCTTTGTTCCTTCTCTTGAGGAGTTAAAGGGTTAGTAAAGGTTCTTTTTTTTTTTTTTTTTTAAATAACAAACATGTCATACTTACCTCCACTGTGCAGTTCGTTTTGCACAGAGTGGCCCCGATCCTCATCTTCTAGGGTCCCTCGTCGGCTCTCCAGGCTCCTCCCAGCAATAGCTAACCCTCTTCTGTGAAGTGCTCTCTCAAGGGGGTTAGCTTTCTGTCGCGCTCCCGTGACACAGTCGACGGCCATAGCCGCCAAGTGTATCACTCGGCCCCGCTCCCGGCACGCTGTGTCATTGATTTGATTGACAGCAGGGGGAGCCAATGGCTGTGCTGCTATCAATCATCCAATGAAGAGCCGAGAAGACCGTGACAAGAAGCCAGCGCATTCACGATGTGGGACTTTTTGAGGGCTCGGGTAAGTAAACGAGGGGCTGGGGGGCTTGTAAGCATAAGACGCATTAAGGTGAAAAAACTGAAAGCTTTACAACCCCTTTAAGGCTAAAGTTTAGATATTTCATTTTTTACATAGTCACATTGGTCCAGCTTAGACAAATGTAAGTATGTATAGGCCATACTTGGAAGATTCTACTGGAAGCTGGAAATTTCTGTAATAGGCAGTGCTAGTACAGTGATGGTCGCTAGCTTCCGGGCCCCATATGAGCAGCTGCCACGCTGCTTACTGAACACAGGAGATAATGTGCTAAGCACAGGCATCATTCAGATTCACATTGCATTTTCTCGAAGAATGCAAAGAAATCTTGAATTGGATAAGGTGGAGACCATGATATCACTGTCCCACCTACCCACCTTATCCAATCAAAGAACACTTTACAGAAAATGCAGTGTTCCCTGAATGACACCTCAGCATGGGACTCTGAAGCTAGTGGAGATCATTGTAGTAGCAATGCCTACTACAAATCATTTCAAACTTCTACGGGGATCCCACATGTATAGAACACAAATTCACACTGGTCCAAGATGTAAAAATGGCCATACCTCAACTATATATTGTGTCACCGGCGCTCATCTATAGTTTTGAAAATAGTGATCTGCTGCAGTTTCAGTGAACACCTCTAAAAAGAAGAGAGGAAATTATAAAAAAATGTTTTTTATATGTATGTACATATAATTACTGCGCTGATTCTGTGCAAAAAATATAAATATACAAATATATATATAAAAATATATACTATAATACACCTGCAGCTTTAAAATAAATAAATTAATGGATAAATAAATAGATAACAAATGTGCTCAAGCAAAAAGTGATCCAACCCATGAAATTATATTATATCAATCAATAAATAAAAAGTGCCAAACAACAGTCCAATTATCTTTAAATAAAAATGGATACAAATTCCAATAGGGATACCATAAGAAGATCAATCAAATATTTGTGACTTTTCACCCGTTGTGTCACCACCACCTCTTTATAAAATATGCGCTCACCAGACCAAGATGTAATTAATGCCTATAGCAATATAAGCCAGGGATGTTTCTCCTCGTTCCACAGCACTCCTGCTGTTTTTTTCTTTCCCAAATAGGTTTCAGACCAAGGTGTAGTAAATGCCTATAACGGTCTCAGCCTTCTGCTGCTTTCATTCCACAAAAATAAAAAGCCTGATATGGTGTAGTACGTTCAATAAAAGGTTGCGGGTTTATTCAGAAAACATAAAAAATTTGCACTCACAATAAGCTACAATGGAATGGTTTAGATCAGTGGTTCTCAACTCCTGTCCTCGGGACCAACTAACTGGCCAGGTATGCAAGATAACTGAACTACATCACACGTGATATCATTTACTGCTCAATGATTGCAGTATTCTAGTCTGCATCTCCCCAAGGTAATACTTAAAATCTGGCCTGTTGGTGGGTCCTGAGGACAGGAGTTGAGAACCACTGGTTTAGATCAAAGCATATTCATGTGTTAGAATGGGCCAGTCAAAGTCCAGACCTAAATCCAATAGAGAATCTGTGGCAAGACTTGAAAATTGCTGTTCACAGAAGAATGGGCAAAAATGACACTCTCTGGATGTGCAAAGCTGGTAGAGATATACCCAAAAAGTCGTTCAGCTGTAATTGCAGCGAAAGGTGGTTCTACAAAGTATTGACTCAGGAGGGCTGAATACAAATGTCCGCCACACTTTTCAGATATTTTTATATATATAAAAAATGTTAAACACCATTTATAATTTTCCTTCCACTCCACAATTATGTGCCACTTTGTGTTGGTCTATCACATAAAATCCCAATAAAATACATTTATGTTTTTATTTATAACATCACAAAATGTGGAAAATATCAAGGGGTATGAATACTTTTTCAATGTACTTTATATCATACAGTCAAAATAATATAACATAAGAAAGCCCCCGTAGTGGATAACACCAGCGTACTCAAACTGTAGGAGTCCATACAGGGACCCAATAAATAGAGTCCCAGAAATCTCCTCCCAAGGCAGACATGGAAGGCATAAGTGGAGCACAATTCCCCCATTGAGCGGATTTATTAATCACCAGGGGGTAAGCTCCCCCATGTTTAGTGGTAGAAGTGTCTTCACATATCTACCAACATATAGATAGAGTACCAACCCTAACAGCTAAAACTGTAGGTAGATATAGGCCAGAGGGGAGAGCTAGAAGAGCACTAAATGGTCCAACAGGATCTCATTCGCTAGGATGTTTTTTCAAGGGTTCCTCCATAAGTAGAGAGTCTAACTACTGCTTCTACAGTTACATAAACCTACAGAAGGGAAATGATGTCTGTCCACTAAATGGAGGGCATGCAAAGAATTATAAGCACAAGAGAAAAAAACAAATAACATGAATTTGGGGACTTGGTAGGCCACAATGAACAACCCGTTTACATCTGAATCATTCAGCCCCTCTTGATCACAGGTAATGGTCTTTGACTTTAAATAAAAAACACAATGTCAGTAACTCAGCTCTGTATTCTTCCTAGATGGCTGGATGAAGGAGAGGATGATGGGAAGATTGTCAGGCGTTTGTCTGTGTCACATGAAGCTGACCTTCCGGCCAGTAAGCAACCAAATAAAAGCTGCTTGTTTATGTAATGTAAGTGGGTAATTCTGATCATTAAACAACTGTTCTTCAATCCACAGGACAAGAATTTGAACTAAAGAAAAAGGAAATGGTATGGAACTGTGTTAATAATTAATGCCATTCTAATTTATTTAATAATGTATTACATTTTAAAACACTCTAAAAACATCAAATATTTTTATTCTGAACTTCTAATATAGTGGAATGCAGAGAAATGGAAATATCAGCATGAAAACAGTTTGCAGTTTTACTCGAAATCAACAAAGAAATTTATCCGCATCACTCCAGATGGCAGGGTGGATGCACTTGGAGACAAAAAAGATAAATATGGTAAATATTCCCTAATATCAAACTCTATGTGTTGGCACAAAGAATACATATACTACACAGCACACAGGAGACAATCACTTTTAATTATTATTAATATTATTTTTAGTATTAACATACAGGATTTATGTAGCACCAACACTTTGCACAGCATTGTACAAAAAAAAAGAGAAGCAATACAGTTACAATAAAATTCAATACAACAGGATTCAGAGGACTTTGCTTGTTTGAGCTTACCATCTAAAAGGGAGGATTAAGTGATACAAAGGGTAATAACTGAAGGATGAGCTGATGGGGAAGTTTGGTTTATTGGTTGTAGATGGAATGGGCCTTCCTATGATGAGATACGTTTTCTTGGATCTTCTACTAGTGGACAGAGTTGGAGATAGCCAGACAGATCAGTGGGGAGTTCCAGAGGATGGGATCTGGAGAAGTCCTGGATGTCACCATGGGAGAAGGAGACAAGGGATTTAAACAGTAGGATGTCTTGGGAGGAGCAAAGAGGGTGGTTTAGGTGATATTTTGAAAATGGTAATGGTATTCTGAGACACTATTTTAGGTAAAGTTGACAATTAACATATACCAATCTTTATATATTATGAAATAATGTGACTTTTGAAGGTAATTAGCACATTTGAGAAAGACGTTTCTCTGATCTCTCATCATACCTCCCAACTTTTTGAGATGGTAATGAGGGACACCTATTAGAAAAAGTATGCAGGCATAGGACACACCCCTTGCTACGCCCCCTTAAAGGAGAATTGTAAAGAAAAACAAGATTGGTTAAACCCACAAGTGCTTTTTTTACCACTACTATTCCTTTATATTGGCTTTAGGAATTTGCAAATGCACCAATTTAGAAATTGGATGAAAGGTTTAGCGCTAGAAAACAATTTTTTATAGATAAAAAGTGCATTTTATAAACATCAATATAGATCAGACCAAAATGAGGGACAACTGAGGAGGAATGAGGGACAGAGGGACATTGCAAGGGACAGTTGGGAGCTATGTCTCATTGAAGAACAGCATAGAGAAGGGATCTTCAAACTACGACCCTCCAGCTGTTGCGGAACTACACATTCCACGAGGCATTGTAAAACTCTGACATACACAGACATGACTAGGCATGATGGGAATTGTAGTTCCTGAACAACTGGAGTGCTATAGTTTAAAGACCTCTGGCGTAGAGGATCAAAAATGGCAAATTGCAGTCCTAGTATAATTACCAGCACATTGCTCAGAAAGAGTACATTTAATTATTACATGAGACAAAGCAACATTTAAAAGCCTCACAGGCTTGTTTGTCAGGCAATGGTAACAGTCATCACTGTTGCCTGATGGAGGAGGCCTGTCAGGATCCAAAACATCACTTTGTTCTATGTGATAATTAAACAGGCTCTTTTTGGGCTTGAGCTATTTTACAAAGAAGATTGGACAAAAATGTCACTCTCCTAGATGTGCAAAGCAGGTAGAGACATCCCCAAAAGACTTGCAGCTGTAATTGCAGCAAAAGGAGGTTCTACAAAGTAGTGACTCAGGGGGGCTAAATACAAATACACGCCACAATTTTCAGATATTTATTTATAAAAAAAATTGAAAACCATTTATCATTTTCCTTCCACTTCACTATTATTTGACACTTTTTGTTGGTCTATCACATACAATCTCAATAAAATAAATTTATATTTTTAGTTGTAACATGACAAAATGTGCAAAATGTCAAGGGGTATGAATACTTTTTCAAGGCACTGTATACATGTTCTTTTAACACCAGGTAAATACTTTTTTATATATATATATATATTGTAGTACATGTAAACATTTCATACTTTTAATAACAGAAAGTTTCCTTAAACCCTGCAGGTTTTTTTGACGTATTTGTAAAAAGAGGAAATGTTCGTGTTTTCAGAAGTCATCACATCAGAAATCTCGCTTTGGCAATTGACAAGGGAATAGCCAGTGCACTGGTATGAAGAATATGTTATCTTTTTAAAGCGGTATAAAAGTATTGTGATTGCAGTCTGCTCCAAAACATATGTGTTATAAATTTTCTGTACAGTCTATAGGATTAGATTTTTTTTCCCTTGACATAATGTTGTTCATTACAATTCCGTATAACCTGACAGCAGATCATGTCATCTATGTACAGTATGATGAACCATTTCATGTGAACTTGTGCTGCAGGGATGTCTTGTTACTGCTATATTAATAAGTTATGACTCTGTCTCCTATAGAACAATGCATACAATACATTTTGTTCGTACTGATTATGTTTTTTGTCATATATAATGTTGCCAAACTGATTTTTCAAGGAGACTGCACAGCTAAATAATGAACACGTTGCTTAGTAAAACAAATATAAAAGAGTTAAAATAATTACATTTAGCCTATTTTATGTCATCCAATTATTAAAGGAGGATGCTAACTATTTTTTTTTATAGTTTGGATAAAGTCAGGAAGGGTTAACATATTTTTTTTTTGCTATCTGTGGCTGTGTTAGGGCTCAGTTACAAAAGTCTCTGCTGCCTCTCTATAAGTAATGATTAATTAAAGCAGGCGATGGGTTTTATTGTAAACAGGATCTGTGAGAATATACAGCAAGTGCAAGACTTGGTCCATAAGTCAATCGCCCTCTGGTTACACAGAAATGTTCCCCCTTTTTAGGGTTCTTTATATATTTGTTGGGCGCTACATTTTTTTTCACAGAATATACAGCCACCTGGTCACTTTTTATAGGTGGTGCAAGGGAGTCCTATCACTGCATGCTGCCTTTATCAGGTTCGCCTCTTCCACCAAGAGCCTGGTCGCATTGGATGCAGGGCCGGATATCCCACAAGGCCAACAAGGCCAGGCCTCGGGGCGGCACTGTGTGCAGGGGCGGCGCCATGCGGCGGAGGAGACAAGTAATTTTTCAGCGGTGCGGCCTCGGGCCGTGCGGCGGCGGAGAGAAATTCTCTCATTGCCCGCACTGCTGTTACAACTTCCGCCCTTACTTACAGGCTGCGTGACAAGAGAGTTTTACGATTCACCTGCAGCTAGTTTCCCTGCGCGGGAGAGGAGAGGCTGACAGCGTTTTACCTGGCTGCAAGTACTCTGCAATGCTGGGGGGGCTTGATTTTACATGCATTTAGTGACAAACTGGTACCTTTTGGGTGGCAGCCAGGTAACTGTGGCAATCCCCATTCTGCTAGCAGGCAGTGTGGCAAGTGACATCCCCATCTGGTGGCAGGCAGTGTGGCAAGTGACATTCCCATCTGGTGGCAGGCAGCGTGGCAAGTGACATTCACATCTGGTGACAGGCAGCGTGGCAAGTGACATCCCCATCTGGTGGCAGGCAGCGTGGCAAGTGACATTCCCATCTGGTGGCAGGCAGCGTGGCAAGTGACATCCCCATCTGGTGGCAGGCAGCGTGGCAAGTGACATCCCCATCTGGTGGCAGGCAGCGTGGCAAGTGACATCCCCATCTGGTGGCAGGCAGCGTGGCAAGTGACATCCCCATCTGGTGACAGCCAGCGTGGCAAGTGACATCCCCATCTGGTGGCAGGCAGCGTGGCAAGTGACATTCCCATCTGGTGTCAGGCAGCGTTGCAAGTGACATCCCCATCTGGTGACGAGCGACGATGGCAAGTGACATGGCTCAGGGCTCCCACTCATTCTGCTTTATGGTGAGTTGAGCTATTTCATTTTATATTACAATGTTATGATAGAAATAATGCATTTCAATCATCCTGGCACCATAACAACCATGGTGCCGGAATGATTGAAGCACTAACACCAGTCATTGTCTGCGAAAAATCGCTTACCCCCCTCGCGTCGCCCCCCATGTGATGATGGGGGGGGGGGGTCGGCATTGAAGGACCCGGCCTTGGGGCGGCAAAGGGAGTAAATCCGGGCCTGATTGGATGCACTAGGAAGAGTGGGATAAACTTCTGTTGTTCCTCCCTCTCTGTGACCTCAGAAAGTGGAAGTGACAAGGATTTTGTCACTTCCCGTTTGGGTATGTTTGTTTACAAGCTGTTACCATTTATTTAAAGCATTTGATCACACTAATCTAACTTTGATCAGATGGTTTGGAGAGCAGAGCAGAGATATGGTATTAATGAAACCCAGATCTCTCTATAAAGAGGACTTGTCATTGCCCATGTTGTTTATCCCTTGCGATAGAAATACAGTTCAGAAAAAAAAATTGATACATAAAGAAACAGGGTAAAAAAAAAAAAAGAAGAAAGAAATGTAAATAAAATAAATAATAAATAAAAACTGCAACAACAACCATTTTATTCCCCAGGGCCTTTTTTTTATATATATATATACTGCTTTTTTTATAATTCTAGGTAATTTTCTGGCAATTTTTTTTTAGATTTTTACATAAAAACAGGCTTTTGCTTAACCATGATTGGATGAGTGAAGTGGATGCATCTTTACCATAATCTTTTAATTTGCGAAAAAAAATTTCTTTGTTCCTTTAATAAATTAACACCACAAGTAGAGGGGAGAGGAGAGTAAAGTTTACAAAGACAAAAACTCCCAATAACCTACTAATTACTCTATGTACTATAGAATAGTATATTGAATACTGTATAGTATATGTAGTATAGTATAGTACAGTATAGTATTGTGTGTGTGTATATATAATATAGTATGACAAAACATGGGAGAGCAAGCTTATAGAATTGCCAGGCTACTTGATCATGGATGTTTACAGGCATTAGGGGGAACTTCACTCTCCCAATCAACATTGATTTTTTTTTTTTTTTAGATTTAATTGTTTTTCAATAAACAAAACCAACAGACAAATCAACATATAATTGAATAGTACATTTTGTGTAAATGGACAGCACCACCATGAATCTGTCCATCCCATCCCCGCTGTTCCCAGGGAAGATGTAAAGGTTTATAAAAAGTATAAAAAAGGGTGAGATAAGCGCTACACACTGTGGTAAAAAGATACAACCACAACTGCCTAACAATCAAAATCGCTAGCTGATTGGAATATCTCATAAGATCACATAACTGAAATGAATGACTGATACAAACAATCAAATAATCAATCGCAGGTGCAACAATAAAGTGCAAAACAGTGAACTAACACAAGTGATCCAATGGGGCAAAAGAATGTGCAAAGTCCTAAATAGGAGAAAAGTCCTTCAATTGGGGGAACCGATACTGGGCATCAATGGGTGCTGACAAGCGATGACTGTAAAGGGTTACAGTACAAATGCAGAGATATCCAACACTAGTCTCCCAAAACTCTCACCTTAATGACATGGAATGCAGGCATGTAGCATGGATGTGAGCGCGTCCGGGAATAGATGCCAGGATGCTTCCCAATAGTGTCCTCTATGGTGAGCTCTTTTGCGCTATGGCTAATTCTGATCCCAGGGTGTATAGCAGATCTAGAAGTTCAATGCTCAATAAGCATGGGGGAGAGAGAGAAAGGATACTCCGATAGTGAAGTATTGCTAAAATAATGGAGCGTTTATTAAAGATAAAAGTGGACTCGTACATGAAAGAGATATAACAATGGCAAAATATGCAGTGGGACGCGGCGTGTCAGCGCCGTCTTACTGTATTGACGGTGGCTTCCGGCTAGCGGTGGTGTCACGTGATCCCGAATCCCTACGGCGTTACGTCACGTGTCTCGTGACTTCATCAGGGGAACCTTTTTTAAGATGTAAAGGTTGCAGAAGGTCGTTTTCTATCCACGGGCCGCGTGAAGCCAGATTTTTATGCTACTGTGCCGGGAGCCGCCGTTCCTAGCTCCTCTGTATGTGGCGCCGCAACCGGAAGTGCTAACATTAGTTATTTTTAATCCTTATGCTGCTAGCATTATTAAATAGATAGGAAAGGATATCCTATTTACTTGTTTGAAACTTTTTTTTTATGTTTCTTCAGTTACTTCCTGGTTTCTTACCTAGTCATACATGTCATACATCCCATGAGTCTTCAGAAGGGCAGCAGAGGAATAGGGATTATCTCAGCTAACACTCTCCTGCATGCATGCTTGAGATAAGGGAACAGGGCCGATCCTAGGCAGGGTACACAGGGTGCACTGCACCCAGGCGCCTGCAGAGGTGGGGGCGCCAAACATCTAACAGACTCTCTAACAGAAGCCCTCTCTGTGTCCATCACAGAGGCCCCTCTCCAGGTCCCAATAAAGTACTCTGCTTCTCTTCCTGTATTTTGTTTATTGTTAAGAGATCATGTAAGGATCCCAGGGTAATGAAGAAGGGGAAGCGTCTCTGTGGTTGAGTCATTGCCATAGAAACATTTGTAAAGGGGAGGAGTTAGTAAAATGACGACGCTCGTGTAGGGGCGCCAGAAATATTTCTGCACCCAGGCACCTGTGACCCTAGGATCAGCCCTGTAAGGGAAGATGGATTCCGGGAAGTAAATGCTACATGAATCATTTGCCCTTACTCAGGATGGCCATGGCCAGAAATGCTTGGGTTGTTTTTTTAAAGTGGTTTCTCAACAAAATAAACTTTAGAGACATAGATGGATAGTGAAGTTTGCTTTGAATGTTAAAAATGTATTATATAGTGTTTTTTGTTGTGGTGCTCAGATGCAGTAAAGACCCACTTTAAATATGCCTAGCTTACAAATCACCAGCAGGTAGGACATCCAGCTGACCATAGAAGTAAGTAAATGACTACACTCCCCTGTACTTGTGTAAATGCTGCGCATGTGCATGCAAGGAGGTTGATTTACTAAAACTGGACAGTGCAAAATATGGTGCAGCTGTGCATGGTAGCCAATCAGCTTCATCTTCAGCTTGTTCAATTAAGCTTTGACAAAAAACCTGGAAGCTGATTGGTTTCTTTGCAGAGCTGCACCAGATTTTGCACTCTTCAGTTTTAGTAAATCAATCCCAATGTTTGATACATCTCTGCATTTAGAAAAATAGATTGTAAAAGCATGCACAGGTTCACAGAAGCATTGAAATCTATATGAGCGTAAAGCTTTATAAACAAAATTGGATTTTCTGATGGGAATTGTGTGATGGCAGGCTTTTGTCGGAAAATCCAACCGTTTGTATGCTCTATCGGACACTTTGTATGCTCTATCGGACCAAAATCCAAAGTACAAACATGCATGTTCGGAAGCAATTCTAACCATAGGACAACATTAGCAGAAGTTGCCCAAAGGGTGGCGCTAAAGAGTTGAAAAAACACGTAGTTTTGTGTATGTTTGCCGTTTGTATGCAAGACAAGTTCACAGCCAACGCACTTCGGATAAAAGTCCAAAGCTTTGTCCGCTGAAAATCCGACCAGGCTTAAGAGCGTGCAGCTATTCACTTCTATGGCTGGCTATGCTCCCCACATGCAGGTTCCCAGGTTCTACTCTACGCATATTTTATACAAATATCCATGTGCCTGAGGACTTAAAGATATTTAAAATACTTTTAGATGAATATTATAATAATATCTCAAAATATGCATGCACAGAAAAAATGCTTTGTCCATTGCCTAAATTGGAGCGTTATCATTGTCTTATTCTGTGTTTTTATACAGGAAAACAGTGGTGTTCTATGTGAGCTGCTGGTTCATATTCAGTTAAACAGATGTGTAACTTTGGAATCTACTAGAATGCCAGGAATGACCATTTCCTTTAACATTGATGGTGAACCTGCAGATGACAACACTACAGGCTATGCTGACATTTGCAAAGAATTTGCGGTGCACGTGAAGGTAAAAATTGTTTGGATAACTTGGATGTTCATATCTTTATTTAGAATGCACTTAGTTCACATATCTCATACCTCATTAAACTTAATTCCTCACTTAAAAAATAGTTTTTGGGCAAATTAAAAATAAATGCAATTACTAAATAATGATAATGATTTATCTACATATGAGAGTTTATTGCTAAACAAAATACATACCGTATTTATCGCCCTATGGCGTGCACTGGCGAATAGCGCGCACCCCAAACCTAGAAGGGAATCCTAAGGAAAAAAAAGAAATACTGACAGTTTACAGTTACAGTTACTTACAGTTGCCCGGCAGCCATCGGCGGCCTTGTCCGGTCCGGCGTCCGTCTGCGGCATTCGTGGTGTCCTCCCCGCTTCTTCCGCGCTGTTTTTGATTTCCGCCGCCGACGTATACCGAGCACAGTACACTCGGCTAGGCTCGGCCACGCTCAGCTCCTCTCGCATAAAGGCTAGGAGGTGGCACAGGGCGTGACCACAAGTGGAGCCGAGCGTGGCCGAGCCCAGCCGAGTGTACCCGAGTGTACTGCACTCGGTATATGTCGGCGGCGGTGCTCAGAAAGCGGGGGTCGGCGTATAACGCGCACCCACGATTTCCCCCTGATTTTAAGGGGAAAACGTGCGCGTTATACGCTGATAAATACGGTATATATTTCATTTAATACAGAGGAACCTTTGGAAATTAGGCCCAGATTCACATAGAATCGCGGCGGCGTAACGTATCGTAGATACGTTATACCGCCGCAAGTTTTCATCGCAAGTGCCTGATTCACCAAGCACTTGCGAGAAAACTTCCGCCGGCGGCCTCCGGCGTAAGCCCGCGTAATTCAAAGGGGCGTGTGCCATTTAAATTAGGCGCGCTCCCGCGCCGGACCTACTGCGCATGCTCCCTTTTGAATTTCCCGCCGTGCTTTGCGCGAAGTGACATCATTTTTTCAAACGGCGACGTGCGTAGCGTACTTCCATATTCCCGGACGTCTTACGCAAGAAGGAAAAAATTTCGACGCGGGAACGACGGCCATACTTTATACAGCACATACGTGTGCTGTGTAAAGTTAGGGCACCAAAAACGACGACTAACTTTGCGACGGGAAACTAGACTAGCAGCGACGTAGCGAATGCGAAAAACCGCTGTGGATCGCCGTAACTACTAATTTGCATACCCGACGCTGGTTTACGACGCAAACTCCCCCCAGCAGCGGCCGCGGTATTGCATCCTAAGATCCGACAGTGTTAAACAATTACACCTGTCGGATCTAAGGGCTATCTATGCGTAACTGATTCTATGAATCAGTCGCATAGATACTCTCAGGCCCCGTACACACGACCGAGTTTCTCGGCAGAATTCAGTCAGAAACTCGGTCGGAGCTGGATTCTAGCGAGAAACTCGGTCGTGTGTACACTTTTCAGCGAGGAAGCCGACGAGGAACTCGTCAGGCCGAAAAGAGAACATGTTCTCTATTTTCTCGTTAGTCAATGGACACTGAACTCGACGAGGAACTCGATGTGTTTGGCACGTCGAGTTCCTCGGTCGTGTGTACGGGGCCTCAGAGATACAACGGAGTATCTGAGATACTCCGTCGTATCTCGGCTGTGAATCTGGGCCTTAGTACTTAAAGTAGATGTAAACTCTCTCCTATACCCAGTGAAGTGAACAGCCTCAGATGATACACAAAGATGAAACAAATCTCCCTACATAAGTTTTGCATGTATATCTGCTGTCTTCACCTTTATACATTCTTTAGAATTTTAACATTGTGTTAGAATTTGTACCTGCTCATTCAGCAGTAGAAGTGGATTCTTGTGTGACAGCTGATTGGAGGAAAGGCACACACCCCCTCTCCACATAGAAAGGAAGAAGAAATGTGCAGAGCTGTGCTGTGAATAGACAAGCTGTCTGCTAATCTATTTGTGTCACCCACCCCATTACAAATTTCAGGCTGGTTTTATCTCCGGTGGTGGAAGAACTTGTCAGAAGTTACCATGCTGATAACAGTGGAACAAAACAGCAGAAAGACACAGGACTTAGGCTACTTTCACAGGCGTTTTGGCACTAAAAATAGTGCCTGTAAAGAGCATGAAAAGCGCCTCTCCAGTGGAGCGGTGCACTTGCAGGATGGGAAAAAAATCCTGCAAGCAGCATCTTTGGGGTGGCGAGGGAGCGGTGTATATCAATGGGCAGCCCTGCCGAAACGCCTGCAAAGCACTTTGGCAACGGTGCTTTTTGGGCGCTTTTAACCCTTTCCTCAGCAGCTAGCGGGGGTTAAAAGCTTTACCGCTAACGCCCCCCCACCCAAGTGTGAAAGTAGCCTTAGTGCTTTGGAGAGAGATAAGTAAACACTACAGATATATGTGCCTAGGTCAAATTTCATGAATGGGGTTTACATCCACTTTAAATATTATGTATTGTTTCTCATTGAGTAAAACCCTCAACAGACCTCTAGGTATCCTTTAGCCAATGTTTTGCGTAATAGAGGTGTTATTGAGTATAATGTTCTTTAAAGTACTGTCATTCTTAATTTTAGGCATTAATACTGATACCGAGTAGGACTTTAAAAGATAGTACTTTGGAATTCATAGACAAAAAAGCCCTAACATACAAAAATATTAAATTTATTGATACAAAAGATATATCAAATATAATATATAATAAAACAATTACTTAAAGTGATATCAAAAGTTTTTTTTTTTTTCAAATAACAAACATGTCATACTTACCTGCTCTGAGCAATGGTTTGTCACATAGCATCCCTGATCCTCTTCTTCTTGGGTCCCCCACCGGTGGTTATCCCTCTTTACCAGTGCTTTTAATAGAAAGCCGTTTGCTATGGGGGCACCGGTGCATGTTCGCTCACAAGCCCCACTCTATACGTCCATAAGACATATAGAGCTGTGGCTTGGCCCCAACCCCTGCTCTCTCCTCATTGGCTCACTGGCTGTGATTGACAGCAGTGGGATCCAATGGCTGCACTGCTGTGTCTCAGACAATAAGAAGAGAGAGGCCTAGGACAGCGAGGCTCCCATGCACATCGCAGGATCGAGAGGGGGTTCAGGTAAGTATTGGGGGAGCTGTGTGGGGAGCAGCAGACATAGAAGTTTTTTTTTTAAATTAATGAAGGTAAAAACATTTAGCCTTTAGAACCACTTTAATACATTTAGTTGTATGCCACAGCTCATTCATTTATTACCACCAATACCCTATATTATAAGTACAATATAAGTAATTATAGCACTATTTTCTAACTGTAAATTGGTCAGTACGTTTTGCATGTTTTCAACCTTCTTCAGGATCAGGGTAAAATACAGGCATACCCCACTTTTAAGTACACAATGGGACCAGAGCATGTATGTAAAACGAAAATGTACTTAAAGTGAAACAATACCTTTTTTCACTTCTAGGGTGTAGTAGGGGGTCAGGGGCTGTATTCGGGGTGTCATGAGCTGTAGTTGAGGTCTCAGGGGCTGTATTGGGGGTGTCAGGGGCACACTGGAACAGGGCGGGCTATGCTCTCAAAGCTTCAGCTTCTTCTACAGCGGCTGCAAAATGTCTGTACAGTACTTGTAAGGCACTTTAGATACACTCGGGGGTATGTCCTTACTCGCGAGTGTATTTAAAGTGAGTGTACTTAAATCGGGGTATGCCTGTAGTCTGTATGTGTTAATATCTTTCACCCTGAGTGTGGTAGTAACCTATTAACCACTCCAGCTTCGGAAGGTTTACCCCCTTTCCTGACCAGGCCATTTTTTTGCGGTACGGTACTGCATCACTTTAACTGACAATTGCATGGTCATGAGACACTGTACCCAAATAAAATGTATGCCCTTGTTTCCCACAAATATAGCTTTCTTTTGGTGGTATTTGATCACCTCTGCAGTTTTTATTTTTTGCGCTAGAAAGAGCGGCCCACAATTTACTTTCTGCTCTAAAACATATCCAATACATTTTTTTTTACATTTCTTCATAAATTTAGGCCAATATGTATTCTGCTACATATTATTGGTAAAACAAATCCCAATAAGCATGTATTGATTGCTTTGCACAAAAGTTACAGCGTCTACAAACTATGGGATATTTTTTTAAATATTTTTTTTACTAGTAATGGTGGCAATCAGCAACTGCAATATTACTGCGGACAAATCGGACACCTAGCTGGCACTATTTTGGGGACCAGTGACACTACTACAGTGATCAGTGCTAAAAATATGCACTGTCACTGTACTAATGACACTGGCAGGGAAGGGGTTAACATCGGGGCGATCAAAGGGTTAAATGTAAGCCTAGGTAGTGCTTACTAACTGTGGGGAGGTGCTTTTACTACTGGAAGACATAGACCGGTGTTCCCACTTCACAGAAACATAGGATCTATGTCTTCTGTACTCCCAGAATGACAGTATGCCTTGTTTACATAGGCAGACTGTCATTATGTCAGAGTAACGAAGAACGATTAGTGGGTCCTGGCAGAAATTGGGTCCACAAGTCCTGATGATCAGCTCCCGCTGTGTAAAATCATAGCGGAAGCGAGCCCACGGGGGGGCACGCACGAGCATCCAAACCCGGAAGTGCACAATCACATATATATACGTGATTCTGCACAGAGCGGCCAGCCGGTAGGAATAAATTTGCTATCGGGCATGAACTGGTTAATTAGCATAATCGAAAATTACGTATTAGTTCTTACATAGAAAAAAAGGGAGAACAGTACTGAGCAAGAGAATCCACTATCCAAAATAAAACAACCCATATCTATATATTATCGATAGCCCAAGCCCACCATATATTTTCCCCATACAGTACATCTATAGGTATTTTATATACTTACAAGAAAACACCTTAATTATAAAGACGCTACAAAGTTTTCCCTACTGTAATAAAAACACTTTTTGTCTTTTTCAAACTTCGCCTTTTAACCCCCTGGCGGTGGAAGTTCAGAACCAAAAGCGGTATCCACGAGCATGACTCGGGATCGCCTCGCAGCATCCACAGGCAGGGAATTACTTACCTTGTCCCTGGATCCTGCGATGCCTCTCTGCTGTGTGATCGAGCGGTGTGCCGCCAAGCTACATTCCCTGCGACGTTACGACGCACAGGGGCGGAAATCGGCGCCAAATTCAAAAAAGTAAATAAACACATTACATACAGTATACTGTAATCTTATAGATTACAGTACTGTATGTAAAAAATACTCACCCCCCTTGTCCCTAGTGGTCTGCCCAGTGTCCTACATGTTTTTTTATATAATAAAAACTGTTCTTTCTGCCTGGAAACTGGAGATTGTCCATAGCAACAAAAAAGTGTCCCTTTATGTCAAAAGTGGTTTTAGAGCAGCTAGAAAACAGCGATAATAAATTATAATCACTTGCAGAATTGAGCGATAGTGAAAAATAAAAGTAATGACAGCGACAATTCTGCAACTGAGCAAATTTCAGTGTTTCTGATTTGATTACATTATTGAATAATTTTTATTATAATTATATTATTATTTGTTATAATTATTTATAGTTATTTATTATATTATAACTTATGATTTTGTTTTTTAAATTTTATTATACCCGGGATGTCTACTAGACTCTTGTTCGGACAGATTTAAGCAAGTTATTCCTAAGGCTGCATTCACACCTGAACGCGCCGTATTGTAGCGTGATTTGCCACAACAAATTGCGGCATTTTGTCCCGCGATTTGCCGCGACAAAACGCGTCGTTTTTTAGCCTACAATACGCCGGAGGGGTGATTTTACATTGTCGGCTATGCCGAACGCCGAAAGCCGCCTGAAAAAAAGGGTCCGGGACTTGTTTTGAGCTTCAGGCGTTTCGGCGTTCGGCGTGGAGATGTGAACCATCTCCATAGCCGACAATGTTAATCACCCCTCCAGCGTATTTCAGCGTCGGGCGTCGGGCGTAAATACGCCTAGGTGTGAATGGAGCCTAAGAATTGCAGGCCTACAATGTAAAACGCCAAATTTCCATGCAAAATAATTGTACCGCTTTCAGCACCTAAAATCTGAAATAATCATATCGCCAGGGAAGTTAAGAAGGAAAAAGACTATGTGTGAGAACTTCCTATAGAAAAAAAATAAATGGCCAGCAATAAAATGGAGGATATGTCCAAACCTCCAATCAATGGACCCCACAGACAATCTCCAACCAAACACATATACAAGCACTACTTACCAGAGCTCGGGAAGTTCTGTCATAAGATGTTAAATGGAGATTATCAGTCAGTGTCATTGTCAGTTGTGTCTCAGGAGTACGGGACGTCACATGCCTGACACTGAGAACTGAAATCCCCCACTTTACCCCCAAAAAAGTTATTTCCTGCACACTTGTTCTCCTCCTAGCTGGTACAATAGATAAAGCCTGGTACAGACTAGTAAAAAATGTCCAGAAACAATATGTATGCTTGAAAACTGATGCTGTACGGGATATCATGGTACAGATGGGGGGGTCAGAAATCAGCCTTTCTGTCCAGCCCGAAGTCATACAAGTAATGTTCTCCCTTTCGGGGTCAGAACAGATTACATTTAGACAGTACTTAATGCAAATGGAAACTATTTTTGCTGAAGCCACATGGAAGCCATTCGAATACACCTGCCAAACCTTATACCATTCACAAACTCACCAGCAGAGGCAAGGTCTTCTGGTGCCCTCTGGTGGCTTACTATACATATGGTTTCTTTCCAGGACCCTTTATCTCTCTTATGGTCACCTTCTTACCACTCTATCTATGCTGGCAGGCATTAATACCACAATATAGGAGTAAATGGTTCCCCTTCCCTGAATGAGATTACTGTATTCTGTGTTAGTGATTAGTTCTTCATGCTATGATAACTCCAGAAGAAGCCGTGTATCTGGCAAAACATGCTAAGAACATAACATCAATGCAGCATGGAAAATGTTATTCCAATCATGTCACTGACGAATGAGACAATGATGTGGTTCCTGGTTTATTTATGAATATTAATAGAGTTGCGATAAATAATCTGATGATTTTAATGAACATTTGTACATTTTATTATTTAAACACCTCAAAAGTCCTGTACTACTTGCATAGATGTGCGCAGCCTATTACATTAGGGTGTGCACCTAAAGCTCGAACACACATGCGATATATCTATCTACAGTATATCTATCGATATAGATAGATATATAGATATAGGGCAGTAGGGCAATGGACAGTGTCAGTAGAACAGTTGATGGTGTCAGTGGGCAGGGACTGTTGTCAGTAGTTTATTTTTATTATTTTTTTATTATTACTTTTTACAATTTTTTTTCTTTATTATTTTTTGCATTTTTTTTTACAATAATTTTTTACTATTTTCTTTTACAATTTTTTAGGAGCACCATTGGGGTGCTTTGGTGAGATATCAGGGGCCTAAATAGACCCCTGATATCTCACTTTTCAGACAGAGAAAGTGGCTGAGGACAGAGATTCCCAAGTCACATGGTGATTAGGGTGTGCCTGTGCACACCTGCCACACCCTGTGCGCACGCCTATGACTACTTGTATCTTTTATTGCATAAATGGAAACGAGGCGATGACAGTCTCAGGGAGAGAACCTCAGCTTGAAGTGGGCAATAAAATAACTGGGTGCCAGTGGCTGTTGATTTTTTTTTAAATATTGCTTGGTGAAATTGAAAGGACTATTAGGACAATAGATGGAATACTTAAAGTGGTTGTATTGTAATTTTATTAACTTTTACCTACAGGTAAGCCTATAATAAGGCTTACCTGTAGGTAAAAAAAAATCTCCTAAACCTGTATGGTTTAGGAGATATTCCCCTTGCAATGAGCCACTTATTGCAGTGGCGCATGCACACAGGGGGTTCTCAGCTGAAAGCCCGGCAGACGCCAGACCTTGCGCGGGAGTGACGACATCACAGCTACAGCCACTCACAGCGCTGGAGTCGCAAAACCCGGAAGACACGCCGAGGCAACATGTCAGCTACCTCGCCGTGGAACAGGTGAGTTACCGACACCTCGTTCTAAGGTAAGTATTTAATAATGAGCTAGTATGCGGTGCATACTAGCTCATTATGCCTTTTGCATAAAAAAGGCATAAAAATTTTTTTTTTGAGGGTATACAACCGCTTTAAGCACACAACTGTAAGCAGAATTGCCATCATCTATAGCCTAACTGTAATGCATCTTCACCAGTCCTTAAGTCCTTAAGTAGTCCCAAGTGCCGGCCCTGTGTCTTCTCTGGGTTTCTTCAGTCCTTAGACTTTCTGCAAGATGGGGCAGCTGGATAAAGCTAGAACAGACATGTCAGGTACAGGTAACACTGCAAAATATTCATGATCTTACTGTTAAATTCATCCTATCATTGGAACATTCAACAGTCACAGGCAGGGCTGCTACTGTACGGGGCCCCGTACAGTCTACCGGTGTGAATTAGCCCTTTTTTAAATAGTTTAACATTTTTGAACAAAAACATTTTATATATTTTTTTTAATTAATAAATTATTTTATTTTACAATTTTTACAAATTATTTTTATACAATTTTCAGATTTTTTTTTTACAAGGGATTAAAACAATGCAGGGTTACATTTTTTTTTTTTTAACAGGACAAGGAAGCCAGCAGTTGTGTCCGTGTCTCTCCCTGCAACAGCTAAAAGTCGGCGGGAGGATTTTCAGCTGCTGCCGAGAGCTGCACAGGGTATCCTGTAATTGCCCCTCCTTCCCTCAGGTGTGCCCGGGCCCCCCTGTGTGCCCGGGCCCCCTACAGGAGGACTGGTGGTCCCCCCCCTATCAGCAGCCCTGGTCACAGGCAAGTGGAAAGACTTCCTACAAACTACTCAAGGGACAAGATAATTTTCTTAAAAAATTAGGTCCATGTCATGGAAAAATAATTTAGATCAGTACAATTAAGGTTTTCTTTGTGAAAGAGAAATGAGAATGACATCATTTACACTTAGAATCAGTAGATATGTTTATGTTTGCGTTTTAGGGAATTTTCCACAGCGGTGCTATCATACTCCTCGCCACAAACTGGAGCCAGGCATTGTGTCTGAGACGTGATGGGTCCTGCAGTGGAACTGGAAAACAGAACGTGGAATCATATTGGAGAGTCCACAAAACTGGTTCTTCAGTGTGTATGTTTGAAAGTGTAACATGGCCCAGAATGTACCTACAAATAAAGAATGGCAAATGTGATGGAGAGGTAAACATTTTGCATTTCTATGTCAGTCATTGTCTATGCTTCAGTTTGAAGATCCTGAACATTTATGGATAAGGATTGTAGTGTTAAGAGGAAAGTCTCGACTTACCAAATTTTATAAACTCTGTTGAATTAATAAATATATTACTTCATTTAATGTTACAGTGTGTTAAATTATATCAAAAGCTGTTTTTTTAATTTTGGATAGAGTAACAAATGGGTAAAGCATTTTGCATTTCTATGTCAGTCACGTCAATGCATCAGTTTGAAGATCCTGAACTTTTATAGATAAGGATTTTAGTTTTAAGATGAAAGTCTTGACTTACAAAAGTTTATAAATAGGTGTATAAGTGAAGCGCTTAAACAATACAAAATGTGATATCAAGCATTGTATATAATGAACAAATGACACAAATGATAATAACTACAGTAACAGTGACCAAGTGATGATAACTCACTGTGATATGAATAATCAAATATAGTGTACCATAAATAATGAACTAAAGTCCATAAATAAAAAAATTGAAAGAATAAATAGTCCACCAAGTGCCAGGAAAAAATGAAATGAAGTATAAAGATTGAAGAAAAGGAAGCAACTTCCAAGTGTTTCTTGAAAACACAAAATCATGACTTCTAATACGAAGTGTGATGACCCACCATCGGGAGAATTGTGAACTTACTGGAAGGGATGGACTCAGGGGGACGTATGTCTCCGTGAATCAAAACGAGCATGTATGGAATAAACCAAGATGTCGATAACTGGAAGAATCCTAGATAGATATACACCATGACCTCCGATCGTCGATGGTAAAGATGCAGCAAAACATACAGTGGAAATTGATGCTGGATATCGAAACTTGTTCTCAGTGAATATCAGCAATGTGAGGGGATAGAAAAGGAAAATGGCCACATAGCGTAATCTCGTTTAAAAAAATATAAAATATTTATTGTAGCTATTGCACTTACATGTAGCTGGGATAACAAACGCGATATACAAATGAGGCGGCAGTGGAGTCCCCCCAACGCGTTTCGTGTTACAACACTTTGTCTATATAAATCCTGTATAATAATAATATTTGCACTAACAGTTACATTTTCAGAACATGCTTTCAGGGAGTTCCCTTCTTCTCAGCCTAAACACTAATTCTTGGACCAAGAAGAAGGAAAAGCCCCAAACGCTTGTCCTGAATGTTACTGCAAATGAGAAAAGTATCACAGACAGTATTTATTTTTGTTGCAAGTGCACTGATATGGCTACAATCACCTCAAGCTCCTTTCCTATTAAAACTGTAAATCACAGCCCACTATTAAAATACTTGGCTTG
Source organism: Rana temporaria (assembly GCF_905171775.1). Lineage (NCBI taxonomy): Eukaryota > Metazoa > Chordata > Amphibia > Anura > Ranidae > Rana > Rana temporaria. Next base: position 321,927,489 of record NC_053493.1, read on the forward strand.
GGCCTGCAAGTGCTTTAAAGCAACCCTGCTTATTGTTGCAAATGTCTAAACAGCCGTTTTATTGCAGGGCACAGGGGATGAATACTGTCATTTCAAAGTTGAAAAAAACTATGAAAATGGGTCAGTGACTCTGGAATCTGTGAGAAATAAAGGAATATACCTTGGACTGATGCCCAATGGACTTGTAAAACCAGTGATTCATACAGGAGAGAAGAATATTTTATTGTACCCCAAGGTCATCAAATGTATGTATTGCATCAAATAAATGGCTGAGCAATATAGATGTGTTATTAATTATAATGAAGATCCTGTATATGGTAAATGTTCATTCCACAGATAATGATATATTTTAAGTTTGTTTTAGGTTTGTTTTTACACACTTAGATGTGTGTAAATCTAAGCTTGAGCTGTTGAGCTCTGTAAATAACAGGCTTTTTAAAGCTGAAGTTTAGGCATAGCAATTTCTACATAGTTAACTTGATCGAGATTGGAGCAATGTAAGTATGTATGTGCTATTTCTGTGGGATGCCCATGGAAGCTGGAAATCACTGTAGTAGGCACCTGCATCGAGATCCCACGGCAAACATCTGCCCTGCTGCAGTTGTTTGCTCAGCACAGGCCCCATTCAGAAAACACATTTTATTGTCTCACTGAATGCACAGCATTCAATGATGTGTTGATAGACCAATGTGTCATAAATATCAATATCAAAGTGCTAAGTGCAAGTGAAAACAAAAGTCTTTAAACGCACAATGACAAAAAAGTCCACCATAAATGTAGTATCTAGTGGGAAAATGTGCAACAAAAATACCTCCATCGTGATTACCCTTTGAGAGCACTCTCACCTTTTAGATAGGACCCCCACAACAAAGGTTATTATCTTGCTGAACTGCACATAGGAGTCATTCTCGGCTTCGTAAAACCTCCACTTATTGAATCAGACAGTCTTCAATTGTTCAGGTGGTATGGGGTTGAACAATCTCCCAAGAGAAACAAAACTGGCATAGTGCTCACTGTAATTTTTTTTTATTGAAGACAGCAAAAATAGCACTTATGTAAAGAATGAAAAGAACCGCTTATCTCTTTAAAATATAGCTGTGCTGCTGCTTACACATGACTGCAAAATTGCTTAGAACTACGCCCAAAGCCATGAGTGGTTCACAGCAATCCTGGCGAGAGAGCGTTATGCGGGCTGGCAGTGAGCACCAGGCCAGTTTTGTTTTTTTGGACCCCGTACCACCTGAGCCATGAGGAGTATTTGAATCAAAAAGTGGAGGTTTTGTGCAAGAGAGAGTATAGCACATGCATACTTACATTGGTCCTTTGAGGTTCAGCAATGCAGTAAAAACCTGAGGCCCCGTACACACGTCCGAGGAACTCGACGGGCAAAACACCTATCGTTCCTTGTGAAGCCGCCGAGGATCTCGGCGAGCCGGAATTTCCCATTGAACAACGAGGAAATAGAGAACATGTTCTCTATTTCCTCGCCGAGATCCTCGTCAGCTTCCTCGGCCAAAAGTGTACACCCGCCCGGGTTTCTCGGCAGAATTCAGCTCCGATCGAGTTTCTGGCTGAATTCTGCCGAGAAACTCGGTCGTGTGTACGGGGCCTGAATGTTTTCACCAGATGACAATATGACCTTTGTAGTGGGTGTCATATCTAGAAGATGAGAGGGTGCCCAAAGGAGAATCATGGTGGAGGTCTTCTTGTCACACATTTCTTCACTGGATACAGAGTCTATTGGGTATCTTTTTATCACAACTTTTGTTTGCACTTGAACTTGGCATGGACACATTGGTTTCCTAATACATGTATATTTAATTGATCATTTGGTATTTATTGGAGATTATTATTTATTTATAGACATATATGATTACAAGAGAGCATTGCAGCAAATTAATAATAATTCATGGTTCCTGCCACTGAAAACATTCAATCAAACGTAGTTCATCTTTTTGCTGCTCTTGCATCTATGACTTTTCCAGGAAGGCTTTCCACTAGACAAATGCCTGGCAAAACTAGACATGTGCACACTGAAATATTTTGTTTCGGAATTTCGGTTTCGTACAAAAAAAAATTGGTTAGTTACTCCTGAAATTAGTTTTTATTTATTTTGTTTTGTTAAAAAAAGCTTTCGTCCAAAAATCTGAATAAATTTAAGGCTAATGGGCCGTACAGACGACCGAACATGTCTGCTGACTGGTCCGCGGACCAGTTTCAGCAGACATGTTCGGTCGTGTGTAGGCCCGAGCGTGCAGGATTCCAGCAAACATTTGCCCGCCGGGCCTTTTCCCAGCGGGCAAATATTTCTGGACTTGTTTTAAAACAGTCCGCTGGAATCCTGCCCGCTCGGACATGTCCGGTCATCTGTACAGACCTACCGTACATGTCCGAGCGCCCACCATCCCTCGCATGCGTCGAATGACTTTGACGCATGCATGGAAGCATTTAACTGGCAGGGCCACCCACGTCGCCGCGTCATCGTCGCAACGACGGCGCGGACACGCCCCGCGTATTGTTTACGCGCGGATTTCAGTATGATGGTTAGTACAGCCATCGTACAGAAATCCCCGGGCAGACATGTACGGTGAAAACGGTCCGGCGGACCGGTTTCATCGTACATGTTTGCCCGTGTGTACGCGGTCTTATGATGTCTGTCGGATGTTCTAAGAAGATTTGACAAAGCACCTAGACTGTACGCCGCCGCAATCGTTCATTGATGGTCGAATGCTCTGCCCACAAGCTATAGTAGAATTTTAATGTTGTTTTACTAGTAATATAATATTATAATTAATATTATTACTACTAGTTAAACAACATTAGAATTATTCTATAGCCTATGGGCGGAGCATTTGATCGTAAATGTCTGCCCGCAGCAATCATATATTTTTAGCTGAATTAGGGGTTAATACAGCGCTATCATCAACCTTAATAATTATTGCACAGTGATCCAATATGTGCTGCCGGGATAATAATAAATAAAGTGCTTCCAAACTGGTATAAATAAAATGGTTTCCAGAGTTCTGATAATATAAAACCAAGTCAGACACCACTGTTAGGTGAAATAGAAATCAGGAGGATAACGATACCCAGATGATCAGGTTTCTGGTCTCCAATGCTGTAATGCAGGGATCCTCAAACTACGGCCCTCCAGCTGTTGCAGAACTACACATCCCATGAGACATTGTAAAACTCTGAGGCCCCGTACACACGTCCGAGAAACTCGACGGGCAAAACACATCGTTTTGCTCGTCGAGTTCCTTGTGAAGCCGCCGAGGATCTCGGCGAGCCAAGTTTCCTCATTGACTAACGAGGAAATAGAAAACATGTTCTCTATTTGGCCCAATGAGATCCTCGTCGGTTTCCTCGGCCGAAAGTGTACAGACGACCGGGTTTCTCGGCAGAATACAGCTCCGATCGAGTTTCTGGCTGAATTCTGCCGAGAAACTCGGTCGTGTGTACGGGGCCTTAGATTCGCAGACATGACACAGCCCTAAGGTAGATGGCTTCTTCTTTTGTCTAAGTAATTTAGTAATCTTTACACATATCTTGGACTAATAGATTTAGGTTAGGCACATTCAGGTCCGATAGACACAGATCGCTATTGTCACCTTCATGTCGGATCTTCTATCTATCTATATCGAACTGTTGTTGCATTGATATAAAAATATAATAGATATAAAAATAAAGCATTTTTTTGTTTCGGATCTTTCAGATTTTGGATTCTGCGGGTTCGTTATGGTTTGTTAAAACGAACACGAAAATCCCTGGAATTCAAACGAAAACGAATGCACATTTCTAGTACTAACTATGCAAAGTTAGTATAGCAGTCTCCCCTGCTGAGCTATTGTGTTCTGAAAGGGGAACCCCCCGATAGAACACACCGTACTCTCTGCCATTGGCTGATGATTTATTTTTTATTGGCCCATGTGTACAAGGCTTTAGTAATATTGTTGACGGGATTTTTTTTAACCGCTTGCCGACCAGCCGCCGGCAGGTCGGCTCTGCTGGGCGAGATCACGTAATATTACGTCATCTCGCCGAGCAGCCAATAGGGACGCGCGCGTGCCCCCCGCTCACCCCTGACACCGACGCGTGTGCCCGGCGGGCGCAATCACCGCCGGGCACCCGCGATCGCTCGTTACAGAGCGAGAACCGGGAGCTGTGTGTGTAAACACAAAGCTCCCGGTCCTGTCAGGGGGAGAAATGCCAGATTGTCTGTTCATACAATGTATGAACAGCGATCAGTCATTTCTCCAAGTCAGTCCACCCCCCCTTTAGTTAGAATACACCCAGGTAACATACTTAACCCCTTCCTCGCCCCCTAGCGTTAACCCTTTCCCTGCCAGAGGCATTTTTATAGTAATCAATGCATTTTTATAGCACTGATCGCTATAAAAATGACAATGGTCCCAAAAATGTATCAAAAGTGTCCGCCATAATGTCGCAGTACCGATAAAAATCGTTGATCGCCGCCATTACTAGTAAATAAAAAATATTAATAAAAATGCCATAAAACTATCCTCTATTTTGTAAACGCTATAACTTTTGCGCAAACCAATCAATAAACGCTTATTGCGATTTTTTTTTACGAAAAATATATAGAAAAATACGTATCGGCCTAAACTGAGGAAAAAAATTTTTTTTTTATATATTTTTGGGGGATATTTTTTATGGTAAAAAGTAAAAAATATTAATTTCTTTCAAAATTGTCGCTCCATTTTTGTTTATAGCGTAAAAACTAAAAACCGCAGAGGTGATCAAATGCCACCAAAAGTAAGCTCTATTTGTGGGAAAAAAATTACGGCAATTTTGTTTGGGAGCCACGTCGCACGACCGCTCAATTGTCAGTTAAAGCGACGCAGTGCCGAATCGCAAAAGTGGCCTGGTCTTTGACCAGCAATATGGTCCAGGGCTGAAGTGGTTAACCACTTCCCGCCCGGCCTATGGCCGATTTACGTCCGGGAAGTGGTTATGAAATCCTGACAGGACGTTCTAGAACGTCCTGCAGGATTTCATGCCGCGCGCGCCCGTGGGGGCGCGCATCGCGGCGATCGGTGATGCGGGGTGTCAGTCTGACACCCTGCATCTCCGATCTCGGTAAAGAGCCTCCGGCGGAGACTCTTTACCACGTGATCAGCCGTGTCCAACCACGGCTGATCACGATGTAAACAGGAAGAGCCGCCGATGGCTCTTCCTCACTCGCGTCTGACAGACGCGAGTAGAGGATAGCCGATCTGCGGCTCTCCTGACAGGGGGGGTTAGCGCTGATTGTTTATCAGCGCAGCCCCCCCTCGGATCGCCACACTGGACCACCAGGGATGCCCACCCTGGAGCACCAGGGTGGGCAAAAAAAAAAAAAAAAGCCCAAAAAAAAAAAGTCTAAAAAAAAAAAAAAAAAAAAAAAACCATAAAGAAAAAAGATGCCAGTCAGTGCCCACAAATGGGCACTGACTGGCAACAATCAGTGCTGCCACCCCAGTGTCCATCAGCGCCACCCCAGTGTCCATCAGCGCCACCCCAGTGTCCATCAGCGCCACCCCAGTGTCCATCAGTGCCACCCCACAGTGCCCATCCATGCCCAGTGCCCACCTAGCAGTGCCCATCTGTGCCACCCATAAGTGCCCATCTGTGCCGCCCATGAGTGCCCATCTGTGCCGCCTATGAGTGCCCAGTGCCGCCCATGAGTGCCCATCAGTGCCGCCTATGTGTGCCCATCAGTGCCGCCTACGTGTGCCCATCAGTGCCGCCTACGTGTGCCCATCAGTGCCGCCTATGTGTGCCCATCAGTGCCGCCTATGTGTGCCCATCAGTGTCGCATACCAGCGCCGCCAATCAGTGCCACCTCATCTGTGCCCGTCAGTACTACCTCATCGATGTCCATCAGTGCCATCTCATCGGTGCCCATTAGTGCCGCCATATCAGTGCCCGTAATTGAAAGAGAAAACTTATTTACAAAAAAATTAACAGAAAAAAATAAAAACGTAATTTTTTTTCCAAATTTTCAGCCTTTTTTTAGTTGTTGCGCAAAAAAAAAAAATCGCAGAGGTGATCAAATACCACCAAAAGAAAGCTCTATTTGTGGGGAAAAAAGGACGCCAATTTTGTTTGGGTACAGTGTAGCATGACCGCGCAATTGCCATTCAAAGTGCGACAGTGCTGAAAGCTGAAAATTGGCTTGGGCGGGAAGCTGCGTAAGTACCTGGTATGGAAGTGGTTAATTTAGCCAGTTGGTGAAAAGGCCAGGCTTGCAGTTGCATTAAAGTAAAGATCAGACTAGCAGAACTAGGGAATGATCACACTTATCTGCTTATAACACTCTGATCTGACCCAAGTACATTTAGGAACACTACAGTATGTGCAAATGTTTTAGACAGGTGGGGAAAAAAAATCTGTAAAGTAAGAATGCTTTCAAAATATATATTTGTATTGTTTATTTTTATCAATTTACTAAATGCAAAATGAGCAAACAGAAGAAACATTTAATCAAATCAATATTTGATGCCCTTTGGCTTAAAGAGGAAGTAAACCCTGATGGGTTTTACTTCCTCTTTAGTCCGCTGCACAGCCTGTAAATGAAAAGCATAATGGGCTAGTATGCATAGCATACTAGTCTATTATGTGCCACTTACCTGCAAAAGAATCCAGCAATGTCCCCACAGAAGCGTCCATCTTCTGTGTCCTCTTCTTTCCGGGCAGCTGACTCCGGCGCTGTGATTCGCCAGAGCCGCGTGACATCACTCCCGCGCATGCCCACGGGAGCAGCAATTCACGGCACAAGCTTAGGAAGAAACGGCACTTTGTTTGTTTCTTCCCCGCGCATTCGCAGTGAAGATTTTCGACGGACTACAACTGAAATTTCCCCTAAACGGCGCACGTTTAGGAGATATTTCCACTACCTATAGGTAAGCGTTATTCTAGGCTTACCTATAGGTAGAAGTCCAACAAGTGGGTTTACAACCACTTTAAAACCAGCATCAATTCTTAGGCCTCGTACACACGACTGAGAATCTCGTCAGGAAAAACCTGTCGTTTTCCCTGACGAGATTCTTGGCAAGAAACTCTTGCCGCCCGAGTGTACAGACTTTCGTTTCAAAAGAACTGCGGTGACGTCATCGTGTACGACGAGCATGTGCTTGTCACTTTCGATGCCGTCGCCGCCATCTTGCTTCACCCTACCTATGCCATGGAAGCTACCGCACATGCGTCAAAGTCATTTTGAGCATGCGCGGGTTTCCATGGTGACAGGTAAGTATACACACTATCGGGTGTCTCGTCGGGAAACAGGCCGACAAGAATCTCGATGAGAAAAAAGAGAGCAGGTTCTCTTTTTTTCTCGTCAAGATTCAGGCCAGATTTCCTGACGAGAAGCCTGAAAGCCTCGTACACACGAACGGGAATCTCGGCAAGAAGCAGTTTTCTTGCTGGTTTTTGCCGAGAAAATCGGTCGTGTGTACGAGGCTTTAGACTTGCACACTTTGTACACGTGCACAAAGTCAGGGATGTTGTAGGATTAGAGTCAGGTGTATGATTTACCAATTATACCAATTTCATATGTAGGTTTTAACACAAATATTAACTGAAACAGAAACAGCTGTGTAGGAGGCTTAAACTTGAGTTAGAAACAGTCAAGCTCTGCTACTAAAGTAAATTGTGGAATCAGTTTCATGTCACAGGTCATACACCATGGCAAGACCAAGCACACAAGTTAGTTACACTGCATCAGCAAGGTCAGGCAAAGATTTCAGAGCAGACGGGGGTTTCAAGATGTGCTGTTCAAGCTCGTTTAACGAAATAGGCAACTTTATGTATCGTAGACACAGTGGTCGGCCAAGGAAACTTAAAGTGGATGCAAATCCTCACATATACCCAGTGAAATAAACAGCCTCAGCTGATACACAGAGATAAAACAAATCTTCCTACGTACGTTTTACATGTATATCTGCTGTCTTCAGCTTTCTACATACTTCCTGTTTTTTCTTCCTGTTCAGCACTGTGTGTATTCTTGGCATACACTATGTGACAACTGATTAGAGGAAAGGCACATAACCCCCCTTCCACACGGGCAAAGAAAGGAAGGAATGTGCAGAGCTGTGCTCTGAATAGATCAGCTCTCTGCTAATCTATTTATAGCAACCTCCCCGACACAAATTTCAGGCTGTTTTTTTCTTGGTTGTTGGAGAGCTTGTCAGAAGTTATCATGCTGATAACAGAAGAGCGGAGCAGCAGAAAGACATGGGACTTAGTGCTTTGGAGAGCGATAAGAAAACATTACAGATATATGTGCTTAGGTAAAATTTCATGAATCAGGTTAACATCCACTTTAATGCAGCAGATGAAACACATATCATACTTATTTCTGTTCAACATCAGAGAATTTCCAGTAGCGCAATCAGCATAGAACTGGTGGAAAAATTGCAGGCAAATTTCCATACCTCCAACGTGGAAAAAAAGCTAAGCGACTCAAATATTCCTGAAAACATAGGAACTGGGGTGCAAAAAAATGGCAGCAGGTGCTCTGGACTGATGAGTTAATATTTGAAATATTTGATTGTAGCAGGAGGCAGTTTATTCGTGAAGGGCTGGAGGACGGTACAATGATAATTGTCTGCAGGCAACAAAGCCTATATTGATAATTTCTCTACTTTGCATTTCTACTATAGTTAATACATATCAATAATAACTACATTTTTGCTAGGAACAACTTAACATGACTGTCACTAAAATTCACACTGGCATTAAAAGCAGGCGTTTGAGAGGCATTAAAAACACCCCTCAAATGCCTATGGACAAGATGCAATAGACAGCAGACAGTGCTGTTCATACTATCAAAACATGAAGCGTTAGCGTCGCGTTGCTTCAAAATTGAAGCCTAATGTCGAGACAGGAGGTATTTGAAGCCTATTCAAGTCTATGGTAATGCTTGGCAAACGCTCTGGCAGGCAGATGCAGTGCGGTTTACGGGGCGTTAAGATTAGTTAATTTATTGTAATGGAATATGCATTTGTAGAGCAGGTTTAATGCGCCTCAACGCTCATCAAACGCTTCAAAACTGCCCATAGGGCATTCAGGAAGCATTTTTAAGGCTTGTAAAATGCCAGTCATTAATGTGAGTAAAGGCCCATACACACAATCAGATATTCCGACAACAATTGTCCGATGGACATGTTTTGTCGGATAATCCGACCGTTTGTATGCTCCATTGGACAATTGTTGTCGGAATTTCCAACAACAGATGTTGGCTGTGCATGCTCTTAAATTGTCCGACAAATGTGTTACGTCGGATCATCCGATCGTGTGTACACAAATCCGTCGGACTAAAATCCAAAGTGCAAACAGGCATGCTCGGAAGCAAAGCTAACCATAAGGCAACATTAGCAGAAGTTGTCCAAAGAGTGTCGCTAAAGAGCTGAAAAACCACGTAGTACGTCACTACGTTCGTGTTTGTTGGCTGAAAATGTTCTGCCGTGTGTATGCATACCAAGTTCACGGACAGTGCCCTTCAGACAAAAAATCCAAGGATTTGTCTGATGGAATTCTGATCATGTGTACGAGGCTTAACACCCATACTAATGCTATAGGAGCGTTTGTGAGTGTTGATAAGTGTTCGAAGTTTAGTCAAGTGTGAACAAGCCCTAACTCAACTAGGAAGATGAAGACACACCATTCTGGTGAGTAGAATTTTTACTGTCTTCAAGAGTTCTTAGCGCCACTCCTATCTAACACTTCTGTGTTGTCTGCTGGATGCTGTAAAGGGGACCTGGTATCTGACACACCCAGAATTGTCAGATAGCAGCAATGCCCAAAACTCTTCACGTCAGATGAGATTCTGCTCACTAAAACAGTTATTATTCATCTTTTTTTGCAGGATACTGTCAGTATTATACGATATCCTCGATTTAGAGACAGGGCTGCCTTAAAAGTAGTACTCAGTAAAGCTCCATCCACTTTCTAAGGCCAAGGTGCAATTCATAAAGAAGCCTGTGACTGTTCTGTGAATACTTGTGCTCATGAACCAGATTCTTTTGACAATGGATTGTGAGTTGTGAATAAGGCTGGCCATAAGAAATCTCTCAGGTAGTAGCCAGGAACTCACAGGCAGGAAGCCAGACTTGGCTGGTAGCAGGCAGGTGAGGTGGCAGATAGACTGGCAGACTTGACAGATGGCCAGCTGGGATGAACAGCAGGAAGCAGATGAGCCGGGTGGACAACAGACAGGTATAACAGCAGGCAGGAGCGTAGTCAGGTCACAGGCAGGTTTTTGGCAACAAACAACAGGCAGATCAGGTACAGAACAGCAGGCAGAAGCGTAGTCGGGTCACTGACCAGTTTTGGCAACAGACAGGCAGATTAAGGGAAAGAGAAATTACCGCTCAAGGTGGGTCTGCTGGACAATCAGTAGCTGCTCAGGAGGCCATGAGTGCCGGCAATGCACGAGGCAAAATGTAGAAGTTGAAAGGATGGACAGCCACACTTCCAAAAAAAACCTTAGGTTGTCTTTATTTAAAAAATAGGTGGAAAATGTACTACAAATAACAGCAAAGGGTGGAATACAGCCAACGGGTACAGATCAGGGAGTAAGCTTAGGTATCAGGAGTCATACAGGTATCAAGATTTCAGGTAAACGCTGTAGACCAAGCAGCAATAAGCCAGTGTCACAGCTCTGTTTAAATAGGCCGACTGGTGCCAGTTCTGGTGACAGGTATGCGCATGCGCATTTACAGAAGCACACGCGGCCGTTCTGAGCGTCCTTGGTTGGCGCCTGCACACAGGCGTGCACCGGGGGACATCAGCTGTACTCTGCAGACGTCTTTCCTGACAAGTACATATCAGGATATAAAATTCCTGAGCACAAGTTCAGTAATATATTGTCAATGCCCATGTATGTCATGCAAACTGCAAACCCCCAGAGTGCCATATGCTAACCAACAGTTGCAGAAGATTGAGGGACGTCATCTCCTACATACAGGTCAGAGCAAAAAAGGAAAGGAACAAGGTGTGAGGCTGCTTGGGTGTCAGCAAAAGTGGATAGAAACACAGCCACGTAATCCACTACTAATGTTTGCTATAGTGCATGGAGTAAACTGTGGAGTAGGTCAGCAGATAAGCAATTTCAGAGCCACATAAGAGAGACAGATGTTGCCCCCCACCTTCTGTGCAAATGGGTAATTCAACTCTGCTCACAACCAGGGCCTGGGCCCAGGGGTAGACAGAAAAGGTGGACATCTCAAACACTTCAGCAGAAGGGTGCAAAAAAGTATAAGTTTCAGGACCTGCAACCTATGCTGCTGAAGTAGTTCAAGCTCATAGTTGGGAAGGGTTGGGGGGGGGGCACTTTGGCCTTTTTACCTTTTGTACTAAAGGACCTTCTCCTGGCACTGCTCACAACACATGGCCGGCTATGCAAATCCTGTATTGTTGTCTGTCCTGGAAAATGTATAGGCTTATACATCTTTCCTTCTTATATATACAGCTATTTTTATTGATCATAAAAGAAACATGGATAGTAATTTGTTGTAAATTCATTGTTTTTCAGCTGACAATACAGAGGGTCACAGACAGGACTCTGCCAGAAGCTCTGTCATTGTCTGTAATGAGTTATATTGTATAGTAGTGTATGTTCATTGATTTATGGAAGCCAGCATGCATACTTACTGTGGAACAATAGCAGACATTTTTTGTCTTGTTATAAAAATAGCACACAGTGAACAGATATGTGGATGTAACTTGTTATGTAAGAGTATAATGCTTGCTCCTTGGAGTGAGGAAACATGTGTAATTAAAGAATACATTAGAATAAAGCTTTACTTTATTGTGGAGAAATTATCCTCCAGCTAAAAATGATATACATTGAAGGGTTTTGGCAAACGTTATGCCGCGTACACACGATCATTTAAAAAAAATGTAATTTAAAATGATCGTGCGTGGGCTGCACATCGTTTTTCAGGTTCTGAAAAACGACAATTTTTTTTCCGAACATGCTGCATTTTTAACGTCGTTTTAAACTATGTCGTTTTTCGGGTTGTAAAAAATGATCGTGTGTGGGCTAAAACGACGTTTTAAACCCGCGCATGCTCAGAAGCAAGTTATGAGACGGGAACGCTCGTTCTGGTAAAACTACCGTTCATAATGGAGTAAGCACATTCATCACGCTGTAACAGACAGAAAAGCGCGAATCGTCTTTTACTAACAAGGAATCAGCTAAAGCAGCCCAAAGACGAATAGAACTTCCCCTTTAGAGTGCCGTTGTACGTGTTGTACGTCACCGCACTTTGTTCATAATTTTTTTAAAACAACGGTGTGTGGGCAACGTCGTTTTTAATGATGAAGTTGGAAAAACTTCGTTTTTTGGACATGCTGAAAAACAACGTTTTCTTTCATGCTGAAAAATGATCGTGTGTACGCGGCATCACAGTAGATTTATAACTTTGCAACTTTTCTTAAATGGTCTTTAGTAAATGAACATCTTCAAAACTCAACTTTTACTAAATGAGTAGGGACTAATTGCAAAGTAAATGTTCATTTTTGAAAGTGTACTGTATGTATTGTTCACTAAGCTTAGTAAATAAGGTGAATCTGCATTCATATACTGTACATGCCCAAACATGGATATTTTTCTTGCAAATGGTTTGACAAATAAAGTAAACACAGCTTTACATTAATTACTAGGCTTAATGAACATTCGCCTTTTTAAGTAACTCCCTACCAGGAGCCATAAATTGTAATTATGCTGCAATGCATTCATGTAATCAGTGGAGATCACAAAGCACAGCAGGCAGGTAGCCAAACATGAGTTTAGCTAAGTTATGTCTATCTTCTTATTACACATGATTCCAGCAACCAATTATGGAAAATAGAATGCACATCTACTGTAAAGGTGTACTTTGTTTTTTTTTATGTTTTGGTCTAGATCAGCCTTTGTCAACCAGGGTTCTGTAGAATCATAGAGTACCTCCGGAAGATGCTAGGAGCTATATAGTTACATAGCAGGTAGGGTTGGAAAAAGACACAGGTCCATCTAGTCTAAAACCCATTGTGTGCGTGAATGTGTGTCAGTTCAAGTTTTCAATTTTAAGGCCTCCTTTATACTAATGTATCACCCTCTACTTAGGTAGGTGCTAGAGTAGGGATTTTTTTGATAGCGTAGGAAAATTTAGGCAGGCCTGTTTGGCCTGTTTGTTTTTATTCTGTGCTGGGAGTGGCTCAGGGCACGACTGGGTGACTCACAGGTAGCATCACCTTCATCGCTCTCTTCTTTCTAGAAGATGCTAGAAAGAGAGGAGGAGAGGAGAGGTGAAGCTGTCTGGGGTATTTTGAGGAGTCTTGACCAATCCCCAACTTGTATTGGCAGGGGGCAGGCCTCCTTGAAATACCCAGGTTCAGCCCAGCTGGTGAGGAGTTGTCGGGTGGATAAGCTGGAGTGAGAGATTGTGGAGGCTGTCTGGGCCCACAGGGAGCTCCCCAGTCTGGGGGGAGCGGAGTGACCATGGGCCAGGGCTCGGGTGCATCCAGGAGGAGAGAAGAGATCCTGAAGGAGAGGCACATGAGAGAGCAAGGAGAGGACAGTGAGAGAAAACACTGCTAAGGGAGTCCAGGGAGGACAACTGGTCGCAGCCAGGAGGGCTGGTGAGTGTAGCACAGTCAGGAGGACTGGGGTGGAACGCCTGAGAGAACTGGAAGATTGCAATTTGAGATGGGCGCAGAACAAGAAGAGAGGACTGTGGGAAGGGCGGTCATGAGAGGTCATTGCAGCCCAGCTGGTGAGGAGTTGTCGGGTGGATAAGCTGGAGTGAGAGATTGTGAAGGCTGTCTGGGCCCACAGGGAGCTCCCCAGTCTGGGGGGAGCGGGGTGACCCTGGGCCAGGGCTCGGGTGCATCCAGGAGGAGAGAAGAGATCCTGGAGGAGAGGCACATGAGAGAGCAAGGAGAGGACAGTGAGAGAAAACACTGCTAAGGGAGTCCAGGGAGGACAACTGGTCGCAGGCAGAAGGGCTGGTGAGTGTAGCACAGTCAGGAGGACTGGGGAGGAACGCCTGAGAGAACTGGAAGATTGCAATTTGAGATGGGCGCAGAACAAGAAGAGAGGACTGTGGGAAGGGCGGTCATGAGAGGTCATTGCAGCCCAGCTGGCTGGCAGGGCTTGAAGAGAGCTATCTGGGATTGGTAGCTAAGCAGAGGACAGTTAGCACTTGAACTATTTCTACACCACAGGGGCCTGAGGTCCCTGCTCGCAAAAGGCAGTTCACTGAGGCCTGGCTGAATTAGTGTCAGGTCTACCATGCGGTGTTAGCTTGTCTGGAGGAGTAACAGTCTGCAGCAAGGGAAGTTTTGGAGGAGTAACGGTATGCAGCAAGTGAAGTGCTAGAGGAGTGAAGGATGAGAGGTCTTAAGCAAGAGTTTGTGCTGGAGAGAAGACTGGAGTGTGTATACTGGAGTGTATATAAAAGTCCCAAGCAAGTTGCACTGAATATTCCTGAGCATACCATAATTTCCCACTTCCCATCCAAGTTCAATCCCCTTAATAAAAACAAAAAAACAAAGCTTATGGATTGTTCTATGTTTCTGAGTGTCTAAGAGATTAATGTGGGGTTGGGCAGGGTGATAGGTGAACCACTACATTCAGCAACCCCTACGGGGGCTACACTGACATACCTTTTTTAAGAATTTCTAAACACAGGTGAAGTGATCTGGAAGTTATAAACAGCCCTGGTCACTTTTTCTGGTGTTTAGATGTTCCTACAAAAGATCAGCAATTTGGATTCTCGTCGCTGAACAGACAGGGCTCTAAATACCAGTTTCACGCGGCACAACGTTCGCTGTAGAGACATGGGGCTCTAATAGGCTTCAAAAAAGGGTGGGCTGGGGGCAGAGTACTGCGCTCCAAGCCCACCCAGTTGTGTGACAATAGAAAATGAATATTGTGGGTATGGTGCATGGTGTGGGCTGGAGGTCCATAGTCAGGTCTGTCTGACACCCCCCCAAACGATTGAGCACCAGCAGCCACTGCTACTTTATAGTGCATTTGTTATGGTTTCAGATATACGTTAATTTAATTACACTAATTCTTTACTTTATACATCTTTTTAGCTGTGTGCAAGTAACAAGATTATAATGTGTTCAGGTACCTTCAGAAAGTTCATAACAAGTCAGCGAAACCAGGTTTCTCCAGTCACATCAATGGATCATTCCTGGTGGCCACTGGTCAATAATTGTATTGCGCAGGAAAGTATATAATTGTCGCATAACGTATGTTATATGGATGTATCAAGAAAACAGATCAATATCATATACAGTATGTTAGAACTACATTCAATAGACAATATCTGTGTTATTCTAATATACTTTATTTGACAGAATATAAATAACTGCGCCAATTTTCTTTTCCCTTTAAGTTGGTAGAGAAAAGCCTACAGGAACATCTGCAACTCCCAGCAAGAGCAGGGAAGAGATTTCCACACAGGATGAAGCCATTATTGATTCTCAGGACTCCGTGGATTGGAGTCCGCCAGTATCTACACTCCCAAGCAAAAGTGAGTAGTTAAATTATGAGTGAGTGAGTGAGTGAGTGAAAAACTTATATAGCGCAACACATGCGAACTGAATCGCCCTGAGTAAAAACCCTTTGACCTCAGAAGAGATGGGTTTTAATCTTTCTCCTGAAGGCCAAGTGGTCCAACTCCAATCAGATGGTGGTTGGTAGCGCATTCCAAAGGCGAGGTCCCTGGACTGCAAATCTTCGATCTCCTTTGGACCTGTATCTGGCTTTGGGTATCTGGAGTAGGTTTTGATTAGTGGATCGCAGAACGCGATTGGGGTTATGGGCTTTTATTTTTTCGCATAGATATTGGGGGGCGTTGCCTTGAATACACTTATGCATTAGGCAGAGTGCCTTGAAAGTGATTCTGTCTTTTACTGGCAACCAATGAAGGGATCTCAATAGGAACCCAATTTAATATAAGCCCACAGCACACATATTCTGACCATGCTTCTAGGAGGAAAGCCACCATTTCATTTAGTGGAATTTGACATCACAGAGGGTCAGGAATCTGCAGATTGCTGCTGTCTTGTCTTGTGCTAAATGTAAAATGGTCAAAATATGTCTGTATGATAATATAGTGTTATTAGCATCCAGTTCCTAAATACGTATTTCCTAAAACACCTGTCACCTGTTTGCACCTGTCAAAATAGGATCCATGCAGAAGCACAAAGGACTGTCACTAAGGGCCCTTTCACACGTGCGGACAAACGGTCCGTTTTTTACAAGTCCGTAAACGGACTTGTAATGCTTCCCTATGGGATTGCAGACGTTAGCGGATGATGCATCCGCTAACGTCTGCAAACATCCGCGTCCGCAAAGATTCCGCTTTTTCGGATGGAAGAAAACCCTATTTTTCTTCCGTCTGGCAGAACAGATCGGATGAATACGGACACGCGGTCGTATTCATCCGATTCCCCATAGGGGAGAGCGGAGGAAAGACAGGGCGGTCTCTGCACAGTGTGCGGGGACCGCCCTGTCCGCCGACAGCTCAGCGGGGATTTATGGATGATCCCCGCTGAGCCGACGGACACACACGGGGCGGATCAATACGGATCCGCTCCGTGTGAAAGGGCCCTAAGACCTTGGGTTATATTTATTCATAAAAATAATGGGCCAGATCCACAGAGCGAGTACGCCGGTGTATCTACTGATACGCCGGCGTACTTTCAAATTTCCCGCGTCGTATCGTTGTTTTGAATCCTCAAAACAAGATACAACGGCTTCTGGGTTAGATCCAACAGGTGTACGTCTTCGTACGCCGTCGGATCTAAGATGCAATACTTCGGCGTCCGCTGGGTGGCGTTCACGTCGTTTTCCGCGTCGGGTATGCAAATTAGCTATTTCCGTCGATCCACGAACATACGCGCGGCCGCCGCATTCTCTTACGTCGTCTCTAGTCGGCTTTTTCCGGCGTATAGTTAAATCTGCTTTTTTGCGACGTACAGTTAGATTTGCCATGTTAAGTATGGCCGTCGTTCCCGCGTCGAAATTTGAATTTTTTCTTTTTTTTGCGTAAGTCGTCCGTGAATCGGGATGGACGTAAGTCACGTCTAAGTTTAAAAAATTACGTCCTTGCAACGTCATTTTGCGCAATGCACGGCGGGAAATTTAGGGACGGCGCATGCGCAGTTCATTCGGCGCGGGGACGCGCTTCATTTAAATGAAACACGCCCCCTAATCGCCGATTTGAATTCCGCGCCGTTACGCCGCTTGAGATACACTACGCCGCCGTAACTTACGGCGCAAATTCTTTGGGGATTCGAACCGGCCTAATGTAAGTTACAGATGCGTAGCGTATCTCGCATACATTGCGCCGATCTATTTGTATGTGAATCTACCCCAATGTCTGTAAAAATAGTAAAAAATAAATATGTGTGAAACAATTTTTTTTCAAATAGCAATTTTACCAAATTTTCTCATAAACTGTTATTTTATTAGCTCTATAAACTACTAAGCTGACAAAAATAGTTATATGGCTGAAATGGATGAGCATGAAGGCAAATAACACACGCGTTAGGGCTCAGCAAATTGAGCCTAACACATTATTTTACAAGCACTTCAAAAGGTTCCTCCGTTCATCGACTGGCTTCAAACTTACAACTATCCTGGGGTTAGCCATATAATAGGGAGCGATAACCTGAACAATAATCTTTATAGATTGACTTTTGCAGTCAAAGTTCTTTAAACATTGATTATGGCAATGTGCGTACAGTAAATTGATCTGATCTGTGCAGCGAGGCATTTAGAGAATTGAAAATGTACATTTTTGACTGTAAAGAGAAAAATTCTATTTCAATGATAAAACCACATGAGTTGTGGTTTTGGGAATGCAGCCTAAAGGATGTTCATTGTTAGTTTGTCCCTAGACGATGCACTGTAAATCATTTCTACACAGCATTTTATGTATATTTAAACCGGAGGTCGTCAAATTAAATGTGAAATTAAATATGCAGTTCAGTTTTGGGCTCCAGTTCTCAAAAAGGATATCGGAGAACTGGAGAAAGTGCAGAGAAGAGCAACCAAACTGATAAGAGGCATGGAGGAGCTCAGCTATGAGGAAAGATTAGAAGAACTAAATCTATTCACTCTTGAGAAGAGGAGAATTAGGGGGGATATGATCAACATGTACAAATATATAAGAGGTCCATACAGTGAACTTGGTGTTGAGTTATTCACTTTACGGTCATCACTGAGGACAAGGGGGCACTCTTTACGTCTAGAGGAAAAGAGATTTCACCTCCAAATACGGAAAGGTTTTTTCACAGTAAGAGCTGTGAAAATGTGGAACAGACTCCCTCCAGAGGTGGTTCTGGCCAGCTCAGTAGATTGCTTTAAGAAAGGCCTGGATTCTTTCCTAAATGTACATAAAATAACAGAGTACTAAGATTTGTAGGTAAAGTTGATCCAGGGTAAATCCGATTGCCTCTCGGGGGATCAGGAGGGAATTTTTTCCCCTGCTGTAGCAAATTGGATCATGCTCTGCTGGGGTTTTTTGCCTTCCTCTGGATCAACTGTGGGTATGGAGTTGGGTGTATGGGATTGTATTGTGTTTTTTATTTTGTTTGTTTATTTTTTTGTGGTTGAACTGGATGGACTTGTGTCTTTTTTCAACCTGACTAACTATGTAACTATGTAACTATGTAACTATGTAAATGTGGACATCAACTGACGTTACCAAGTGGCCACATATAATGTTCAGTATGTGAGATGCTACAGTGGATTGTCATAGACAGCAGACGTATATATATGAAAATAAAAGTGAGAGACTGTGTAGATGCTTCAAGTGTGATCGACATGCTGCAAAATATGGTCAGAGACAGGGGAAATGTTACATAAAGCTAATAGGGCTTACTGCAATAACTCATTTACAATTTTAGCCTTCTTTTGGAGGGGGTTATGACAAACTACCCTCCCCAAACCGGGTATTACACTCAACCTGCAGGTAAATAAGAGAAACAGAACCTTTGCTAAGTGAAAGAGTGGGTTTCATACTAAAGTTGGCAGTGCCCCCTCCCAGGACAGGGCCTCTGTGAACAGAGGGGATTCCCTTCCTTATAAATTAACCAATAATCTAATTAAAGCGACTGGGAGCATATAAACTACTGCAACCAGCACATAACATTAACCATAAGTATATAGATGCACACCAACATGTAAATAATATTAGCTTTAAGGAAACATTAATACATCCAATGTACAAATGTATCATACAGGTATTATGCGCAATGGGCCCAACAAGAATCCTGATGGACTTGTGCACATATACCTGTGCACAATTTACAATGTACAGTACACTGTATACAGTAGTTATTAGTAAAGATATCTCCAGATGAATGTTGCAGCAAAGTTCAATTACAGGGGTCCCTGAGGGGGATCACAATGCGGCGTCCATCTTTGTGTTAGAATCCTGAAGCCAAGATCGATGGTGATGGGGAGATCCTCCAACCATAGTTCAACCTGCCTGGAACTCAGCTTCTCACGGCCAGAAACTGTGGTGTGGCACTGGAACTCAGAGTTACCTTTCTAAATCTGTTTCTTAGTCCCTAGTAATTGATCTGTCATGCAACTGGACCCCTAACTACTAGAAGTGATCGTTGAATGCCTAACCTGGCTCCAGACTATATTGCTTAACCACTAGCTGACCAGCCACCGCTGTATAACGGCGGCAGGTCGGCTCGGCTGCACGAAATCACGTAGCTATACGTTATTTCGCATTGCAGCCACTAGGGGCGCGCGCCTGTCAGGGGAAGAAATTACCGTTCGTCTGTTCATACAATGTATGAACAACGATCTGTCATTTCCCCTAGTCAGTCCCACCCCCCTTCAGTTAGAACACACCTAGTGAACATAATTAACCCCTTCCTCGCCCCCTATTGTTAACCCCTTCCCTGCCAGTGGCATGTTTACAGTAATCAATGCATTTTTATAGCACTGATCGCTATAAAAATGCCAATGGTCCCAAAAATGTGTCAAAAGTGTCCGAAGTGTCCGCCATAAGGTCGCAGTACCGTTAAAAATCGCAGATCGTCGCCATTACTAGTAAAAAAAATATATATTAATAAAAATGCCATAAAAATATCCCCTATTTTGTAGACGCTATAATTTAGAACACTTATTGCGATTTTTTTTAATGAAAAATATGTAGAAGAATATGTATCGGCCTAAACTGAGGAAAAAAATTGTTTTTTTTATATATTTTTGGGGGATATTTATTACACCAAAAAGAAAAAAATATTCATTTTTTTTTTTCAAAATTGACGCTCTATTTTTGTTTATAGCGCAAAAAAATAAAAACCGCAGAGGTGATCAAATACCACCAAAAGAAAGCTCTATTTGTGGGAAAAAAAAGGTCACCAATTTTGTTTGGGAGCCACGTCGTACGACCGCGCAATTGTCAGTTAAAGTGACGCAGTGCTGAATCGCAAAAAGTGTCCCGGTCGTTGACCAGCAAAATGGTCCGGGGCTGAAGTGGTTAATGAGTCCTAAGCTAAAACTAGTTATAGAATCTCAGACAAGAAAGGACAGGGTTAACTAAAATAATGAGAGCTGTACATAAATTATATTGCAGTAAACAGGATCACCTACTAATATACTAGAAAGTGACCACTACATACAGTACATACAATAGCACAGACCCAGCTATTTGGCATAGTACATGTGGGATAACAACAATAAGGCAGAGATGCTTCTGTCCCCAGTATTTAGATATATACAGTATGTACACATATATAAACACCCAGAAGCTAAGAACAGCAATAGTAAACTATTAAACATAGGATCACTTGCCTAGTAATTCCTACATTCTGGTCTGGGTTAAGCAACAGCTCTCTAATGGACAGGACATGTGTGACTTTCTTTCTCTCTTTACCATTTCCTCCTTCTGGGGTTTTCAACCCAACAACCCAAAAATAGGATGCAAAATGCATTAATAACTCTATAAACATTAAGCAGAACAGCCACTTACAGACAGTAGAACCCTACACAGTACAATACTCTCTCTTCCAACATAGACTGCTGGATTCTGAAGAGCATACAAGTACAAAAGGGCCACTTATTGGCCTTTGCATACATGTTAAGCGCCCGGAATAAAGTTATTATTGAGTGCCTTAGTTACTCTGTTATTCTCATTTACATTATATAGCATGGTTAATATAACTGGGTAGACACTACAGGATATAGTAGGCATTTCTGTATAGACCAGGATAAGAAATAACAATTGTATAAAATGTCATAGCACTTCCCCTTTAACTACGATGGCAAAGCATTGTGTTCTACTGTGCTGCTTCACTTGTTATTGTAAAAAAAACCTTTACATTGTTTACTTTCTTCTGTATGTGGGCAGTGGACTTGGCTTGTACTTAGTAATCAGAGCAATGTTTCTCACAAATTGGCAATAAATCAGTGCTGATAGTGTCAGTGACTTTTTCGAAGGAGTCATAAGGGACTGATCTGAATGTGACACATATCCCCTTAAAGCCACACTGCATTTGAGATGATTTCCCCTTACAAGGGAGGTATTAGTTTGGTGTATTTCTTAATTGTATCACTGTGTTATTCTTTCCCAATACAATTGTATGGAGATCATTTGTTTCTTATTTATGATAGATGGCAAAACACTGAACAGCTCTGGAAATAAGGTTTATTCCTTAAATGATTGGAAAGTGTCAATCTTGACTGGAAGTGCAGGAACCTCCGCTGGCGTCTCCCTGTGGGTGTATGGAAGTAAAGGCTCCACTGGTCCAATAATACTCGGAACTGGGAAGAAGGGTCAGCTATTTAAGGCAAGACAAGAAGACGAATTCATGGTAATTACAATAAGCATAACAGATAAAATGTGAATTCAACATTCTTTTTTTTTTTATAAATCTCTTTATTTAAATTTTCTCTCTTTTTTTTTCCATACAAAAAATAAAATCGTACACATACATTACATTCATATTTCACTTAGATTCCAATGGCATTGACATTGACCTTCCTCTATTTCTTCAAAGCATCCATACAATATCCTTCCATCCAATACCATACATTTCTCTTTCTCCCTCCCCCTCCTCCCCCAATGGTGTGATTAATTTCCCAATTCCCCCCTTTATCCTGATGCTGTTATAGGGTTCTCTATCCAATTTGCCCATACTCTACTATATTTCTCCCCATATCCTCTATTACAATATGTTTCTCTGTATAATATCAGATTGCTGTTTACTAGATTTTTCCACTGTGCTATTGAAGGAGCCTCTGTTTTTTTCCAATTTAGGACTATTACTTTCCTGGCATAGAACAGCAACAGGCCTATCTGCGTTTTCCTTTCTTTTGAAATAACATTACCCCCTATTAATCCTAAGAGACAAATCTCCACTTCTTGTTCCAACCTTACAGATGTCACTCTTGCTATCATTCTCAGAATCTCACTCCAGAACGCTGCTATTTTTGGACAAAGCCAGAATATATGCATAAAGTCTCCTGGAGCAACCACACACCTCCAGCAATTCTGCGAGTTGGTCGGTGAAATCCTATACAACTTGTATGGTGTATAATGGCTTCTATGTATAATTTTATATTGTATCAGTTTATCTCGGAGTGATACCAGTATCTGCAATGGGAACCTCCATACTTCCTCCCAGTTCTCCAAACCCGGAGCTTCTCTCTTCCAATTTTCTCTTAGTTTGCTTATATCATAAGGTGTAGTGTTTATCAAGTATCCATAGAAATTTGAGATTGTCCTCTTCCCGCTTTTTACCATTTGTTCTACATCTGATTCCATCAGTTGCGGGGTCCCCTCTGGGAACTGGGCTATTAAGGCATGGCTGAGCTGCCTATACCTGAACTCATAACTCTCGGGGATATTCCAAAGCTGTCTCATTTCCACATATGATAGAAACTTTCCTCCCTGTATCAACTGTGATAATTTCTTCACCCCATATTTAGTCCATGCTCCCGGGTCTTGGACCAAATCTATATGTGGTAATTCAGGGTTCCTCCACAGAGGGGTATTTGGAGATAAATTATTTTTTTTTCCCCCTTCTCTTCCTATGACGGATTTCCATATTTTGACTGTTGTTCTCATCGCTGGTGTCAAATCTCTCCTTGTTTTAATACCCCTATACAGCAGTCCCTGTAGTGCTTCTACCGATTGGACCACTGTTGCTTCCAACATAGTGGCCGAATCGTATCCATCCGGGTCTAACCATCTCCCTGCTGTCACTAACTGTGCCGCTGTATAATATTTATGGAAGTCTGGGAATGCTAATCCCCCCTGCACTTCCGGTCTCATAAGTGTGCTTAATTTAATTCTAGCTGGTTTATTGGCCCATATAAATGCAGAGAGCATTCCATGTAGTTTTACAAAAAAACTTTTTGGGAGCCACTGTGGAGAGTTTCTGAAGACATATAAAAATTTAGGCAATACCTTCATCTTCACTAGGTTTATACGTCCCAGTAAAGACAGAGGCAGTGTCGCCCAGATCTTTATTTTCCTCCCAAGCTCCTGTACCTCCGGATCTAAATTTAATTTCCGAAAATCTTCAACCTGTCTAGATATTCTAATGCCTAAATATTTAAATTCCAGTACCCATTTCAACGGCGTATTTGGGGCAGCGGTTTCCTGTGCTCCTTGATCTATAGGGAATAATATTGACTTACCCCAGTTTACTTTAAGCCCTGTATATACCGAATAAACATTCAGCAATTCCAGAGCTCCTTCCAAAGATGGACCCGCATCTCTCAAAAATAGAAGCATGTCGTCGGCATACAGGGCTACTCTCTCTTCCAGCCCCCCCACCCGGAGTCCCTGAATATTGGGTGTGGTCCTAAGAGCCTCTGCCACTGGCTCTATTGCAATTGCAAAGAGCGCTGGAGAGAGAGGGCAGCCCTGCCTCGTGCCTCTATGTAATTGAAAAAAAGACGATAATCTTCCCCCTAATTTCACTGCAGACATTGGCCTTTCGTATATTGTTTGAATCCACTTAATAAATACTAGAGGGAATCCCATCCTCCTAAGTATTTCCCAGAGAAATGGCCATTCCACCGTATCGAAGGCTTTCTCAATATCTAAAGAGGCCACTGTCCTTGATCCCTCATGCATATGATGTGTATGTATGTTCGTGTAAAGCCTACGTAAATTAATATCTGTTGTCCTTTGTGGCATGAATCCTGTTTGATCTGAATCTATTATATTTCTAAGCAGGGGCTGTACTCTAAGTGTCAGTATTTTTGTCAATATTTTTACATCTATATTTAATAATGCAATTGGCCTATATGATGAACATAACTTTGGATCTTTTGTTTCCTTATATATTAGTGTTATGTGTGCCTCTCTCATAGATTCTGGCAGGGCTCCTTGCATTAACCCGCTTGTAAATACTTCTACTAATTTAGGGGCTATTAATGCTCCATACCTTTTATAAAATTCTACAGGAATTCCATCTGGGCCTGGTGCCTTTCCTCCCGAAAACGTACGTATAACCTCCATAATCTCTTCCACCCCAATGGGCCGAACCAATTCTCTCCTCTCCCCGTCTGACAGCCACCCCAAGGCTATCCGGTCCAAAAGGTCCGTCATATCCTCTGGGCAGGGGCCAGACGGGAGAGAGGAGGTATAAAGCAAACTATAATACTCTCTAAAGGCCTCCAATATTTCTTTGGGTTCTTTTACTATCTGTCCATTAAAGTCCTCAATCTCTGATATAATTGTGGCTTGATGTTCTTGTTGCGCCAGCCTTGCCAGAAATCTGCCCCCCCTATCTCCCTGTTCAAAAATATTCTGTCTATTTTTATGCATTTCCAATCTAGTTGTTTCTTCCATATGTAGGTGAAGATCTCTCTGTGCTGCCATCATTTCATCAAAATTAATGCTGCTGGAATCCTGCCCATACCTCTCCCTTTGTATTTCAATCTGTATTTTCAGCTCTTGTTCCTTCACCTTCTGTTTTTTGTTAACTGTTGAAATATTTGATATATATTGCCCTCGTGTGTAGGCTTTGAACGCATCCCATACCGTTTCTACCGAGGCTGATCCTGCGTTATTCTCCCAATATTCCATCATTATTGATTCCATTTTCTCTACTATTTCTGGGTGATCCACCCATTGCGGAGTTAATTTCCACAGAGACGCATTTTTAGGAGTTGGAATACGTACTGACAGATATAAAGGAGAATGATCTGAAAGACCACTCGGCAGATATTTGGCCTCCACGATATCTGCTAACATCGTGGAGTCAGTAAACGCTAAATCTATTCTAGATGCCGTCTTATAGGAAGTGGAAAAACATGAGTATCCCCTTTCTCCTGGATTCCTCCACCGCCAAACTTCCGTTACCCCCATTACCTGAGCCCAGTTATACAATTCTGTTGAATGTTGTTTAGGGGGTTTTGGTCTGTCCAACTCTGGTGATAAGACCGCATTAAAATCTCCTATTAATATCAATCTCGCTGGCATATACTGAATGATTTTTTCCATTATCTCATTCAGTACTGCCACCGAGAATGGAGGTGGAATATACACAGCAGCTATAACATATCTCTGTTTACCCATCCTATATACTAGAATAACATATTTTCCATTCGCATCTATATGAGCCTTTTCTATTTCTCCTGTAAAAGATTTATTCACCAAGATCGACACCCCTCTAGCATATGAAGAATACGTAGAGTGATATGTTTTCTGTATCCAGGCTTTTTTTAGTGTGATTAATTTTTTCCCCATTAAATGTGTCTCCTGTAGTATAATCAGTTGGGGAGAATATTTTTTTATATACTGAAACATTAATGCACGTTTAAACTTTGAATTCAATCCTCTAACATTCCAAGATAAAATCGAAAAACAATTATCCTTTCCGGGCATGATATCTAGAATATGTAAGGAATTTATACTTCGATTGTTCACTATACCACTCCATTCTTCTGGGTGGTATCTCTTGGGTACCTAAATCACACCATTGACTTCCCCATTCTCTCTTCACTCTCACACTCATTCCCCCTCCCCCCACCCTACCCGCCCTACCCCTCCCCACTCCCCTCTCTTGTAAGATACAAGTGAATTCAACATTCTTAAATTAATTTGTGATAATCTGAAGAAAATGTCAACATTATCTCCTGCTACCTAATTAATTAATTACTTTTTCTTTTTGTTGACAATATGTTTATTTGCAATAAATCTGGATCAATATGCTGCTAGTGAGGTGATTGCCATAAGGTGGTTAGGTCAGTCTGTAACATGAGATTAAAATTGCTCTCTGTTTACAGCAGGTTTTGGCATGTTAACCACTTAAAGAGGAAGTAAACCCTTAATTTTTTATTTTATTTTTAAAAACCCTGCAAGAGAATGTCATCATGAGCTAGAATGCATAGCATACTAACTCATTATGATCGACTTACCTGAGATCGAAGCCCCTGAAGTTCTCCTCCTGTTATCGCGCTGTGATTGGCCAGAGCGGCGATGACGTCCCTGCGCATGCGCAAAAATTTGGCATTAACCCCAAATTTACCATTCACAAAAACTGCACGCTCAGTGCGCCTGCGCCGTTGTCTACGGCACACATGCCCTGTAGACATCGGTGCCCGTTTTTGTGAAAATATCTCCTTAACCGTGTAGGTTAAGGAGATATTTCTTGCACCTACAGGTAAGCCTTAATCTAGGCTTACCTGTAGGTGCAAGTTGTGTGGTTGGCTTTACAACCACTTTAAGGACGGAAGGATTAGCCCCCTTAACGACCAGGTCATTTTTTGCGATATGGCACTGCGTCACTTTAAATGACAATTGTGCAGTTGTGCAACGCTGTACCCAAACAAAATTGATGTCCTTTTTTTCCCCACAAATAGACCTTTCTTTTAGTGATGTTTGATCACCTCTGCGGTTTTTATTTTTTGCTCTATAAACAAAAAAAGAGTGAATATTGTTTTGAAAACAATTATTTTGCTATAAGAAATATCACCCCAAAAAATGTAAAAAAAATAATGTCTTCCTTAGTTTAGGCCAATATGTATTCTGTTACATATTTCTGGTAAAAAAATCACAATAAGTGTATATTGATTGGTTTGCGCAAAAGTTATCGCGTCTACAAAATAAGGGATAGATTTATGACATTTTTATTATTATTATTTTTTTTTTAGTAATGGTGGTGATCAGCGATTTTTAGCAAGGCTGCAACATTGCGGCGAACAAATGGGACACTTTTTTGGGACCATTGACATTTATACAGCGATCAGTGCTAAAAATAGCCACTAATAGGTTAACACTAGGGAGTGATCAAGGGGTTACGTGTTCCCTAGGGAGGTGTTTCTAATTGTATGGGGGCTGGGCTGACTCGAGGAGGAGAAAGATTGCTGTTCCTAATCAATAGGAACAGCAGATCTCACTCTACTCCCCTGACAGAACGGGGATCTGTTTGTTTACACTGACAGATACCAGTTCTGCTTGTCTCTGGAGTGATTGCAGGTGGCCGGCGGACATCAAGTCCACCAGACCTGCTGGTTGGCTCCCCCGCTAGCGAATGGAACGTGTGCCCACAGATCGCCATGTACGCGCCCGACATACAATGACGGCGATTCACGCAGGGGAACCAACCTGCCAAAGTACAACTGCGGCGGTTGGTCCATAATCAGTTAAAGAGAAAATGTTAACAACATCACTGTATATTTTAAGCTACTGAATTACCAAAGCAGCAAGTGAACCAATATTTTCAGAAGGTGTCAACCCCATATTTTTTTTAATGGTCAGAGTTAAGAAAGACAAATATATATGCATACTATACATTTTACCAAACATGTCACAGCATTTATTCCGTTCTTTGTTTAATTTTAAACACTGAGCATGAATCTCCCTGCGCACACGGTACAACATTTACTATTTACAATGATTATAAAAATAATGTAAAATTAATTTGCATTTGGCATCTTGAGAGAGGTAAATTACGCGGTGCAGTGCAAAAGGCAGCAGAAGTACAATAGCTGGGATAAATAAAAAGGTTATTTAGGAATCAGTGTGTGCACTTATGTTTTTTCAAAGCTGCAATTACTCCTATAAAACAGCTATCCATGGAGCAAGCTATAGATGGCAACTATTCATTGGAAGAAAATCTATTACTCCATCTTCCTTTCATTAATAATTAGCAGAGATGTAACTAATAGATGAGCAAATGTTTTCTTCCCATGTTCTGCACACATTGGCATACACTAAACACACGTTATTTACAATATACTGATCACGTAAATGAATTAGGTGATGGACATTTTTATAACTGCCCTTTAAACTATACTCAACTGGGCTCTTTAAACTGTTTAAGCCATGAGACCAGGGGTTGTAAAGCTTTGTGTTTTTTCACCTTAATGCATCTTATGCATTAACCTCCTGGGCGGTGTTCCCGAGTCTGACTCGGGGTGAGATTTTTGGGCTAGGATCGGTAACCCCAAGTCAGACTCGGGCTTGCCTCGCTGGATGTACAGGGAGTTTTACTTACCTTGTCCCTGGATCCAGCGATGCCACCGCGCTGTGTGAGCGAGCGGGACCTCCCTCGATTCACACAGCGTCCTCCTGTGCCACCGATCTCCGTTCCCTGCGACGTTACGACGCACGGGGACGGAGAACGGTGCCAAATTTAAAAAGGTAAACAAACACTTTACATACAGTATACTGTAATCTTATAGATTACAGTACTGTATGTAAAAAATACACACCCCCCTTGTCCCTAGTGGTCTGCCCAGTGTCCTGCATGTCATTTTATATAATAAAAACCTTTCTTTCTCCCTGCAAACTGTAGATTGTCCATAGCAACCAAAAGTGTCCCTTTATGTCAAAAATAGTTTTAGATCAGCTAGAAAACAGCGATAATAAATTATAATCACTTGCAGAATTGTGCGATAGCGATTTGTGGGGAAATTTGTCATAAAAAAATAAAATAATGACAACGACAATTCTGCAACTGAGCAAATTTCAGTGATTTTGATTTGATTACATTATTGAATAATTTTTATTATAATTATATTATTATTTGTTATAATTATTTATAGTTATTTATTATATTATAATTTATCATTTTATTTTTAAAAAAATGTCATACCCGGGATGCCTATTAGAATCTTGTTTGGTCAGATTTAAGTGAGTTATTTCTAAAAATTACAGGCCTACAATATAAAACGCCAAATTTCCTTGCAAATAATGGTACCGCTTTCAGCATGTTTTTTCTGAAAGAATCATACCGCCAGGGAGGTTAAAGCAGTTGTATAGTCATTTTTTATAACTTTTACCTATAGGTAAGCCTATAAAAAGGCTTACCTGTAGGTAAAAAAATATCTCCTAAACCTTTACGGTTTAGGAGATATTCCCCTTGCAATGAGCCGCTGACTGCAGCGGCGCATGCAAACAGGGGATTCTCGGCTGAAGCCCGGCAGACGGAGAGACGACATCGCGGCTCCAGCCACTCATAGCGATACCCGGAAGACACGCCGAGGCAACATGTCTGATTTTTGGATGGTCAGTACACAAATCCGTCACACAAAAGTCAAATGTACAAACACGTATGCTCGGAATCAAAGACTGACTGGGAAGAGTTTAGTCTTGTTCTTAATCTAGAATTTCTTAATCTAGAATTAACATTCGTGACACGGCAATTGATGAAATGTCAAATTCTCATCTTCTTTAATGGAATAATAATGAAGCTGCTTTGCATGTAGTTATGCCAAACGTATTTTAAAAAGCATTTGTTTTGTACGATCTAAAAATCTTGAATCAACGTTCACCAAACTTCTGCTAACACAAAATTAGCAGAAGGGGCCCAAAGAGTGGTGCTTGAGAAATGAACTTCCTATTTATACACTCATAGTGCGTCATTATGTTCGTGTTTTTGCCAAATGACAATTTGCGTACCGTTAGTATGCAAGACAAGATTCTGGCACAAGCGCTTTTGACAAAAATCAGAAGCTCGGTCATCCAACAATCAAACCGCGTATACGAGGCTTTAGGGTTCTATTTCTAAAGAACAGAATGTGATTTTCCCTGGTGGAAAACCATCCAGGTCCATGTGTTTTAAATGGCAGTGATTGGTTCTCCACCAGTGCATGTTTAGGAAAGTTACATTCTCTGCCTTATAAACAGACCCCTTTGTGTCCCGATTACACCCTTCTTGGATTAGAATTCTCCAAGTTGGACCATATACTGAAGACACCACTGATGAAGTTGTAAGATGTAAAAAATAACGAGTAGTTACAAGTGACATAAGCACATTGAAAGAAGCTGTTGGGTGCTGCTGTAATGCCGCGTACACATGATCGATCGTGTCTGGGCCCCATCAGTTTTTTTCCCATCGGTGAAAAAACTTAGAACCTGTTTTAAAATGATCTGATGGTTAAAAAACCGATAGAAAAAAGCGATCGTCTGTGGGGAAATCCATCGGTTAAAAATCAACGCATGCTCAGAATCAAGTCGACGCCTGCTCTGAAGCATTGAACTTCATTTTTCTCAGCACGTTGTTGTGTTTTACGTCACCGCGTTCTGACACGATCGTTTTTTTAACTGATGGTGTGTAGGCAAGACTGATGAAAGTCAGCTTCATCGGATATCTGATGAAAAAATCCATCAGTCCGTTTTCATCGGATGAACCGATAGTGTGTACAGGGCATAAGAGACTGAAGGATGGGAATGAGTAGCACCCTTTACATTATCCTTTAGGCTTTTGATTTTAGTGCATGGATCTAATGCACCATTAGGTGGATTCAGAAAGACTTAGGCTGGCGTATCAGTAGATACGTCAGCCTAAGTCTGAATGTGCGCCGGCGCTAATTTAAGCGTATTCTGAAAACCAGATACGCTTAAATTAGGCTCAGATACGAGCGGCGTAAGTGTCTTACACCTTCGTATCCTAAAGTGTAATTTTTAGGCTGACCGCTAGGTGACGCTTCCATTGAGGTCGGCGTAGAATATGTAAATCACTAGATACGCCTATTCACGAACGTACGCCTGGCCGACACAGTACAGATACGCCATTTACGTAACGCATTATCAGGCCTTAAGTTATTCCATCAAATAGCTGGAATAGTAATGTTAAGTATGGCCGTCGTTCCCACGTCGAAATTCGAAAATTTTACGTCGTTTGCGTAAGTCGTCCGTGAATAGGGATTTACGTAATTTATGTCCACGTCGAAACCAATAGGACCGCGTGGCGTACTTTGCCGCAATGCACACTGGGATATGTAGGCAGACGGCGCATGCGCCGTTCGTAAAATACGTCAATCACGTAAGGTCACCCCCCATTAGCATAAACACGCCCCCTCAGCCGAATTTGAATTATGCGCGCTTATGCCCGCCCGATTTATGCTACGCCGCCGTAACTTAGCAGGCAAGTACTTTGTGAATCATGTACTTGCCTCGCTAACTTACGGCGGCGTAGTGTAAATGCCATACGCTACGCCGACGCAACTATGCGCCCGCCAACCTGAATCCACCTACATGTATGCAAGTGTTTATTGTTTTTTTTAACTGGTAATAAAAGCTTGTCTTTCTGGAAGTATCATGATTTGTCTTATGTTCTACCTTTTTGGAGAAGATGCACTAGGAGAAAAGGATTTGAACTGGGACCTCTGATGTTGTGATTGCCACCCATGTGTAGGAAAAATGTTGTTTGACCTTTTATTTAAGTCCACCATAAAGTGTGAGTTCCAGTCCAACAAGGGTGTCATCAGACACTTTTTTTGGAGCATTTCAATATACGTGGATACTACTAGAAAAATTTTGCATGAAGACACTTATGGCCCGTACAAACGATCTGAATATCGTACGACAGATTGTACGACTTTACTTTTTCCACGTAATAGTCGCAAGTACAAATTGAATAGGTTACTAAAGTCACAAAAATTCTCGGACAACTGTACTCACTAAACTAAACTCGTACGATCTGGTATCATACAAAGACAATTTTTGTGCTTGTCCGATTGAATAATATCAGATGAACTGTCCTGATCGGCTCTCGAAAGCTCTGTACTAAGCTTCCGATTATCGTACATTTTTCCTCGGACGACAGTTTTCGCACAATGTTCGGATCGTGTGTACTGGCCATTAGGGGTCTATGTATTCTAAAAATAGTGAAATACAATCAGCGCATTCGCCAACTAAATAATGTGTTCTATAACTCTTAACAAATAAAATTGAGTGTGCCTAACATCCAAGGCCAAATTTCTGTCAACACTCAACAGGTGATTCCACTTACCCACCAGTGCAATTGAAGTATCTAATAAACTCATTCGTTGGTGAAAATAATTATAATTATTTTATAGTAATACAAAATTATGTATTGTATGCAGTGGCGTAGCGTGGGTTGTCAGCGCCCAGGAAAGGCAAGTAATTTGCGCCCCCCTAACCTGTGGATTTTTAGCACTGCCGAGTCCCTTCCCTTCCTACAATAGTACTGACCAGCCTGATTCCTACACTCTGACCACTACACTAACCTCTACACTGACCCTTCATGATTCCTATACTGACCTACCTGATTCCTATACTGACCACTGCACTGACCTACCTGATTCCTATACTCACCACAACACTAACCTACCTGAGTACTACTATGACCTACACTGTCCACTACACCACTTAACTACACACTGACCAGACCACTGACCAGACCTCTACACTGACCACTACACACTGACCAGACCACTACACACTGACCAGACCTCTAGGCTGACCACTACACACTGACCAGACCACTACACTACACACTGAACAGACCACTGCACTATACACTGACCATACCACTACACTACACTACACACTGACCAGACTTCTACACTGACCACTACACACTGGCCAGACCACTACACACTGACCAGACCACTACACTACACTACACACTGACCATACCACTACACTACACTACACTACACTACACACTGACCAGACCTCTACACTGACCACTACACACTGACCAGACCACTAAACTACACACTGACCAGACTTACTTGAGTCTCTCACCGGCTTTTCTTCCATCTGCTCTGCCTCTGCGGTCTGTAACACTGCCTGCCACGATGGGAAAACGATCCGGTCCGGAGGTGGAAGAAGAGGAGACACCTGCTGCACACAGCCAAGCGGAGTCCAACTTGGCTGCCCCACTTACCAGTGATCGAGGATAGGCCAGCCCCGCCGCCGCATGTGACCCCATTTTCCCAATCACAGAGCACCAGGGGCCAGCCTGAAATTAAACATGGCAGCTGAAGTGCAGAGAAGATAGAAATTAGGAGGACAGAGCCGGGGGTGACACTCACTGGTGCGGAATGTGTCCCCCCAAATGTTGCGCCCGTTGCCACGGCCCCCCTCACACCCCCCACGCTACGCCACTGATTGTATGTATTAATGTTTTCATACAATTTTGTTCAATTGAATCCAACTACAAACATGGAGGGAAACTGTGAAGCCTCGTACACACGGCCGAGGAACTCGACGTGCCAAACACATCGAGTTCCTCGGCCAGTTCAGCACTGAAGCCGCCGAGGAGCTCGGCGGGACGAGTTCTCCCATAGAACAACGAGGAAATAGAGAACATGTTCTCTATTTCCTCGCCGAGCTCCTCGTCGGCTTCCTCGGCCGAAAGTGTACACACGGCCAGTTTCCTCGGCAGAATTCAGCCAGAAACTCGGTCGGAAGCTGAATTCTGCCGAGGAAACTGGTCGTGTGTACGAGGCCTTAGAATCTTCTGTGAAAAGTTTTATACAGTATTGAGGACTTAGAATGTATTGGATTTGAGCACAGTGTTGGACATACTGTATATACAGTACATTATCACTATCACTGATTTTTTTTTTATGTTTGTCTTTTTGTATGTTTTTCATTGTGATTATTATCTATATATATAAAACTCAACGTGTGTGTGTGTGTGTGTATGTATGTATGTTCCAGCATCACGTCCAAACGGCTAAAGATATTAACATGAAACTTGGCACACATGTTACTTATATGTCAGCAACAAACATAGGATAGGTGGTTTAACCCTTACCCACCCCCATTTGCCATGGTCGGGGTTTTTCTTTAAAGTCCCATTCAACTCTATGGGAAATACATGTTACTTCATGTTCCAGCATCACGTCCAAACGGCTAAAGATATTAACATGAAACTTGGCACACATGTTACTTATATGTCAGCAACAAACATAGGATAGGTGGTTTAACCCTTACCCACCCCCATTTGCCATGGTCGGGGTTTTCCTTTAAAGTCCCATTCAACAATACATGTTACTTCATAACTTCCAAACGGCTGTAGATATTTCGATAACACTTGGTCACATGTTACTTATATGTCCACTTAAACTATAGGATAGTTCATTTATCCCTTAACTACCCCCATTTGTGAGGGTCAGGGTTTTTGTTTAAAGTCCCATGCAAATCAATGGGAAATGTATGTTCCCACATAACTTCTGTACGCCTGGAGATATTTCAATAATACCTGGTACAC
Source organism: Rana temporaria (assembly GCF_905171775.1). NCBI lineage: Eukaryota > Metazoa > Chordata > Amphibia > Anura > Ranidae > Rana > Rana temporaria. The sequence goes on from NC_053493.1 coordinate 321,961,953, forward strand.
ATATTATTTATATGTTAAATAAAAATATATGACAGTTAAATTAACCCTTACCTACACCCTTATATAAAAGATGGGTATATTTATATTACTATGATTTTCCTCCCCAAAGGTTAAGATAGGAAGACCGGGCAACGCCGGGTATTCAGCTAGTATATTATATAGATTGTTGTACACTTGGGACTGGGTATATATAAGGGGAAGTGCTGCACTTTTTATGTATGTATTTTTTTAACTCATACTGGCTACTAACACTGGGACATTTTATCCACCTACAACTCCATCCCAAATCTCCATGTGCACCTACATGTGAATTTTTCCTAATCCTGATGTACTTTGGATAGTATTACATATGATTTTTTATATATGTATGGTGATGTCATAGTTATATGATTTACTGGAGTGGTGCAAGGATATTTTTTGTTTTGCTTTACTTCAGTATCTACTAATATATACTGGGGTTGATTTACTAAAAATCTGGTTCGGCTGTGCATGGTAGTCAAACAGTTTCTAACTTCAGTTTGTGCAATTAAGCTTTGACAAAAAAAAAATTGAAACCGATTGGTGTCTATGCATATCGCCGCAGATTTGGCACTCTCCAGTTTTAGAAAATCATCCCCAATGTTTTCTTTTTGTTATGTTTTTGAATGCATTTATGAGAATACAGCTCAAAACTAACCCCAATGATTTTACCTTAATAGATAGAAATTGACAACATAGGAAACCTATACAAGATTAGGCTTGAACATGATGGAACTGGTCCTGAATGGAATCTTGAAAGGGTAAGTTTTAACAGATATACATTGTTATTCCAGACAGCACAACTATTATTATTTTTTTTATAACTCTGTTCTACCCTTTTTTTCATCTGCTTATAAAAAGGGTTGTATCACAAGACTAGTGTGACAATGATAATGTGGGGAAAAGGCCATAATTCTCACCGGAGGTTCAATCTCTGAGAATGTGTCATATTTTGTCTGTGCCGCCCCCTGACAAATACTTTGGGTCCTGAAAGTCTGTGCGGCCCTTTTTTTATTGCTTATAAAAGCTGTGTCGTCTGGCAGCCTGGATTACAGAACAATAACAGCCTTATTGCCATGAAGGATTGGGGAGCTAGCACAGGGATAATAACATTGCACAGTCGTGCTTTATAGTCTCCCCTCCGCATTGACTGCCTAAGCAGGTTAAGGTCTTTCTGTACCGAAGAATGGAGGGAAATTCAGCTTTGTGCTGTATTCCTGAAGGAGTATTCGTTCCTTACATTTCTGCAATTTCCATCCTGATCACATTCCTTTTACATCACCAAATGTGTTATTCAAGATGACAGGGTATATTCTTCAACCTCCTGCTGCAGTTTCAGTACTGAGCAAGCGATATGCTATATAACAAAGGTACCTGTAAATTCCAGTGCAAGGAGATAATGGCCAACGTATTTTATAGGCATGAGGCAATAATGTTGTCTGGAAAACCGTGTATAATATTGTGCATTACCAATGCCTATATGCTATATGTGTCTTTTTTTTTTTTTGGTGATGGTGACCTAACCTATTTCTCTGAGTAATAGAGAGTGACGTTGCTATATTGACTTTCTTAGGACTTTGTAATACTGTAGTACCCTGCATTTCTCTGCATTGGATCAATGCAGGTCACCACTAGGACACGTGAAAAACTGTTGTTTTCCACATGCATTGTTCATATCACAACGCTGATGTCAGTGGCGGCTGGTGCTCTAATTTTTTGGGGGGTCGCAAACAAACGAAAAAAACCCCCATCAATTGCAGCCTCACTGTGCCCATCAATTGCCGCCACTGTGCCCATCAAACGCAGCCACTGTGCCATAAAATTGTCGCCACTGTGCCATCAATTGTTGCGACTGTGCCCATCAATTGTCGCCACCGTGCCATGCCATCAATTGTCGCCACTGTGCAATGCCAAACGCAGTCAATTGTCGCCACTGTGCCATGCCAAACGCAGCCACTGTGCCATGCCATTGTCGCCACCGTACCCATCAATTGTCGCCACTGTGCCATGCCATTGTCGCCACTGTGCCCATCAATTGTCGCCACTGTGCCATGCCAAATGCAGCCACTCTGCTGTGCCATGCCATTGTCGCCACTGTGCCCATCAATTGCCGCCAGTTTGCCCCTAAAATGCCGCACCCCCCCCCCCCCCCCGCCTGGCACTTACCTTTCTCGGTCAGCCATCCTCGAATTGATCCCTCAAAGTAGTCCCGCCTTCGATGTCGCTTCAGCCAATCAGGTTACCGGTGAACCTGATTGGCTGAGACGCCTGTCAGTGTTAACCAGGGAACGCACACCCCGTGCGTCCCCTGGTTAACTATTTGGAAGCAGATTACAGCCCTCAGACGCTTGCTCTGATAGACACTTCCAAAGCCAACCAGCTGCCGTTATTCAGATGGCCGGCGCTCACCAGAGGGCCAGCCATCTGAATAGTGGTTAGCGGCGAGAATACATAGATTCATTCTATGCATGAATCTATGTATTGTATTTCAGTGGTGGTGCAGGAGCGAGAGGGGGCAGACCTCCTGCGCCCTGTATGGACGCACCGCCACTGGCTGATGTGCTTTACGGCATAATGCAGACATGTCTGCATTTTTCTGCCGCACACTACATGCTAAGGCAGGGCACTGTGTTGCTGTTCAGATACCAGAACGGAGTTGCTGCTTTGTACACTTTCAATAAAGTAAAAAATAAATTAAAAAGGTAAACCATGAGAAAGACAAGAATAAAAACATAAAAAAATACCTAATATCCACTTTATCCAAAACAAAAATTAAAAAAATGTGTGTTTTAAAGTGGATCTGCTCACATAATATGTAATAAAAACATCTTTGCCATTCTGAAGCTTTCCTCCAAACGCTTTGAATATTTTTTTTATATATACCTTGATTTTTTTACTTGCCAAATATTCTGCAGAAATCTCCCTCCACTAAGTCTGGCTGTATCCATTTTGACTGTGGGCAGCTGAAGCTGTTGCCGGTTCACTTCCTGGCTTTACACAGACACACAGAGGCCCACCTCCAGCTCTGCAGCCCTGCAGCTCTCATTGGCCCTCTTATGACTCATCCACCTCCCTTCCTGGCAAACTCTCACGAGAGAGAGAGCTGTGCTTGATGTCTAGGCCAGGAGTAGACAACTTTGGTACTCCAGCTATGGTGAAACTACAAATCCCATCATGCCTCTGCCTCTAGAAGTCAAGCCTGTGATTGTTAGGGTCTTGCAATGTCTCATAGGACTTGTCGTTTCAAAACAGCTAATGGGGCCGAGGTTGCCTGGCCTAGGCTAATGACCAGACAAGAAACAGGAAGTGGGCTGTATAAGGTAGTCACTGGCAGAAAAAAAAAAGATTTACTATCCAAAGTTAAAACAACAAGGGCAAAAGATTTAATTGATGGAAAGTTGAAAAAATGACTGAAGGTCTTTAACTAGAGATATGCACAAAGGAACCATTTGTTTAATTTCAGATTCATTTGTTAAGTTAATATTTTTGTTTTTGTCATATTCATTATGTTAGAACAGCCTTTCTTAACCTTTTCAACAAAGAGGAACCCTTGAAATAACTTTATTTGACCTTGAACTAATTTTAAACACTAAGCCTTGGTCGCATGTTGTAATGCGTCCATGCTTAGTAGCTCAACGCCTTTCTTTATGTGACACAGAGATGATGTATAGATCCCCCAAACTCCTGTTGTGAGGAGTGACACCTGGGGCCTAATACTGAGTTGTCGCATAGAGAATTGCATTGAATTCCTTGCTAACCGCAGTTGTGGTTCACTCCGTTTACCAGTGCTGTTACAATGCCTAATGTACCACCAGCCACAGAATACAAAGTTGTTTGCTGTCAGGTGAACGCCTGTGGCCATGGGCTAATTTTTGGGGCCTGTAATGGCCGACACTTACTTCTGTATCCGGTGAATGCCTAATGTACCACCAACCACTGTGACAGGAAGTTAGGTAAATCTGTGGGTGTTGTCACTGATGGGACATACATTTCTGCCTTGTTTAGACGATACACAGATTGTTATCGGGCGTCGGCTACAAACGTAGCCAGAGGAAGGCTAAAGGCCGTTGAAAAACTTCAGCTGTTCAGAATGAGGCAATTAAGGCCTTTATAAGTAGCCAGAGGATTACCACTTTGTTGCTGCATCTTTACTAAGGCTTTGTGAGTAGGAGAGCAGTGCCAGAAGGTTTTCTGTGGAGGTGAGGAAAGGATCGATTTTTCTGTGTGATAAAAATCAAAAGACTATTGTTTTCTGCTGTATGACCAGCACTGTCTGCCCAGCGCTAGGCTGACCCAGACTCCATAGATAGGTTCCTGTGTGGAAGGTAGACGCCCAGAGTGGCTAGGATTTATTTTATGTTTGATTTTGTTTATGCTGTTTGGATGCTTGCAATTGTTTTCCAGCAAGATGGAAAAATAAACCAAGAACTTTGTTTTCAACCGTCTTCGACTGCCAGTCTGTAGAAATTCAGTGTGTAGTGAACCCATTCAAGGGGTCACACACCCTGCTACCGAGCTAACCCCTCACATATGGTGGAGAATGCGGGCAGTTAAAGTAAACCCAAAATGGAGGAGATACTGAAACAACTGGCTTTAGCAAATGCAAATCAACAACAGGCAAATGCAAATCAACAACAGACGAATGCAGCTTTGCAGCAGAGCATTGCAGCTCAACAACAGGCCTACACAGCTCAACAACAAGCTCATCAAGAAAGCATTGCAGGCTTGGAACAGAGACACCAGCAGCAAATGGAGGCCATCGTGAAACAACTTCAGAGACAGCAGACCGAGGCTGGGAGTCAGGCCAGTAACATACCGACTTTTCAGGTGCGACACTTATTGCCAAAGATGACTGCAGATGAGGACCCTGAGATGTTTCTGACCACGTTTGAGAGAGCAGCGGAAAGAGAGAATTGGCCTAAAGACCAGTGGGCTGGACTAGTTGCTCCCCTATTATCTGGAGAAGCTCAAAAGGCATATTTCGATTTGGAGCTTGCAGACGCAAAGAATTATGATCGATTAAAAGAGGAAATATTGGCACGTTTCGGTGTAACCCTGGATGTCCGTGCTCAGTGGGTCCACAATTGGAGTTATCAGCAGAGGGAGCCACCTCGGTCACAGATGTATGATCTTATCCATTTGGCTAAGAAGTGGCTGCAGCCAGAAACTCTGTCCGGACCAAAAATTTTGGAGAGAGTAGTCATGGACAAATTTCTTAGGTCTCTTCCCAACACCCTGCAAAAATGGGTGAACCATGGTGGTCCGGAAACTGCAGACAAACTTGTAGACCTGGTCGAAAAGTACCTAACAACAGAGAATTTGTCCTCTTCCACAAGAGACGCACAGACTTTTCACCCCAAGACCAGACCGTCCCCACCGATAGGTAAGACTGCATCAAGGGATGGGGGTGGAGAGAGGTACCAAGGAGCAACTAGAGGAATTATCGGGACTACTGCTAATGTTTGGCGAGAGCGGCCTGGAAGACCCATCCCACAGGAGAAGGACCAGAAGGTTGATCTGTTACCGTTGCCATGAAGAGGGACATGTAGCAGCAGTTTGCCCAGCGGGTGATGAACCCATGCAATGTGACTTTCTGACCGAGAGACGACAGTCCCTTTTTGCAACCACATGCACTGCAGTAAAGGGAAATGAGAAACCGTTATATAGAATGTGCTTAGATGGTAAAAATGTTGTGGTATTGTTGGATTCAGGTAGCCTGGTCACCTTAGTGAAAAGTGACCTAGTGGTGGGAAAAACCTTAAATCCGAGGAAAATGGCTGTAGTTTGTGTACATGGGGACACTCGAGAATATCCGGTGACTACCGTTTCCTTTGAAACCTCCCTCGGTAACTTGTGTCACCAGGTAGGTTTAGTTCCCAAACTGCCACATGACGCCATTGTGGGAAGGGATTTTCCAAAATTCTGGGAACTCTGGGACTGCCCAGATTCCTCAGTAGGTGGTTCTTCTGAGTCTGAACCATCTACTCCAGAAACCTCTAACTGTGAGGATTCTCCTGAGTTTCCATTCTCAGTATTAGCAGGGGAAACACCAGTCCCTAGGGAGGAGCCTGCAACCTCAGAAGAGGAACAGCGGCCGATAGGGTTTGATGACCTTGAGGTGCACAGAGAAAACTTTGTCACTGAGCAATTGAGGGGCCCCACATTGCTAAGAGCCCGAGAGAATGCAGTGAAGATAGATGGGGAGTTAGTTAATCCTGATGAGAGGGTTGCCCTCCCTTACTTTATTATTGAAAGGGACCTGTTATATCGAGTGTCACAGAGGATAAAGGACACCATTGAGCAACTGGTAGTACCTCAGCCGAAAGTTGAAGGCCCATGAAGAGAATTATGCCACCATGAGAAAGAATGTTTGGCGGTGAAATGGGCTTTGGATTCTCTCCGGTACTACCTCGTGGGTAGACAGTTTGAACTGGTGACGGATCATGCCCCATTGAAGTGGATGGCACAGAACAAAGAGACCAGTAGGAGAATAAATAGGTGGTTCCTGGCCCTCCAGGAATTTAGTTTTGTGGTAACGCATCGCTCCGGTGCTAAAATGGGGAATGCAGATGGGTTGTCCCGAGTGCATGCCTGCCTGGCAACCTGTGTCCCAACCCTAGGGTTGAAACAAGAGGGGGGTATGTGACAGGAAGTCAGGTAAATCTGTGGGTGTTGTCACTGATGGGACATACATTTCTGCCTTGTTTAGACGATACACAGATTGTTATCGGGCGTTGGCTACAAACGTAGCCAGAGGAAGGCTAAAGGCCGTTGAAAAACTTCAGCTGTTCAGAATGAGGCAATTAAGGCCTTTATAAGTAGCCAGAGGATTACCACTTTGTTGCTGCATCATTCCTACGGCTTTGTGAGTAGGGGAGCAGTGCCAGAAGGTTTTCTGTGGAGGTGAGGAGAGGATTGATTTTTCTGTGTGATAAAAATCAAAAGACTATTGTTTTCTGCTGTATGACCAGCACTGTCTGCCCAGCGCTAGGCTGAGCCAGACTCCATACATAGGTTCCTGTGTGGAAGGTAGACGCCTAGAGTGGCTAGGATTTATTTTATGTTTGATTTTGTTTATGCTGTTTGGATGCTTTCAATTGTTTTCCAGCAAGATGGAAAAATAAACCAAGAACTTTGTTTTCAACCGTCTTTGACTGCCAGTCTGTAGAAATTCAGTGTGTAGTGAACCCATCCAAGGGGTCACACACCCCGCTACCGAGCTAACCCCTCACACCACATAATACAAATTTGTTTGCTGTCAGGTTAACGCCTCTGGCCATGGGCTAATTTTTGGGGCCTGTAATGGCCGACACTTACTTATGTATCCGGTGAATAGCTTAATGTACCTCCAGCCACAGAATACAAAGTTGTTTGCTGTCAGGTGAACGCCTGTCGACTAATTTTTGGGGCTTGTAATAGCCGGCACTTACTTATGTATCCGGTTTTCCACTTAATACTTCTGGTAGGTCAGTGTCCATGTTGTGGCACTATTTGTGCACAGCTAGTAAGTATTTTGTGGCTGCAAATATGACCTGCAGGTTTTTAATATTCGCTTGCCATTAAAATCAATGGGGCCCACCGCGAACTTGCGGTTTGCGGACATTTGCGAAAGTTTGCGGTTAGCGTTCACTTACCGTCCCGTCGGATGTTCGTCCAACACTACTAATGATACATTAGTGTGACGGTCAGTGGGGACAATGCTCCTTATCAGGGCTGGCCCAAGACTTTTTTCTGCCTGGGTCCAAAAATTAAATGCTTCCCCCCCACCCAAAATAAAATCACGCCCATCAAAAGGCCCCCCACATCCATTATTTTATATCATGATAATTATATACACATCAGTGCCCATCACTTTTTTTTTTTTCCAATAACAGTTTTTTATTTTTGAAAAAAGGGCAGTACAAAATATGGCAACATATCTGGTGTAAGAGAAGAGAAGAGGTACACAATTCCAGCTTAATGTGCTTACACAGTGGTTTCATAGTTATTTGTACTATCAGTAGCTTATAAAATAACAGGATTCAAACAAAAGAGAGAAAGGAAAGAAGAGGTGGGGCGGGAAGGGGGGGATGGGTGAGTGGGAGAGGCAAGTGGAGAGGGAGAGAAAAGGAAGAGAGAAAAAGAAAAAGGAGAGGATAGAAAAAGGGAGAGAGGAGAGGGGGAAGCAGGCAAGAGGGGTGGGTGTTGTAGCATACCTCGGTGGTCTGTCGTCGGCTCACGGCGGGTCCTCCCTCACATGCCACCTCTCCCAGATAAGGTCATGATCCTCTAGTCTGTCCCGGATCCTAGCCGTCATTTTTTCCATGAGTTCTACATCCTTGACCCTAACGTAGAGGGCCTCTTGGGTTGGGGGCATCGGTTTCTTCCAGTTTAGTGCTATCAAGCACTTTGCCGCCGTGATAATGTGTCTTAACAGCTTTTTATAAGGTTTGGCTATGCGAGGTTGGGACAGGCCCAAAAGGAATAGCTTCGGGGAGAGGGGTATGGGCACCTCCAGGAGGCGGGTCAGGAGCTCTCGTGTCTGAGTCCAAAACGGGACAATCAAGGGGCAGGCCCAATATATGTGAAACAATGTGCCCCTCGCTTGGTTACATCGCCAGCACCGGTCAGAGGTGGAAGGGTAGATCTTGTGGAGAACGTCCGGGGTCAGGTACCAAAAAAACAGCACTTTGTATGCATTCTCCTTATAAAGGGTACAGATAGAGCTTTTGGCCGCCTGTCTCCAAACCGCTCCCCACTCCTCCTCCGAGAGCACCTCCCCAAGCTCCCTCTCCCATCGAAGCATATAGGCGTGTTTACCGTTTTGTTGGAAGGAGTGTTCATTTAAGATTTGGTATATGTCTGATATAAGGCCCCTTCGAGCTGTGCCCTCTAGTATAATGCGCTCAAATGGGGTTGGCTTCGAGAAGAGGAGCCGAGGGGCTACTGTGTGGGCGTAGTGGCGGATCTGTAGGTAGCTGAAGAAAGCTTGTCGTGGAATGTCATGTTTGGCTTGAAGATCAGCGAAGGAGTGTAGGGTGCGGGACCTGGGATCTACTAAATGGCCAAAATGAAATAGGTTTCGCGAGGCCCAGGGCCATGACATCGGGTGGGTGAGGCTTGTCGGTACTTTAGGGTTATAGAGAAAGGAAGTCAGCAGGGAGCTATCAGATTTCAGTTGGCAGCCTTGGGCTAGCCTCCTCCATATGCTTTGAAGCTGCCGCATGGAGCCTAGCAAACGTCCTGGCTCCACTGACGCGTTCGCGTTCCAGAGGAGGTTATTGGGGTGAATTGGTGCCAGCCAAATCTTTTCCACCTCCGTCCACCTATTGTAGGACTTCTGGGGAAACCATGATGCCACCGCTCGTAGCTGTGAGGCCTGGTAGTATTTCACCAGGTCTGGGAAGGCCAGGCCTCCCTCGGTTCGCGCCGCCGTCATGACCGAACGTGGGATCCTGTGGCGCTTGTAGTTCCACACATATCGGAGGAGGTCTGCTTGTAGGGCTCGCAAATGGGCGCATGGGACTGGGATGGGAAGGGTCTGGAACAGATACAGCAGTTTTGGAAGGATCACCATTTTTATGGCCGCTATCCGGCCCAGAAGGGATATCTGATGGGGCTTCCATTTATGGATCAGCGCCCTGATCGAGCTATAAAGGGGGGGGAAATTGGCCTGGTACAGGGATGCAAAGTCCGGGGTCAGATGGACCCCCAGGTATTTCAGGGAGGTTCGCTCCCAGTGATATGGGAAGACTGACTGCATGTGTAGGGTCTCTGGTTCGGGCATGTTTATCGGCATGGCCATCGACTTAGAGGTGTTGGTTTTGTATCCCGAGAGGGCCCCGTATCGTTCAAGTTCAACGTGAAGATTGGGCAGGGAGATGCGGGGGCGCGTCAATGTTAGAATAATATCGTCAGCAAAGAGGGAGATCTTAAATTCCCTCCCCCTTACTGGAATACCCCGAATGTCCGGGTTACCGCGGATCGTCGCTGCTAGGGGCTCGACGCACAGAGCGAAGAGCAGGGGGGAGAGTGGGCACCCTTGGCGGATTCCATTGGTGACAGGGAAGGTGGACGAAGTGGCAAAGGGAGTTTTTACCTGTGATAACGGGTTGGTATAGAGGTGTCGGACCGCCTGAAGAAAAGGTCCCCTAAACCCCATGTGTTTCAACGTGGCGAGCATGAAGGGCCAGCCAAGGCGGTCGAACGCCTTTTCTGCGTCTAGGCTTAGGAGCAAAGATTCCGAGCCCTCCCTGCCCGCCACGTCAATTAGGTCAATCACCTTTCTCGTATTGTCCCCCGCTTGGCGGAGGGGGACAAAGCCCACCTGGTCTTTATGGACCAGGGAGGGCAAGACTACATTTAAACGGAGGGAGAGGACCTTCGTAAATATTTTGAGGTCTGAGTTTAATAGGGCTATTGGCCTGTAGCTTGCGCATGATGAAGGGTCCTTGTCAGGTTTAGGAATGAGGGTGATAAATGATCGCTGCATATCCTGCGGGATGGGGGTCTGTTGTAGAAAGGCGTTGAAGAGTTTAGTCATGTGGGGGAGAAGTGTGGGGAGAAAGGTCTTATAATATTCGTATGGAAACCCGTCTGGACCTGGGGACTTGTGGGCGGGCAGGGCCTTAATGGCCCGGGTTAGCTCCTCATCCGTGATGGGAGCATTAAGGGGGATCAGGTCCTCCGGTTGTAGCCGAGGGATGCCCGCCTGTGTCAGGTATTGTGTCATCCTATCAAGTAGGTCGGGGGTGGGTGGGTTATGGGGAATTTCAGGCCTGTTGTACAGATCCGCGTAAAATGCTGCGAATGCGTCCGCAATACTTTGCGGGTGGGATATGGTGTTGCCCGATCTGTCCTGGACCTGGTGCGGGGTGGAAGCGAGGGAGCGATCGGCTAGCTTCCTTGCTAATAGAGCTTGCGCCTTATTGCCCTTATCATAGTATACCTGACGGAGGCGGACAAGGGCCTTCTCGACTCGACCCAGCGCGAGGTCCCGGAGTGTCGACCGCACTAGGGTAATGCGTTTAAGAAGCGTCAGGGAGGGTGAGGTCTGGAGACGGGCTTCTAGGGCTTGAAGCTGCGCTTCCGCCTGTTTTTTAGCTGACTCAGCGTTCCTCTTAAGGGCCGATGAGATGGCCATACAGCGTCCCCTGATTACCGCTTTATGAGCGGCCCACAGTGTGGTGGTGGATATGTCCTGCGTATCGTTTTCGCTAAAATACAATTGTAGGGCAGTTTCTATCTCCATTTTGGAGGGGATGTGCTTCAGGAGGAAATCATTCAGTCGCCAGTTACAAGGCCTGCGGTTGGGAGCGGTCAGGTCGAGGGTCAACGTAATGGGAGCGTGGTCAGACCAGGAGATGGGTAGTATCTGTGCGGAGCTAGTAGCGCGTAGCGTGGTATTATTAACTAGAAAGTAATCTATGCGTGAGTGTGTGTGATGGGGGGATGAGTAAAAGGTAAACTGGCGATCCCCTGGGTGAAGCGCCCGCCATGCGTCAAATAGAGCATGTTTCCTCGTAAGCTGGCGGAAGAGCTTGGAGTCCCGCAGGGCCCTAGTCTGAGAGGCCCGGGGGTTCACTACCAGGCGATCCCAGGTTGCTGAGTGGGGTAGGTTGAAGTCCCCTCCCACCACCAATAAACCGTGGGGGGAGCGGGCTAGGCGGGCGAGAACCCGGCCCAAAAATCTGTGCTGATGGGCGTTGGGGGCGTATAAGGTACACAGGGTTATGTCTCTCGAATGCCACGTTCCCCTCAGGATGATAAAGTGGCCCAGGGGATCAATGTAGGTGTCGGTGCAGGTAAAGGGGGTGCCCCGTTTGACCAGGATTGCAACTCCTGCCCGTTTGCGCGAACTAAAGGCCTGGTATATTAAGGGGAAATATCTAGCTGCGAACGTAAAGGAGTCGCCCTTGGAGAAGTGCGACTCCTGTACCATTATGATCTCCGCCCCCGACTGCCTGAATTCCCTTAGTGCTAAATGTCGTTTCTTATTAGAGTTGAGCCCGTGTACGTTCAGGGATAGCAACTTAGCCATGTTGTGGGTGGTGTGGTCGTGAGTCATACTTAGCTGGAGTCAGGTGCGCTACGTCTGGTTCTGGGAGGGTGGGTGGAGGGGCCGCCGGGCCGGCAGCCACCGAGGCGTGCCTTCGGGTCTTGCCTGCTCGAAAGAGGAGAGAGAGAGATCTGGAAAGAAAAGGAGAGGTGTAAGCAAATAAACAGAGGAAGAACACAACATTATTCAACAATAGGGGTCCAGGTGGCCCGAGGGCCCCCGGGACCCAACAGTTCCTTGAGGACCTCCCGACCAAAGAGTCCAAAAATGTGGGTCGGGGGGGCAGGGGGGTGGTGTGGATAAATTCCACCGTGGGGGTTGGGGAAGAAGGAACTTTCAGGCTATTAGCCATGGGGGGGTCCGTAATCAGAAGGGTAGCCTCTACGGGGTCTCGTCCGAGACTGGCCCGATATGTAGCTCAGGGGTAAGGCTTGGGCAACCGGGGGTAAAACCAAAAAAATGTAAACAATGGGCAAAAACAAAACTTGAAAGCTTCATGTAGTGCTCAGGGCGGCTCTTGTGGCCAGGATGACCATCTCATGTAGGCCTGTGCCTGGGGGAGTTGCGGCCAGGGTCGCGGCCTCTGGGGCGCCTAAGCGGCGGGACTTTCTGCCAGACCACCGGTGGTGGGGGTGGTGTAGCCACAAGGTCCCAATCTGGCAGCTGGGGGACAGGGATGTCCAGTGTGTTGCAGAAGGTGTCCAGGTCCTCTGGGTAGCGTAAGGTGGCAGAAGTTCCCTGGTGGCTGGCGGAGAGGCTAAAGGGGAAGCCCCATCGGTACACAATGTCTTTGTCCTGTAAGGTGCGGAGCAGGGGTTGAAGAAGACGCCGTTTCTGGAGGGTAATCCAGGAAAGGTCCGGGTAGAGCTGTAGTGGATTATTGTTGAAGACTAGGTTACGAATGGGGCGGGCTTTGCGCATTATGGCTTCCTTCAGCGGGTAGGAGTTTACACGGCATATGACGTCCCGCGGTTTGGAGGCAGGGCCCTTTGGCTTGAGGGCTCGATGAGCCCTATCCATCTCGATGGTCTTGTCTGCTGGTTCGCCCAGAATGCCATTGAATAGTTTCTGGAGGGTGAGCTGCAGGTCCTCGGCCCCCTCCGCTTCGGGGAGGCCGCGTATGCGGACATTGTTGCGGCGCCCCCTGTTGTCCAGGTCTTCGATGTGCCGCTGCATGTCTCTGAGCATAAGATGATGATCTGATGCCTGGATTTGTGTGCGGTGCACTGCCATTTTAGTCTCTTGGATCTCCTCCTCTGCCATCTCCACTCTGTCAGCTAAGTGTTTGAGACCCGTATGGAGAACTTGAATTTCAGCGCGGCAGGTCGCCTTGACGTCTTCAATTAACTGTTTAAAGTCGTCTTTCGTGGGAAAGGCCTGCATATAGGACTGCCATGGCGGAGGGGGATAATGAGAGGGTCCCCCGGTGTCATGCGTGGGATGGAGTGGGTTGATGGGGGATGGCTGGTGGCTGGGACCTAAGTCCCCATGTTTTCTGGCCTCGGGGGGGGGGTTGCTGAGATGCGTCCCATGATGCGGACCAGGCCCGAGCCTGTACCTCCATAGAAGTGGGGGCCCCTCCGTGCCATGGGGCACAAGTGCTTGCCATTGAGGCATATGAGGGGGGAGAGATCCCTCTCCTATCCCCGGCCCCGAGATGGATGGCCGGGTGAATAAGCCCCTGTGCTGCGGGAGAGGTGGATTGCGGCCTAGCACTGGCCGGGGAGCTGCCTTGCTGTGGAGAGCCTATGGAGGCCTGGGAGGTGCTGGTGGCTTGCAGGGCCGGGAAATCCTCCCGATTAAATGTGGGTGAGGAGAGCTGGTCCCCGCTTTGCAGCTCAGGGTCTGGGGCAGAGCGGAGCAGGCGGGGGAAGGCCCCCGTACATTGAGTGTCCTGGGGGCCATAGAAAGCCGCGGCCTGTGCCGCGTGGTCTGCGGCAGGGAGATGCGGATGCGGGGATCCACTCACCGGCTGCTGGGAGCCATCCGGGCTCGACGGCGAATCGGATGTCCTCGATCGGGTCGGGGATGGCTCCGGATGGTGAGGTGAGTGAGGGGGAGACGTCCCTGTGCTGAAGGCGGCAGCGTCCGGCGCCATCTTGTCTCCTCCGCCCGGCGGCATGTCGGATGGCCGAAAATAGTGCTTCAGGGTCGAGGATGAGCCTGGCGGGGGTTGGGATGTTCCCCGAGCCTTAGTGGACCTGGTGGTCCGCGATCCGCCCATGGATGGCAGGAATTACCCCCGTTTTGTTGCCTAATTGCTGCGGGCTGGAGAGGAGCTCTCAGGGGATGCTTCCTTCCAGGCTGGCTTCCGGTCACGCCCTCCGCCCATCACTTTTTTTAATTGTATTTAATGTTCTCAACAACTTTCCATTTTAAAACCAAACCCTGTCTTCCCTTTTTAAAGCAGATTCTTGTTTAAATGTTTCGTTTTTAGTGGAAAAGCTTTTACATGGTTTCATCACCTATATCTCCCCCAAAACCCCATCAGCCTTGATTGTCACAAACTTTACTTACCCGTTTAAGTAAGACATCGGTTCTGGGGGGATTTACTCTTGTGCTTGTGGTCCTGTATCACACCTATGCATTTTTAGTGCTTTTTGAATTTTGCAGATTTGCACTACAGCCCATTTCCTATTGAAGACACGTTCTGTAGTACAAATCTGCAAAATGCAGAAAGCACTAGAAATGCATAGGTGTGAATCAGGCCATAGAGAGGGTTTCCTTTTATTAATTTTTATATTATTGTATTGCTTTTTTGTATAAAATTGCTTATGTCTGGGTAATCGCCAAATATTTATCTTCACTTGTTTACTTTCTGACTGCAGCAACACAACTGCAGTTTGATAGCAAGAATCGCTTTGCATAACAAATTATACCATCTGGCTGCTTTAAATCTGTGTACTTTAGGAATATCAAAATGGAATAGAACTTAAGTCATTTTAATTATGCCCACATGATTTTTTGCGCCATATGTTCTATTGTATTTTCTACAGTCCATTTGATTACCACATGCCATAAATCTCCTATGATAATTTGAAGGGTGTCAATGAATTCCCTTCGCTGGAGAAAGCAATTAGGAATAAGAGAAGAAAAATAGCTCTCTTCCCCAGCAGTTTTAATATCTACATTGTTCACTTGGCATTAAAGGGAGATCCTCTAGGAAATAACAGTAATGAATTTGTAATTTGATGGCAGTTCTATCAATTCATTCACACTGACAATATTTCCTATTTGGATATTATTGATTTCTTGAAACAGGAATGCCAGGCAAACAGCTAAATAGTCAACTAAAGAAGATATGCATTCTGCATCACCTGCCATATAATTTTTAGTTCTGTTCAGCCAACTTCTCAGCTTCTAGTATCACTTCTCCAGCCTGACCACTGAACAATGAATCAGCATGATCACCTTTGTCTAATAAGTAGAACAACGATTCACAAAGCTGTGAAGTTGATCCAGGGATTAGTAGGATGGTCTGCCGGTCTATGTAGCGAGGCAAAGGTGGCTTAACAGAATTGCAAATACCTTGAAAAGTAAAAAACTTACCAAATATTACCGTATTTATCGGCGTATAGCACGCACAGGAGTATAACACGCACCCTAACTTTAAAGCAGGGGTTCACCCAAAAAAGATTTTTTTAACATTACATTCAGGTAAGTTGTTAGAATGACAATCGGCTGTTTTTTTTAAAAATACTTCCCGTACATACCGTTTTATATATATATATATATATATATATATATATATATATATATATATATATATATATATATATGCAGAGCTTTTTTTCTCAGAAAGTAGGTGCAGGAACTCAACCACGACCCTGTTCAGATTTCACAAACAGTAGAAGGGTCTTAAAGGGGCATTAAATATCAGGATTGCATTACATACAGAGTGCAGAGTTCAGGGGGGTTACACACAGAGTGCAGAGCTGTCACTTGTAAACACAGAAACCGGACTTCTTTGTTTACAAGTGATTGTGGTGAGCAGGCACCAAAGGGTCTGAGCCAAAGGTGGTGGAACTGAGTTCCCTCAAGTTCCCCCTGAAAAAAAGCCCTGTATATATGTTCACCGTGGCTTCCGGGTATAATCTGCGGGACTGGGAGTTCCTAATTGATTGACATGCTTCCGACCGGCGCATACAGCGCATCACGAGTTGCTGAAAGAAGCCGAATGTCGGTGCGCAGGCGCCGTATAGAGCCGACTCGCAGTCCGGCTTCTTTCGGCAACTCGTGACGCGCCTTATGCGCCGGTCGGAAGCATGTCAATCAATTAGGAACGCCCAGTCCTGCGGTGAACATATATATATAAAACGGTATGTACGGCAAGGATTTAAAAAAAAAACTGCCGTTTGTCATTCTAACAACTCACCTGAATGTAATGTTAATAATTTTTTTGGGGGTGAACCCCCGCTTTAGGAGGGAAGTTTCAGGAAAAAATCTTTCCACGGCCCCCTGCGTAAAACACGCAGGCACAGTTTACCCTCTATTTTCAGGGTGAAAAAATTTGTGTTATACGCCAATAAATACAGTACTTTGTCTGTATATTTAGTTATTTGCCTGGAGTGCTATTTAAAATTTAAGTTCTTGCTTTAATTAAAATAAACTGTGTATGAAGTTTAATGCCGCGTACACACCATCACTTTATGTGATGAAAAAAAACGACGTTTTAAATCATGAAATAAAACAACGTTTTTGAAACTTCATTTTCAAAAACGACGTTGCCTTCACACCATCGTTTTTTCAAAATGCTCTAGCAGAGCGCGGTTACGTTCAGCACTCTTTTCCATTGAAGCTAGCTTCATAACTTGCTTCTGAGCATGTGCGGGTTTAAAAACGTTGTTTTAAACGTCGTTTTGCCCACACACTATCATTTTAATTGACACAAAAAACAACGTTTTGAAAAACGACACAAAAAATTGAAGCATGCTTCAATTTTTTTTTGTCGTTTTTCACAAGACATAAAACGACGTTTTCCCCCACACACGGTCATTTTAATTGACGTTTTTTAAAACTTCGTTTTTTTTTCATCACATAAAGTGATGGTGTGTACGCGGCATCACACGTGGTAGCTGTTATATTTTTCCTGAACTAGTTCCTCCAGCACTGTGTCACTTCAGAGCTGTGGTAAAACAATTACAATAAACTCACTTTTAGATTAGAGCAGTGGTTCCCAACCCCAGTCCTTAAAGCGGAGCTCCAGGCTCCTTCAGAATTTTTTTTAAAGCGGATGTCCACTGAAAAATAAAATATTAAAAGCCAGCAGCTACAAATACTGCAGCTGCTGACTTTTAATATTAGGACACTTACCTGTCCTGGAGTCCAGCGGCGTCCGCAGCAGAGGACAAGCGATCGCTCGTCACTCTGCTGCCCCCCCCGCCATCCTCGGTGAGGGAACCAGGACGTGAAATGCTCCGGCTTCACTGCCCGGTTCCCTACGACGCATGCGCGAGTCGCGCTACGCCTGCCAATTGGCTCCCGCTGTGTACTGGGAGCCGAGTGTTCCCAGAACACAACGGGGGGGGGGGGACGGGAGGTGACATCATGCCCGCAGTTTACCCGAGACTGTGGCCGGAAGTGGGTGCAAATACCTGTCTTTAGACAGGTATCTGCACCCCCCTCCCCCCTGAAAGGTGTCAAATGTCAGCAGCTACAAATACTGTTAATATTAGGACACTTACCTGTCCACAAATCCAGCGGTGTCCTCAACCGAGCTGATTCTCAATCGGCTCTCAGGTGCTGCCACCGCCATATCAGCATCTTGCCTTGCAGCTTCACAGCCGTTTCCTACTGCGCATGTGCGAAGCCCGCTGAGCTTTGTGAATGGCCCGGTGACGGGGGCCCAGCTTCCAGGTGATTTTGCCACAGTGCTTTAAAACAATATCAATGGCTTAGAGTTTAGGACAGCTATTTTATCTGAGAAAAATTCCCAAAACATAACCTGTAGTAAGGGATAACAAAATACAGATTTGTAACAAGGCAAAATGAATGCCTAGTCACCAAGATTCCTCAAGAATTTCTCCCATTTTACCCATCTTCTGAAGGATATATGGACAGGAAGCCCAGTCCACTCAGTGCAGCCATTCATCATTTGACCTTCATCTGTGCAAACTAGTGCAGTCCCATAGAGTTGTGTAGTGAGGTGAGGGGCGCTATATCAAAATAGTGGATGCGTGTCACAATGTGCGTTTGAGTAGTACACAGTGTAACTGTGTGCCCAAATCTATGTGAAAAACCAAACAGATTATAGTCTAAACTCTATAAGTACAATAGTGCCAAATGCCGTGGAAAATAAATAAATAAAAAAAAAAAAAAAAATGTTTTAAAAGAATGTCCAGCAAATAAATAGTTAAGTGCAAAATGGATCCAGTGTTGTATCAAGTCCAGGTGCAAAATGCAAATAATCCAATCCCAAATCACAGGGAAAAGTGCAAATGCTAAAGTGCTTGTGAATCTTCAAAATAGCCAAAGTGCGAGATAGAAGTGATCCGCCTTCACCTATAGGTCACCAGAATAATAATGGATGGCTCCTTACCACACGGTGTTGACCAGATTACTTAAAATATGGTCAATCAGGCTTGTTTTAAATGAGGATCAGCAGGGTCTCATTGGATTCCAATGTCAGCGATTGCAGCAAATGGTGTACCAAGAAAGGAGAAGAGATACCACCATAGTGTAAAACCATTTAATATACAAAAGTTAAAATTACAATGCCAAATGGCCTCTTACTGTTGCTGGTGCCCGTTCCCGGCACTGAGGCTGTAGGTGGTGGGGATAGTAAGACAAGATAAGAGATGGCCGCGTCCTGGTCCACTAGCGTGCGTTCCACCGCTAGTTGTCCATCAACCAGTGAGACCGGAAGTGTGTGGCTATGCGTGCGCGCTCGGATACCGCCTCGACGTCACGTTTCAGTTAAACCGTCTTCAGGAAGCGTACCAGGACGTGAAATGCTCCGGGTTCACTGCCCGGTTCCCTACGACGCATGCGCGAGTCGCGCTACGCCTGCCAATTGGCTCCCGCTGTGTACTGGGAGCCGAGTGTTCCCAGAACACAACGGGGGACGGGAGGTGACGGGAGGTGACATCATGCCCGCAGTTTACCCGAGACTGTGGCCGGAAGTGGGTGCAAATATCTGTCTTTAGACAGGTATCTGCACCCCCCTCCCCCCTGAAAGGTGTCAAATGTCAGCAGCTACAAATACTGTTAATATTAGGACACTTACCTGTCCACAAATCCAGCGGTGTCCTCAACCGAGCTGATTCTCAATCGGCTCTCAGGTGCTGCCACCGCCATATCAGCATCTTGCCTTGCAGCTTCACAGCCGTTTCCTACTGCGCATGTGCGAAGCCCGCTGAGCTTTGTGAATGGCCCGGTGACGGGGGGAAGGAGGAGGGGGCCCAGCTTCCGGCTGATTTTGCCACAGTGCTTTAAAACAATATCAATGGCTTAGAGTTTAGGACAGCTATTTTATCTGAGAAAAATTCCCAAAACATAACCTGTAGTAAGGGATAACAAAATACAGATTTGTAACAAGGCAAAATGAATGCCTAGTCACCAAGATTCCTCAAGAATTTCTCCCATTTTACCCATCTTCTGAAGGATATATGGACAGGAAGCCCAGTCCACTCAGTGCAGCCATTCATCATTTGACCTTCATCTGTGCAAACTAGTGCAGTCCCATAGAGTACAGTGTAAATTCTAAAAACAAACAGAGATGCAGAGTAAGAAGTTTTTGTTGTGCAGGAATTGGTAGTGACAGGGAAGAACGTGAGTCTTTGGCCTGGAGGGCAGACACAGCCAAATGGTTCTTTTATTTCAATTGAAAGTGATTGTGGCCATAGTAAAATATGGTTGTTGTCATAGAGAACCTGGTTTATCCTAACATACCTTTTTCACCTTTTCATAGTGGCCTATTGTTGGTGTCATTAGGAGGAAAAGTGGCCCATTGTTGGTGTCATTGAGAGGAATAGTGCCCCATTGCTGGTGTCAGTGGGAGAAATGGTGCACCATTGCTGATATCAGTTGGTAAAATAATGTCTCGTATCAGTGGGAGGAACAGTGCCCCAAAGGCCAGATAAAGGCAAGCCATGGGCCACATCTGGCCCCCAGCCGCAGTTTGGAGACCACTGCTATAGATAAAGATCACTCAGCACTGGAGTCCTGCAAATCTCTGCCTTAAATAGCCCACTTGATACTATGATTTCCAAAAAGCAGGCAAGCCCATGCTCGCGCCACAAGATGGACACATTAATTTACCTGCGCTCGGTTGTGCACATTTCTGTTAGCAGAACTATGCACACATGTGTGCTCAGGTGTTTGTGCAGAAATACAGCTATGTGGCCTGGCTTGGCCTTGGTTTGACACGCCCCCTATGAGCCATCAGAGAAGAATTTCATCTCTTATCAGATGCCTGAGCCTTGGGTTTCCAATCAGACAAATAGAGCTGCTTCTTTGCTGCATTTTTGCTAACCTCTAGAGCAGTGGTTCTCAACCTGGGGTCGGGACCCCCTCGGGGGTCGAATGATGATTTGCCAGGGGTCACCGAAACCTGGGCTGTTCCCGAAGCTCACACCACTCTCCCAGCCTTTTTGTGGCCACCCAGCAGGGCTATCCCTGGAGCCTGTGGTCACCCAGCTGGGTTGTTCCTGGAGCCCGCAGCCACCCACTCAGCCTCTTTGCAGGCGCCAATTCAGTTCACGACATGGCTGGGGGCCAAAGACTAGAGGTCAGGTGACTGGTGAGAAATGTGAAGTGGGAGGTGCTGGAGGAGACCCTATCTCCTGATTTCGGCATAGGTGTCACTGCTACGAGACACCACAAAGTCGGAGACACAGTGAAGCCGGAGACACAGTGCGTTACATTACCTGTGATTATAGTTGCCATTAAAAGGTAGCGCTAAATGTATGTGGGTTAGGGGCGCAAAATACTTGTCTTGCCTTGGGTGCTGACAACCCACGCTACAAAAATAATTTTACTGCTAGGGGTCCCCACAATTTGGGAAATTTTATCAAGGGGTCACAGCACTAGAGGGTTGAGAACCACTGCTCTAGAGCTTTGGCAACCCTTTGTCATATATTAAAAACGTAATTCTTAGGCCCCGTACAGACGACCGAACATGTCTGCTGAAACTGGTCCGCGGACCAGTTTCAGCAGACATGTTCGGTCGTCTGTACAGCCGAGCGGACAGGATTCCAGCGTACATTTGCCCGCCGGGCCTTTTTCGAGCGGGCAAATTTTTCTAAACATGTTTAGAAACATGCCGGCTGGAATCCTGTCCGTCGGACATGTTCGGTCGTCTGTACAGACCTACCGTACATGTCCGAGCGCCCGCCATCCCTCGCATGCGTCAAATGACTTCGACGCATGCGTGGAAGCATTGAACTGCCAGGGCCGCGCACGTCGCCGCGTCATCGTCGTGGCGACGGCGCGGCCTCGTCGCCGCGTATCGAGTACGCGCGGATTTCTGTATGATGGTGTGTACAGCCATCATACAGAAATCTCCGGGCAGACATGTACGCTGAAAACGGTCCGGCGGACCGGTTTCATCGTACATGTTTGCCGGTCTGTATGAGGCCTAACACAAACATTGTTTGTAGATTGTGCAAACAGATAAAAGAAAACAGTTTGAAAATATATGAACCTAAAAAAGCAACCAAAAAAAAATTGATCTAAAACCATTCTAGTTTCCCTGTGAGCCAGATTTAGAACTGTACTTCCTCTAATGTAATGAGAAATACAATATTTGTTCATTCTATAAGCAGATGCCTGCAGAAGGTTAATGCAGCTGTAGTGACACAGTTTTTATTCTACCAATTTGAATGATTTTGTAATCAAATCTCTTTTTGAGCAGTCACATTTGAGAACTTAACTACACTTCCTGCAAGCCTCCTCTGAAATTGAAGGATATTAAGCAATCTTTTCTCCAAAATACAAGTGCTTTGAAAATTTTGTTGGGTGCCAGATAAACACACTACTTGTTCCTCGTCATTTACCTGGCTAGTTTATATATTGTGTGATGTCTTAGTATCAGATAATAGTGTGTTTGACTTATTATCTGTAGCTTTATTGTTGAACATCTGTGCATCAGGAGTGAGGATAACAGTGACTTTTCATATTTTCATTTACTCATGCATTGAGTTGAAATATTCAGACACATTACAGGAGCCCTGAATCAAGGGAAATGCATGCACTGGCATAATTGTAACCTCCTTCAAAAAATTATATTGTCAAAAGGGGCAGAGCATGGGTGACCTTAAAATGATGCCCCCCCTGAAAAAAGTTCATGTGTGTATAGTTTTTGGAACCTGCTGCTAGTTTGACAGCTGAGGTCCTGGCCTGTGTATTAGAGCTGCTATTAGCAGCTATTTCGGCACTGATCAGCAGAAACGGCTAAGAATGGAAACAAACATTAATACATTGTAGCTTTCTGAACTACTACTAAGGCCCCTTTCACGTGGGCGTCTATGTCTAACAAAATACGCTTGCTCAGCGGGGTTTGCTCAACTGATCCCCGCTGTGCAGATCGAACATAGACACAGTCCTGTTCTCCTCTATTAGGAAATCAGATGGAAACGGACCGCCTGTGCTTTTCTATCCGATGCCATTTAATCATATCCACTGGACGGATGGAAAATAGAACCACCATCCGTCTGTTTTTTTGCGGGCAGGATTGGATCGGATAGCGGCGGGTGTCAGCACACATGTCTGCTGACATCTGCCAATCCAAAGAGGGGACTGGAGGGTCCGATCAGGTCCACCTGAAAAACTGGCAGGGCTTCCTGTGTCATGACCAGGGCAGGACTTAGGGTGGTGGGGGCCCCTGGGCTTGAGTGTTGAAGGGGCCCCCTGGAGCCGAGAATTGGGGGGATCGAAGTTGTTGAGCGGGGGGGGGGCCAATTGAAGTTGTTGAGCGGGGGGGAGCGCATTAAAGTTGTTGAGCGGGGGGGGGGGGGATTTTGCAGTTGTTGAGGGGGGGAGTGCCTCTCACCTGTGCCAACAGCCGGGGCCACAGACTGTCATTAGCCCGGCTGTCGGCTTTCTTCCCTTCAGCAGCCACAGTCCTCCACACACCGCTCCGGTTCCTCCTGCTTCCGTGCTGCCTCCTCTTGCAGTGCGGGATAATTAACCCTTTTGCGGGACTGCGGGAAGAAGCTGTCTGTGCGGGAAAGTCCCACAGAATCCGTGCGTGTTGGGAGGTATGCGCAGGGCCGCCATCAGGAATTTTGGGGCCCCTTGCACAGCTTAAGGCATGGGCCCCCTGAAGCAGAGAACCTAGGGGGGGTGGGGGTGCTGCCGCCTGAAATTGAGTAGCGTTGGGGCCTTTACAAAAAAAAGAAGAAATAAAGAAGAAAACAAATATATATAAATATATGTAGCCATCCGGGGCCCTGGGGACCTCTGGGCCTTTTAATAAAAAGAAAAAATAAACCTCTGGGCCCTTTAATAATAATAAAAAAAAACATTTATAAAAAATACATAAAAAAAGGGAGGTTGCCAAACCCGGGGGCCCTGGGGACCTCTGGGCCCCTGGGCCTTTTAATAAAAAAAATTAAAATAAACAAAAATAAACATTTATAAAAAAAATAAAAAAAAGGGGGGGTTGCCACATGGGGCCCTGGGGACCTCTGAGCCCTTTAACCACTTCCCTACCGGCCCATAGTAAAATGACGTCCACAAAGAACTTCTGCCGTTCAGAGTGGACGTCATATGACGTCCTGGGCTTTCCGGGTGGATATCTGAATGGTGCCTGCAGCTAGAGGCATCATTCAGATATCCTTCTAAACTGCCGGCGATTCTGCACAACGTAAGAACGATCATAGCGGCGGTTCCGCCGCTAGATCGTTCTTACAGGCGGCGGGAGGGGACATCCCCCCCCTCCCGCCGCCATCCGGTGCTTCTCCGGGCTCTCCCGTGCCATCGGGGGCCCGGAGAACGAATCGTCCGGCGCTCGCAGGAAGCATAGAGATGACTGGTGACCAGATGGTCACCAGTCATCTCTATGACCGTCGGAGGACCCGGGCGCGATGTGATGACGTCACGCCCGGGTCCCGTAAGTAAACAAAGCCGCGATTGCGGCTGCTAAGCAACCACAAGCATGAGATCGGTGAATTTTTTTTCACCGATCTCAAGGTTTCCAGCCTGGAGGAGAGATGTGGGGGGAGGGGGAGGTCTTATTGACCCCACATCTCTCCATAAAGAGTACCTGTCACACACCATTCCTATTACAAGGGATGTTTACATTCCTTGTAATAGGAATAAAAGTGATAAAAAAAAAAAAAAATTAAAAAAAAAAGTGTAAAAAAAGAAATAAATATATAAAAAAAAAAAAGAAATAAAAATTTATTTTTTTAACGCCCCTGTCCCCGGTAGCTTGTGCGCAGAAGCGAACGCACACGCAAGTCCCGCCGACATATGTAAACGCCGTTTAAACCACATATGTGAGGTATCGCCGCGTGCGTTAGAGTGCCAGCAACAATTCTAGCACTAGATCTCCTCTGTAAATCTAAACTGGTAACCTGTAAAAAAATTCAAATCGTTGCCTATGGAGATTTTTAAGTACCGAAGTTTGGCGCCATTCCATGAGTGTGCGCAATTTTAAAGCGTGACATGTTAGGTATCTATTTACTCGGTGTAACATCATCTTTCCTATTTTACAAAAAAATTGGGCTAACTTTACTGTTTTTAAATTTTTTTAATTCATGAAACAATTTTTTTCCCAAAAAAAGGCGTTTGAAAAATTATTGCGCAAATACCGTGCAAGATAAAAGGTTTCAATGACCGTCGTTTTATTCCCTAGGGTGTCTGCTAAAAAAACATATATAATGTTTGGGGGTTCTGCGTAATTTTCTAGCAAAAAAATTATGATTTGTACATGTAGGAGAGAAGTGCCAGAATAGGCCTGGTATGGAGGTGTGTATAACTGCCCGGTATGGAAGAGGTTAATTAAAAAAAAATATATATATAAAATTTTTTTTTTTTTTTTTATAAAAAAATAAAAAAGGTGGGTTGCCATCCGGGGGCCCTGGAGACCCCTGGGCCCTTTAATAATAATAATAATAATAATAATAATAAAATATATATATATATATATATATATATATATATTATATATATATATATATATAAATAAAAAATATATAAAAAAAACATTTTTTTACAAAAAATAAATAAAAAAAAGGGGGGTTGCCGTCCGGGGCCCTGGAGACCCCTGGGCCCTTTAATAATAATAATAAAAAAATATATATATATATATATATATATATATATATATATATATATATATATATATATATATAAATAAAAAATATATAAAAAAAACTTTTTTACAAAAAAATAAATAAAAAAAAGGGGGGTTGCCGTCCGGGGCCCTGGGGGCCTCCGGGGACCTCCGGACCCCTAAAAAAAAAAAAAAAAAAAAAAAAAAAAATTTTTTTTTTTTTTTTTTTTTTTTTTTAAAGGGGGCCCCCTATTGGGTGGGGCCCCTGGGCTTGAGCCCAGTCAAGGCCAATGGTAAGTCCGGCCCTGGTCATGACCCATACTTTGAGCAGGAAGTAAGGCATTACGAATGGATAGGTTTGGAAACATGGATGAGGACAGTGAAGTAAGTGTCTGTAGATTTAATGGAAAGCTTTGATATTTTTGCAAAACAATTACATGAATGCTATATAGGTACATATGGTAAGGTGACCAGATTTTTAAAATAAAATCCGGGGAAATATATATATTTTTTTTTACTAGTAATGGCGGCAATCAGCGACTCTCTGCCCATCGCTGCCACTACCCACCTCACAGCCTTTTAAAGGGGTTGTAAACCCTCGTGTTTTTTCACCCTAATGCATCCTATACATTAAAGGTGAAAAAACACCTTGCAGTGACCAGCCCCCCGTTTTACTTACCTGAGCCCTCAAATTTCCCTTGGCGGGGACACGTCGTCTCTCTCTCCACAGGGTCCCAGCTCTTGATTGGCTAGATTGACAGCAGTGCAGCCATTGACTCCCGCTGCTGTCAATCAAAACCTATGATGTGGGCACCAAGGAGGAGGGGCCGAGTCATACATTAGGCGGGTATTGACGCCAAATGAATGACTCGAGAGCAGGCCTGCAAGGTAACCCCCTGGGAGATCGTTATTCCTAGAGGGGTTATATGATGTGGAGAGGAGCCGCGAGAGCCGCCGAGGGACTCCGGAAGTTGGTGTTCGGGGCCACTCTGTGCAAAATAAACTGCACAGTGGAGGCAAGTATGACATGTTTGTTATTTAAAAAAAAAAAACGATCCTTTACAATCACTTTAAGTCTTATGCCCCGTACACACCATCACTTTATGTGATGAAAAAAAATGACATTTTCTGTGAAGTAAAAAACGACGTTTTTGAAACTTCAATTTTCAAAGACGAAGTTGCCTACACACCATCGTTTTTCTCACAATGCTGTAGCAAAGCGAGGTTACGTTCACCACGTTTTTCCATTGAAGCTCGCTTTATAACTAGCTTCTGGGCATGCGCGGGTGAAAAAACGTCGTTTTAAACGACGTTTTTTACTACACACGGTCAATTTCTGTGAAGTAAAAGTTGACGTTTTGAAAAACGACACATAAAATTGAAGCATGCTTCAATTTTTTTTGGTCGTTTTTTAGAAGACATAAAACGACGTTTTCCCCCACACACGGTCAATTAAAGTGACGTTTTTAAAAACGTCATTTTTTTTCATCACATAAAGTGATGGTGTGTACGGGGCATTACTCTCCGGGCTCTGGCTACTACTAGGTGGGAAGTGGTGGAAGATCACTCCGCCAGGGAAAACAAGAAGATAAGCAGGCAGGCGGCTGGCCAGGACTTGAGCCAAGGTGGAAGAACATGCGAGCGGCACATGATCATCAGAAAGGGGCACAGATAATGGAAAAAAATACACCCACCTAAGCTAGTAGGAGCGGCGGAGCTGGGATGTGTAATTCAGATTTTTTTGTTTTTTATTCTGCACTGACTGTCTTTAAAATTGCCCCAGTCTCTGTTCAAATCCAATCCAGGGACAAAACCGGGGACAAACTTGGTCCGGGGACAGTGTCATCAATCCGGGGACTGTCCCTGGAAACCAGGGATGTCTGGTCACCCTAACATATGGGGGGGGGGGGGGGGCTGCAATTTAGAAGAAATTTTGAAGAAAAAAAAGATGAACTTAGCCTTTAAGGTGAACTTACGTTTTAAAGCAAATCAATCACAAATTAAGCAAAAATCATACTGTAATACTGGCTGTGACATTATAAGGGTTGATTAACTAAAACTGGAAAGTGCAAAATCAGTTTCTAACTTAAGCTTGCTAAATTAAGTTGTGACAAAAAAACTGGAAGCTGATTGGTTTCTATGCAGAGCCCATATTGTATTTTACTTTGTAAATTTATACTGCCGATGCTAAACAATCAACAGTGTCAATCAACAGTTTGGCTCCTTTTATTTTTAATATTTCTAGTAGTGTGCATTGAACTCTATAGCTCATTAAGCACAATAATCTAACGGCATATCTGCCGGTACATTGCCTGCAACATCTAGGCTGTGAATGGTGCAGCAGACTATGTACATTAACACTGCTCACAGCATTATATTGTTATCTGGCACTTGGCTGCATGCCACACTGCATCCTACAATGTTGTGTGCCAGCACTTAGACTCTGACACTCTGGAAAGATGGACAGAAGCTGTGTGGAGTTGTGGATACTGTGGATAATTGTTAATATTATATTCAGACACAATTTTATATTACAGTCTCACATGAATCTCTGACACACTGGAGGGAAATGATTGTAATTTTTTGAATTATTTCATATTCAAGTTGTATTTTTTAGGTGACAGGCTCCCTTTATTAGAGGCTCTCTTTTTACGCTCACACGTACCTACATTGCAGTTGGCTAGTCAGCTTTTCTTATAGAACAGATCAGCAACAGCATAAATTATTCCTGCCAGCTGTATAAAATGATTTAAGCTTTTCTCTTCCTGCCCTACAAATCTGCATGAAATATTTCAGCCTCCTATAATACCTACTCCATGCATGGGGATTTCGTTTGGTTGGCTGAAATTACACAAGTGACCACAAGATGTCTCTGATGTTAATCAGTTTGAATGATTGTGTGTACAAATGAGCACATAGCCTGATCCTCTGCTTGGGGTGCATGGACAGTAAAGACCTGCAGAGCATTAGAAAATGAACAAGGCGTAACAATTCAAAAGTCCTTCTGCTATGGAAAGAAAATCTACATACTCTATAGAAAAAAAAATATTTTCTTTTTCCCCAAAATTAAAAAAACTGTGCATTTCTGACAATCTTCTCTAATTACATAGTTACACAGTTACATAGTTAGCCAGGTTAAAAAAATACAGAAGTCCATCCAGTTCAACCTAAAAAAATAATACAATCCCATATACGCAATCTTATACCCATAGTTGATCAAGAGGAAGGTGAAAAACCCCAGCAGAGCATGATCCAATTTGCTACAGCAGCGGAAAAAAATCCTTCCTGATCCCCGAGAGGCAATCAGATTTTCCCTGGATCAACTCTACCTATAAATGTCAATACCCAGTTATATTATGTACATTTAGGAAAGAATCCATGCCTTTTTTAAAGCAATCTACTGAGCTGGCCAGAACCACCTCTGGAGGGAGTCTATTCCATATTTTCACACGATAGGCCTCGTACACACGATAGGTTAACAACGGTCTGATGGGCCGTTTTCATCGGTCCAAACCGATCGTGTGTGGGCCCCATAGGTTATTTAACCATAGGTTAAAAAAAAGCCAACTTGCTTTAAAATTAACCTATGGATTCCTAACCGATTGAAAAAAAACGATCGTTAGTAGGCACGTCCATCGGTTAAAAATCCCTCTTCTCAAGGGAGAATAAACTCAGACCCTTTAATCTTTCCTCATAGCTTTGCTCCTTTATTCTTCTTATCAGTTTGGTTGCCCTTCTCTGCACTTTCTCTAGTTCCCCAATATCCTTTTTGAGAACTGATGCCCAAAACTGAACTGCATATTACAGATGAGGTCTTACTAATGATTTGTACAGAGGCAAAATGATCCCTCTCTCTCTCTGGAGTCCATACCTCTCTTAATACAAGAAAGGACTTTGCTCACTTTGGAAACCGCAGCTTGGCATTGCATGCCATTAAACCCCCAGATCCTTCAACACTACGGATCCCTCCAGTTGTACTCCCCCCTAGTATGTATGATGCATGCATATTCTTAGCCCCCAAGTGCATAACTTCACATTTATCAACATTAAACCTCATTTGCCAGTCAGTTGAATAATTAGACATGAATAGATAAATAAACTGGGGCTGATTTTGACATTGAACTGCAGTCCAATGTTTCGAAATGTAAAATAGTGCACCTAAGGAAAACAAATCCCTTGAGAGAGTACAATATTGGGGGGTACAGTGTTGGCCAGCACTACAGAAGAAAAAGAGTTGGGGGTACTTATTTCAGATGATTGCAATATGAGCAAACAGAGTGACCAGGCAATGGGAAAGCGAATAGTATTCTAGGAGGCATCACTATAGGGATCACCAGCAGGAGGAATGAGTCGCTGATTCCCCTAATATACTGTAGATGTTTAGTGAGACCTCATTTAAAATACACTGTCCAGTTCTGGAGACGCTTACATAAAGATGATCACCTCATTAGACCCCTTCACACCTAAAGGTTTTAGTGCATTGCATTAACACGTCATGCAGCACATAAATGTTGCATTAAAGCAGCCCTTTAATTTAACCACTTGAGACCCGCGCTATTGACAAAGGACGTCAACAGTCAACTCTCTCAGGTGCCAACTGGACGTCTTTGGACGTAATTTAAAGTGCATTACCCGCGCGCGCCTCTGGGGGCGCGCAGCGGGTAAACACTGTCCCGCGCATCGCTGGGAAGCCGATGCGTGTATCTGGCGGCCGCGATGTCCGCCGGGTACACGCGATCGTTGGGAACACAGCAGGGACTTGGAGCTCTGTGTGTAAACACAGAGCTCCACGTCCTGTCAGGACGGATCTCTGACTTCCTACAGTTAATACATTTAACCTTTTGATCACCCTTAATGTTAACCCCTTTCCTGCCAGTGCCATTAGTACAGTGACAGTGCAAATATTTGTTTTAACACTGATCACTGTATTGGTGTCACTGGTAACCAAAAATTGTCACTGAAGCCCCATACACACTATCAGTTTTCCTGCAGGATTTTCTCTTCAGGTTTACCAAAACCATCTAATATGAGGTCAAACTCTAATGCCCTGTACACACGATAGGTTAGTCTGATGAAAACAGTCTGATGGATTTTTCCATCAGTTATCCGATGAAGCTGACTGATGATCAGTCGTGCCTACACACCATCAGTTAAAAAAACGATCGTGTCAGAACGCGGTGACGTAAAACACAACGACGTGCTGAAAAAAATTAAGTTCAATAAATATTTTTTTTTTTGTGTAAGTCGTCAGTGAATAGGAAAGGACGTAACTCACGTCTACGTTCAAAAAATGACGTCGTGCGACGTCATTTCGCGCAAAGCATGGCGGGAAATTTAAAAACGGAGCATGCACATTTCAATGGGCGCGGGGACGCGATTCATTTAAATGAATCACGCCCCCTACCCTCCTAATTTGAAATACGCGCCGAGAAATACACTACGCCGCCGTAACTTACGGCGCAAAATCTTCCTGGATTCGAAATTCCGCCAGGTAAGATGCGGCGGCGTAGCATATCTCTGATACGCTGCGCCAGGGCAAATGTCTCTGAATCTGGCCCTATAACTTTTGTGCAAACCAATCACTATATGCTTATTGGGATTTTTTTTTACCAAAAACAGCAGAATACATATTGGCGTAAATTTATGAAGACTTTTTTTATTTAATTTTTATTGGACATGTTTTATAGCAGAAAATAAAAAAAAATATATATTTTTTTCAAAATCGATGGTCTTTTTTTGTTAATAGCGCAAAACAAATTAAAAACGCAAAGGGGATAAACACTGTACCACCAAAAAAAGCTCTATTTGTGGGGAAAAAAGGACAGTGTCGCACGAACACGCAATTGTCAGTTAAAGCAAAGCAGTGCCATATCGCAAAAAATGGCCTGGTCAGGAAGGGGGGTAAACCTTGTAGGTCTAATCTCACCCCTTCAATGAAGCTGAATAAGGCCGGCCATACACGGCAAATTTCTTTCGCTCGATTATTGGAATACCTTGTCTTCTAATAGCGGGGGGTGGGAGAAGCCGTCCTCGCTGGGAAAATACAGGGATTTCTGCAGCGGCTGACTGTGTGCAGTATGGCCAGTGTCCACTTTTGGTTAATATATTGTGAGGTGCATGGTTTGTTTTGTCCATTCCTACATATTGTCATTGAAGTTAAGAACAGAGAAAAGAACAGACTACTTTTGTTTTAACAGGTAACTCTCCAGAAAATGAAAAATAGAAAAACATATCAATTTGAAGCGAATAGGTGGCTATCGAGAAACCATGGAAACTCTGAACTTGTCTGTGAGCTTCCTGTTGTGGAAGATGGTGAACCTGTTTTCCCAAGTAAGTAACTGGAGTGGCAGACCAGGCTACCGTTTAAAAGGTTTTTGGTGTCCTATTCTCCTGTAGTTTTAAAGTGTCCCCATACGTAGTTGTAATA
This sequence comes from Rana temporaria, assembly GCF_905171775.1. Classification (NCBI taxonomy): domain Eukaryota; kingdom Metazoa; phylum Chordata; class Amphibia; order Anura; family Ranidae; genus Rana; species Rana temporaria. Next base: position 321,993,654 of record NC_053493.1, read on the forward strand.
ATACCAGTTCCATCATACTTTCGTTTTTCCACTAAAGTGGTGCTTCCTAAATTAAAGTTATCTATTTTTGGAACCACTCTCCATCTTAGGCCTCGTACACACGACCGAGTTTCTCGGCAAAAACCAGCAAGAAACTTGCTGGGAGATATTTTTTGCCGAGGAAACCGGTCGTGTGTACATTTTCGTTGAGGAAAACGCCGAGAAACTCGACGAGCCAAAAAGAAAGCATGTTCTCTATTTCCTTGATGGGAATGGAAAAAATTGGGTTGTCGAGTTTCTCGACGGCTTCACAAGGAACTCGACGAGCAAAACGATGTGTTTCGCCCGTCGAGTTTCTCGGTCGTGTGTACGAGGCCTAAGTTGAATCACTCTCACTCTCACGATCTTTGACTTCTCTCATGTTGTTCAGGTAGATCACCACCTCGTTACCGCTTGCCGCCCGCCCACTGGGGTGTGGCTCTTGTTCTGGGATGTCGTCCCAAAATAGGCGCTTTTGCGTGCCCGCGGGGGTTGCACAACATGGCGAGGTGGCTGCGCCGTGTTGCTAGGTCATGGCGCTTCCCCGAGCTCTGTAAAGAGCCGCGTCCACTAATGCTGGTAATGCGCTCTCATCGCCTCACACTGATCGAGTGTGTCGCGAGGAGAGCCGATCAGTGGCATCTCCTCACAGGGGACATCTGGACATGTAATCAGGGCAATACAGCCCCTGTGCCAGCAATCAGTGCCAGCAATCGGTGCCCACCAGTGGCAGCAATCATTGCCTATTAGTGATGCCAGTCAGTGCTGACTATCAGTGTTGCCCATCAATGCACATCATTGCTGCCCATTAGTGCCGCCCATCAGTGCCCATCACTGCTGCCTATCCGTGCTGCCTATCAGTGCCCACCAGTGCTGCCTATTACTGCCCACCAGTGCTGCCTATCAGTGCCCATCAGTACCACCTATCAGTGCCCACCAGTGCCGCCTATCAGTGTTCATCAGTACCACATATCAGTGCCCATAAGGCTGCATTCACACCTCGGCGTACAAAATCGCAGCGTTTTGTCCCGCGAATTGCGGCGACAAATAGCGGCGTTTTGTACCGCGATTTGCGGCGACAAAACGCCGCGATTGTGAATGCAGCCTTCACCCCCTCTATGGAGATGGTTCACATCTCCTATGCCGAACGCCGAAAGCCGCCTGAAAAAAGTCCGGGACTTTTTTTCAGGCGGCAGGCGTACGGCGTTCAGCGTTCGGCGTGGAGATATGAACCATCTCCATAGAGGTGCATGTTAAATCATCCCTCTGGCGTCTCGGGGCTGCAGCGGCGTCGCACTACAGGCGTATATACGCCTAGGTGTGAACGGGGGGGTTAGTGTGGCATATTAGTGCCTCCTCATCAGTGTCCATCAGTGCCACCTCATCAGTGCCCATCAGTGCAGCCTATCGGTGCCCATCAGTGCCCCCTCATCAGCGCACATCAGTGAAGGAGAAATTACTTATTTACAAAATTTACTGACAGAAACTAAGAAAACCTTTATTTTTTTTCACATTTTCAAGCTTTTTTTTGTAAAAAAAAAGAAAAAAATCCAGCAGTGATTAAATACCACCAAAATAAAGCTCTATTTGTGTGAAGAAAATGATAAAAATGCCACATGGTTACAGTGTAGCAATTGTCATTCAGACAGCGCTGAAAGCTGAAAAATGGCCTTGGCAGGAAGGGGGTTAAAGTGCCCTGTAGGCAAGTGGTTAAGGTTGGCTACCCCTGCCCTAATGTATAAATCTAACCCTAACTTGAGGTTAACCGCCAACCCGACCCAGCCCTCAATCCAAACTCTTCTTTAAACTATAAATCTAACCTTTCACCTAAAGCAACCCTGTCCATCCGTATTTATCTTTAACCCATAAGTTGTGTCTTCCTCCCAAACAATACAAACCCGGGATGGCTGGATTTAGTAGTAACCATGAATATATGATTCATTTAAATACTCAGCATGTTATCTTTCATCTTATGTTGTGCAGAGAACCATAACAACACCATTACCATAAACATTGTGTTTGAGCTTTATTTTCAGTTTTCTTATTAAATACTGATTGCTTGTTTATGAGACTTATAAATGTCTCCGCTCTTCTATTTTTAATCTTTGGTTAATGAGAAACATTTAACCGCTCACAGTCTTTACATTATGGGCATTGTCATTTTATATGTCCTTCCATTAAACAAACCCTGTCAAAACAGTTTGCGTTCTTTTACTCTTATTGTATATTTATATGCTGGCTAAGCCCGAGTTTACAGAGACATAACGGTAATCTGAAGAGCCTCATCTATAGCAAGTGCTTTCAAAACATTTAACATTTGACCAGTTGGTTAAAAGAAAAAGAAAAATCTTTTTTTCTCCTCTGTGTCGTCTGGAAGTGCTGAAAACAGAAAACTATTTGGAATCCTCATGCTGCTAGCATTAGTAAATAGATAGGAAAGTATATCATAGTTGCTTGTTTAACCACTTAAGCCCCGGACCAATATGCAGCTAAATGCCCAGGCCAGGTTTTGCGATTCGGCACTGCGTCGATTTAACAGACAATTGCGCGGTCGTGCGACGTGGCTCCCAAACAAAATTGGCGTCCTTTTTTCCCCACAAATAGAGCTTTCTTTTGGTGGTATTTTATCACCTCTGCGGTTTTTATTTTTTGCGCTATAAACAAAAATAGAGCGACAATTTTGAAAAAAAATCAATATTTTTTACTTTTTGCTATAATAAATATCCCCCAAAAACATATATAAAAAATGCTTTTTTCCTCAGTTTAGGCCGATACGTATTCTTCTACCTATTTTTGGTAAAAAAAATCGCAATAAGCGTTTATCGATTGGTTTGCGCAAAATTTATAGCGTTTACAAAATAGGGGATAGTTTTATTGCATTTTTATAAAAAAACATTTTTTACTACTATTGGCGGCGATCAGCGATTTTTTTCGTGACTGCGACATTATGGTGGACACTTCGGACAATTTTGACGCATTTTTGGGACCATTGTCATTTTCACAGCAAAAAATGCATTTAAATTGCATTGTTTATTGTGAAAATGACAGTTGCAGTTTGGGAGTTAACCACAGGGGGCGCTGTAGGAGTTAGGGTTCACCTAGTGTGTGTTTACAACTGTAGGGGGGTGTGGCTGTAGGACTGATGTCATCGATCGAGTCTCCCTTATAAAAAGGATCACTTGATCGATACGCCGCCACAGTGAAGCACGGGAAGCCGTGTTTACATACGGCTCTCCCCGTTCTTCAGCTCCGGGGAGCGATCGCGATGGAGCGGCTATAAACGAATAGCCGCGCCGTCGTCCCGGATCGCTCCCCGAGGGAATCCGCCCACCGCACGCAGCGGGGGGGGTCTCGATCGGACCCCCCATCCGCTAGAAGGCAGGGACGTATATATACGCCCATCTGCCTGTCCGTGCCATTTTGCAGACATATATAGTCGTGCGGCGGGCGTTAAGGGGTTAAAACCTTTTTTTTTTACATTAATTCAGCAACTTCCTGGTTTCTTGCCTAGGCAAATGATGCCATACATCCCAGGAGGGGAGGCGAGGAGGAGGGATTTTCTCAGCTAGGAACACTCTCCTGCGTGCATATTTGAGATAAGGGCAGATGGATTCAAGGAAATACATGAATCATTTGCCCTTACTCAAGATGGCCACATCCAGAAATGCTTTGGAGTTGTTTTCTAAAGTGATTTCTCAACAAAATAAAGCATAGAGAAGTGGATAGATGGGATAGTTTGCTCTGAATATTAAAAATGAATTAGGCCTGGTTCACACTGGTACGATTTGAGATGCGATTTGAGATGTAAAATCGCATCTCAAATTGGCAGTATTTGCCGTCAATTGCCGTCCTAATCGGTGCGACGCCGCATCTGCGGCGCTGCACCAATTTCAAAAAGTAGTTCCTGTACTACTTTTTGCGATTTCGGGCCGCGATTTACATTGACATCTGTGCAGATACCTGCACAGATGTCTCTGAAATCGGGACTACCAGAGGGAGTGAAATCGTGCGAGTTCAGCTGACCTCGTACGGCTTCACTCCCGCAGCCCAGTGTGAACCTGGGCTAAAATAGTGGTTTTGGTTTGTGATGCTCAGATGCAGTGAAGAGCTGCTTTAAATATCTGACTTGTAATTATAGGTAAGCCTATAATAAGGGCTTGGTTTTAAGGTAAGTTTGACATAATGTGCTAGTATGCGATTCATGCTAGCACATTATGACATTACCTTGCAGGGTACAAAAAATAAAAAGTACAGTAAAACCTTGAATTGAGAGTAACTTGGTCTGAGAGCATTTTGCAAGACAAGCTAAATTTTTTAATACATTTTGACTTGATAAAGGAGCAATGTCTTGATATACAAGTTGCGTCATGTCACAACTGAGTATAAAAGAGAAGAGAGGAGCCTCTAAGTGTAGCAATATGGTTACATTTAATGAAGGTACAACATTTAGCAACTTATTGCTACACTTAAAAGCCCCATACACACCATCAGATTATCTGCAGATTTTTGTCTTCAGATTTACCAAAACCATGTAGTACAAGGGCCTGCCTGATTGCATACACATTGAAACTCTTAAGGTTTGACCTCATATTATATGGTTTTGGTAAATCTGAAGACAAAAATCTGCAGATAATCTGATGGTGTGTATGGGGCCTTAGAGGTGCCTCTCTTCTCTTTTATACCCTGTAAAAAAAATGCTTTGATATACAAGTGCTTTGGATTACAAGCATGTTTCTGGAACAAATTATGCTCGCAAACATTTATGTTAATGTTTGGTGACCCGACGTGATTGACGTTTTTTACGAGCGGCACATGCGCCGTCCGTGTACATATCCCAGTGTGCATTGCTCCAAAGTACGCCGCAAGGACGTATTGGTTTCAGCGTGAATGTAAATTATGTCCAGCCCCATTCACGGACGACTTACGCAAACAACGTACATTTTTCAAATTTCGACACGGGAACGACGGCCATACTTAACATTGACTAGGCCAGCTATTTGTTCGACTAACTTTACGCCAAAAAACGCCTTACGTAAACGGCGTATCTTTACTGCGACGGGCGCACGTACGTTCGTGAATCGGCGTATCTAGGCATTTACATATTCTACGCCGAACTCAACGGAAGCGCCACCTAGCGGCCAGCCTTAATATTGCACCCTAAGATACGACGGCGCAGGCTGTCGTATCTTAGCTAGGTTTAAGTGTATCTCAGTTTGAGCATACACCTAAACTTACGACGGCGCAGATTCAGAGTTACGCCGGCGTATCTACTGATACGCCGGCGTAACTCTCTCTGAATCTGGCTAGAAGTTTCTTTTGCTAAGCACAATTCACAAATATGGAAAGGAAAACCCTGAACCACCCACACTGTGGGACGTGGCGCAAACAACCCAGCTACATTACACCTATGACAGACCTTAGGAAGGAAGAAAAAATCCTGGACGGCCGCACACCGTTGAAGGCATCTTTATATCTTGTGTAGCAGATGAAATCCAAAACAGTCACTTCATGTTACAGAAAACAGGGAAAGCTGTTGACGCGTTTCACATCGTATTAAGGTGCTTAATCATAGAATCATATGAACAGACCTTAGCACTCAGAATAGCACACAAAAATAGAGACCGTATATCTCAAATGTGGTACCCATGGTTGGTATGGAACAAAGACAAATCTCTGACCACTCTGACAATATCTAACCCTAAAGTTACCTAGGTAAAGGTGTCAAGGTTGAGAATCTAATTCCCCAAAGCTTGAAAGAATTTATTTTTATTACTGTTGATCATGTTATGGTTCTCGTCAATGTATAGCAAACAGTACGATTGAATGGACTGACACGTAGGAGTGGAGGGTTGTCTGTAGTCCAGGACACAGTCTTGAACCAGAAAGGGGTGCCCGGGGACGGCAGATAATCCTTATCTCCACTGTATTACCTGTATTAGGTAACCTATAAGATGTTCAGGTTACCCAATGTTGACATTACTATGTTACCTTGATTGTACTCGATACATGGCGTTGTTCTACCGCCTTGCAACATTCATCAGTTTTTGTTTACATCTGCTTTATGTGAAAATCATCAATACAAACTATTGACTTCAAAAATATAGAAAGGTCAGCATCCAATGGTAATCTTAAAATAGAGGACCATATAAAAATGGGTTCTAGGTACATAGAATTCTTTAAATTACCTCCACTATTACTTTGTTCCATTAAAGCGGTTGTAAACCCCCAAAAAAATGTTTTAAGAAAAATAAAAACCTGCAAGACAAAGGCATAATGAGCTAGTATGACTAGCTTACTAGCTCATTGTGAATTACTTACCTTAGATCGAAACCCCCCGAAGCCACCCTCGTCTCCCCCCTCCGGCCGCAGACATCTCTCTAGAAGGTTACTTCCGGGTATCGCCGCTTAGCATTGGCATTAGCCATTGAGAAAACCGGCATTCTCAGCGCGCCTGCGTCGTTGTCTACGGTGCAGACATCGGTGAATTCCTTTTGGCAAATATCTCCTAAACCGTGTAGGTTTAGGCGATATTGAAAACACCTACAGGTAAGCTTTAATCTAGGCTTACCTGTAGGTGTAACTTCCCACAGAGGGTTTACAACCACTTTAAAGTCGTTGCAAACCTTCCTGTTTTTTCACCTTAATGCATTGCGTTGCTTTCCCCAGCTCTTGTCGGCTCTTTATTGAATGATTGATAGCAGTGCAGCCATTGGCTCCTGCTGCTGTCAATCACATCCAATGACGCAGCCACTGGGGGGGACGGGGCTGAGTCATACAATTGGCGACTATGGATGCAGATTGAATGGCACGGGAGCGCGCCCACAAGCTAACCCCCTTAGGAGAGAGCTTCCCAGAGGGGGTTAACTCTTGTGTGGAGGAGCCGTGAGAGCCGCCATGGAACCCCAGAAGAGGACGATTGGGGCCACTCTGTGCAAAACAAGTATGGCATGCTTGTTTTTTTTTTTTATATAATCTGCAAACCTTTACAACCCCTTTAAAGCAAAATAAAGAATGTGTATACAACAAATATCCCAATTAATGTTGTCACTATTTTATAATTTATTATTTTCTTTCACACATTTAGTTCAGTTTAAGTGTTGTTCTTTCTTGCTAGCACATTTGTGTGAGAAATATAGGCCTACAGCAATTTAATTCTGGATTTTAAAAAAAAGTGTTTTTTTTTTTTTTCATGGCCACATTTTTTCCAAAAGACCTATGGTTGCTCAGTACAGTAATAAATGTATGTGTTTGGTTAACAGTTGTGAAATATGAGGTTATTGTCTTCACTGGACACTTGGATCAAGCAGGAACAGATGCTGCAGTGTACATCTGCGTCCATGGTACAAGAGGTGACTCTGGAAAAAGACGCTTGGTCAAATCAGATCTGTTGCTTCCATTCCAGCAGGGAGAGGTAACAAACGTTTCAGATATTCAGAAATATTGCTAATCTCTACTAATCATTGCCCGTCCTAGCTCATGCTTACTTGTATAGCAGAGATCTAAGGACTAAATTATGACAAATGTATACAAAGTAATTTTGACTGTTTTATTTTCCATATCAAATAATCAGACTTTAGCTGCTGCCATTGTATTGCAGATTAGAATACAAAAACTGATAGTATTGTTAATGAGCAATATCAGAAAGTTGCAGTAGGTTTCATAAATATACTGCTATGTGTACTCTGTTTTTTTTTTCTCAGAGAATAGGTGCGGGAACCCACTCCCGCCCCCACCATGAAGGAGAGTAGCAGGATGGTGCTCTGTGCACACCATGTCATAGGGTGGAAGTGGCTACATTGCGCTAACACTGGGTGGGTCTTTAAGGGGCATTGTTAAATAAAACCAGGAGTGCATAACACACAAGTGCATGGTTCAGGAGGGAATAGAGAATATGTGATGTAGTGCTGCTAAAACATTAAATTTGAAGTATAAATTGCAATGATACACAATGTGCAAAAATAAAAATCCAAAAATATTACAATAAAATGTCCGTCAACAAGTTTCAGTTTATGAAAAAAGTGCTTCAAATCCCATGGTCCTAGTGTCCTTCCATGCCAATAAGTGACTCATGCCACTGTAGCTAATGGTGCTCTTGATATAACATAACATTGATCTCATGCTCCTTCCAGTCTACCATAACTCAAACCATCAATTCATGAAATAAAGGCATATATCAATCCAATCCTCCAGGTATATAACTCCCAGTCTCTGGTGCACTTCAACCTCAGTCCACAGGGGACTCCCTTAATGGAGTATCTCCACGGATATTAGAATGCAGTTCCTTTATAAATGTGCATGTGGCCTTACTGCATAGTTCTTATAAAAGCAGATACAGAGAAAAAACTCCCATAATGTAGTATTATGAATAATATAATCAATTGACTCTGTCAAAGGGGCATGAATAAAAAAGGTCTGCCGATACGCTCCCGATCAGTGCTCTCAGTGGATGGCTGAGGTCGTTGACCAGAGTTTTCTGGTGGGGTCCTGTCAGAACACAAAAGAGGAAAGATCGATGTACTAATATCGGATAGTTAGTACAGCAGCTTCTCCTGAGCTGTCAAATTTTTTCCTTCAGCCCTGCTGGGTTGAACGCAACAAAAAAAAAACTACTAGTGTGTACAAGGCTCTGCATACAGAAAGCAGGGTTCAGGCATATATTACACACATAGTGCAAGGTTCAGGAGTGTGCTACATACAGAGTGCAGGGTTCAGGAGTGCACTACCCACAAGGTGCAGGATTCCGGAGCGCACTATGCACAGAATTCAGGGTTCAGGAGTGTGCTACACACAGAATACAGGGTGTCAGTGTGCTCACCTCTAAGCAGCCGCCAAGTCTTCTGTTTCCAAACAGTAAACTTAGTGCACACTTATTTGCAGCTCCTCCTCTCCCCCAGTTGCAAGCCGTGACAGTGGCAGCAAGATCATCCAGTAGGGCACAGCATGGGTTGTCCACCTTGCAGTCCATAAACACACAGTGCCCTGGCAGATATCCCTTCTTTGTTCCTGCCCTGAATGCAGGGGCAGGGAGGGATCTGTGGGACCTGCCAGAAGAGGTGTGCTATAACTTTTAACACAGAAGCCAGGCTTCTGTATTTATATGTGACAGTAAATAGGATCACTAATTGAGGTCTGTTCCTCCACATTCTGACTGAAAAAAAGCTCTGTGTGTCCTAAACATTTGTTCCTGGGGGAAATGATTATATTGTATGGACAGGATACAAGCATAGTTTGGGTATGTTTAGTGGCTGTCTGACTGCAGTGGTTGTTTAACAGTCCTTAAATAGCCTGAGAGCCGGTTCACACTGCGGCGGCACGACTTCGGGGGTGACTCTGCAAGTCGTCCTGAAGACGACTTCAGAGGCGATTAGCAAAATTACTACTGTATAGAAGTCAATGCAAATCGCCCCGAGCCGCCCCCTAAGTCGTACAAGAACCTTTTTCTATGTCAGAGCGACTTGAGTTGCTCCTATTAGTATGGTTCTATTGCATAGAATGGGACACGACTCGTCAGGCGGCTGAGCCGCCTGACGAGTCGCCCCAGTGTGAACCGGCTCTTAGACTTCTGAAAGTCAAAAGAGTAATTTAGTGAGTAGCCACAGAATAAGCTTTACACACTTAATTGCCAAAAGTATTGGGACGCATGCCTTTACACGTACATGAACTTTAATGGCATCCCAGTCTTAGTCCATAGGTTTCAATATACATTTTTCACACCCTTTGCAGCTATAACAGCTTCAACTCTTCAACTCTTCTGGCAAGGCTGTCCACAAAGTTTAGTAGTGTGTCTATGGTAATGTTTGATCATTCTTCCAGAAGCGCTTTTGTGAGGTCAGGCACTGATGTTGGAAGAGAAAGCCTGACTCCTACTCTCCAAAAGGTGACTGTGAAGTCCAGTCAAGTTTCTCCATCCCAAACTCGCTCATCCATGTTTTTATGGACCCTGCTTTGTGCACTGGTGCGCAGTCTTGTTGGAACAGGAAGAGGCCATCCCCAAATTGTTCCCACAAAGTTGGGAGCATGAAATTGTCCAAAATGTCTTGGTACGCTGATGCCTTAAGAGTTCCTTTCACTGGAACTAAGGTGCCAAGCCCAACCCCTGAAAAACAACCCCACACCATAGTAACCCTACACCAAATAATTTGGACCAGTGCACAAAGCAAGGTCCATAAAGACATGGATGGGCAGGTTTGGGGTGGAGGAACTTGACTGGCCTTCATCTCTACCAGATAGAACACCTTTGGGACAAATTAGAGCGCAGACTGCGAGCCAGGCCTTCTTGTCCAATATCAGTGCCTGACCTCACAAATATGCTTCTGGAACAATGGTCAAGCATTCCCATAGACACACTAAACCTTGTGGACAGCCTTCCCAGAAAAGTTGATGCTGTTATAGCTGCAAAGGGTGTACCAACTCAATATTGCACCCTACGCACTAAGACTGGGCTGACAAAAAAAGTTCATGTGCGTGTAAAGGCAGGTGTCCCAATACTTTTGACAAAATAGTGTATCAATGTATCAATGTAGCCTATGAGTATGTAACCTTTTATACTCAGAATATAAATTTGTTATTGTTTTACTGGCCCTAACCTGGCTTAGTATAAGGTTACAGCGTGTAAATATGATTCTAAGTTTATTGATGATGGGGAAATGTATGTGACTCATCTCTATATAGGAAAAAGCTGCATATTTTGCCTTTGCCTATAGACACATATGTACCTTGCCTAATAGTAAATGCAGCTGTGTGTAGCCATGTAAGACACGTCACCATGCATCCCGATACAACAATTGGCAGACACATATTTCAGTCTATGCTCCTCAATCAAGATTTTTCAAGAAAGGAGATCTTTAAAAGATTTGATTATGAGCAGTGGATGCTGGTGCTCAATTTTTTTTTTTTTGGGGGGGGGCAAACAAACTGAAAAAAAAATCATCAAGTGCAGCCACTGTGCCCATCAAACGCAGCCACTGTACCCATAAATTGCCACCACTGTGCCATCAAACGCAGCTACTGTATCCATCAATTTCCGCCACTGTGCCCATCAATTTCCGCCACTGTGCCCATCAATTGCCACCACTGTGCCCATCAATTGCTGCCAGTGTGCCCCATCAATTGCTGCCAGTGTGCCCCATCAATTGCAGCCAGTGTGCCCCATCAATTGCTGCCAGTGTTCCCATCAATTTCTGCCAGTGTGCCCTGGGATTGACAGGTGCAGGAGAGAGGGGGCGGCGCTCCTTCACCCTTTATGGAAACACCGCCCCTGATTATGAGTGTCATTGTTGTTGAGTAATAATAAAAAAAATACTCACCTAATAAGGCAGAGAGCCTGTTTCTGATGTGTAATAAGGCAGAAAGCCTTTTTCTGATGTGTAATAAGGCAGAGAGACTGTCTACAGTTGCAAAATTCTTCAAATCCAGTGCAGTATGTCTGAAGAGTGAGCAAATCGATCCATTTGCAAATAATATAATATTCCGCCCATACAATAAAGCTACAGTTTAAAAGAGACGATGTGACTCTTGATGTTTCCTTTCTCCTGAGCACACATAGGAAAATCAATTTTCTCATACTGTAGAAAGACATAGAAGTATAATGCAGACAGGAAGAGCTGGCACAGGCAAATGAGCAATAGATGTATTATGATTCCTCACATTTGACTCTATTCTCATCCCTTAGGTTGATGTGTTTGAAATTGAAGCTGTGTCACTTGGGAAACTACAGAGAGTGAGCCTAGGCTGCGAGGCCAGTCGCAAGTCACAGTACTGGTATTGTGAGAAAGTAATCATCAGGGAACAGGGCAATGTCTCCGAATATATCTTCAATTGTGAAAGGTAACATTATTCATGCCATCACAATTCTTCTCCACGCAATTTTAAAAGCTGTATATCTGTATTTCCTGGATGATACTTATATGTTTGATGTCAGTTTTATGGAATCTAAGCCCACTACTAATTCACAACCTGTGTGTCACACTGAGGTTTCTGGGTAATATCTGTACTTTCTTTTCCTATGATTCTACCGCTTGCCACATGGGCATTCATCCTTTCATCGCATTTTTTTCTACAGTTCAGAGTTAAACTAAAAATTCTAATTTCCATTCCAACTGAGAATCACAGTGTCATACTTAATATTGAGTAAGGCTATGGATGCAAATCAGCAATGATGTATCTGTACATAATGTAATAGTCATTGCCTTTTTTATTAAATAAGTAGTTATTAAATAACTTAGTTTGTCATGTACCGAGGAAGCTTTAAAAATCACACATTAAATCGTTTTCATTTATCTTTTATTTAAATATTTAATTAACTTACAAAGTGCATAAACAGAAAAAAATAAAGTCAATACTTGGTGTGTCTATGTTTTACCCAATAGGCACAGCTATTATCTAGCTACACAAGTAAAAAAAAAATTTGTTTTTTGTGTTTACAATGATTTCTATTATAGAAAAGTTCTCAATACAAAGTAGTTATATTGAAGTATACAGGAGGTAGGAGAAAAAAGTTCAATTGTACAGAAAATCTTTAACAATGGAAAGGCAGTAAATTTTCAGACATATTCTTCGAATATATAGAAAAATTACATCAGTAGAGTATTTGACCTATTTTGAGTATTTGACCTTTTATCCTATCTGACATTTATGTTCATGAGTGGGTAGAGGTTCAATTGAAAGGGTAAGATGAGAAAATAATATTTGTAAAAAAAACATTATTCCAGTAGAGATATTTCCCATGGTGTCCATTTTTTCTTACATATATGCATAGTGTCAAACAGTGTGTGATGTATGCGTTCTTATAATTTAATATTTAGCATACGGTTCAGAATTTGAGATCAAGGGATAGTAGAAGAATGCCAGTTGAAAGCTATAGCCCAGTGTATAGAACTAAACACTAGTAAACCATTTTTTAAGGAACTCAGCAGGTAGGTTGCCCTAAATATCTAGAATAATTAACTGCAGTTACTCTGTGAATTTAGGATCTCTCAGTTGCTTCCGTCTCCTTGTGTGATCCCAGACAGACTCAATGATGTTGAGTAAAGCATAAGAACACAAAATGAGTGCCCAATCAAATGGTGAAGGAGTACAAAATGCTTTTGTGATAGGATCACTTAAAACAGTCAAAACATTTTGAGGACCAACACACTTTCTGTTCATCAGGTCTACAGGATAACTATAAAAAAAGATGTATATCATGAACATAAGACCAATTGTAATAAACAAACTTAGAAAACTCAGTTCTAGAAATGTGTTTTCTAAACGTTTCTGTATTGAATTTTTAAAGATAATTAGATAACAAAACAAGGCATATTCGGGATTCTCAGGTCTAAGGAATACAATAGGCAATAGTGATAAAGAAAAATACTGTAGGTACAATAAACAATTACTAGTACTATAAAAATAGCAGAACAACTTCTCACTCATAAGGGTTCATAACAAAGGAGAAGTGGGCTAGGGGCATATTACAATCTCACATATGCCCCTTCAAGATGGGAGAGAACCAGGAGGGACATGTGGCTCCTCAAGTTTGAAATCCAGAGGCAGACTTGTCAGAACCTAAGGATGAGCAGGGCAGCAGAGTATCAGGCCTTGTACACACGGGCCAGAATCTCATCAGGAAAAAAACTTTGTTTTTGCTGACAAGATTCTTGGCAAGAATCTCTTGCCGCCCGAGTGTACACACAGACCTTTCAAAAGAACCGCGGCAAGAATGCGCTCATCACATTCGATGCCGTCGCCGCCATCTTGCTTCACCCTACCTATGCCATGGAAGCTACCGCGCATGCGTCAAAGTCATTTCAAGTCATTCCACGGCGACAGGTAAGTATACACACTCTCGGGTTTCTCGTCGGGAAACAGGCCGGCAAGAATCCAGACGAGAAAATATAGAACAGGATCTCTATTTTTCTCATCGAGATTCTGGCCAGATTTCCTGATGAAAAACCTGAAAGCCTCGTACACACGCACGGTTGAGGCCTCGTACACACAACCGAGTTTCTCGGCAAAAACCAGCAAGAAACTTGCTGGGAGATATTTTTTTTTACAGAGGAAACCGGTCATGTGTACATTTTCGTCGAGGAAACTGTCGAGAAACTCGACGAGCCAAAAAGAGAGCAAGTTCTCTATTTCCTCAACGGGAGTCTCAAATTGGCTCGTCGAGTTCCTGGTCGGGCTGGTTTCCGACGAGAAATTCGAGCGTGTGTATGCTAAGAAACCTGCGCTTGCTCAGAATAAAGTATGAGACATGAGTAAAAGTAGCATTTGTAATGGAGATAACACATTTTTCAAGCTGTAACAGACTGAAAAGTGCAAATCGTCTCTTAACAAACTTTTACTTAACACGCAAACACATGAAATTAGCCAGTGGAATCGAACTTCCCCTGCCGTTGTGTGTGTTGTATGTCACACACAACAGGAGATTTTGGCTTGACTGTGTGTACGCAAAGCAAGCTTGTCGAGTTCCTCGACAAGCCTAACAAGGAACTCGACGAGGAAAACTATGTGTTTCGCCTGACGAGTTACTCGGACGTGTGTACGAGGCCTGACTCTGCCAGCAGTTTTCTTGCTGGTTCTTGCCAAGAAAACCGAGCGTGTGTGCAAGGCCTCACTCACTAAAAGCAGCAAACAAAAGAAATGTATGTCCCAGGATAAGAGTCTCTAGTGATAACTGAGTTAACCCAGAGATCCCACACAAGAAAGATACGTTGCTTTGTATAGGGGGGTCACCAAATTGACCAAAGATTTCCTAAAGTCTATAGATGATGCCACAGGTGAACAATGCTAGAAATGTTTAAATGCAAAAAACATATTGCATAAAAGCATAAAAAGTTTTTTTTAACTAGTATTGTACAAATAATCATATACATAAAATAATAGACATAAGCCCAATAAAATAACCAATGGTGTCCATATTCAATGTCAGTTCCACTTATTTCCTTCAAGTCCAGCCTGGAGTGGGGCCAAGTCACCCCCATCCCCTACCCCCAATAATACAAAACCTCACACTCTTTAAAATATCAAATTAGTCCAATAATTTGGGTCGATTTATTAAAGGCAAATAGACTGTGCACTGCTGACTTCCATCATCCACTCATGTGCAAACAAAAAAAAATGTTTCCCTTGCATGTGATTGGGTATTCTTTGTATAGTGAAGCTTTACCTTTTTTACTAAACTCTGGAGCAACTGCACTTGCAAAATGCCTTTAGTAAATCAACCCCAATGTCAGCCATCTACCTAGCTGTAACCTTATATATATATATATATATATATATATATATATACACAGTGAAACCTTGCGAGTAACGCAGTTAACGAGCGTTTTCGCAATATAAGCTTTTTTTTTTGGTTTAAAAAAATCCAGACTCGGTTTGTGAGTGTTGTCTCGCAAAACGAGCAGGATTCTAGCTTCTGCCATGTGCAGTAGCACTTTTGGCCAGAGCCGATAGGAGCCGAACGGAACCGATCGGAGCCGAACTCAGCCGTTCAGAAACACTTGGAAATACTTAGTTCCCAAGCCTTTCCGAGGGTTTCCGAGTTCAGCCGAGCTGTTCCCGAGTATTTCCGGGGCGGGGATAGGAGCCGAACGGAACCGATCGGAGCCGAACTGAGCCGTTCAGAAACACTTGGAAATACTCAGTTCCCACGCCTTTCCGAGGGTTTCCGAGTTCAGCCGAGCTGTTCCCGAGTATTTCCGGGGCTCTGCAGCGCCCCCCCACATCTGGCCACATGCGGTATTGCATGCCAAAGAAGTCAATGCGGAACAAATTATTTTCGCTTCCATTGACTTCTATGGGGAAACTCGCTTTGATATGCGAGTGCTTTGGATTATGAGCATTCTCCTGGAACAGATTATGGTTGTATCCCAAGGTTCCACTGTAATATATATATATGTATATATATATATTACACTGCGAAGCATGGTGGAGGGCTTGGTGGCAGGTTCATGCTGAATGTAAGGTCTTTGTGGGGACATTCTTCAATAGTGGGGTGGGGGGGTAAAATATGTGGGGTTTTTAATATAAAATTAGATAACAGCATTGTGAAGGTCATACTGTACACATTCTCAATATGAGTCATTTTATTTATCACTATTTTTGTGCCTGATAGGTGGCTTCCATTTATGTCCCAGGGCATTCTGCATTCGGAAGTTGAGCTTATGGTGCAAGGTAATGTAATAAAATCCCTACATGTGCTTACTGTACTCCAATTAAATTTGTGCTCTAGTAGACAAATTATCAGTACAGCAAATGTAGTTTATTTGTAATGTAACAGAAAGTATTGTAAAAAAAAAAAAAAAATAGACAAAAAACAAAGAACCTCTTTGTGCTCCAAAAGAATACAAAAAAATGGCAATAGGTCCAAAATGTAACTCTTGCAGCCAAAACTCCCACTGCCTGAGGAAAACCTGCAGTAAATGTAACATTTGAAAAATAAAACTCAACTCAAGAATTCAAGGCACAAAAAGAAAATGCAGTCTAATAAAGACTTCATTCATTTAATTTAATTTCATTCATGCAAAACATTTTTTAATCCATTTGGCTAGGAGCATTTTTTTAAATACTTGGGGCAGATCCACAAAGATCTGCCCCGGTGCACCGTATCTGAGATACGCTACGCCGCCGTACCTTACTGCAGTTTGGTTCGAATCCATAAAGATTTTGTGCCGGAAGTTAGGGCTGCGTAGTCTATCTCTCGCGGCGTAACGGCGCCTAATTCAAATCGGCGAGTAGGGGGCGTGTTTAATTTAAATGAAGCGCGTCCCCGCGCCGAACGAACTGCGCATGCGCCGCCCCTAAATTTCCCACCGTGCATTGCGCTAAATGACATCGCAAGGACGACTTACGCAAACTAAAAAAAAAATTCAAATTAAACGCGGGAACGACGGCCATACTTAACATACATTTAACATACAGCAGGTTTAACTATACGCCACAAAACAGCAGCTGTAACTATACGCCGAAAAAAGGAGACCAGAGACGACGTAAAAAAAATGCGACGGCCGCTCGTACGTTCGTGGATCGTCGGAAATAGCTAATTTGCATACGCGACGCGGAAAACAACGTGAACGCCACCCAGCGGACGCCCGAAAAATTGCATCTTAGATCCGAAGGCGTACGAAGAGGTACGCCTGTCGGATCTAACCCAGATGCCATCGTATCTTGTTTTGAGGATTCAAAACAAAGATACGACGCGGGAAATTTGAAAGTAGGCCGGCGTATCAGTAGATACGCCGGCATACTCGCTTTGTGGATCTGCCCCAGTAAGTAGAACAGCAAAAAGTCAAAAAGTGAGAGTAAACTCCGATCTCTGACTGTTACCTATAGGTAAGCCTATAATAAACATTGGCCCAGGTGCTCATAATACAGCTCCTAATAATACAGGTACTCTTCCTGTCATTACATAGTGAAGAGCATAGCCAAAAAGGCAAATAGCCGATTGGAGCAGCTCTGTGCCTTGTGATTGCACTGTGGCCAATCACAGCAATCTAAAAAAGTAAAGAGAGGTACTGTTTACACTGAGAAACCCACCCCTCATCTCCCAAATAAATCCTCCAGGCTGCAGCAGAGAACTCTATGGCCCCATACACACGATAGAATCCATCCGCAGATAAATCCCAGCAAATGGGTTTCTGCGGATAGATCCTATGGTGTGTACACGCCAGCGGATCCGTTTCCGCGGAGAAATCTCCTCTGGGATGGATTCCAGCAGATCGGATATTTGCTGACATGCACAACAAATCCATCTGCTGAAATCCATTCCAACGGATGGATCCGCTCGTCTGTACAGACTTACCGGATCCATCCGTCCAAAGGGATTCCCCGCACGCGTCGTAATGATTTGACGCATGCGTGGAATTCCTTATATGACAGCGTCGCGCCGTCGCCGCGTCATAATAGCGGCGACGGCGCGACACGTCATCGCCAGAGGATTTCAGCGCGGATTTCAATGCGATGGTGTGTACACGCCATCGCATAGAAATCTTCTGAAATCCTCGAGAGGATTTATCCGCGGATACGGTCCGCTGGACCGTATCTGCGGATAAATCCTCTCGTGTGTATGGGGCCTTAGATTGAGGCTAGGTTCACACTGCTGCGAATTCAAAATCGGGGTAAAATCGCGATTTTACCGCGATTTCGCGGCTGCGATTTTGCCGCGATTTCGGCCGCGATTTAAGAGACATCTGTGCAGGGTTCAATGTAAATCGCGGCCCGAAATCGCAAAAAGTAGTACAGGAACTACTTTTTGAAATCGGTGCAGCGCCGCAGATGCGGCGTCGCACCGATTAGGACAGTGCCATTGCCGACAATTGCCGGCAAATGCCGCCGATTTGAGATGGCACTGTCCTAATCGGTGCGACGCCGCATCTGCGGCGCTGCACCGATTTCAAAAAGTAGTTCCTGTACTACTTTTTGCGATTTCGGGCCGCGATTTACATTGAACCCTGCACAGATGTCTCTTAAATCGCGGCCGAAATCGCGGCAAAATCGCAGCCGCGAAATCGCGGTAAAATCGCGATTTTACCACGATTTTGAATTCGCAGCAGTGTGAACCTAGCCTCAATCATAGAGTTCTCTGCTGCAGCCTGGAGGATTTATTTGGGAGATGAGGGGTGGGTTTCTCAGTGTAAACAGTACCTCTCTTTACTTTTTTAGATTGCTGTGATTTTTACTTACGTAAACCCCCCTATAGTTTTCAGCTAAGGAAGCTGCCATCTTTGCCTCTGTTTAATCTACATCTGCCATGATGCTGCACACGTGATTAGTTATGACACTAGTCATTGGATTGTTTGACAGTTTGGTTGAGAGCACAGCCAATGGGAGTGTTACATTTCCGGCACCTGCTGGAAATGAAACTGTTAAATGAATGAGTTTACTTCCGCTTTATAGTGGCAATGACCACCAATAATGGAGAGGGGTGGGGGGTGGTTTAAAATGCCACTGACCAACAATATTTTTGGGGGTTTGTCTTGCCATTGACCAATGATGGGGAATAGGGATTTTAAAATGCCACTGAACACCAATGATTGTGGGTTTGTTTTGGGGGTGGTAGTGAATGATATCCTTATTCTCCAAAAATATTTCTTAGACATCCACAACTTAATGGCTCTGTAATCTATTTTTCATGAAATCGTTTCTTGCTGTTTTTCTACCCCATGTTAGCATAATTTGTGATCTCCTGAACTTCTACTCCCCCCCCACTTTTGTTTGGAACATTAGTTGTGTTCATGTGTGATGTCCCGACGCCCATCTTGGCATACCCTGCACTTGGCCACAGTAAGCCAGCATATAGTTCGGGCTGGGTGCAACAAGATGTCTGCTGATACTTACCGATGCCGAGTGCAGGGTGTACCATGGGCGCTGCAGCATAGCATTAACATTAGTTGTGTTCACACTACAAATCCCATAGTCTATCGTTCATAGTCCGTAGTCCATCCCTAGTCCATCTCAGGAACAAGTAGAATAGAATAGAATTACTTTTTTTAAAACAGTTTAGTGTCACATTAAGTATTTGAGGTTTTTCCATGGCACCTAAATACCAGCATACAGTATTTCATAATTTGCAAATAATTGTGACAAAAAATTATCACCTTGGGGTGTTCACTTTTTAAAAAAAAGGGATAATTTTATGCCCTGACATTTTTATTTGATATGTTTTTTAACACACAGAGACAGGGAAACATGTTTCTTGTTTTATATAGTAAAAAAAAAAAAAAGAGGTGGTTGTTAAATACCACCAAAAGAAAGCTCTCTCATCTCAAATACAAAACAAAAAAAATCATTTGGGCTCAGTGTTGCATGACGGAGTAGCTGTCAGTCAAACGATCACACCACCGAAAATCGAACAATGGCTTGTACAGAGAGGAGGTGTAACATATTGGCATTGGGGTGGTTAAGTACAAAAATTCAGGCACAGAAAAAAAAATTGCTCTCTCTGAAGTGCGGTAAGTTAAAACTTTCCCAGAGTTTAAAAAATGGTAACTGGCCATATATCACCATCTAAGCTGTATAATCTAACATATTTTTTTAATTATTATTAATTATCAATTGGATATTTATTTATTTTATAAGATGCAGTGTAAAGTTGTCACCTAGGTTGGACCACATAATATGCCAATTAGACAAACTGGGGCAGATCCACGTACAGCGGCGCATTATTTTTCAGCCGGGCGTAGCGTGTCTAAGATACACTACGCCGCCGTAACTTCCTTTTTTTCTCGAATCCTCGAAGAATAACTTACGGCGGCGTAGTGTATCTTTGGCGGCGTAATGGCGCGGCATTCAAATCTCTGTGATGGGGGCGTGTTTTATGTAAATACCTCGTGACCCGAAGTAAACGTAGATACAAAACAAAGATACGACGCGGGAAATTTAAAATTACGCCGGCGTATCAATAGATACGCCAGCGTAATTCTTTTGTGGATCTGCCCCACTGTCGTTTAGAAAGATTGGTTCCATATTCAGCTGGCTAGGTGAAATTGATCCAATCATATACATACCCCAGTTAGAGATAATACATTTGAGCAGTTTAACCACTTGCTACCCAGGTCAATTCTGACACTTTGCTTTTTTGCATAGAAAAAAAAATACAGTAAAGTTAGCCCAATTTTTTGTGAAAGATGATGTTACGCCACGTAAAAAGATACCTAACATGTCACGCTTTGAAATTGCGCACACTCGTGGATACACTTCGGTACTTAAAAATCCCCACAGGCAACACTTTTTTTTTACAGGTTACCTGTTTAGAGTCGGTTCACACTAGGGCGACACGACTTCCAGCGCGACTTTCAGAGGCGACTCCGACACGACTTGAGCATGAACCACAGGGCGATCTGGGGCGATTTACAACACGACTTGAAGTCGTCTCCAGGACAGGAGACTTTCCAGTGGCCAATCAAACAACAATCAGCTCTAGGGGAGGGAGGGGGAGGGAGAGGTTTGTCTGAGAAATGTATGTTATCTTCCTGGAAAGTCGCTTCAGTTAGGACAGTGATCAGACTTGGATCAGACTTGGAGGCGACTTCCATTGAAATCAATGGGTACAAATCGCCTACAAGTCGGATTGAAGTAGTACAGGAACTTCTTTTGAAGTCGGAGCGACTCGAGTCGTGTGTATTAACACTGCTCCCATTCACTTGCATTGTTTTTCTCGACAGTGCGACTTGGGACGACTTGAGGCGACTTCAAGTCGGATCCCATGTCGCCCCAGTGTGAACCGGCTCTTAGAGTTACAGAGGAGGTCTAGTGCTAGATTTAATGCTCTCGCTCTAACGTTTGAAGCGATACCTCACATGTGTTGTTTGAGCGTTGTTTATGTATGTGGGCGTGACCTACATATGCGTTCACTTCTGTGCGCGAGCACGCGGGGACAGGGACGCTTTACTCTTTTTTTTTATTGTTTATTTTACTTCCATTTTTCTATTTTGACACTTTCTTTTTACATTTTGTATTTTTTTTTATCACTTTTATTCCTATTACAAGGAATGTAAACATCCCTTGTAATAGGAATAGTGCGTGACAGGTCCTCTTTACAGCGAGAAGTAAGTCCCCAGATCTCACCTCTAGGAAGCCTGTAAAAAAACAATAAAAAAACAAACGATGCTGGCTTCCCAGCCGAGGCAGTGAAATTTTCAAATGCAGAGGCCGGGCTTGACGTCATAACATCGCCTACGAATAATCATAGAGAAGCTGGGGGGCCATCTGGTCCGCCAGATTCTCTATGGTGAACTTCTGGCATGGAGCGATTCCTTCTTCGGCTCGCCAGTCGTATGGGCGAGGTGGGAGAAGCACCGGAGGGTGGTGAGGGGTGTCCCCTCCTGCTGCCTGTAAGAACGATCAAGCGGCTGGACAGCCTCTATGATAGTTCTTATGGTGCACAGAATCGCTGGCTCTAAAAGAAAATATCTGAATGATGCCTGTATGACATTGTTGGGCGGGAATTGGTTAAATACATTTTTAATAGTTTGAAAAAAAAAAAATCATATTTAATTTAGTTTTTTTGTTTTTTCAGAAATAGAAATGCTCTCCAAGGTAAAGCCACCTACAGAAATTGATGGTAAGGTTGTTTATTTAATAACTGATCAGGTGCACCTACTATTGTTGTAGTTTTGAAGTAATCTGTAATGCGTAGCATCCTTTCAACGGCACGTATCTTTTTTCTGAATCATTTTTTTTTCTGTATTAAAAAGTGTTGTACAGCAGTACATCATTTAATGTTTTACATGTATGTCCTTTTGAGTTTACAATGTTTATTTGTTTTTTTTGTGGGCATAATGATCCACTAATTATATTGATTCAAATCTTTATCTTTACTGGGGCTGCAGCTAGTTCATTAAGATTTCCGCTTCAAATACAAAAATAGAAAACCCCTTTAAGAACACAAAAACTTTTTATTTCCAGTGGATACATATTATTTATATTATTATGTAATAATTACCGTGTTTCTCCGAAAATAAGCCCGGGTCTTATATTAATTTTTTCTACAAAAACACACTAGGGCTTATTTTCGGGGTAGGGCTTATTTAATAACGGCATTAAAGTGGTTGTAACCCTAAAAAACAAAACAAAAAAACAGTTTCTTTTAAAGCATGATAGATAGCACAGTGCATGTGCTGCATCATTTATCCCTCTCCATGTTCTAAAAATCAATCATGAATAAATCAATAAGAAATTAAAAAGTTCCTGTGTCGGCCCCCACCACTCCCCCCCTCCCACTGTCAGGTAAGAAGTCAGTTTAATTATTAAAAAAAACATCTTGCTTAAAGTCCTTATCAAATACCTTTTTTTACAGCTCCCCTGGGCATTCACGTGTGATCTGCTCTTCTTTCCGAGATTTCCGCTGACGTCAGCCCCTTCCGTGTATGGCAGAGGGAGGGGCCGCATACATCAGTGGGGGGGAGAGGAAGAGAGAGAAGAGCCGAGATCCCGCTGATGTCAGCCCGCTCCATACACTGAAGATGAAGGGGCTGCAGACATCAGTGCGGGGGAGAGGATAAGACAGAAGAGCCGAGATCCAGGCAACGTTAGTGGGGAGGAGAGGATGAAAGCCGAGATCCCGCTGACGTCAGCCCGCTCGTACACTGAATAGAAAGAGGCTGCAGACATCAGCCGGGACGATAAAAGAGGACCTCCAGTGGCTGTAAAACATATAATTAAACCGTAATAAACGGAGACACTGCACCAGTATACAGTAATAGATTACAGTGTTTTTTTGTGAACTTTGATAGGGCTTATTTTTGGGGTAGGGCTTATATTGCAGCCCACCCTGATAATTGCACTAGGTCTTACTTTCGGGGTAGGGCTTATTTTCGGGGAAACACAGTATGTTATTATTGCAATGCTTACTTTAAATTAACTTTTTTTTATATGCCCTTTTAGCTAAATTACTCATCTGTATGTTTGTTATTATAATAAATGTACATATTTGCATATTTACCACCAAAAGGAGCTCACAGTGGCTTAATGCAATTGCTCTGCCTTTCTCTTAACAACCATCAAGATGGGACTGAGTTGTTTTTAATGAGAAATGCTGCATACACACAACCATTTTTCGGGTTGTAAAAAATGTATTTTTTGAAAGTCATTAAAAACGATCGTGTGTGGACTCCCAAGCATTTTTCACGATGTAAAAAATGGGCATTAAAATTTTTTCGAACATGCTCTAATTTTTCACGACATTTTTAACGTTGTCGTTTTTAACGTCGTAAAAAATGGTCGTGTGTGGGTTTTAACGACGTGAAAAAAACGTGCATACTCAGAAGCAAGTTATGAGATGGGAACGCTCGTTCTGGTAAAACTACCGTTCGTAATAGAGTAAGCACATTCATCACGCTGTAACAGACTGAAAAGCGCGAATCGTCGTTTACTAACACAAAATCAGCAAAAGCAGCCCAAAGGGTGGCGCCATCCGCATGGAACTTCCCCTTTATACGTGTTGTACATCACCACGCTTTGCTAGAGCATTTTTTTTCCACGATCGTGTGTAGGCAAGGCCATTTTAATGATCGGATTGGAAAAAACGTTGTTTTTTCTAGACCATATTCTCCCATTATTTAAACACTATTATTATTATACAGGATTTATAGAGCGCCAACAGTTTGTGCAGGGCTATACAATATAAAGGGAGACAATACAGCAACAATACAATTCAATACAAGGGTTAAGAGGGGCCCTTCTCCTGGGAGCTTACAATCTAATTGACTATACCTTAAACTCATTACAGCGTATAATAATAGTGAAATGAAAAATGAAATATATATGTGACTGTTGTGGGAGTAGAAAACTGTACACATGGTTGTTGTTGTTGGGGGAGAATACTGTAAATATATTTGGAGAGGACTGTATACAGTACAATGGGGGGGGGGGATAACTGTATATACATACATATATATATATATATATATATATATATATATATATAGTCAGGTCCATAAATATTGGGACATCGACACAATTCTAATCTTTTTGGCTCTATACACCACCACAATGGATTTGAAATGAAACGAACAAGATGTGCTTTAACGGCAGACTTTCCTTTCAGCTTTAATTTTAGGTTATTTACATCCAGATCATGTAAACGGTGTAGGAATTACAACAGTTTGTATATGTGCCTCCCACTTTTTAAGGGACCCTCATTATCCCATTTACAAGGAGCAGATAAAGGGTCCAGAGTTCATTTCAAGTGTGTTATTTGCATTTGGAATCTGTTGCTGTCAATTCTCAATATGAGATCCAAAGATCTGTCACTATCAGTGAAGCAAGCCATCATTAGGCTGAAAAAAAAAAAACACCAGAGAGATAGCAAAAACATTAGGTGTGGTCAAATCAACTGTTTGGAACATCCTTACAAAGAAATAATGCATCAGTGAGCTCAGCAACACCAAAAGACCCGGAAGACCACGGAAAACAACTGTGGTGGATGACCGAAGAATTCTTTCCCTGGTGAAGAAAACACAGATCAAGAACAGATCAAGAACAGATCAAGAACCAGATCAAGAACACTCTCCATGAGGTAGGTGACGGTGTATGTGTGTCAAAGTCAAAAATCAAGAGAAGACTTCATCAGAGTGAATACAGAGGGTTCACCACAAGGTGTAAACCATTGGTGAGCCTCAAAAACAGGAAGGTCAGATTAGAGTTTGCCAAACAACATCTAAAAAAGCCTTCACAGTTCTATAGATAGATGAGGCCAAGATCAACTTGTACCAGAGTGATGGGAAGAGAAGAGTATGGAGAAGGAAAGGAACTGCTCATGATCCAAAGCATACCACCTCATCAGTGAAGCATGGTGATGGTAGTGGCATGGGCATGTATGGCTGCCAATGAAACTGGTTCTCTTGTATTGATTATGTGACTGCTGACAAAAGCAGCAGGATGAATTCTGAAGTGTTTTGGGCAATATTATCTGCTCATATTCAGCCAAATGCTTCAGAACACATTGGACAACGCTTCCCAGTGCAAATGGACAATGACCCGAAGCATACTGCGAAAGCAACCAAAGAGTTTTTTAAGGAAAAGAAGTGTAATGTTATGCAATGGCCAAGTCATTCACCTGACCTGAATCCGATTGAGCATGCATTTCACTTGCTGAAAACAAAACTGAAGGCAAAATGCCCCAAGAACAAGCAGAAACTGAAGACAGTTGCAGTAGAGGCCTGGCAGAGCATCACCAGGGATGAAACCCAGCATCTGGTGATGTCTATGCATTCTAGACTTCAAGCTATAATTGACTGCAAAGGATTTGCAACCAGGTATTAAAACCAGGGCTTAAGTCCTGTGGGAACACGTGGGAACGGAGTTCCTGCACTTTTTTCACAGCAGGAACGCAGTTCCCTTTGCAGGACTAGAGCAGCCGAGCCGCCTGAGCCAATCCTTCAATAATCGGCGATGCCCAGCTCGAGTCACTGTCAGGGGCAGGCGTACCTTAGTAATCTTTTATGTTACTGGCCGCTTCCTGTATATGGATTCATGGGGTAGTGTGCGGGTATTCCGTCACTTCTTCGACTACCCAATGAATCCATATACAGGAAGCGGCCAGTAGCATAAAGGATTACTAAGGTACAATGGATCGGAAAAAAAAATGTGGTTTAGTAATTATGCATATGAGCGTATCATTTTTTTTTTTGCAGGGGGAGTGGATCTTGGGTGGGAGTTCCCACACTTTTTTCCCCAGGACTTGACCCCTGATTAAAACGTGAAAGTTTGATTTATGATTGTTAATCTGTCCCATTTCTTTTGGTCCCTTAAAAAGTGGGAGGAACATATACAAACTTTTGTAATTCCTACACTGTTCACCTGATTTGGATGTAAATATCCTCAAATTAAAGCTGAAAGTCTACAGCAAAAGCACATCTTGTTTGTTTTGTTTCAAATCCATTGTGGTGGTGTATAGAGCCAAAAAGATTAGAATTGTATCGATGTCCCAATATTCATGGACCTGACTGTACGTATATATATATATAAATATATGAATATATACAGGACATGTGCGTGTATACAGCAGCCCTCAAAATTTTACTCGCCTGCTCGCATTTTGCGAGTAAATTTTGAGGGCTGGTGAGTGTGTGCTGCCTGGGAGCAGGGGGGGGCGAGCAAGCAGAGGAGAGTTGTGCCGCCACCTGTTTGTTAATAGCGCGGGGAACATTACAGCATCAATTCAATAGCTGTGTTCCCCGCCGTGCATGTCATATACAGCGCCTCCCCCTTTTCCGGGCACTTTTTTCATAGAGAGATCACCCATCCCAGGATTGGATGGGTGACCTGTCTATCAAAGGTTTTCGGACAAGGGGGAGGGGTTGTATATGACGCTCGCGGCGGCGGCTATTGATTTGAAAGCTGTAATGTTCCCTGCGCTATTAACAAACAGGCGGCGGCGGTGGCTCGGCTCTGGCTCCTCTCCTACTCAGCACAGGTAGGCTGTAATGTGGGGGGAACTCCTGGCTGTAATGTGGGGGGAACTCCTGGCTGCAATGTGGGGGGAACTCCTGGCTGCAATGTGGGGGGAACTCCTGGCTGCAATGTGGGGGGGACTCCTGGCTGTAATGTGGGGGGACCTCCTGGCTGTAATGTGGGGGGAACTCCTGGCTGCAATGTGGGGGGAACTTCTGGCTGCAATGTGGGGGGAACTCCTGGCTGTAATGTGGGGGGACCTCCTGGCTGTAATGTGGGGGGAACTCCTGGCTGCAATGTGGGGGGAACTCCTGGCTGCAATGTGGGGGGAACTCCTGGCTGCAATGTTGGGGGAACTCCTGGCTGTAATGTGGGGGGACCTCCTGGCTGCAATGTGGGGGGAATCCTGGCTGCAATGTGGGGGGAACTCCTGGCTGTAATGTGGGGGGAACTCCTGGCTGCAATGTGGGCGGAACTCCTGGCTGCAATGTGGGCGGAACTCCTGGCTGCAATGTGGGGGGAACTCCTGGCTGCAATGTGGGGGGACTTTTGGCTGCAATGTGGGGGGACTTTTGGCTGTAATGTGGGGGGACTCCTGGCTGCAATTGTGGGGGAACTTTTGGCTGCAATGTGGGGGGACTTTTGGCTGCAATGTGAGGGGGACTCCTGGCTGCAATTGTGGGGGAACTCTGGCTGCAATTGTGGGGGAACTCTGGCTGCAATGTGGTGGGGGAACTCTGGCTGCAAAATGGGGACATTTTGCTGCACTGGGGACACATGCTGCAATGGTAGACATGGGCAGGCTGCATTTTTGGGCACTGATAAAGTTGTTGTTAATATTTATTTTTATAACTTAATTCTGCATAAAACATTTAAGTGCCATTTCATGAGATTTATGAGGGCGTGTCTAGGGGCGGGATTGGGGGCGGGATATGGTAGGTGTTGGGTGGGGCAACTGGTGACGAGTACGCCTTGAGGCCTGGCTAGTAGCTCAGGACTTTACATTTTGAGCCCTGTATACAGTATACATAAATATTATTTATTAATTTATTACAAGTGCTTTTATAGCTACAAATATATTTTATATTCCCTGACCTCAAGGAGCTTGCAATCTATGATCCCTAACTCACATTAATTCACAAAGATAAATGGGCCCATTTATGCAGGAACCAATTAACCTCCCAGCATGTCTTTGAAGTGTGGGGGGAAATCAGCGCACCCAGAGGAAACCCATCTAAACACAGTGAGAACATGCAAATTCTGTGTAGGTAGTGCCATAATTGGGATTCAAACCAACGACCATTGTGCTGCTTGGTAGAAGTGTCAAACAGTTAGCCACTGTGCTGCCCTTATACAGTATATGTTGTTGGGGAACGGGGTCTGTATATATAATGGAGCAAGCATATGTGTGTAAGGCTGTCAGAGGGACATGAATACGTGCTGCAGGACCAATATGTTCCCACAAAGGTCAATAGACAGTTATGCTCTTGGGAATAACAAGCTGTGCCTATAGCTTCTAAAGAATGAATGGCCTATTGCTATGTTAGGCTGGGTTCACACTACGGTTTTCCCGTCCGTCAGCCGCATACGATTTCAGTATTGAAAACGTACGGGCCCGGACGGGAAAACGTATAGATAGAGAATGCATTGCAAATCGTATGCACTCAGATGCATCCAGGTGCGTACGATTTGCTGGCAAAACGTTTTTTAAACGTCCGCAAAACCGTGTTCAACCACGGTTTTGCGGTCGTTTTTAAAACAGTATGGCAAACGCATACGTTTTCCTTTAACATTGATGTTAATGGAAAACGCACATGTGTGCGGTTCCATACGTTCCCGTCCGTTTCAGCCGCATACGGTTTTCCATATAAATCGTATGCGGCTGACGGACGGGAAAACCGTAGTGTGAACCCAGCCTTACCATGTTTTTGACCGCATTTCTAAGTAAACAGAGTGACTTAAAATGTTTCTTTATAAATTCATCAAAAGACACGTGAGCTGTATGTCAAGGGTGCTGTATATCTGGAGGGGTGCAGGTCTTTGTTTTTTCACTTTGAATGATTGGGCGATCATAGGCATAGCAATCTTACATGAAAGTTAGTTCAATTGCCTGGCATGTTATCCAAAGAACAGAACCAGGTAGGAATCTGCAATAATGTTTGCTAAAATTCTTGCAGTGTATATAATGTAACTGTTGTTATTTTCTCAGGAAAAAAAAAACTTTCAAGAATATGGCCAGAATGCCTGCCTGAAGTGTATTTTTATATTATAATGGCTCAGTCTCATGTACAGCAGCAGACATGCTAAAACTGGCTATTCACAGTCCCATTCTGTCTTAAACAAACACCTTTGTAATGTAGGGGCTTATCCAACTTCCATTTGAAATACACCAAATAAATCAGAGCCTCAAAAGCTGATGGTAAACTTTGTTGCTTGTACAGATAAAATAGACAGTTGTGCACTGAGATAAGAGCCAAGAGCTGTGTCTTTTTGTAACTGAGAGATTTCGGGATTCAAACTTCATATTACATGTGCTAAATGAAAAAACATATTTAGTACATTTCTGGAATACATGCACATTTCCCCATGTTTATCCCTTTTAGCACAATGTAAGAACAGAAAAAAAACTGTTGATGTGCCAGAAATATAGGGCCAGATTCACGTAGAATCGCGGCGGCGTAACTTATCCTAGATAAGTTACACCGCCGCAATTTTCCACCGCAAGTGCCTGATTCACCAAGCACTTGCGATGAAAACCTACGCCCGCGGCCTCCAGCGCAAGGCAGGCCAATTCAAATGGGCATGTGCCATTTAAATTATGTACACATATTCGCCAGCACACCAAGGATCATTGAAAAAACGTCCAAAAATTTAATGCATAATAGCGATCCAAAAAGCAAAGTTTCGAGGTCACGCAGGACCTCTTCGTCAGGCATCTTTTGCCTGACGAAGAGGTCCTGCGTGACCTCGAAACGTTTCTTTTTGGATCGCTATTATGCATTAAATTTTTGGACGTTTTTTCAATGATCCTTGGTGTGCTGGCGAATATGTGTACATGATTTGCTTTCCGGTTCCCAGCTGGTGATCGTTTCAGCACCCTTTTACTTATTGGCCATTGTCCTGGAAGGTGTGCAGTTGGAATATTTTGTGACTGCCATTTAAATTAGGCGCGCACCCGCGCCGGACCTACTGCGCATTCTCCGTTTCGAAATTCCCGCCGTGCTTTGCGCGAAGTGACGTAATTTTTTCGAACGGCGACGACGTGCGACGTGCGTAGCGTACTTTCATATTCCCGGACGTTTTACGCAAGACAACATTTTTTTTTTTAATTTCGATGCGGGAACGACGGCCATACTTTAAACAGCACATACGTGTGCTGTCTAAAGTTAGGGCAGGTCAAACGACGCCTAAAATTGCGACCGGAAACTATACTAGCCACGACGTACCGAACGCGAAAATCCGTTGTGGATTGCCGTAACTGCTAATTTGCATACCCGACGCTGGAATACGACGCAAACTCCCCCCAGCAGCAGCCGCGGTACTGCATCCTAAGATCTGACGGTGTAAAACAATTACACCTGTCGGATCTTAGGGCTATCTATGCGTAACTGATTCTATGAATCAGTCGCATAGATACTCTGAGAGATACGACGGAGTATCTGAGATACTCCGTCGTATCTCCTTTGTGAATCTGGCCCTTTTGCGCTTAATATGATAATATCAACAGCAAAAAATGATTGTTGATTCTAATTGTGATGCAGTGACCATTAATACAGTGTGCATCATAGGCCCACTGATGACAAGGACAGAGTTAGCCTCATAGCACAGTTTAATTTTTAATGCAACATATCTTACCACTGAAAACAGAGTTTAAATAGTGTGCATATGGGTACTGTATAAATAACTGCATAATGTGTGAACAGTCAGGTGACACCTCTTATTTCCATTCATTATTATATAATACTTATATTTTCTGCTAATAATTCTATTTCTGCTCTTATTCTCATTGCAGACGGAGATTGGAAAATCACTGTTGTGACCGGTAATCTCCCGAACGCAGGAACTGATGCCACAGTGTCCCTTTATGTCTATGGTGAAGGGTCCAATTCTGGTCCCATTGTGCTGGGATCAGGGAGTCATCAGCTGTTCAATGTGAATAGCGCAGATACATTCCAGGTATGCAGCTAGCAAAGTGTTCTTTTACAATACTGTAATTACCACATTAACATAAACAGATGGCTATCAATCTGGATAAAAATTAGGCAATAATTATTTCTCATCATTTTAAAACGTTGTACAGACACATTTTTTTTCTGCATCCCAGCTTATAAAGTTTATAAAAAAAGTGTATTAAAGTATAGTAAACACCTTACAGTTCATCACCACATATAGTGCATGTAGTGTGTACCTATCGTATTTCTTATTTCTGTGGCCTTTTTTCAAAGATCTCTAATTAATAAACCTTATTTATTCCCAGGTATTATCATGCTACAGCTACTTTGCCTGGATGTTAGTGGTTTTATATATATATATATATATATATATATATATATATATATATATA
Source organism: Rana temporaria (assembly GCF_905171775.1). Taxonomy (NCBI): domain Eukaryota; kingdom Metazoa; phylum Chordata; class Amphibia; order Anura; family Ranidae; genus Rana; species Rana temporaria. Next base: position 322,025,110 of record NC_053493.1, read on the forward strand.
TATATATATATATATATATATATATATATATCTTGGGCCAGATTCACAAAGAGATACGACGGTGTATCTACAGATACACCATCGTATCTCTGACGTAAACTGGTCCTATCTATGCGCCTGATTCATAGAATCAGATATGCATAGATAGGGCTAGATCCGACAGTGTTACAATGTGTTACACTGTCGGATCTTTTTTTCAATTTAAAAATGGCGCCGGGGGCGTTCCCGCTGATTTACGATAAATAATATGTAAATCAGCGAGATACGCAAATTCACGAACGTACGCGGACCCGTCGCAGTGTTCTTACGTCGTTTCCGTAGCGGTTTTCCGTCGTATACTTACCCCTTCTTTTATCAGGCGCAGCCAATGTTAAGTATAGCCGATGTTCCCGCGTCGAATTTAAATTTTTTAACGTCGTTTGCGTAAGTTGTTCTCGAATACGGACGGACGTCGTTTACGTAAGCGTCGCAACCACTGACGTCCTAGCGACGTCATTGGGAGCAATGCATGCCGGGAAATTTCGCGGACGGCGCCTGCACAATTTAAATCGGCGCAGGAACTCGCCTGATTTAAATAGTACACTCCCCTAGCCGCGGAATTTGAATTCCGCCGGGGGATTTAGGATCCGCTGTCGCAAGTTTGGAGGTAAGTTGTTTGTGAATTAGCCACTTGCCTCCTAAACTTGCGGGAGCGGATCTTAATTCACGTAGAACGAGCGGATCTATAGATCCGCTGCGCTACGTGAATCTGGCCCATTGTGTGCAAAAAATAAGCTGCTGCGTGATTAGACCTACAAATTAGCTAACAATTGATAGAACAAGAAAATTAAAAAGATTTTATGAATTTTCTCATAAGACATTTTTGATATGGTCTCATTGCTAAGATGGTTGGGTATGTTCAGTGTTTGAAGACAAGGAAAAGTGTAAAAGACTAATTTTAAAAAAATTTAAGAAAAAATTAAAAGTTACCAAGTGGATCTTTGTTTTTCAAATGTTACTGTAACAAAACATCCCACACTCCACTTGAGTGCTATCAACTATCCAGTAGTAGACTGTCTTTGGGAGGGGCTGCTGGAGGAATTACCCCCCCACAGCTAAACCACATAGACATACATCCCATAATACTTTGCTCACAGGGCAAACACAAACAATAGAACAATGGAATACAGACACTAACCAGCAGAGAGCACAACGTAGTATGAGAAAATATACAATATATATAATTATATATAATATATATATATACAACATTCAAGTGTGGTTTTACAGTGAGTCCTATTAGTACAGACACGACTGGGGTTCTTGGTCACCCTGTGCCCCTAATAGACATAGGGTAACTAAGACATAGGATGTGTGTGGGGACTCAGGAGCTTAAACAAGGGTTTCCCAACCTCTCCAGGAGATTCTGGGATCCACAGGCCCCCCGCCCAAAGTGACTCCCGTCACAGTTACCTTCCCACCTAAAAAGTTTACTGCAAAATCAACTGCTCTGAGATCCTACAGGCATTCAATTGATCAGCTGCCAAGGAATCCCAAAGTTTTAAGGGGGCAGGGAAGCAACGATGACAGGTCAACTTTAGTAAGATTATTTATAGTTTATAAACTGCAGTACATCTTTACAAGCAGTCAGATCTTAACATTTATCAATTTAGAGTAGCAAGGAAAATAATCAAAATGACCTGTTATGGGCTACTGGTCGATAGATATTGCCAAGTGCTTTAAAAATTCATATTACTGTCATATAAAATCACATCAAATCAAAAATGATCTAAAGGAAGTAAATGCTTCTTTGAAATCACACTCCTCGGATAACTAAGCTCACAATATAAAAAATGTAAAAACATGTACATTGTAGTAACCTTTGGGTTTCCTATGTCTCTCTCTTGTTCACATTCATTTAGAGTAAGATGTTACCATAAGGATGTCTATATGTCTTTCATTTTCCCTCCCTAGAAACCCTTTACATTGTTTTATCCATACATCCGCTCTCACCTTAGGCCACAGAATAATGTCACGGCAGATAATGTATTTGAATTTAACCAGCTTCTGTTAAAACTGAGATCAGTTTTTACACATTGCCTAAAATGAAATCTTTCAGGAAAGTAATTGGAAAGGCTGATTTAATTTACTGTATGGCGTTATGTTTTATGTGTGGCTTCAGTTTTGGCTGCCAGTACCGTCACCTACGATGTGATCCCCGCAGGAGATTTTCTCTTTGTATTTTCATTGCTGTCTCCATCATTCTTCATCACATTTGATGCATCAGTAAGTGCTTATATTAAGGGCTAGTGACATGTCCAAATTATAGATCAAGGAATGAAAGCTGTTAAATTGCAAAGGAGCACCTGAATATTTACAATTATTGATATTATTATAATTCAGTAGACTTTAGCTTGTATTTTAACTTAAAAAATAAGGAAAGGCTCTGTATTTAATAAGCTTTAAATGTTGTCCCCCCTCTGCATTTACTAATGGCCAATAATAAGCAGTGTAAATACCTTCTTTTTTTTTTAGTTCGCTGTCGTTCACATGACCACACAGCGCTGGGTCCTGGATGGCAACAGTGAGCAGTGACCTCACCCCACCAATGCCAATTCTGTGTGCATTGTCCAGGTCTCCTCCCACTAGCCACATCAGCTGCCCAGATCATAGAACTGTGAGGACAGATGACCACCAAGAAACAGATAAAAAAAGATATCCATACTTCTTGCTTTTACAAAATGTGTGGAGCATTAAAGCGGTTGTTTAGTCCCATTAAATTCTTTTTTTGTCACTTGCAAGGCAAAAGGCGTAATGAGCTAGTATGCACCGCATATTAGCTCATTAGCTGAGATTGCTGTCTTTTCTCTTTGACAACTGTTATATAGCCAAGGACGGGGCCCTGATGTCACATAATGTTAGAAGGGGGCGGGGTCACCTGGTCACTGGGCAAGGGTTGTGGGGATGTGGCCCTTGTTCTCATCAACATAAGGATGAGGTGCTTTGGGGGACCCCAATGCACCCTCCCCATGTTAAGGGCATGTGACTTGGTACGGTTCAGGAGGGGGGGTACTCTCTCGTTTCCTGCCAGGTTGCATGATTGAATAAGGGTCTGGTATGGATTTTGGGGGGGACCCCACGCTTTTTTTTTATTTTGGTGCAGGATTTCTCTTAAAATCCATATCAGCCCAGAAAAGCCTGGTATGGATTTTGGGGGAACCCCAACGCCATTTTTTTTACATTTTGGCGCAGGGTTCCCCTTAACCATTTCAATACACTGTGTTATATAAATCCTTCTAACGGCAACTTTTGTCGCCACTCTAGCCAGAGTGCGTATAGTGCATCTGGATAGGCCGCTCCCACCGGCCTAGCAGCCAGAGTGTCACTCGGAACTTTAGCAAAGTCTCTGCCACAGACCTTCCCAAAGGTGGAGATATTCTTGGTCCAAAATCCTTCTCAACACTGGATTTAGCACCCGGATCTCCCTTGAACAGCTTTTTCAGGACTGATAGGCAACCTTCGTCCAGCCTCTCAGAAACAATGTGTCCTTCGATGAAGCAGTAGGCCTCTCCTGAGATACCAGCCTCATGCTCGGTATTTCCCCAGACAGGTTCTTCATTGGTCGGCTTCCTCCCATGGGACGGACAGCACAGGACGACTCTGCAACGCAGACTCAGTCTACCCACTGAGCCCACAAAGCATATTATTTGCTCCGGACCAACGTGGTCCCGGAAGCCAGGAACACTGCAACACACACCTTGGCCAGGAGGGCCACACACAGGGGTGGTGGGACGACTGCCCAGGCAGATGACGGCCATGACGACCCCAAACCAGCGTCTGCCCCCTAAATACCCCTCCCCAGCATGCACAGCGAGGCGATCAACCCCCACTGATTGGCCAGACTTAGTCCCCCTGAGCCATGGTTGGCCAAAGGCACCCTGCCTTTGGCCAATTATGGCTCTCTCAGCAGAGCACGCTGTGATTGGCCAAAGCATGCAGGTTCGGTGCATGCTTTGGCCAATCATCATACATCAATGCACTGCAATCTCGCAGTGCATTATGGGGCATTCTGTGGCACTCTATTTTCACACAAATGCCCCATATGTTAGGTTCAATTTAGAACAAACGAACACCCGACTTTTGAGTTGAACCGCAGCTCATCCCTAGTAACAGGTATATAAATGGAAGAGTGTGTCAGTTTAAACCAGGCATGTCCGAAGTCTGGCCAGCGTTCCAGTGTCAAACGGACCCACTGGTAATTAGGCAATATATATCTTTTGTGGCCCCCAAGGAATCCCTGAGCGCCGTGGGGGCCACAAAAGATATATGCGCTGATTCCTACTTTCTCTAAGTGGAAGGAGGGGGCGGGCGCCTCCGGATGTGTACCCGGCGATCAGCCACACACAGTCCCACCTCTTGGTTTGGGATTAGACCACTGTTGTGTCTATCACAGGCGGGACTGTATGTGGCTGATCGGAGATTGCGGCGCTTCGTAATCCAGCACTGATGAGGCTGCATATGTGCAGGTGGCATTAATTTACAAGGGTAAGGTTGCATTAATGGCCAATGGAGAGGCTGCTGATGGGCACTGTGCAGGCTGCATTAATTTGCAATGGAGAGGCTGCTGATGGGCACTGTGCAGGTTGCATTAATTTACAATGGAGAGGCTGCTGATGGGCACAGCTGTGCAGGCTGCATTATTTGGCAATGGTGAGGCTGCCGATGTGCAATTTGCAGGCTGCATTAATGAGCAATGGTGAGGTTGCAGATGGGCAATGGAGAGACTGCTGATGGGCACTGTGCAGGCTGCATTATTTTGCAATGGTGAGGCTGCTGCTGGGTACTGTGCAGGCTGCATTAATTTGCAATGGAGAGGCTGCTGATGGGCACTGTACAGGCTGCATAAATGGGCAATAGTGAGGCTCTGATGGGCAATGTGCAGGCTGCATTAATTGGCAATGGTGAGGCTGCAGATTGGTAATGGAGAGGCTGCTGATGGGCACTGATCAGGCTGCACTGATGGACTGTGACCCTTACTTTTTCCCTGAAATGTCCCTCTTAAAATGAAGGTGCGTGTTATACCCCTTTGCGTATTGTACGCCGATAAATACTGTATATTCAGATAACACGCCGGGGTTAATCCATATGGTTAATCCATAGTCCTGAGCAGCGCTCTGGGATTCGTTGGGGGCCAAAAAAAAAATATATATATATATATATATATATATATATATATATATATATATATCCAAATAATACGCCCAAGCTCATCTCTTCACCATGCACAGCCACAAAGGCAAGATAATTCTTGTTGGGCAGTGTATTAGTGCCTAAACAAACACACTTAGACCGAAGATGAGTGTTGCAGTTTTAGTTTCCTTTTTACCCAGTTTGATAGACTTTTTGAGCTCAAAATTTAGGTTTAGGTCAGAACTCCTTATCTACATACTTGTTCTGTGTCATCGATTCAAAGAATGAGCAGTCATCAATGGAAGCCTAATGTTTCTTTCAGAAAAATGTTTCAGTGTGGGAGGGGTGTTGGAATCTCAACAGTGGCTCAATAGAATTGCAAAGTGAAACGCACAGGCTTTAATACTTTTCAAATCACTGACCTAGGGTAAGCATGCACACCAAAAAGGCTTGAATGACAGCCTCAATATATATTTCAAGAATGGTTTGCATTGGCAAAGTCTGCAAACTGATAAAAACTAAGCAGTAATAAGACATTGTATATACACAGAGAGATATATAAGAAAAGTGTAGGAACAGAGGGTGTATCCTTTAGGATTGCTTGCTCATAGATACAGACTAGCATATAGTCCCAAAGCAGACATCTCTCACCTCTAAGCCTCAATGAAGATTATATGTACAATCCCGTAAGTAATATTAAATCCTCAATAAAGTGTACAAGAGTGAGATGTGTAATGAGAAGTACCTCAAAAGACTCTTGGAATATGATATGTATTTTAAAATTTATTTTTTTCTGTGGTACAGTTATGTCAAGATTTTTTCGATTGCGTTGTATTTCCTTTCAACAGGACTGACTTATGAAAAGTAAGTAAAGTTGAACCTGTTTCCCATAACAACAAAATAGTTCCGATTGAAAGATGGAAAGGGAAAAGGCTCCACTTCTCCTTTCATTTTCATAAAGTGCCATATGCCTTTTTTAAGATATTACTTATAACACAAATCCTGATGACAAAGTGTTTTTCCAATTTTAACCACTTGCTTTATTTTTTTTTCTCAGTTTAGGTCGATATGTATTCTTCTACTAATTTTTGGTAAAAAAAAATTGCAAAAAGCGTACAGTGATTGGTTTGCGCAAAAGTTATAGGGCCATATCCACAAAAGAGATACTCCGGCGTAAGCCGTCGTATCTCTGGTTCTAACTTTGGAACTGATCCTCAGAAGCAGTTTTCCTAAGTTAGGCAGAAGATCCGACATCTGTAAGGGACTTACACTGCCGGATCTTAGGATGCAGTACCGCATCCGCCACTGGGGGCATTTCGAGTCGAAATGCCTCTGTTAGTATGCAAATTAGCACTTAGGGCGATCCTCAAAGCTTTTGTACCTAGTTTTTACGCCGTAAGTGTTAGTTTGCCTGGTGTAAAACTAGGGCTGCTTTTACAAAGTGTAAAGTTAGTCACACCTTGTAAAGGCCCATTCAAGCGACGGCATTTGGTATGCATTCCCGAGGGAGAACTCCATGCCAATTTTCAATGAAAAAAACGGCATGGGTTCCCCCTCAGGAGCATACCAGGCCCTTAGGTCTGTTATGGGTTGTAAGGAGACCCCCCTCCGCCGCAAAATTGACGTAGGGGGTCCCCCTACAATCCATACCAGACCCGTATCCAAAGCACGCTACCCGGCCGGCCAGGAATGGGAGTGGGGACGAGCGAGCGTCCCCCCCCCCTCCTGAGCCGTGCCAGGCCGCATGCCCTCAACATGGGGGGGTTGGGTGCTCTGGGGCAGGGGGGCGCACTGCGGGCCCCCCCACCCCAGAGCACCCTGTCCCCATGTTGATGAGGACAGGACCTCTTCCCGACAACCCTTGCCATTGGTTGTCGGGGTCTGCGGGCGGAGGCTTATCGGAATCTGGGAGTCCCCTCAAATAAGGGGGCCCCCAGATACCGGCCCCCACCCTAAGTGAATGGATATGGGGTACATCGTACCCCTATCCATTCACCTGGAGGCAAAAAGTAAAATGTAGTAAACACACAACACAAGGCTTTTTAAAATATTTTATTATTCTGCTCCGGATGCCCCCCCTGTCTTCGTTATTAGCTCTATTTCCAGGGGGGGCTTCTTCTTCCGCTCTCCGGGGGTCTTCTCCGCTCTCCGGGGGTCTTCTCCGCTCTCCGGGGGGGCTTCTCCGGACTCCGGGGGGCTTCTTCCATCTTCTCCCCTCTTCCGCTCTTGACTCGGCGAACCCCGGTTCTTCTGCAGCTCTCCGGTGCCTTCTTCTTCAGCGCTGGCTGCCTGCTATGTTTGTGTGTTAGCTCGATTTCAAACAGGCAGCCAGCGCGGTCTTCTGTGGCGTCAGGGTCTTCTGGTCTTCTGTTCTTCCGATGTTGACTCGTCGCCGGTTGTCGCTGTAATGATGGAAGCGCGCCTTGCATCACATTTATATAGGCATCACCGTCCCATCATGCTCCGGTAGGTACCCACGTGGTGGGTGCACGTGGGTAGGCACCCACCACGTGGGTACCTACCGGAGCATGATGGGACGGCGATGCCTATATAAATGTGATGCAAGGCGCGCTTCCATCATTACAGCGACAAGAGGCGACGAGGCAACATAGGAAGAACAGAAGACCAGAAGACCCTGACGTCACAGAAGACCGCGCCGGCTGCCTGTTTGAAATCGAGCTAACACACAAACATAGCAGGCAGCCAGCGCTGAAGAAGAAGGCACCGGAGAGCTGCAGAAGAACCGGGGTTCGCCGAGTCAACAGCGGAAGAGGGGAGAAGATGGAAGAAGCCCCCCGGAGTACGGAGAAGCCCCCCCCGGAGAGCGGAACACCCCCGGAGAGCGGAGAAGACCCCCGGAGAGTGGAAGAAGAAGCCCCCCCTGGTAATTGAGCTAATAACGAAGACAGGGGGGGCGTCCGGAGCAGAATAATAAAATATTTTAAAAAGCCTTGTGTTGTGTGTTTATTAACTTTTACTTTTTGCCTACAGGTGAATGGATAGGGGTACGATGTACCCCATATCCATTCACTTAGGGTGGGGGGCCGGTATCTGGGGGCCCCCTTATTAAAGGGGACTCCCAGATTCCGATAAGCCTCCGCCCGCAGACCCCGACAACCAATGGCAAGGGTTGTCGGGAAGAGGTCCTGTCCTCATCAACATGGGGACAGGGTGCTCTGGGGTGGGGGGGCCCGCAGTGCGCCCCCCTGCCCCAGAGCACCCAACCCCCCCATGTTGAGGGCATGCGGCCTGGCACGGCTCAGGAGGGGGGGGGGCGCTCGCTCGTCCCCACTCCCTTCCTGGCTGGCCGGGTAGCGTGCTTTGGATACGGGTCTGGTATGGATTGTAGGGGGACCCCCTACGTCAATTTTGCGGCGGAGGGGGGTCTCCTTACAACCCATAACAGACCTAAGGGCCTGGTATGCTCCTGAGGGGGAACCCATGCCGTTTTTTTCATTGAAAATTGGCATGGAGTTCTCCCTCAGGAATGCATGCCGAGCGACGCTGTCATTTTTTTTTAAAATTATTTGTTTTCCCGGCGCGTCTTTTTTTCACCCGTCGTAACTTTAGTGTCCCGTCGCAATCCACAAAGCCGCCCGGCGTCAATTACGTTCGCGCGATGCACGTCGGGAAAATGACGTCACGCGCATGCGCAGTACGGCCGGCGCGGGAGCGCGCCTCATTTAAATTGTAAACGCCCCCCGGAGAGGAGGAACGCCTTACGACGGCGGCACTTAACTTACACTGCTTGAAATTTTTACGTAAGTGCTTTGAGGATCAGGCACTTAGGTAAAAACTTTAAGTCAGTGTAACTTAACTGCTGAAAGTTAAGTTACGCCGCCTGGCTGAGGATTTGGCCCATAGCGCCTACAAAATAGGGGACAGAATTATGACCTTTTTTTCATTATTTTATTTTACTAGTAATGGCGGCGATCTGCGATTTTTATTGGGACTGCGACATTATGGCGGACACATCGGACACTTTTGGCACATTTTTGGGACCATTCACATTTATACAGTGAACAGTGCTATAAATATGCACTGATTACTGTATAAATGTGACTGGCAGGAAAGGGTTTAACACTAGGGGTTAAATGTGTTCCCTAAGAGTGATTCTAACTGTGGGGGGAGGGGACTGACTGGGGGAGGTGACCAATCTATGTACAAGGGACACAGCATTGGTCTCCTCTCCCTGACAGGACGTGGATCTCTGTGTTTACACACAGAGATCCACGTCCTTGTCTGTGTAATGGCCGATTGCGGGTACCTGGCGGACATCGCGGCTGCCAGGCACGTGCATTGGCACCTCAGGGACACGGCGGTGCACACGTGCCCCCCAGTGGCCAGTGGATCCAAGGACGTCAATAGATGCCCTCCCGGCATTGTAGAGCCACCTTGTGGCCGTCAACTTACAATGGCCGGGGCTCCAAGTGGTTAACATAAGGGTAGAACCAAGCAAATAATTAGTGATGATATGCATATGGTTTATGTGTTAAGAAGGAACACAGTGGTTTGGAGTACTTTAGTGAAAAGACTTGTAAGCAGTTGCTGTCTGCTGTCCCACTGCCGGTGGCACTCAACCGCAATAGCAATGCAAAGGGGGAGGAAGTCATGAGGAACATGGTTCCTTTATGGTCTCCTGAGTCACTTGGGAAGTGATCTGATTGGATGCTTTTTAAGACCCTGGTCCCTGGGTTTGGCACACATTCACGTGTGGGTAGTGTAGGGACAGATTACCCATATGTCAGGGACAGTATTAGTGGTAGGGAAAGGTTCCAGACAAGGAGGGAAACCTTAGGGCTCGCAAGCTCCTCTGAAATCTTCCCGTTTGGGAACGAGACGGCCAGGCCACATTCTGCCCCTCCAGACAGACACACTGATGGCATTCATGAGTGTTCCTGGTTGGACCGTCTCCTATTGGGTTTGTTGTGAATGTGAATTGTTTTGCCTTTACTACAATACAAGTTCTACTAATTGCACCCGGACTGTTTGTGTTATTGCAGCCACACCATGCTGCACCCATCCACAGATTTGTGTTCCTTTTAACTTGTAAACAAGTTTAAATACAGTAAATGCTCAGACTGATTTTTTTTAGGCATTAAAGGATAATTTCGATTTTTGCGAAGTTGTCCTTTTTATGTTCCCACCAATACCTTAAATTGAGGCCACTCACTTTGCAAGATCTTGCAGTCCTGCCTAGCACCGCAAAGCTTTTGCAGAAAAAAGTGCAGTTTGTGTCCAGCTACTACTGCGTCTGTGCACCTCACACTCTAATTATTGCTATGTTTGTTGAGGCCCAAGCAGTAGGTGTGTTTACAGTGAGTTGCGCTAGTCCAAAACTGTATATTAGGGCATGGAAGTCCACTTTTATTATTTATTTAATTATTTTATTACTAAACGGAAAATTCACATGCACATTAGTTGCCGACGCAAGGGTTTCTTCCACACAAAATTCAAGCAATGAAAATACACTCGCTTGTTGGTAGCACCGCTGCCCCTCTTACCAGTCCCTCTGACTGTGTTGTCCAGCTCTCCTGGATCTCTTTGGCTCTCTTAGCCTTTAGTATCAGCGTCCTGCTGCGCTGGCCACTTCTGGCCTAAGGATTGGGGTTCTCTTGACATCTCGATAGGAGCCAACCTGACATCTGGAACGAGACCTTCAGTCTCCTGGCTGCTAGCTGGGACACGTCTGACCCCACGGTGTAACCCTCTGTCTCTTGGCTTTTGGCTGGGGCTCCTCTGACCCCTTGGTTAGACCCTCTGGACCGGATTCAGCAAGAATTTACGCCGGCGTATCTATAGATACGCCGTGTAAATTCAAAGCTGCTTTTTGTATTCAGAAAGCAAGATACGCCGAAATTAGGCTAAGATCCGACTGGCATAAGTCTCTTACACCGTCGTATCTTAGGGTACATATTTATGCTGGCCGCTAGGTGGCGTTTCCGTCGTTTTCGGCGTAGAATATGCAAATTACCTAGATATGCCGATTCACAAACGTACGTGCGCCCGGCGAAATTTTTTACATCGTTTGCGTAAGGCTTTTCCGGCGTAACGTTGCTCCTGCTTCTATGAGGCGTACGCAATGTGAAGAATGGACGTCGTTCCCGCGTCGAATTTTGAATTTTTTACGTTGTTTGCGTAAGTCGTTCGCAAAGAGGGCTGGACGTAATTTACGTTCACATCGAAAGCAATGACGATTTGCGGCAGAATTTCGAGCATGCGCACTGGGATTATTTCACGAACGGTGCATGCGCCGTTCGTAAAAAACGTAAGATGCGCGGGGTCAACAATAATTTAAATAAAACACGCCCACATCATCCCCATTTGAATTAGGCGGGCTTACGCCGGCCCACATACGTTACGCCGATGTAACTTAGGGCGCAAGTTTTTTATGAATACGGAACTTGCGCCCTAATTTACGGCGGCGTAACGTATTGGAGATGTTACGCAGGGCTACCTGAATCTGGAACAGGAAGGTGCCATCCTCAAACTGTTCCCACAAAGTTGGGAGCATGAAACTGTACAAAATGTCTTGATATGCTGATGCCTTAAGAGTTCCAACCCCTTAGAAAATCAACCCCACACCATACTCCCCCTCCACCAAATGATTTGGACCAGTGCACAAAGTAATATCCATAAAGACATGGATGAGTGAGTTTGGGTGGAGGAACTTGACTGGCCTACCTCAATCCGATAGAGCACCTTTAGAATGAATAAAAGCACAGACTGCAAGCGAGGCCTTCTCGTCCAACATCAGTGCCTGACCTCACAAATGCGCTTCTGGAATAATGGTCAAACATTCCCATAGACACACACCTAAACCTTGTGGACAGCCTTCCCAGAAGAGTTGAACCTGTTATAGCTGCAAAGGGTGGGCCAACTCAATATTGAACCCTAAAGACTAAGATGCCATTACAGTTCATGTGTGTGTAAAGGCAGGCATCCCAATACTTGTGACAATATATATATATATATATATATATATATATATATATATATATATATATATATATATATATATATAAATATATTGTACTTCTGTGTGGTTTTTATGTCCACAAATGCTGATTTCTTACAGTGAGTTTGATCCTTTTTCAGGTAAATTTTAAATACTTGTTAAAACCATTTAAAATCCGAGTTGGGCATGACAATTCGGGAGACAGTCCAGAATGGTATCTTGAGGAAATAAGACTGCAGAACCTTTCCTCAGATCTGGAACTTCACCTACCTGTAAATCGATGGCTTGGAGAGGAAAAAGATGATGGAGATACATGGAGGGAACTGTTCCTGCCAATAGATGGAAATGATCCATTACCATGTAAGTATTCCTAAAGATGCAATATTATTTTCTTATGTGTTTACAAACATTTTTATTATTATAATTTTTTATGTTTACTTAATAAAATATAAAGGAAACTATCAAATAATGTTGACATGTTTAATATCATAGACATTGGTAGATTAATAAGAATTACTGAAATTGGGGGAAGTGGAAACTGACTTGCAACTACTCTTGCCCATCGCTGTTGAAGTCTTAGGCCCCGTACACACCAGAGGATATCCGCTGGAAACGGTCCGCCGGACCGTTCCCAGCGGATAAATCCTGTGGCGGATTTGGATCTGATGGCTGTACTCACCATCAGATCGAAATCCATGCGGAATCCATCCGCGGTGACGTGTCGAGCCGTCGCCGCGACGATGACGCGGCAACGTGCGCGACGCTGGAAGGTAAGTACTTCCACGCATGCGTCGAATCATTACGACGCATGCGAGGGAGGGGAGCAAACGGATTGATCCGGTGAGTCTGTACAGACGACCGGATCAATTCGCTGGACAGGATTCAATCGGATAGATTTCTTAGCATGCTAAGAAATTTTTATCCGCTGATAAATGTCCGCTCGGGCCTACACACGACCGGATCTATCTGCTGAAACTGATCTGCGGATCAATCCCAGCGGATAGATCCGGTCGTGTGTACGAGGCCTAAGAACTTTAACCATTTGTTACAATGCTTATAGAGGTGTATAGCTGAGGTCACTAGAAGCCTTCCAACAGAAACAAAAGATCTAGGTACATGCATGTAAATATTATGGAATTCTGTGTGGTGCAATAATGTAATTATGGCAATCATGCTTTTAACCTTGATGATGATAATATTATGCCAATCTTAACCCCTTACTGCCAGCTGAATGTATATATTTGTAGCATAGTATGTGACAGCATAAGGTGGTCCTTATGCTGAGCTGCCACATATGTGCAAATCTGGTTTTGTGAAGGGAGTGTGCCTTTTCTCAAAGTCAAACCCTACCTGAGCTGTCACTGACAGTTAGCTCCTGTTCATACAGTGATAATCAGAAACTGGTAGCATGAGTCCCCAATCTGCTGTAACTGTGACGTGATCATATGATTAACTAAAGGCAAAAATGCACACTATGGTTTCTGGGCCCTACTACATCCCTATGTTCGTCACAGGCAGGTATTATATTTTTATCTATATTTGTCATAAAACAAATAATTCACCTGAATATATTAAAAGAGAAGTATAGGTTTGGCTTTTTTTCCCCCCATTCATACTTACCTAGGTTATTGCATCTCTGCACTGAGAACCGAGACACCGAACATCACTGATGGCTCAGTTCTCTCGGCTCTCCTGCTCTGCTCCTCCACGCTCACTGGAGCTCTGAACTGTGAAGCGGCTCGCTGAGACAGCCATCAGTGCAGACACATCATGGATCCAGACTTCCAGAGTCAGGATGACAGTGCCTGGACTGATCTGTGTGACGTAAGTAGAGAGCGGACTTCAGACCAAAAGGAATTGCGCTTCTGAGTGCAAAAGGAATTGCACTTCTGTGACCCTTAGGAGAAGCCCAACCAAACAAGCCCAGGCTGGACTTCTCCTTTAAGTAATTGCAAAGATATGTAAAGTTTTACTAAGACACGCCAAGGTTGCAAAGCTGGATTCAGGCATTAAAGTGGAGGTTCACCCGAAAAATAAATTTTTAACAGTAGATTGGGCCTAATTACGTGAAGCAGAATCGGGTGTTTTGATTAAAATCAATGCAGTACTTACCTTTTTTGAGATAGATGTTCTCCCGCTGCTTCCGGGTATGGGCTGCCGGACTGGGCATTCCTATTTGATTGACAGCCTTCCGACCGTTGCATACATCGCGTCACCAGTTTCCAAAAGTAGCTGAACATCGGTGCGCAGGCGCTGTATAGCGCCGCCCCGACGTTCGGCAACTCATGACGCGCTGTATGTGACCGTCGGAAGGCTGTCAATAAAATAGGAATGCCCAGTCCCAAAGACCATACCCGGAAGCAGTGGGAGAACATCTATCTCAAAAAAGGTAAGTACTGCATTGATTTTAATCAAAACACCCGATTCTGCTTCACGTAATTAGGCCCAATCTACTGTTAATTTTTTTTTTCGGGTGAACTCCCGCTTTAAGGCCTGTTTTGCCATCATCATTAGGGGGGTCAAACCTCCCATTTTCAATGATAGACAATATGTAATTGTCTTTGTAACAAGCCCCTGCTTGCTCTGTTCCACTCTCCCGGCACTCCTCTGCTACTATGCTCCAGGATTCGAACCACAACTACTTATGTGCCGTTCAAATCCAGTTGTGATAGCTTAGAACAAACACCAGGCAGGCTGTTCAAACCTTTATTTGATGCACACGACACACTTTTATACACAACAGTTTGAACACCCAGCCCAAACAACCACTTTCCTATTGGCCAATTGTAAAGTACACTCTAGTCCTCACTTAGGTCCTCTTGGCCATGCAAATAAGGTCTTGAAACAAGGTCAGCAGGAATTGGTCCGATAGCTGGAATAGGAGGGCTGATAGGTGTAATGACACAGAGAAGTCCCAGGTGATAATTAAAGTATATAAACAAACAAACGGTCAAACACAGAACAATGCATTCCTTCTAGACCACGGATCCGTCTGGTGGGGGTTATCCTTAGGCCGCGTACGCACGATTAGTCCATCCGATGAGAATGGTCTGATGGACCGTTTTCATTGGTCCAAGCCGATCGTGTGTGGGCCCCATCGGTTAGTTAACCTTCGGTCAAAAAAATAGGAACTTGCTTTAAAATTTAACTGATGGACGCCTAACTGATAGGTCAAAACCGATCGATAGTACGCACGACCATCGGTTAAAAATCCATGCATGCTCAGACTAAATTAGGGGAAGAGAGCGCTTGCTCTTATAAAACTAGTGTTCATTTTCGAGATAGCACATTCATCACGCTGTAACAGACAGAAAAGCGTGAATCGTCTTTTACTAACACAAAATCAGCTAAAGCAGCCCCAAGGGTGGCGCCATTGGATTTGAACTTCCCCTTTATAGTACCGCCGTACGTGGTTTACGTGTCTGCGTTCTGACACGATCGGTTAATTAACCTATGGTGTGTAGGCACATCAGACCATCAGTCAGCTTAATCGGTTAAACGATGAGAACGGTCCTTCGGACCGTTCTCATCGGATGGACTGGTCGTGTGTACGAGGCCTTAAAGCGGATCTCCCACGCAAAACACATTTCTTTCTTAAGGGCTAGCTAAACTGTTAATGCCACTAATTTGCAAAACTCACGTTTTCTGTCTCCCACGGCCGCTCCGTATGTATTAAATAGTAACTTATATTCTAGCTTCCGTTTCGGTTTCCATTTTAATTGTGGGCATAATCCCACAACCCAGCACTTCCTTCTTCCAGTGGATGCTGATGTCCCAGCATCCACCGCTCGATCTCACGCATGCGCACGAGCAACGGGTAGCAGCGGCTTGAGTGTCTGTGTTGCCCACCCTCCTTGCTTTGTTTATGCCGCGCGTCACTTCCTTCTTAGGAAATCGTGCGATATTTGATGACACGGCTGCGCAGTGAACACAGGGAGCTGTACAGAGTGCACTGCATTGACAAGGAAGTGACGCAATGCCCGGATAATTCCCGCAGTGAGACAGACCGGAAGGCTCACTACTGTACAGGTACTGTACAGATTTACTTAAACAAAACATCCATTTTTATAATGTCATACAGCGGCAGTGTTTTTAAATAAATGTTATAATTAGGGTGGAGATCCGCTTTAAGACAGGGCGGAGGACCCACCACTGAGTAATAGAATCAACGAAAAATACTTCAGTATTCCAAGGACCATGACAGTCTTGATTCAAGTTAAATTAAAAATCAACGCTTGATATGTAGTTTAAAAGAGAAAAAATGGTATGGGTGGGAATTTCCTGACTTAGCATCTATCCACATTAGTGATCCAAGCTTTGTAATTTTGAAGTAGGCTTCCTGCTTCTTAAAATGATAACGCATGGGCTGATTGATTCAACCACAAACTTTGGGTGCTATTTTTGTTTAAACGTGTGCATTAGGGATGCCGTATGAAAAACCATAGACCTGTTTTTTTAACCTCACCATAAACCTGTCCACCAGGCTTCACCCACAACCCTAACCATCAAACAAGAGAGCTAGACATCATTCACTAAGCTAAGGAAATATTCCCTTACAAAATGAACCGCTCATTTGTCTTTAGTAACTCAACCCCACAGTCTGTACCAATATCAGTCTTCAGCAAATGTAACTGTAAGTCAGATGCTTTTAGAATACTGAAGAAAGACATCTACCATAATAATGACTGATCAGTTTCCACCTACTAGTGAAAGGAACACCGTATTTAAAAGCTAACCTCTCAATATTAAATGTACAGGACTTGATTTCAAAATGTGCTTTTCATTGTGATCTTAATGTAGAAGTTTGTAGAAGTCTCTGCAGTACTTGTGACATTGTAAGAGCTTAATCCTCAGCAGAATGAGGAAGAGTGGATATGTTATTGCCTTTCACATCTCATAAAGCCAGTCTGAAGCAAATTGTCTACAGTGAGACTTATGTGCAAATCTTTCTGTCATGTGCATTGCTTATGAAGTACTGAGTTGATCTGTTTCATGTGTAAAATATATTTTGAAGAGTAATTACTGTTTGCTGTGTATTACAGATTGTGTTTCTTATCCCTGGCAAGTCTGTCCTCTGACATGTTCCTATCAGTAGCAGTAGCTTTAATGTTGTCACCATTTCTTCTTTTACAGCCATTTAAAATGTCAGTCCATTTTCTGTTGAAATGTTTTGCTAGAATTAAAAAATTAAAATAGTTTCTGTATATTTATTTTAGCTGGTTCATAGAGGTAGAACGATAGACAGGCATATGATATATATGAGTGCTATAGATCACTAGTTAAAATAAAAAGGATAGACATATTGATATATATAGGTAGGTAGATACTGTAGATAGATAGATACCGTATTTGCCGGCGTATAAGACGACTGGGTGTATAAGACGACCCCCTAATTTTCCAGCTAAAATGTTGGTTTTGGGATTTACTCTCCGTATAAGACGACCGCCTTCCTACTAGTCATGCCTCGCCTCACCTCACTGTGCCATTACATGCCAGACTGTGCACCATTATATGCATCACTGTGCCCAATTACATGCATCACTGTGCCCAATTACATGCATCACTGTGCCCAATTACATGCCTCACTGTGCCCAATTACATGCCTCACTGTGCGCCACTACATGCCTCACTGTGCCCAATTACACGCTTAACTGTGCCCCACTACATGCCTCACTGTGCGCCACAACATGCCTCACTGTGCCCAATAACATGCCTTAGTGAGTCACTGCTTACCTTATCCGTGACATGCAGGCCGCGTCCGTCCATTTTTCAAAAGCCGCGCCCCTCTTTCTGCTGTTCCGTGATAAGCCGAACACTCCGCTTCCCAGGAGACACTGTGTTTAGTGTTCCATCCATCACGGATGCCCTCTCGTCCTCAGTCTCGGACGAGAGGGCATCCGTGATAGGCGAAACACTAAACACAGTTAGGTAGATTCACGTAGAAAGGATTAAAGTTACGGCGGCGTAGCCTAGCCTGTTAGGCTACACCGCCGTAAATTAGTTAGGCTAGTAGTGATTCACAATCTACTTACCTGCTAATCTACGGCGGCGTAGCCTAAAGCGGGCGGGCGTAAGGGCGCCTAATTCAAATTGGTTGGAGGGGGGCGTGTTGTATGGTAATGAGGCTTGACCTCACGTTTTTTGTCGTTTTTCGCTACTGCGCATGCGCCGGGCGCCTACATTTCCCAGTGCGCATTGCGGCTAAGTACGCCGTACGGGCCTATTGATTTTGACGTGTACGCAAACTACGTTAAAAATTCGAACCTCGCGGCGGGAACGGCGGCCATACTTTAACATTGTTATTCCACCTCATAGGTGGAATAACTTTAGGCCGCCTAAGGCCTTACGGAAACGACGTAATTCGACTGCGGCAGGCTGGCGTACGTTCGCGAATCGGCGTAAAAGCTCATTTACATAATCTACGCCGGCCGCAATGGAAGCGCCACCTAGCGGCCATCCCAAAAATTGCAAGCTAAGCTAGAACGCCGCAAGCCGGCCTATCTTAGCTTTGTTTAAGCGTATCTCTGTTTGAGCATACACTTAAATATACGGCGGCGTAGATTCAGAGTTAGGTCGGCTTATCTACTGATAAGCCGGCCTAACTCTTTGTGAATCTACCTAAGTGTCTCCTGGGAAGCGGAGTGTTCGGCCTATCAGGGAACAGCAGAAAGAGGGGCGCGGCTTTTCAAAAAAGGACGGCCGCGATCTGCATGTCCCGGATAAAGTAAGCATTAGGTTACCGGCGTATAAGACGACCCCCGACTTTGAAGAAGAATTTCAGGGGTTAGAAAGTCGTCTTATACGCTGGAAAATACGGTAGATAGATAGATAGATAGATCATTTGGATATACATTTTAGATAAACATATTGGGGCAGATCCACAAAGATCTGCCCCGGCGCAGTGTATCTGAGATACGCTACGCCGCCGTAACTTACTTTTTTTGTTTTGAATCCTGGAAGAATTTGCGCCGTAAGTTACGGCGGCGTAGTGTATCTCTCGCGGCGTAACGGCACCTAATTCAAATCGGGGAGTAGGGGGGCGTGTTTCATTTAAATGAAGCGCGTCCCCGCGCAGAACGAACTGCGCATGCGCCGTCCCTAAATTTCCCACCGTGCATTGCGCTAAATGATGTCGCAAGGACGTCATTTTTTCCATCCAGCCCGATTCACGGACGACTTACGCAAACGAAAAAAAAAAAATTTAAATGATACGCAGGAACGACGGCCATACTTAACATTGAGTACGTCACCAAATAGCAGGTTTAACTATAAGCCGAAAAAAGCCGACTAGAGACGACGTAAAAGAATGCGACGGCCACTCGTACGTTCGTGGATCGTCGGAAATAGCTAATTTGCATACTCGACGCGGAAAACGAGGGGAACGCCACCCAGCGGACGCCGAAGAATTGCATCTTAGATCCGAAGCCGTACGAAGACGTACGCCTGTCGGATCTAACCCAGATGCCGTTGCATCTTGTTTTGAGGATTCAAAACAAAGATACGACGCAGGAAATTTGAAAGTACGCCGGCGTATCAGTAGATACGTCGACGTACTCGCTTTGTGGATCTGCCCCATTGTCTGTCTACATTTGATGTTCCTGATGTGGCTTAAGCACAGTGAATATACCAATTCCTTTTTTGAGAAAAAATGTAAAAATCAATGAAAGATTACAGAGTTTTTTATTTTATTTTTTGTACAAAACTCTTTGTGAGATAATGAGCACTTTCTAGAGCTAAAAATGGTTATTATCACTCCAGAGCTCACCCCTACCCAGCACATTTGTTGCAACCAGTGCTCGCAATGGCTACATTACTTACAAACCTCAGTCTGGGTCTGGCAAGCCAAGGATAAAATAAGTGATGATGCTGATAGTTAAAGTAGATGTAAACCCTCTCCCATACCCAGTGAAGTGAACAGCCTCAGATGATACACAGGGATGAAAAAAATCTCCCTACATATGTCTTCAGCTTTATATACTGTTTAGAGAGTTCAGATTGTGTTAGGAGATTTTCTCTTCCTGTTCAACACTGCAGTGAAGCCTGGGCATACAGCCAGGACAGCTGATTGGAGGAAAGGAACACAGCCACTCTCCTCATAGGTAGAGACTATTAGAACTGTTCGTTGAATCGTTCAGGGCTCTGCTATTCTATTTATAGCATCCTCCCCAACACAAAACTCAGGCTGCTTTTATCATGTGACAGAGAACTTGTCAGGAGTTATCAAGCTGATAACAGAAGAATTGACCAGGAGAAAGCTAGGGGACATTGTGCTTTAAAGAGAGATAACAAAACACTGCAGATATATGTGCCCAACTTAAATTTCATGAATCGGTTTTACATCCACTTTAACCACTTAAGACCCGGACCAAAATGCAGCTAAAGGACCTTGCCCCTTTTTGCGATTCGGCACTGCGTTGCGCGGTCGTGCAACGTGGCTCCCAAACAAAATTGGCGTCCTTTTTTTCCCACAAATAGAGCTTTCTTTTGGTGGTATTTGATCACCTCTTCGGTTTTTATTTTTTGCGCTATAAAAAAAATAGAGCGACAATTTTGAAAAAAAATCAATATTTTTAACTTTTTGCTATAATAAATATCCCCCAAAAATATATAAAACATTTTTTTTCCTCAGTTTAGGCCAATACATATTCTTCTACCTATTTTTGGTAAAAAAAATCGCAATAAGCGTTTATCGATTGGTTTGTGCAAAATTTATAGTGTTTACAAAATAGGGGATAGTTTTATTTTTTTATTTTTTTTTACTACTAATGGCTGAGATCAGCAATTTTTTTTATGAATGCGACATTATGGCAGACACTTCGGACAATTTTGACACATTTTTGGGACCATTGTAATTTTCACAGCAAAAAATGCATTTAAAATGCATTGTTTATTGTGAAAATGACAATTACAGTTTGGGAGTTGACCACAGGGGGCGCTGATGGGGTTATGTGTGACCTCAAGTGTGTTTACAACTGTAGGAGGGTGTGGCTTTAGGTGTGACATCATCGATTGTGTCCCCCTATAAAAGGGATCAGCCACAATGAAGAACGGGGAAGCCGTGTTTACACACGGCTCTCTCCGTTCTTCAGCTCCGGGGACCGATCGCGGGACTCCAGCGGCGATCGGGTCCGCGAGTCACGGAGCTTCGCTTTGCGCGCCCACAACCCCACGGGCCATTCTGCCAACGTATATCGGCGTGAAGAGGTCCTTAAGTGGTTAATGTTTAGATATAAAGCACAACATACACTCACCGGCCACGTTCTAAGGTACACCTGTTCAATTGCTTAGTAACACAAATTGCTAATCAGCCAACCACAGCAGCAACTCAATGCATTTAAGCATCTAGACGACAATGACTTGCTGAAGTTCAAATCAAGCATCAGAATAGGGAAGAAAGGGGAATTAAAGTCATCATAAAGTATCATTTTTTTCTATTAAAATAACAAACATATACTTACCTGCTCTGTGCAGTGGTTTTGTACAGGGCAGCCTGGATCCTCATCTTTTTGGGTCCCTGACTAGAGCTCCTGTCCCCTCACTCCTGTTAAGTCCCCCCATAGCAAGCAATGTATCCCTTCAGACATGGAGCTTCAGTTCGGCCAAGCCCCATGTCTCTCCTTATTGGCTGCAATTGATTGACTGTCTTAGCCAGTTAGGAGGGAGAGTCCCAGCATTGCTGGATAGAGAGGGGGCACAGGTAAGTATTGTGTGTGTGTGTGGGGGGGGGGGGGCTAAATGGGAAGCTGCACACAGAAGACGTTTTATTTTAATGCATAGAATGCATTAAGATAAAAAAAATGGGAAGAATGGGAAGACTGGTTCGAGATGATAGAAAGGCAAAAGTAACACAAATAAGCACAAGGTACAACCAAGGTCACGCAGAATACCATCTCTGAACGCGCAACACATTGAACCTTGAAGCAGATGGGCTACAGCAGCAGAAGACTACACCGGGTGCCACTCCTGTCAGCTAACAACAGGAAACTCTGATCTACAATTTGCACAGGCTCACCAAAATTGGACAATAGAAGATTGGAAAGATGTTTCCTGGTCTGATGATTCTTGATTTCAGCTTTGACATTCAGATGTGTCAGAATTTGACGTAAACAACATGAAAGCATGGATCCATCCTGTCTTGTATCAACAGGTCAGGCTGGTGGTGGTGATGTAATGGTGGGGGGGATATTTTCTTGGCACATGTTGGGCCCCTTAGTACCAATTGAGCATCATTTAAACATCACTGCCTACCTGAGTATTGTTGCTGACCATGTGCATCCCTTTATGACTACAGTGTACCCATCTACAGATGGCTACTTCCAGCAGGACAAAGCTCCAATTATCTCACCACTGGTTTCTTGAGCATGACAATGAGTTCACTGTATAAACGTATCATAAACTATACGTTTTTAAGTACAATTTTTGTACTGGGTATGATAGATAGATAGATAGATAGATAGATAGATAGATAGATAGATAGATAGATAGATAGATAGATAGATAGATAGACTCTTGTAGTACTATCACAATATTGTAATTCAATGAACAATAGAAACATGTTGCGTGACTTAAAAAAGAAAAATGAATGCAGCTTTGTAATCAAGATAACATTACCATCCAATCATAAGCTGGGTTGAATGATGCTGGTCATAAAACTGAGGACATCTAGTGGCAGAAAAAAGTACTGTGTAGAAATCTCTGCATTGAAGGTGAAAATTGTGGCAAAAGCTGGTTTGGCAGTTTTATCTTACAATGGACTGTTCACTTTTATCTTGTTATCTTTAAAGAGAGTTCTGCTTTAAAGCGGTCATATATTTTATTTTCCAGTGCTGGACTATGAGATTCACATTCATACAGGGGAGGTTTCTGATGCTGATATAGAAGCTGATGTTTACATGAACCTTTTTGGAACCAATGGAGACTCAGGCAAACGGAAGCTACATAAAAGCAAGTTTGAAAGAGCCAAATTTCAGAGAGGAAATGTAAGATATTTTACACATGTCTTCAGGTTGATTTTAAGTGGGACTTTTCTTTGTTTAGGACAGAGTAAGAAAAAGTTAGATCTTTTGTCAGGGGAAATTTCTCCAATCTTTCTAAAAAAAAAAAAAAAAAAATGGGTAGCGTTCCACTTGAATTTATCTTTCATTGTGTTTGGAACACAATGTGGTGCCACTGCACATAAATGCCTTAAACCGGCCATAGACTGTTCAAATCTTGGGTGGTTCAGCATGGAGAGGCCAATATTTAAACCATCTATGGGAAAACTAAATGTACCCAAGCCAATTCACCGATCGACTTGGGAACAACCAGCCTGTCAGATTTTTAGGATATGCTTATTTCTAGTGGCTATAGCCGCTAACAATACCCTGGCAGGGACGGCTCCCCACGCCCCTCCCCGTCCTTGGGAGAAAACAATAACTCCATGATAGGCATTTCCCCATCAACACAGTCAGGAAAGAAAATATTATCATCTATGGCTGGCTATTGTTTCCTTAGAGACACATTGACAAGCATAAACATAATGCATTGTTCATTACCAAAAAAACTGACATTAAATCAATAGCATTCAGACATGTTATTTACATTGTGAAAGTAAATATTTCCATATATGTAGGATGCCATTGCTAATTCTCATTCTTCTAATGCTAGTTTCCTGGTTGTCATGCAGACCCTCGGCTTTTAAGACTTTGAGTCAGTGAAAAATATATGTATCAAGAAAATTAGGACAAATTCCTAGTTTGATGCCTCTGGCCTCGTACACACGACCGAGTTTCTCTGGATTTTTTTTTTGCCGAGGAAACCGGCCGTGTGTACATTTTTCGACGAGGAAACTGTCGAGGATCCCGTCGAGCCAAAAAGAGAGCATGTTTTCTTTTTCCTCGACGGGAATGGAGAAACTTGCCTTGTCGAGTTCCTCGACAGCCTAACAAGGAACTCAACGAGGAAAACGATGTGTTTCGCCCGTCCAGTTCCTCGGTCGTGTGTACGAGGCTTCATACACACGACCAGTTTTCCCGTCGGGAAAAACCACGGGAATCCCATCGGGAAAAATGAGAACAAGCCGGCAGTTTTTCTATGGGGAAAGCCTGCAGTGGAGCAAACACACAGCCGGGTTTCCCGACCAAAGCTCTTATGGCAGTTTTCCTGCCAGAAAAAACGGCCGTGTGTAGGGGGAAAAAGCTACCGAGCAGGTTCTCAGTTTTCCCCACGGTTTTCTTAAAGTAAACTTGTCACAAACTAAAGCTGATCATTTGACAAGGAATCACAAAAGCAGAGAATACCTTCAAATCAAAATGCTAAAACAGAAAAATCTAGAGATAAATTTGTGGCTCAAGCTATATGCAAACCTTGATTTTTGTTGTACGTTCACATTGGCCTAAACATTTCTGCTTCCCCAGCCTCTCTTTTGGTTACCCTAATATATAAAGCCTCTCTGACCAAAAGGGAGAAGGAAGGGAGGGGCTTTGGTCAATTAGTACAGGAGGCACATATAGAACTTTGGATAGGTATGGTTCTGCATCTACTAATCATTTGGTTCTACCTTAACTACTTGAGTACTAGCGCCTATAATACCACCTCATTACCATGCTATTTTTTAGTTATCAGCGCTGTGATAGTTTGACTAACAATTATTTGGTCATTCAACACTGTACCCAAAATACGTTTTATATAACAAAAAAATTGACAAAAAGTGATTTCTTATTGGGTATTTAATACCCAACGTTTTTTCATTATTATATTAAAGAAATATGAGATATACAGGAGAGGAGAGTAGTGAAAGGGTTAAAAATGATCCCACACTCATATGAATACCTTGAAAATCTAATATCTCCTACTGGTAATCCTCTACTAATACTGCAAATGAATGATTAATTAATTTGTTCCTCCTTCTTTTCTTTCTTTCATTGACAAAGTGGAGGACTCTCCAATGTAAACATTAGTGTGTTGGTCATTACAGTTTTCACAGGGTACAGAGCCGCTCAGATAGGCACGGTGTAGTTTTCTTCCCTCTCATTTATAAATACCAGTGCACCAATAAATGTCTGCCATTTCAATGTTTATAAACATATGGCGGCAGTAAAGTAGTTAGGGTTAATTCCGCGTATACTTTATTTTAATGTTTTGACTGAAGCTGGACTTTAAAAATGCTCTGAAACAGCCTTCTACATTGCTGCATACTGTGCATAGTTACTCAAAATGACCACCCTTAAGTTGGTATTTCAAATGTAGTATTAATTCAGATACTGAGGATTCATTTATTTTAGCTCAGTTCAATCAAAGTTAAATAAAACAATAGGCAGAATTGAGTAGAACAAATCTGCATTAGATCTGCAGGGGACTACGCCTATTGTACCAAAATATATTACAGCACTTTCTAGTTAACATAACAATAACTGCATTTTATATAACCACAAATTTAAGTGCAAACTCTTCAACAGCCAAAGGCTTTATTTATTAGGAATTCTTAAAGCAGTCATAAAAAGGGTGAGATGGTTACACTTAGCCCATATAACTCTACTCTATGTGGGGATTTAGTAAAGGAGTAAAGCATAATCACTTTGTAAGAGAATTTTCACTTAGCTTATGAAAAAGGGTATACTGTTTAAAGTAAAAAGCCTACCTTTTTTAATGTATTTTTTTAATTTTTGGTATTAGGTATTCTTTGTGAAGTGACATTTCGCAACACTCAACAAGGCAAAAATAAAATTCCTTTACAAAGTGAAAATACACTTTGCAACGTGAACATGCTCCATACATTTAGTAAATCGGCCACAGTTTATATAGCTGCTTTAACTAATCTGTCAACTGCTGTAGTTAAAGAAGTCTTTCCAAAGGCCAGGTTGTCTTGGGGCTAATTGGCCGTATGAAATTAACATGTTTGCCTGTGTAAAAAAAAAAAAAACATTTCTTTAGCCTGCGTGTAATACTTCTAGATGACGATTCAATATTTTTCAAAGCCTCTAATTGCTTTTATAGTTACTTATCTTTATGAATTCTGTTGTAGGCTGACGTGTTTTGCATCCAAGCAGTATCATTGGGAGAACTCCAGAAAATCCAAATTACCCAGGATGAAATTAAAGAGGGTATTGTATGAGCTTAAAAAAACAAACTATAATTTGTGAGTACTAATGATGCTAAACGCTGTTAGTTTAATAATGTTAGAACGGTGTCTTTTAATGGAATTCTCTGTTTTCTGTCCAAGGATTATTCTACTGAGGTCAGTAATAGCTGCTACACACAATGAGATTATCGAACAATTGATCTTTCATTTTTTTGTAGGCTAGTCTCATATCGAAAATGAAGCGTTTAATAAAGTTACGAAAATTCTCGTTGTTTTTTTTATATATTTTTTTTGGGGAATATTTTTTATAGCAAAAGGTAAATAATATTGCTTTTATTTCAAAATTGTTGCTCTTTTTTTGTTTATAGCGCAAAAAATAAAAACCGCAGAGGTGATCAAATGTCACCAAAAGAAAGCTCTATCTGTGGGAAAAAAAGGACGTCAATTTTGTTTGGGTACAATGTCGCATGACCACACAATTGTTAAAACAACGCAGTGCCGATTCGCAAAGAAATGGCCCGATGGCCAATTGTTCCGGGTCTGAAATGGTTAAAAAGCAGTATTTTTCATTTGATTTTCTGATTGTGTGTGAGAGCCATTCGGGTAAAGGAGTATATTTTGCATTTTAAGCACTAATTATAATTAAACTAATGGAAGGAAACACATTATAACATCAACAAATACAAAAATAATGTTAGCAAAAGTACCACTGCCCCTTTTTAATATAGTCGCAAGTTATTATTGTATAACTCAAAAATTTAGTCTAAATTATGAAAAGGTCTCAAAACAGCTTTTAACACATATTACTTTTCAATCTAGGCAAAGGCTGGTTCTTGGACAAAGTATTTGTGCGATATACTGTGGATGGAGATGATTACCAGGTTTTGTTTCCATGCAGCAGGTAGATACTGTTTTGTAAAGCATGTGGGACTACCGGTGGAATGTGGCCTGGGATTTTACACTTTCCGATTAGGGCGGTTTTAGGTAATATTAGTTAAATTTAATTAAATGAGAAGTTGAGTCAAAGCTCTTCCAAACCTTATTTTTATTTATTTTTTTAATTTTAGAGAATACGTAAGAAGTACAAAAAACGTTCACAACTTTAGCAAGCTGTGCTTTAACAGCTTACTATCAGGATAAGGCAGAGGGGACATTGTTCTTAAGCATAGAGGGCCGGATTCAGAAAAGAGATACGACGGCGTATCCCCTGATACGCCATCGTATCTCTGAGTGCGGGAGGTCGTATCTATGCGCCTGATTCAGAGAATCAGTTACGCATAGATATCCCTAAGATCCGACAGGTGTAAGTGTCTTACACCGTCGTATCTTAGGCTGCATTTTCTGGCTGGCCGCTAGGTGGCGCTTCCGTATGTTTACGCGAGGAATATGCAAATTAGTATTTACGC
Organism: Rana temporaria; assembly: GCF_905171775.1. Classification (NCBI taxonomy): domain Eukaryota; kingdom Metazoa; phylum Chordata; class Amphibia; order Anura; family Ranidae; genus Rana; species Rana temporaria. The sequence goes on from NC_053493.1 coordinate 322,052,702, forward strand.
CGATTCAGAAACGAACGACCGCCCGGCGCTTTTTTTTACGTCGTTTGTAAAGTTACCCCTGCTATATGAGGGGTATGTGCGACGTATCCTATGTTAAGTATGGCCGTCGTTCCCACATCAAATTTTGAAAATTTTACGTCGTTTGCGTAAGTCGTTCGCAAATAGGGCTGGACGTCATTTACATTCATGTCGATTCCAATACGTCCTTGCGGCATACTTTGGCGCAATGCACACTGGGATATTTTACAGACGGCGCATGCGCCATTCAAAAAAAACATAAAAAACGCGGGGTCAAGTCAAATTTAAATACAACACGCCCCCAACATCCCCATTTGAATTACGCGGCCTTACGCCGCAACACATACGTCACGCCGCCGTAAATAAGGGCGCAAGTTCTTTCTGAATACAGGACTTGCGCCCAAAGTTACAGCGGCGTAACGTATCGGAGATACGTTACGCCGGTATAAAGATACGCTCAGGTATCTGAATCCGGCCCTATGTTTATAGAGAAAGAATACATGCATTTTCAATGTGATATGGTAAATATCCACATAGGGTGGAGTGTAAATTACTGTTTCATTTAGAGTGGCGGATCTTGTATTCCTTTTCAGGTGATATCCCACCCCTGTGCATTTTAACAACTTTCTATTCTACATGATATGCATGTGATCTATTAGGCAGCACTTCTACTGGTAGCACCAAGGTTGTTGGTTTAATTCCCAACTACGGCACTACCTGCCTGGAGTTTTAATGTTCTCCTTGTGCTTGTGTGGGTTTCCTCAGGGTACTCTGATTTCCCTCCACACACCAAAGACATGCTGGTAGGTTGTTGTAAACCCTTACAGACCAGACCACTTTTACCTACAGGTAAGCCTAGCTTAAGGCTTACCTGTAGGTGCAAGAAATATCTCCTAAACCTACACGGTTTAGGAGATATTTGCAAAAAAGACGGCCATACACAATGGCGCAGGCGCACTGAGTGTGCCGTTTCTGAAGGCGATCGTGCCGTGACTGGCGACTCCCACGCGCATTTACGGGAGTGACATCATCGTGGCTATGGCCAGTCATAGTGCCGGAGCCGTGATACCCGGAAGTCACTCCGGGAGAGATGGGGGCGAAGGAGGAGGGGAACGAAGACTGCTGTGGGGGCTTCGATCCCCAGTAAGTAATTCATAATGAGCTAGTATGCTATGCATACTAGCTCATTATGCCTTCGTCTTGCAGGATTTTTTTTTTTTTGTAGAGAGTTTACTTCCTCTTTAACTGATTGCTGTCTAAATTGGCACTAGTATGTGTATGTATTAATGTGAGTTATGGGCCTTAGATTGTAGGTTCCTTGGGGACAGGGACTGATGTGAATGTACGATATATATGTAAACATACATTATTGGCACTATATACAGTAAATACTTGTAATAAATAAAAATAGTTATTTTTCTTTCTCTGTCTTGCTAATAAAATAATAATTGATTTATTTTTTTCATTACGTAAAGTTCCCCAAGTTTCCAGTGTGCCTGATAGCACCAGGTTAACATAGCTGCTTGGGGAAATGATCCAAATATTTAGTGTCAGTTTGAGGAGATATGTGACTTGGCTTGTCAGTTTAGTATCAGCGTTGTTTTACTGCGTGGGGCAGAGAAATAGCACAACAAATCTAATTATACTGACATTTGTACCATTTTTCTACAAGATTGTCATATGACAACATGAATTTTAATTTTACTGTTATGACTGCAGTGTAGTGAACTACTGCATGTCTCGTTGTTTTAGATTAATACTTTTATTACTGTCTGCAAAAAAATCATAATAATAATAATAATAATTGATAGCACCAGCTACACATTCGCCTTGCTGAGTCTCCTGCATATGAAAAAAGACTTGAAGTCAGTGGGTTATATTTAGATGTTAAATGGTCAATTGAAGGCGTTTCTTAACTGCTGTCAGGGTTTGTGAGACGCATCGCGAAAGATGTAAACCTAATGAAGTCAGCCGCGTTCAATGTAAAACTTCTTGTCAGAAGGAATTTATTCAACACTAAGCTGAGGACTTTAATTCCAGGACAGAAAAAATTGCATCATATTTTCTTGCCCAAGGCAACTGAGGGACACTGATTGATAGTAGAGGAAAACACAAAATTACATTGCAGAACATGCAGATTTGCACTTCTAGGAAAGGGGAACTGATCAACTGTCACTATTTCAAATCACTTTTGCCCAGAGTACAGGGAATACAATGAGAGGTTTGTAACTTGATTATGGTAATGTAGACTTCAAAAGATTCTTTACATTATAAACACAATGTTGATCATTTATAAACTAGAAATATGGATCGGAGGTCTCTCAGTGCTGTGCCTCCATATTTTTTGAGTGGTTATGTCATGGTAGCCGTACAAACCCAGATTTTTTAATGTGATCAGTAATTGCATATTAAATATTGTTTTTCAAATCAATATTAGTGCTACATTTGTCTGAATCAGTCTGGTTGCTTTTAATACCAGAACATGATCACATACTGTTGACTCTCTTTAAAAATAACATTTTGTACTTTGACGAAAACAAACAGATATCGACAATTTCGTGTTAAAGTTAATGGCATTGATGCTGGAACAAATGATCCCCTGAGTGATTGAATGAATGACTTGTATAGCGCTACACATGCAAACTGAATCGCCTCTAGGCGCTTTTTGCAGCCAGTGTCTTCCTGGCTGGTGCGGTCATTTACCCCGTAGGATCTTGACGCGCTTGGGACACACAGTCATATACATATATACTGGGACAATTTGGCCAGGATCCAATTAACCTACCAGCATGTCTTTGATGAAACACATTTTATTTTTTACCCCCTCCATCAACTTTTTAAACATATAAAGCACTATCATCTTTCCTTAAACAAACAACAAACATTGTTTCATTTTGCATTTCTTCTAAATGCAGGAGCAAAAGAAGAAACATTGGCATTACCAATAACCTTCCAAAAATTAATTTCTTGCCACAATTAACTGTCAATTTTTTTTTCTTTCCATTTGAGCAATTGCCAGAAAAACTCATAGTTTACAATTTTGAGAGAAATATAAGCTTCAAAACTTAGCTGTCTTAAAAAAAAAAAGAAGACTCTTAGACCTTGTACACACGACCGAGTAACTCGTCGGGCGAAACACATCATTTTCCTTGTCGAGTTCCTTGTTAGGCTTGTTGAGGAACTTGACAAGCTTGCTTTGCGTATACACAGTCAAGACAAAATCTCCTCGTTCTCAAACGCGGTGACTACAACACATAGGACGGCAGGGGAAGTTCGATTCCACTTGCACAACTCTTGGGGCTGCTTTTGCTAATCTCATGTGTTTGCGTGTTAAGTAAAAGTTTGGTAAGAGACTATTTGCACTTTTCACTCTGTTACAGCTTTAAAAATGTGTTCTCTCCATTACAAATGCTACTTTTACTCCCGTCTCATACTTTATTATGAGCAAGAGCGGGTTCCTTATCATAAACACGCTCGAGTTTCTCGTCGGAAACTAGCCCGACGAGGAACTCGACTAGCCAATTTGACTCCCGTCGAGGAAAAAGAGAACTTGCTCTCTTTTTGGCTCGACGAGTTCCTCGACAGTTTCCTCAATGAAAAATGTACACACAACCAGTTTCCTCGGCAAAAAAACTCTCCCACCAAGTTTCTCGATGGATTCTGCCGAGGAAACTGGTCATGTGTACGAGGCCTTAGGAGTCGATTTATTAAAACCGGAGAGTGCAAAATCTGGTGCAGCTGTGCATGGTAGTCAATCGGCTTCTAACTTCAGCTTGTTCAATTAAAAAAGACGTTCGGGATAAAAAAAAAAAAAACATTTATACTCAACTAGGCGCTCGCTGGCTCTGCAATGAGAACTAAGTGATAAAACACTGGTAATCACTCAGTTGTCCCCCTCCTATCTGAGCAAAGAGCCTTGATTGTCTGTATCTCTGCTTTCCCTTCCAGCACTTACTGGAGCTCTGGTCTGTGGAGGGGCGTGAGGGGCTGGCTCAGGCTCTCAGCGGATCACTAAGAGGCTGAGCCAGGTGCAGATCAAAGCATCTGGGTGGATCCTAACCATATGGTTGGGATCTTTTCTGAACCTGGACTAACTTAGTGATGTCAGCCTAAAGTGCTGCAATCTCACCTGGCATTGCGTACAAGAAGCTGTGTGTGATTTAACCAGTTAGCATGTACCTTATCATGGGCGTCCGCTCCATAGGGCAAGGGAGGGCGCTTGCCCCCCTAGAAACCAGTGCCATGATCCTCGGGGAGAAAAACAGCGGGCAGGATCGGCAAATCCAATTAGAGCCGTTCTCTCTCTCTTCTAGCTTCAGCTGACAGGGTGAGGGGGCGATCGGGAAGATATACAGTACAGCCAGCCCGTGGCTCTCCTCTCCCTGTCACAGCGCTGCTGCCGAGTTCTCTGGTAAATGGAGCAGCGGTGCTGTGACAGGTAGAGGAGAGCCGCGTGCTGGCTGTACTGTATATCTCCCCGATCGCCCCCTCCCCCTCTCTGTCAGCTGGAGCTAAAATAGAGAGAGAGCAGCTCTAATTGGATTTGCCGTGCCGCCGCCTTGCTTCCTGCTTTCCTCGACATGATTGGCCACAGCCTCTCCCTGTCACAGCGCCGCTGCCGAGTTCTCTGGTAAACGGAGCAGCGGCACTGTGACAGGGAGAGGAGAGCCGCAGGCTGGCTGTACTGTATATCTCCCCCGATCGCCCCCCTCTCTGTCAGCTGGAGCTAGAACAGAGAGAGAGCAGCTCTAATTGGATTCGCCTTGCCGCCGCCTTGCTTCCTGCTTTCCTCGCCATGATTGGCCACATGAGGGCCAATCAGAAGATTCTGGGGACTGGGGGCATCATGGGAAATGTAGTCCCTTAAGATTGGCGGCCCCAGCGTGTCCACAGACACCATACTAAAGCCCCCAGCATGCAAGCACTCTGCTGGGGGGTTACAAGAGGAAAAAAGAGAATACTGTGCTCATACTGGGGGCAGCCAGAGAGAAAGAGCCACAATTTCCCGGCACAACCAGAGAGCCATGCTGTACCCACACAACCAGAGAGCCACGCTGTACCCGCACCACCAGAGAGCCACGCTGTACCCGCATCAACCAGAGAGCCACGCTGTACCCAAACCAACCAGAGAGCCACGATGTACCCGCACCAACCAGAGAGCCACGATGTACCCGCACCAACCAGAGAGCCACACAGTACCCGCACCAACCAGAGAGGGTCTGGTAAGAGGGCCTGTTGGCCATTATCCATTACTGTTCCTAGGGACTGAGCCATTAGGAAGTGTCTTACCTGATTTGCTTCCATCTATGCTGGGGGCAATTATTGCAGAAAATTACACCAAATGCTGGGAGTTTTTAGTGCGAAAACTGACACCAGTGCTGACGATCATTATTATTTACACTGGTACAGATGCTGAAGTTTTTATTCTAGAAATCTGTACTGATGTGGGGGGCTATTGTTGTTGCTACTGACACCAATGCTGGTAATTTTTATTGCGGAAACTGACAGCAAAGCTTGAGATTGTTATTGCAGAAACTGGCACTGATCCTGGGGGTTGTTATTTCCTTGGGGGGGGGAGCTCCATTTTTTATGATATTGTTATTCAAAGTTGTTAGTTGTTTGATAGTTGCATCAGGTTTCTCAAACCTTTTCATGCCTGCGCTTTATGTGATAATGACAAAGCCCCTCCCCTTCATGACATTGTCAAAAAGGTACCGAGCATGGATGACCTTAAAATTATGCCCCCCCCCCCCCTAAAAAAAAGTTCAGCGGACGCCCATGTACCTTATGGTTACATTTTGGCTGGACTTATGCTTTAAATTAATGTCAGTTCTGTAATAATATCTATAATAAAGTAGCTGTAAGTTTTAACTGCATTCCATGTTTAATAAGGACTGTGAACTATTTCATTGTAGTTTATGAATACTGTTAATGTATGCAAACAGATATGTTTTTTTCAGGATTTTGTTGTGTTGCCAGCTCTCAGAAAACACTTTGATTTTCTCTTGATCAAATGTTGAAACCCATTGTTTTGCAGAGAGATGCATTGCTGTATGCTGTCTTTTCATATTTTAATCTGTTAAATCTGTAGTGCTTGGATTATTTATTTCTATGTGTTCTTACTTAGATGGTTTGATGTGAACCGAGAGGATGGGAAAACTGAAAGAACTCTGATTTCCAATGGTAAGTAACTTTATTATTGCACACACAAAAGAAAAGAATTCTCATGGTTTCATGTACTCCAGAGGTTTCTAACATGCAACAACTCTGTATACTTTTATGCTCTGATCAACTAACTTATAGGGAAAAATCTTATACCTATGATGAGCTTTTGAAAATCCAAACTGTGTAAAATAATACTAGAGAATAAAATAAAAAGGCTTATTGGTTCAAATGAACAACATGGATACTTTATGTTTACCACACTTGTTAAACATCTTGGGCCGGATTCAGATAGATTTGTCTATCTATCTGCTGGCGTAACGTATCTGCGATACGTTACGCCGCCGTAAATTAGGGCGCAAGTTCCGTATTCAGAAAGGACTTGCGCCCTATGTTACTGCGGCGTAACGTATGTTGTCCGGCGTAAGCCTGCCTAATTCAAATGTGTTTGATGTGGGCGTGTTTTATTCAAATTCACTTTAACCCCACGTATTTTATGCGCATGCTAGAAATTACGCCGCAAAGCCTCATTGGTTTCGACGTGAACGTAACTTACGCAAAGCCCTATTCGCAAACGACTTACGCAAACGACGTAAAATTTTAAAAACTCGCCGCGGGAACGACGTCCATACTTAACATTAGCTACGCCTCATATAGCAGGGGTAACTTTACGCTGGAAAAAGCCTAACGTAAACAACGTAAAAAAATGCGCCGGCCAGACGTACGTTTCTGAATCGGCGTAAATACCTAATTAGTATATTCCTCGCGTAACTATACAGAAGCGCAACCTAGCGGACAGCGTAAATATGCAGCCTAAGATACGACGAAGTGTCTTACACCGGTCGGATCTTAGGGAAATCTATGCGTAACTGATTCTCTGAATCAGTCGCATAGATACGACGGCCCGCACTCAGAGATACGACGGCGTATCTGGAGATACCACGGCGTATCCGGAGATACGCCGTCGTATCTCGTTTCTGAATCCGGGCCCGAGACTTCATATAGGCGTTCTTTATAAGTGATTATGGATGATTGCTTCTGGTGGGGGGTGGGGGGGGGCAGTGAGGGGTTTGTAACTGGATACTAAACAGATTTAAAGCAGGTTCTGCCCAAGTTAAGGAGACATGGAGCAAGGTGCAAGCTGGGTAAAAAAATATTTGGTGGGAGGCTCATCTCAATCTCCTTCTGTCCTTTTTGGCCTTTTACTGTAAGTCTCAGGGCAGGCAGCAGAAGAAATCGATGAATAAAGTCTTAAAGCCATTAGCTATCTAACCTTCCTCATAGCTAGGCCCTAGATTTCAAAGCATCACTTGCCAACATGTACCCCACCATTTCCAGTAACAACCTTCCCATGTCAGGTTTCTTTCCTCCGGTTGCTGGAGAGGAAGAAACAAGTGTCCCCAAACCACCCACATGTCCAGCAAGCTGCTTGTCACTTCAACTGGTAAAAGCAAGGCTAAAAATGTAAAAGAATTGACTACTGGGTTTTGGGAATATACCACTGCCTGAAGGTGGCCCAATATGTATTTGAGGCAGTGGCCTGTCTTGCTGCAAGCATCATGTGAGAAAGGACCTTTAGTGCAGTGGGAGAATTTGTGACCGAGAAGCCAAATTTATTAAATGAATTGGGTCTGGATCACAGAGGACTGCTAAACACCTACTGTAGATGTTAATGACAAAATGACTTTACTTCAGGCTTCAATGCAGAACAGCTTCAGGTACAATAAGGCATATTTTCTTAACCACTCGAGCACCGGACCATTTTGCTGGTCAATGACTGGGCCACTTTTTGCGATTCAGCACTGCGTCGCTTTAACTGACAATTGCGTTGTCGTGCGATGTTGCTCCCAAACAAAATTGGCGTCCTTTTTTTTCCACAAATAGCGCTTTCTTTTGGATGGTATTACATCACCTCATCAGTTTTTAATTTTTGTGCTATAAACAAAAATAGAGCGAAATTTTGAAAAAAAATGAATATTTTTTACTTTTTGCTGTAATAAATATCCCCAAAAATATATAAAAAAACTTTTTTTTCCTCAGTTTAGGTCGATACGTATTCTTCTACATATTGTTCATAAAAAAAATCACAATAAGCGTTTATTGATTGGTTTGCACAAAAGTTATTGCATCTACAAAATAGGGGATAGTTTTATGGCATTTTTAATAATATTTTTTTTACTAGTAATGGCGGCGATCTGCGATTTATATCGGTACTGCGACCTTATGGCGGACACTTCAGACACTTTTGACACATTTTTGGGACCATTGGCATTATTATAGCGATCAGTGCTATAAAAATGCATTGGTTACTGTAAAAATGTCACTGGCAGGGAAGGGGTTAACACTAGGGGGCGAGGAAGGGGTTAATTATGTTCCCTAGGTGTGTTCCTGAAGGGGGAGTGGGACTGACTAGGGGAAATGACAGATCGCTGTTCATACATTGTATGAACATGCGATCAGTAATTTCTCCCCCTGACAGGACCGGGAGCTGTGTGTTTACACACACAGCTCCCGGTTCTCTCTCTGTAACGAGCGATCGTGGGTGCCCGGCGGAGATCGCGCTCGCCTGGCACAGGCGTCGGCACTAGGGGTGAGCAGGGGGCGCGCGCATGCCCCTAGTGGCTGAAATGCAAAATCACGTAATATTACGTGATTTCGCACAGCCAAGCCGATCTGCCGTCGTAAAACTGTGGCTGGTCGGCAACTGGTTAAACTATATACAGACTGTGACGGAACCATCCCAGCACCCAGTTTTGGTGCTTCTGTCAGTATACTGCTTCCTCCAGTTTGGACATAGATACCAGATATTATAGCAGACCATACAAGACTAGCCAACATATAGCTTGTATGAGATCTGGAACTTTTATTGAACAAACTTACACAGCATATATACCCCACAGGAGGACATCCCCCACCTGATCATATTACCCTAACAATACAACCTGCACACAGGTATATAATTACCATAGCTAAACAACATCCAACATATACTAGAAACATTAGGTTGATTAAATGACTAGCCACCCAGACAATGTTACGATTATTCAGATACCCCGCTCCAAGTCAGACTTTCTTGTCCCAAAGTCACCACAATAGTTTGCTAGCAGACATACAGAACAATAGGTGAGTTAATTAGAACAATACACATATAACAGTGATCTCACCTCACCTCAGACTAGTAGGCAACAGACTATAGCAGGAGACCCCAGTAGCAGACTGTCCGGATCCTACCTACAATAGTCTATGAGGCAAAGCTCATACAATGTCTTAACATCCTGATACAGTGGAATACATTTTCCATAGATTTCTTGAGGGATATTGTGGATAAATATTACGGTCTCATTTGAAGTAATCCAAACCATATTCTCAATGTCCATTAGGTAGTTGTCAATCATTTTCTTGATCATCCTGTGACTCCAATAGACACAGGGTAACCTACACATAAGAGGGGCCTGGAGAGCTGAGACAGCGGTTTCCCAACCTCTCTAAGGTAAGCTGGGTTCCACGGCCCCCCACCCAAAGTGACTCCTGTCATATAGATACATCATATCTGCTGAGTGAGCACAAAATCCAAAATCACTGACCTGTATTCTCATAACTTTGCCTTAACACAACAGAAAACCTTATGTAAGGGTATCCAATAGAGAATATAAAAGAAGGCAAAACCAAAGCAAACAGCATGCCTTTGGCCTTGTCAGTAGCTGATTCTGCTGACAAGGCCGGTTCTTGTAATCAAACTGGCAAAATTAATATTAAAGGTGCAGTTCACATCAAATCTACTCACAGTGTTGTCAATCAAGCTAATCTTGAACCCCTTAAATGTGTTGGCTAGTTTTTGAATTGTCCCCTTGACTTTTATTGGTATATCGTTGTGTCTGGACCTCTTAGCCATTGTGCAGTGCTTTCATTTCCATTTTTGTTACATAATTGGGAAATGACAGCTCAAGTAGTTGTCTTTCTGTGGAGAGTAGCATGGAAATTGGTTGCTTGCACCATGTGGGCAATGAACATTAGATCCCCCTTAATAAAATACCCTCCCCCATCTTGAGGACATGTGGCCTTTAAAAACTCTTCATATAATTACCAATAGGTAAATGAAACTAGACAAAATGACTTAACAGAAAAAAGTGAAAAATTATATATCTATTTATGAATTGTTTAGAAACAGTGATTTATTCATTAGCCACCTAAACACATTTAAGCTGGCCAGCAGGGATCAGCCGAATTCTAATCCATCTATGGCCAGCCCTGTTCCAGAAAAGTCAATCTAATGAACCTGTCAATCGGCTGCAGGGCTGATGGGCGTATTCTGACAGCAGAGGAGTCTCCTCGGTCAAAAAAAAATAAAAAAAAAAGATGGGAGGATTTCTCCATCCACTGCACTTGTGTGAATAGGGGAACTTTTTTTCCCAATCAACCTTCTGGCTGATCAAAACAAACTGATCTATGTATTTCCAGCCTTAGGGCCCTTTTTACACGGAGCGGATTTGTATTGATCCGCCCCGTGTGTGTCTGTGCAGAGACCGCCCTGTCTTTCCTCCGCTCTCCCCTATGGGGAAACAGATGAATACGGACCGCGTGTCCGTATTCATCCGATCCGTTCCGCCAGACGGAAGAAAAATAGGGTTTTCTTCCGTCGGAAAAAGCGGATCTTTGCGGACGCGGATCGTTACGGACGTTAGCGGATGCATCGTCCGCTAACGTCTGCAATCCCATAGGGATACATTACAAGTCCGTAAACGGACTTGTAAAAAACGGTCCGTTCATCCGCCCGTGTGAAAGGGCCCTTAGGCCTTACACAATCATTTAAATATTTTTTTTATTTGTTTATATCCTTTTCCACAACAAAAAAGATGATTCTGCAAAGAGCATTATTAGTAGTCAACTTGTGAAATCACATAAATTTCTTCATCTTTCTCAGGCAATGATAAAATGGTCCACTAACAGCATTTTAAAAGAAAGTGGTTGTTATGCACAATTGAGGAGTGCATGCCTTTTGCTATTGACTAGTCTCTTTGAGGTGATGCTCCTACTAAGTTGTGTGGTGCAGAGTAGTGTTTCCTAGTGCAGGCAGAGACTACAGGCAAAAACAGTACTGTGAGCAGCAGATACATAAAAAAAAGGACCACACTACAGAGCTCTTTCTATTTGCTACCTATTGAAGTGCTTGTATACTCTCCTCACACTGGCCAATTTCTGTCAAACCCATACCTGAAGTCTATATTTTGATTATCTGGGGAAAAAATTGGGACATGGGGATGAGAGGTGGTTCAGGGAATGCGGGGTTGTGGATTTGAAGTGTTTTTCTCTACTCTGCTTTGACATTTGCCAATGCAGCAAGGTACTGTGGGGAAAAAAGCTAAAAAATGATAATATTAAACTGTTATGGCACTGACAAATTTGTCCAAAAATGAGGGCTTTAGCTTTACTTCTTTCCTTTCCTATACCTTTTAGATCTGTTGTGGATCCTACTTCCGCCATTCAATTAAGGACTATTACAGCTGGAGGGGGGGGGGGGGAAATCAGGCGTCACAGCCAAAACTATCTAAAAAGCAAATGGCATGTAAAAAAAAAAGAGAGGTCAGTTGCATATATTTGCAAAGCTACGTGGAAGCCACACTGCCTTTCTAAGGCTCCTCTGTATAGTGTGTTCCTTAGCTCTAATCTAAGAGAGCACTTATCCTGGGACAAGGATGCAGAGACACTCCAGAAACCCAGCACAACACAAAGGCACCTGGAGACCTTAAGTGTGTCCTTGCACTTAGTAACTAGCTTTTTTAAAGGAAAGTGCACTTTCCCAGCACACTTAGTATTTTATTTACTTATTTATTATTGGTATTTATATAACGTTGGCAATTTATTCAACGCTTTACAAATTTACATTTACATCAGTCCCTGCCCTCAAGAAGCTTACGCATACAGTACAAGAGCCAATATTGGCAGGAGCTAATTTACCTCCCTGGATTTCATTGGAGTGCGGAAGGAAACCGGAGTACCCAGAGGAAAAGCATGCAAGCACAAGAGAAACATGCAAACTTCAGGCAGAGTTTAGTTCAGTTCTAGTTAGGCCCTCTATGTTTTTCCATGTTCCCTCAGTCCATGTTAGATCTTCACAGAGATGGGGGTTAGGAAAGTAAACGTGCACAGTTTAGGAGATATTTACTGTATACTGCAGCGATGATGTCTGCCTGTGCTGTTTCTTCAGGAGCATGTGCCGTAACCGGCGGCTCCCGCGCGTATGCAGGTAAGTGTCACATAATGTATTAGTATGCAATGCATACTAGCACAATATGCCTTTACTTTGCAGAGAAGAACAAAGGAAGAAAAACCCATCAGGGTTTACTTCCTCTTTAACCTCCCTGGCGGTATGATTCTTTCAGAAAAAACATGCTGAAAGCGGTACCATTATTTGCAAGGAAATTTGGCGTTTTATATTGTAGGTCTGTCATTTTTAGAAATAACTCACTTAAATCTGACCAAACAAGCTTCTAATAGGCATCCCGGGTATGACATTTTTTTAAAAACAAAATTATAAATTATAATATAATAAATAATTATAAATAATTATAACAAATAATAATATAATTATAATAAAAATTATTCAATAATGTAATCAAATCAAAATCACTGAAATTTGCTCAGTTGCAGAATTGTTGCTGTCATAATTTTTTTTTTTTATGACGAATTTCCCCACAAATCGCTATCGCACAATTCTGCAAGTGATTATAATTTATTATCGCTGTTTTTTAGCTGATCTAAAACTATTTTTGACATAAAGGGACACTTTTGGTTGCTACGGACAATCTACAGTTTGCAGGGAGAAAGAAACGTTTTTATTATATAAAATGACATGCAGGGCACTGGACAGACCACTAGGGACAAGGGGGGTGTGTTTTTTTTACATACAGTACTGTAATCTATAAGATTACAGTATACTGTATGTATAGTGTTTGTTTACTTTTTTGAATTTGGCGCCGTTCTCCGTCCCCGTGCGTCGTAACGTCGCAGGGAACGGAGATCGGCGTCACACGGAGGCACTGTGTGAATCGAGCGAGGTCCTGCTCGCTCACACAGCGCGGTGGCATCGCTGGATCCAGGGACAAGGTAAGTAAAACTCCCTGTACATCCAGCGAGGCGAGCCCGAGTCTGACTCGGGGTTACCAATCCTTGCCCAAAAATCTCACCCCGAGTCAGACTCGGGAACACCGCCCAGGAGGTTAAGGATTTAAGGCAATTTCAGGTTTTTATTGCTGTCTGTGTCCTAATTAACAATGGTACTGGGAATGAACCCAGGGGTAAATGCAACATTTTGGATTTTTCCAAAAAGATCAACATGGAAGTGTAGGTCTACTTGTGCAGTCATATTTGAGAAAACCCCATATTTCTATGTGTTCCCATTCACACGGCATTCCTAAGAACTAAAAAATAAAACTGATATTGAAAATCTGCTAGCAAAGTACAGACAGAGTTTTTTTTTATGGCAAACACAGTTCCCCAGCCCCCTTGTAAACACAGAGAACTAGTAGGAATTAACAGTGCTAGATTTACCAGAATGGAGCATCTAAAAAAAAGTAAGCTGCAATTTTCAAATATATTTTTAAAACTTTTGCTATGTAAATGGAGACATATATCAAATATATAGTAGGTGTTATCCCAATTTGGCAGAAAAAGTAGAAATACCCTTTAAAGGCATCTACCAAGCATGTAATTCAAGGGATTGGTGTTTTCCCATGTTACCCCATAAATCATAATAAAATTAAAAGGTGGACCCTCTCCTTGCTTTCTGTATTTGTCAAGGTTTGTCTTTCGTTTTTTTTTTTTTTGTTGTTGTTGTTTTTTTTGGGGGATTGGTACATATGGGAATGCCCAGCTGTCTTTGCCTCCTTTTTTAGACATACCCTTGCATATTATCCATGAAAATGTACAGAATTTTCAAAATTCACCCCCTCCCTATAAACTCTATTGGGTTTCAGAAATAAATTTAAAATTTTCATACCCTATGAATTGAACACAGACACATAGATCATCCTTAATGGCCATTATGACCAGTTTTCCAGTTTACTTTTTTCCATATTAAATTATATATTGAATTCTATATTTGACATGATTATTAAGTGAAACTAGGAGCATTACTGATGGGCATTTATGTGTGTATTTGTAGTGGACAGTTGATCAGTGAACCCCAAGTGAAAAAAAAAAATGAAAAAACATAGAATACAAACACACTGATTAGTGTTTCTTAGTCATTGCTCCACTACAAGGGGACAAATTGGTGTTTCATAGAAAACTGAGAGGAGAGAATGGCTTGATGATTCAGCTCTCTAATGATAATGTAAAGTGTTGTGAATTCTCAGCTCATTACCATCTTATTATTCATTTGGAGAACTGACTGATGATTAATTTTATCCTTTTCATTTGCAGAAATGGAAAATCCGGAAGAGGACACTGAAGGTAAGAAACGCAGCAGCCCAGAGGAGATAATCAAACATTATGAATCAGCATATGGAAAGTCATTTTGAAGTGAAGAATAAAACACACACATCACTTCGAAGGAAAGCACAGAGCTAACATGTGTACATTAATGAAATCCTGTAATATGATGGAAATGTCTAACTACAGGCCTGAAAATAATTGAAAATATTCTACTCAAATTAAGAATCTTGTATTATTCCCCCAATGGCTCCTTCAAAGAGGATTTTAAGACTCCTCGAGGGAGATTTACTAAAACTGGTGCACTCAGAATTTAGTGCAGCTGTGCTTGGTAGCCAATCCGCTTCTAACATCAACTTGTTCAATTAAGCTTTGATAATAAAACCTGGAAGGCGATTGGTTTCTATGCACAGCTGTACCAGATTATTGCATGCCTCAATTTTGGAAAAAAAATTCTGTTAATAGGATTATCCTGCTGTCAACAAAAAGGGGGGGAAATTCCAAGTCCCAATCCCCTTCCCCCCCCCTTTTTGTTGACATATAGCTAGGGATGGAGACAATTGACCTTATCAGGTCACCGACCTCATATAAAGTCCCAACTGTTCTCCTTTTTCTTAAAGATGATTCCGCTGTAACGTGCCTAATTTACAATGTTGCTGAGGAGTAAAGCTCAACTGATGCCTGTACAGGTGTGAGTGTGTGTGTGTGTGTGGGAGGGGGGGGGGGGTTTGCGCATTTTTGCATGTAGCATTTAGGGCAAGTACATGACCCCTTTTTTTTTAATCGCACAGCAAAAAATAAACAAAGTACAATGAGACCATGCATTTTGGTGCACAGTTTTGTACATGCATTAGCAGGGTGCATTGTGGTGCACAACCGCACGCCTGCAAAAGGGATACACATTTTTTGTGTGTTTCACGAATGTGCACAATTTTGTGTGTGTTCCCGCAATGCACAAATGTTAACCTAGCCTTATTATGGAACAGATTATTATATTATTATTATTATTGCTATCATTATTATCATTATTATTACTGTGTTCTGTAATAGAACAAACCAAGTGGCTTACCATTATGCTTAAAAATAATAATGTGAATAAAGCACTATAGAGAATTTATCTCAATCTGTCTAAGCCAATATTTTAATTTCTTAGACCTTTAGTGACTGGCATAGTATCAGTTATTGCATTATTATCCATATATGAAAATAATCATGGTGCTTACCTTAACAATAGACTTGTTCAATTTCTGCTGTGGGAAAGATATTGAGAAGTTGTTGAGGGACCACATATATGAGGGACCATGGGTAACAAAAAAAGGCAATATTCAAAATAGAATTATGAAAGACAAAAATTAAATGTACTTCCCTTTTATCAGAGGGTAAGTTGGAACCTCGACAGAGATAGCTGTGAAAGAAATATTTTTAATCCTTATATACTGTTTAAGTTAGGGGCTAGTGGTATGGAAAATGGGCTTGAAAACTGCATATAAAAGTTGTGAATGATTATTTATACTCGGAAATATTATAAACTGTATACTCAAAGGTTCTGGATAACTGGTTTAAAAATAATAATTGGAAAAATGTTGGAAGGAAAAGCAGGCTTCTGTTTTTTTCAGATAACAAAGCTATGTAGTGTAGTACAGTGCATAGAAGATGGCTACTATTTACTAATTTAGATAGTGGGCAAATGTCTATCAATGTGTACATACCTGTTTTTTAAAGCTAGAAATATGCATGCAACTTACAATTACAGATGGGATGAAGATTCCATAATGAAAAAATATGTTTATACCCCTAAAGCTGAATTCAATGTATTTTCTTTTGTATAGTTACATTGATCCAGCTTGGACCAACAAAAGTATGCCTATTCCATTTCTAGCCAATCCATGTGGAAGTATAGAATCATTGTAGTGGTCTACGTTACTACAATGACCCTCAATATCTTCTGGGTCCCATGCTGAGCAGCTGCCTTGCTGCATAGTAACCACAGGAGGTCATTGAGAAAAATGCAAGGCGTCCTCAGAACGGTGCCTGTGCTGAGCAGGTGACTAGCTGTGGTTATTATGCAGCAGGGCAGTATGGCATGCACGACATGGACCATAAAGACAGTAGCAGATACTACAGTGATTCTCCTCCTCCACAAGGATCAGCCAGGTATCAAATATGCATACTTATGCTGGTCCACGCTGTGTGACTAGACTGACGTTTAACATAGGAGTCTAAGGAAGGGGTGCCCGGCTTTGAAAAATCGGTGCTCACCGGCCGTAGGTCCCCTGTGTGCCATGTGTGCCAAGTTTGGGGTCCAGGGGACCAAGGGGTAGGCCGGTACCGGGTCCCCAAATTCACCAGGGAAATTACAGTTTAACATGGGAGTCTATGGAAGGGGTGCCCGGCTTTGAAAAATCAGTGCTCCCCGGTCATGGGTCCTCCGGACAACAAACTTTGCACACTTGTAGAGGAAGAGTGGGGCTACATATGCTACTTTGGGATCCAAGGGACCTACGACTGGCCGGGATCAGGCGCACAAAGTTGAAGATGGACACAGACTCGAGTATAAGCCGACAGGGGCATTTTCAGCACAAAAAAAATGTGCTGAAAATTTCGGCTTATACTCGAGTATATACGGTAACCATAAAAAATAAAAAAAATAACAAGATAAAATCAGCTGCTACATGCATTGCCAATCTGCAACATCTAAAGCTTGTGATGTGTTTCCTTTATATTGAAAGCCATTTTAGATAGTGGGTGAAAGTGTTAAAATGTCTGTCAGCTTTTTAATACTGCTTTTGTCCCAGTTGGAAGATTTATGCCTTGTACACACGATCGGAATTTCCGATGGAAAAAGAGAAAAAGAGAAAAATATTTTTTTCATCAGAAATACCGGGGGGAATTCTGTCGGAGTTTAGATATAGAACATGTTCTATTTTACTGTGATTTGGCATGTGTACGGGGCATTAGTCTTTTATTTGCCCTGTAGAACATTGTCACTGGAACTAAAAATTATAAGGAAATTCAAATCCAAACAGGAAGTGAGGGCCACAATGGATTAAGTAAATGGGGCCTAGTCAAGAAAGCTGCTTTGGCCCTCCTCAGCAAAAACCCTTTAAGCCCTATAAGTGACATTTGTAATGATAGCATTAGAACCAGAAAAGCAACCCAATTTGCAGTATCTGTACAGACATGGACCCAGTCAGACACCAACTGCCTACAAGCACTGTAAGGTGACAGACTGGTGAACAGCGTTTACCAACTGCACTAACTCCCTAGTTTACTGCAGGAGCATGAAAGTTGTAGCTCTTCCCCTTGGACATCCACCAGACCCTAAGCTCCTACCTGGTTTGTCTTGGGGATAATCCTGCTTTGGTGTGAGGGAGTATTTCAGTTGGGAGACCTGTTGTGGTGGAAACTGTTTAAGAGGTTTTGCTTTTGCTTTGGAAATGCAAATGCAAATTGGAAATGTCCGCAACAATACACAGACACAAAAAAATAGACAAGGGTGTTTAACTGGTCCATCTTTTATCCAATTCTAAGGGAAAAAAGTGTTGGCTTTAGATACATTTAAATTAAAGTGGGAAGAAATTCAAGAGAGATATCAGTTTATCCAGAACTCATGAGATCATTTATACTATAATCATTATTAGTATTAATTATTAATTTATTACCATTATTATTGCCATTATGTTTTATATTAAAGCAAACATTTCTTTATTTCTCTGCCTATGTCATAGACAAAATGTGGACAATGCACATTAAAACAGCAACTGATTCCTCAAGAAATAATGCTTTGAAAGTAACTTTTATCATTTATGGGTCTGAAGGAAAAACTAGAGAAATTCAACTTGTGCAACCTGATCTAAAAAGGGAGTGTTTCCTTCCTGGCTTTGAGGATGGATTCTTTGTAAGTAAACCCAATGTTTCAAAAACAAATCAATCATTAAAATGTTCATCGCTATTTTACACTAGTGATATACATCATAAAAGTTGTGATTCTATATGAAATTATTTTACCATAAGTGTTGCCTGTGTTGGACTATCGTGTTTTTTTTGCATAGGCTAGTAAATTAAAGAATAGGCCCCAATAGTTGATGGTACCTGCATATACAATTATGGTTTAAGGTACTTTGATAAGTTAGGTCTATTGTATTAGAAGTTTATTCATTTATTTAATAATATTTCTGCAGTTTCCTGGGCACTGTGCTGCTAGCAGTAGCTTAGTAGCAATCTACCTGTATGAGTATTACCTTTGCGGAACCGTATCATTCTTCATCATGTATCTGACACAACCTTGTCCTGCATTCGGTGCAGCTTCATTGTGCATCCAGTGCCTCTTCATTAGGTTTCAAATTTCATCACTTGCCTCATTAAGTTGTATCCATCATCTAGCAATCTTCATACTTTTTTTGATAAATGTTCATCCAAAAACCTTATCCTTAATCTGATAAAATTTAAAGTGTTACAAAACCCACAACAGTAAAATCATTATGTATATGCAGTAAAGCATGCTTGTTATACTCACTGTGGAACCCAAGGGGTTAATCCTCTGCATTATGTAAAAAGGCTGTTTGATCCTGTCCTCTCTAATCCTCCCCTTCTTTTACTCTCCCCAATCCATCTGCTGATAGAACAGAGCCCTAGAAGGCACTCTGCTCATGCTCAGTTTGGTGTTTTTCATGCTAGAATTTTTTATTTTTTTTGGAGAGTGCATGTGATCAGCACAGGGCCAATGGGCATTGTCCACATAGAAAGTCAGAGGTCATGCAGCCTCATAGGACAGTCAGAAGAGAATGAAAACTCCTTCTTGAAGCTTTAAACAGTGCTTGGCCAGACACTGATAGAAGTCAAAAGACTGCTATATACTGGTGATGAGAAAAGGTATTTTGCAGTTTAATTTCCATGTTACATAGTTACATAGTTAGTCAGGTTGAAAAAAGACACAAGTCAATCCAGTTCAACCATAAAAGAATAAATAAATAAAATAAAAAATATCGTACAATCCAATATACCCAATTCTATACCCACAGTTGATCCAGAGGATGGCAAAAAACCCAATCAGAGCATGATCCAATTTGCTACAGCAGGGGACAAAATTCCTTCCTGATCCCCCGAGAGGCAATCAGATTTTCCCTGGATCAACTTTACCTATAAATGTTAGCACTCAGTTATATTATGTACATTTAGGAAATTATCCAGGCCTTTCTTTAAGGGGTTGTAAAAGTTATTTTTTTATTTTTAAGAAGGTTACTTTAAGCTAGTGCATTGTTGGTTCACTTACCTTGTCCTTCGATTTCCCTTCTAAATGTTTTTTTTCTTTGTTTTCTTTGTCTGAATTTCTCACTTCCTGTTCCTCCTCAATAAGCTGTTCAGTATGCTGTTCTAAATGACTTTCCACTGCTCAGATGATGGAAAGCTTACTGAGGAGAAACAGGTAAGTGAACCAACAATGCACTAGCTTAAAGGAACTAATTTAGAAAATAAAAGACGAACCTTTACAACCCCTTTAAAGCAATCTACTGAGCTGGCCAGAACCACCTCTGGAGGGAGTCTGTTCCACATTAAAAAGAGTGCCCCCTTTTCTTTTGTGTTGACTGTAAAGTGAATAACTCAACACCAAGTTCACTATATGACCCCCTTATATATTTGTACATGTGGATCATATCTCCCCTTATTCTCCTCTTCTCAAGAGTGAATACATTCAGTTCCTCTAATCTTTCCTCATATTTGAGCTCTTCCATGCCTCTTATCAGTTTGGTTGCCCTTCTCTGCACTTTCTCCAGTTCTCCAATATCCTTTTTGAGAACTGGTGCCCAAAACTGAACTGCATATTCCAGATGAGGTCTTACTAATGATTTGAACAGGGGAAAAAATATATCTCTCTTAATACAAGAAAGGACTTTGCTTGCTTTGGAAACTGCAGCTTGACATTGCATGCCATTATTGAGCTTATGATCTACCAAAAACCCACAAATCCTTCTTCACTATGGATATCCCCAGTTGTACTCCCCCTAGTATGTATGATGCGTGCATATTCTTAGCCCCCAAGTCCATAACTTTACATGTATCCATATTAAACCTCATCTTCCACATAGTTTCCCAATTAGACAGAGCATTGAGGTTGGCTTGTAAATTAGAGACATCCTGTAAGGACGTTATTCCACTGCATAGCTTGGTGTTATCTGCAAAGACAGAAATGTTACTTTTGATCTCAGACCCAAAATCATTTATAAAGATATTAAAAAGTAAGGGTCCCAGCACTAAACCTTGGGGTACACTACTGATAACCTTAGACCATTCAGAGTAAGAATCATTAACCACTACTCTCTGAAGTTTTCTATCCATTTACAAACTGATATTTCCAAGCCTGTAGAGTTTACCTTAAACATGAGCCGTGTGTGCGGAACTGTATTGAACGCTTTTGCAAAATCCAAGTATACCACGTCCACCGCCACGCCTCTGTCCAAGGTTTTACTTACCTCTTCATGTTCTATGTATTGTAGCAGACCAGGTATACTGAATGCAGGGTCCTGGGATTAGTAACACCTTAATGAAAAACCGTGTGATCAGTTTTCATACAAAAATTTTACTATCGATCTGACTAACTCTTTATCTGATAAATAATTCAATTTTTTTTTAATCTTATCTCATGCTTTATTTGATAAATTCTACATCTGACATAATATTGCTAAATATTTACTAGGTGGTGCCTAAACAACAATTATGTTGATGCTGCATGCTTTGTGCACTCACATCATCCTACATTGCTTCTTATTCATTGTTCATTGATACAATGACTTTATGAGGTTTATTCGCAAGAATGAGCTGGTCCATAATACTAACTCTTAATGCACTACTATTGATGGTTTCTTAGGAAAATATGTCAAAACAGGAAAAGTGCTCTATTAATAACTCTTCTCTAGTCCTAGAGATGCAAGCATTAAACTGTAAATACTTTTATTCTTAGCTCCCAAATAGTATACAATCTCAGGGCTGTTCCTCAGAATTTAGAGTTACAATAATTGTGCATCAGCCACTTTACTATCTTTTATAAAAAGAAAGAATTTGATGTTAAGGATAAGGAGGATACCTTGTCTTAGCACTCGAGCAACTGTCTCACTTCTCTAGCTGAACTTACTTGTTCACTCTCTATACAGCAGTGGCAACTCATAACTCTTCAAGTAGTAAAATTTGTTAATGACTCAAAGCAGTATTATCCTGGCTCAGTCTCTGAATTATATCAACAGTGGCTGGTTGAAGCAATTAATATCTAATGCTTGGAGAACCTATCAGAAGTCCACATCACCCTAGTTAATTCATAGAAAATGTCCCTGTAGTGAAAATAATGAGTGATTTATTAAATTTGAGCTCAATTGAGCATGTTTACTTTGTAAAGAGAATGTTCAATTTGAAAGAGAACATTCACTTAGCTTAGTGAATGTAGTGAAAGTGTAATCTTCAAAGAATATGTTAAAGGGAAATAAAAAAAAAAGGATTTTGGCTAGCATATAATTATATGATTGAGGTCAGTAGAGCTTCCCCCCAGTCACTAAGCTAAAAGACAAGAAAATCTATTTTCTAAGTGAACAGCCTATACTGCTTTAGTAAATGAACCCCAATACCTCTGGTGGACAAAACACATAAAATCATTGTAAAAGGCCATGAGGGAGAAACAATGTAGGTGCATCACCTTGAGTGATTTTAGTTAAGGTTAAAACAATGAAATAAAGCATCTTTAAATAAGATTGGAGTAGCACCATCAGTTTTCTGGTGTGCCATACTTTCTTTCCACTATACATAAAGACTTATTTGGTTCATCAATCTTCAGCATGTGAGCAGCCTCTCTCTTTTAATGCATGATGGTTTTTGGTATGTGAAATGTATCAGATGAAGCATTAAAAAAAAATTCATACAATAGATGCAAATTTACAGAAAAAGTAGTGTTGTCAGATGGTGGTTAATATTTAGTCATATGCTTGATGAAGTTTCATCAGACACACAATGAGATTTTTATCAGACACACAATGAGACTCTGTCAGATGCATAATGAGGTTACATGGAGCACAGAATGAGTTTATCTTGCATGTATGATGAGATTGTGTTGGATGAAGCATGTGATTATATTATATAGGCACAGGAAAATAATTGATGTCCTAAAATGAACACTATACTGTAGTACATTAGTTGTACCACATTACGGATCTGCCAGGCACTGATCCTTTCATTTATGTTACAAGGTCTCTATACACAGAGATCATTTTAATTGTTTTTCCAGATTGACAGTGTAACGGTCACCACCGTTTACGATATTCCCATTCCATCAACCACGACAGCTTATCTTACACTCCACAATCCGACAGGCACGATCCATTCCATTCCCCAGAATAACCGAGAATCACACAGCTCTGGTACTGGTTTCAAAATGTATGAACAAATCTTTAATGGTTAGCTCTCTTATATACAGTTTTAGAACCCAAGTGAACAATGAATCAACTCCACCCACACGGCACTTCAATACACACTCTCTTAGACAATGACATTCAGTTGAGTTGATTAATTAGTCATCCCCTAGACGTCCCGTCTCTGCATTTAGAGGGACTAATTACTACAGCTTGACAAGTTCCCCTCACCTGTTATTCCTATCACATAGTATCATCAATAGACTTTTTACACAAACACATTCCTTTACTAAACATAATTGACATGCTAATTCCCTACCCCTGAAAGAAGACATCTGACCGTTAGACTGCTAACTCACAACACATATCTATCATCAATAGCATCTTCACACAAACAGTGTTATTAGCATACATAATGAAAGGTCTTGGAGCAGACCCAATTAACACCTCAAAGGCATGTGTCCCCCCCATTGAATGAAAACACTCCATTTGGAGTCAGACTTTAACAACTTGTAATATCTCAAGATATCCTGCAATATATGAATTATCATTAATGTCCCATCTCATGTAATCCGAGATATCAATTCTCAGTCACCCTATGCCCAAAAGGGGCACAGGGTGAACCTAGACCCAAGAGTTATTAGTGACGCTGGCACAGGAATACCCCTCATCCTTCAAAAGTCTCTGGGTGTCATTAGTCATTCTGTTACAGTCAGTGATTTATAGAGAAAGGCCTTTATTTTAAAGAATTTAAAGAATTCACCTTCGGGCCAGTTGTCCCCCTGCACTAAGCCTGAGAACTGATAAATAACATGACCGTTAATAGCTCAGTCTTGGTCTTCTTGGAGCAGAGAGCAGTGAATGTTAGTCACAGCTCTCTGCTCAGTCCCTCCAGCTCTGAGGCCGCGTACACACGGCCGAGAAACTCGACGGGCAAAACACATCTGCTCTCTTTTTGGCTCGACGAGTTTCCTGATGGGTTTCTCCATGAAAAGTGTACACACGACCGTTTTTCTTGGCAGAATATGTTTCCCATCGAGTTTCTTGCTGAATTCTGCCGAGAAAACCGGTTGTGTGTACGGGGCCTGACTGGAGCACCCGGCTGGAGAGGGGGTGGGCGCAGCTGGCTTCGGCTCTCACCCGTGCTTTGAAAGTTAGAGCCAGCTGTCAATCAGGCAGTTGGGTGGATCACACCAATATGGTCGATCTTGAAGCAGCTCTGTAAGCCATCTGATTGTGCCGACTCTCTACTCTCTACCAGTCAAACCAACTCTCTATAAGTCAAACCAGAAGCTGTTCCCTCGTATACTGGTAAATGGGAAAAGGACCTAGGCCGCACTTTTGAAACAGTGGAATGGTCGGAGATATGGGCAGCTACTAAAGCATTCTCACCAAATGTAATTGTAGTGGAAGCCAACTACAAGGTGCTGACTCGCCGGTACTTATTCCAGACTAGAAAAGCCAAATTCGCTCCCAGCCACTCAGCTCTTTGCTTTTATGGTTGTTCAGAATCT
Source organism: Rana temporaria (assembly GCF_905171775.1). Classification (NCBI taxonomy): domain Eukaryota; kingdom Metazoa; phylum Chordata; class Amphibia; order Anura; family Ranidae; genus Rana; species Rana temporaria. Next base: position 322,077,216 of record NC_053493.1, read on the forward strand.
GGCACACATATGCACATATGGTGGAACTGCCCTGTGGTCCAAGTCTTCTGGACAGCAATTTTCACACTAGCCTCCAGCTCCTGACAGCCGAAAAGCAAACAATAGCTAAAGCATGGAAATCCCTCTCCTTAGTTGTGGTTGAGACCAAACATAGAATGCACCACACCCTGATCCATGTGAAAATGGAAGCCTTTGAAAAAGACCAAATGTCCAAGTTTGTGTTTGCCTCACCTGATGTTTCTCCTCATCCGCGTCACCCTTGGGGAATCTCTCCTCTCTTATTTTTCCTCTTTTCTTTTTCCTTTCTATTATCTTCTATACTAATCTCTCCTCCTTAGTACCTCACTGTTCCATGTTCGTATTAATCTTTTTATGCACAGGCAGGTAGCCCAGCGCCAGACTTACTCTCATCAGTTATTTACTAAGACCCTTTTTCTTACAGTATCCCCCCCCCCATGTTCTGTTCTAGTGGTTTATAACAATATTTACACATTTAACGCAGTCTATATTGTGTGATTAATTATAATAAGTGTACGGGCTAAGCCAACAAGTACTTGATGACATTTTAACAATGTACTTGACTACATCATAGACGTTTGTTTTGCATTATTGTTTTTCTATATACAGTTGTGTTAAAAAGTATTTGCTCCATTTTTGTTTTTGTTTTGCATATTTGTCACAATTAAATGACTCAGATCATCAAACTACCAGTATTTTTTTTATTACACAAAGATAACCCAAGTAAATACAAAATGTTTTAGATGATGGTTTCATTTATTAAGGCAAACAAGCTGTCCAAACCTTCCTGGCTTTATGTGAAAAAGTAATTGGCCTCTAAACCTAATAACTGGCTGTGCCACCCTTGGCGGCAACAACTGCAACCAAGCATTTGCGATAACCGAGTCTTCCACATTACTGTGGAGCAATTTTGGCCCACTCTTCTTTGCAAAATTGTTTTAATTCAGCCACATTGGATGGTTTTCCAGCATGAACGCCTGTGTAAGGTCATGATACAGCATCTTAATTGGATTTAAGTCTGGGCTTTGACTAGGCCACTCCAAAACCTATATTTTACTTTGTTTGAACCATTTGGAGGTGGACTTGCTGTTGTGTTTCTTTGTGTTGTGTTTGTACATTTGCAAAACCCAAGTGCACTTGAGCTTGAGGTCAGGAACTGATGGCCGGACATTCTCCTTTAGGATTTTCTGGTAGAGCTCAGAATTCATGGTTCCATCAATTATGGTAAGTTGTCCAAGTCCTGAAGCTTCAAAGCAGCCTCAGACCATTACGCTACCACCACTATGTCTGACGGTTGGTATGACGTTCTTGTTATGAAATGCTTTATTGTTTTTTTGCCAGATGTAACGGAATTCACATCTTCCAAATGTTACATTTTTGTCTCTTCAGTCCGCAGAATATATGCCTAAACATCATGGGGATAATCAAGATGTTTTTTGGTAAATGTGAGATGAGCCTTTGTGTTCTTTTTGGTCAGCAGTGGCTTTGGCCTTGGAACTCTCCCATGGGTGCCATTTTTGCCCAGTCTCTTTCTTATTGTTGAATTATGAACACTGATCTTACCTGAGGCAAGTGAGGCCTGCAGTTTTTTAGATGTTGTTCTGAGTTCTATTATGACCTGCTGGATGAGTTGTCGTTGTGCTCTTGGTTGACCGTCCATTCCTGGTAAGGTTCACCACTGTTCCAAGTTTTCTCCATTTGTTGATAATGGCTCTCACTGTGGTTCGCTGGCGTTTCAAAGCCTTAAAAATGGCTTTGTAATCCGATAAAGACTGATACATGTCAATGACTTTGTTTCTCATCTGTTCTTGAATTTCTTTATTTTACGCATGATGTCTTGCTTTTTTTAGATCTTTTAGCCTGCTTCACTTTGTCAGACAGTTTCTGTTTAAGTGATTTTTTTATTCAACAGGTCTGACAGTAATCAGGCCTGGGTGTGGCAGATGAAATTTAACTCAGCTTTCCAAAAAATTGTGGTTAATCACAGTTCATTCATGATTTAGCATGGGAAGGGGCAAATACTTTTTAATATAGGGCCAGGCAGGTTTGTACAGCTTTTTTCCCTTAATAAATGAAATTTAAAAAACACATCTTGGATTTACTCGGGTTATCTTTGTGTAATATTACAATTTGTTTGATGATCTGAATCATTTAAGTGTGAGAAATATGAAAAAAATAAAAGATCAGGAAGGGGGCAAATACTTCTTCACAGCACTGTATGTCATCTATCAGATTGCACGTCTCTTAACCACTTAAGGACCGCCTCATGTACATATACGTCAGCAGAATGGCACAGGCAGGCACATCAACGTATATATACGTGCCCTGCTTGACGTGGGTCGGGGGTCCGATCGGGACCCCCCCCCCCCGTACATGCGGCGGTCCCCGTGGCTTCAGGAGCGATCCGGGACGACGGCGCGGTTATTCGTTTATAGCCGCTCCATCGCGATCGCTCCCCGGAGCTGAAGAACGGGGAGAGCCGTGTGTAAACACGGCTTTCCCGTGCTTCACTGTGTCGGCGCATCGATCGCGTCATTCCCTTTATAGGGAAGACACGATCGATGACGTCATTCCTACAGCCACACCCCCCTACACTAGTAAACACACACAAAGTAAACCCTAACTCCTACAGTGCCCCCTGTGGTTAACTCCCAAACTGCAACTGTCATTTTCACAATAAAGAATGCAATTTAAATGCATTTTTTGCTGTGAAAATGACAATTGTCCCAAAAATGTGTCAAAATTGTCCGAAGTGTCCACCATAATGTCGCAGTCACGAAAAAAATCGCTGATCGGCCGCCATTAGTAGTAAAAAAAAAAAAAATGCAAAAAAACTATCCCCTATTTTGTAAACACTATAAATTTTGCGCAAACCAACCGATAAACGATTATTGCGATTTTTTTTTACCAAAAATAGGTAGAAGAATACGTATCGGCCTAAATTGAGGAAAAAAAAATGTATATATGTTTTTGGGGGATATTTATTATAGCAAAAAGTAAAAAATATAGCATTTTTTTTCAAAATTGTCGCTCTATTTTTGTTTATAGCCCAAAAAATAAAAACCGCAGAGGTGATCAAATACCACCAAAAGAAAGCTCTATTTGTGGGGAAAAAAAGACGCCAATTTTGTTTGGGAGCCGCGTCGCACGACCACGCAATTGTCTGTTAAAGCGACGCAGTCCCGAACTGTAAAAACCCCTTGGGTCTTTAGGCAGCATTTTGGTCCGGGGCTTAAGTGGTTAATGTAACTGATGCATGCTAACTCTTGTATGAAGTGCTACCTTACTGCTACTGTCAATGTACAAGGTTTTTTTGTTAGCTCAATAAAAGATCTTGAAGAAGAAAAAGCTAAAATATATAAATTAAATCACTAGTCTATTGCATTTATTCGTTAGTTTAATAGTATTTCCAGAGCACCATACATTCACCTAACATGTTATTGGCCTTTTCATAGCATTATGGTGTCTATTGATTGTACACACATTGATCTGCTGTAGTGTAAGTTACTGCAGATTGCTTGTGTCCAGCTTTCACATGTTCTCAAATTATATCATTCTGTAAACTTAACACCAAAATGTTTCATACAGAAGACTGTTCTTGCTGACATAATACACTGCAAGAAGGATATTTCCTTATTGTGACAAGGCTTTTACAATTGAGGAGGCTGATTTTTTTTTAAGATTAATTAAAACTCCTGACAGTTTCTGTAAAAAGGAAACATGTTCCTTAACAAAAAAAAGTAAAAAAAAAAAGTAGAAAGGATAATAATGTAGGGAACTGTAGCTATGCGCTCTTTCTGCTCAGTGCTAATTTATTTATTTATTTTGTAATATGTTCATGCAAAGAATTATGATGATGTTCAAAATGCATTAACTATTAGCAACCAATCAGATGCCAGTTATATGCAGTTAACTTAAGTATCCCAGTAAGGCCAGATATTCCTGCATGTTCAGACCACCCATAGGGCAAGATGTCTGCAGAGTATGCCCTAAACTTCTAAGATCAGCAGATAGTGAATGGAGTAAATTGGCCAGGCGGAAGGGTTTGTTTCCATCCTTAAATATAATATTGTCAACTGATTCTGTTAAAATAGCCTGACCTGTCAACTGTCATTCTATGTCTTTTAATATCTTAAAGCGGAAGTTCCACCCAAAAGTGGAACTTCCACTAATTTGTCATCCCCCTCCGGTGCCACATTTGGCACCTTTTGAGGGGGGGGGGGGGCGTATACCTTTGACAGCTACCCTATCCCCACTTCTGGGAGACCTCCTCCTCTCTCCTCCTTCCCCACCACCAGGCCAGTCGGGCCAGTCGGAGAGCACAGCGGTGCCTCATGCATGCGCAGTAGGGACCCGGCATGAGGTCATAATGCTTCACTACCGGGTTCCCTTACCGGCAATGGCAGCACCCAATAACTGAAGGAAACATCAGCTGCGGTGCCGAAATTGCTAGACACCAGGACAGATAAGTGTTCTATTATTAAAAGTCAGCAGCTGCAGTATATTTTTGCAGGAGTGGACGGACCTCCGCTTTAAGTGATATATGAGCAGTGATTGGTAGCCATGGGTTTTTCACTTTGTATATAAACCTTAGTAAAGTTATAATATAAACCTTCTTAGTTTAAATTTACGGAGTTGAAAGTACTTAAGCAGGAATAAATGACAAACAGATAGAGAGTTGTGCTTCCTCTTTAACCATTAAAATTCTGTATAAAAGTATACACAGTAGGCAGATTTCCAGTAAACATGTCGCATTTAGGTGAAGTATCTCATACCTTTCCCCTTATCATGCTTTCCTCATCTTCATTGCTTTATACTTGCTGCCTCTCTGCCCTAAAAGCAGATGTAAAACAGCAATCTCCGTCAAACCTTCCTCCTCCATCCTTGGTGCAGTCGTCTGCATAGAAACTAATCAGCTTCCAAATTTTTTTGTCAAAGCTTAATTGAACAAACTAAAGTTAGAAGCTGATTGGCTACCATACACAGCTTCCACAGATTTTGCACTCTCCAGGTTTAGTAAATCAACCCCATAATTGAGGAATAAGACAGCTGTTCCATCTAGAACTCTTCATGTCCTCAGAGTAAGGCTGCATTCACACCTGAACGCGGCGTATGTTACCGCGATTTGCCGTGACAAATTGTGGCGTTTTATCCCGCTATTTGCCGCGACAAAACGCAGCATTTTTTAAGCCTAACATACGCCGGAGGGGTGATCAACATTGTCGGCTATGCTGAAAGCCGCCTGAAAAGAAGGTCCGGGACTTGTTTTGAGCTTCAGGCGTACGGCGTTTCGGCGTTCGGCGTGGAGATGTGAACCATCTCCATAGCCGACAATGTTAAATCACCCCTCCAGCGAATTGCAGGCTGCAATAGCGTCGCGCGACAGGCGACAATATGCCTAGGTGTGAATGGAGCCTTAGACTCTACAATTGACAGTGGACCACTCCGTCACTGGGTGCTCAGAGGTGCACCAACTAAGAAACATCAAGAGAGTACAGAAAGTACTGTCATATAAAGATTCAAATGTATCTCCAGGCACCACATTTTAGGCGATTGCTATTTACACCCAATAAAGCATTGTATTTATACTACTAGGCTGGATTTTTTATAATTTAATGCATTAAACATTTTTAGACTTCTAACAGACCTCTTGGCATGTAATTCTGTTGAGTTTACTTCACTATGTGTAGATCAAGGCTGCAGCTGGTTCATAGAGAAGGTGGCTATTAAACCAGTGAATATCCTGACATGCATTTTGTCACACTCAAGCCCCATACACACTATCAGTTTTCCTGCAGGTTTTCTCTTCAGGTTTACCAAAACCATGTAGTGCAAGGGCCTGCTTGATTGCATACAAATTGAAACTCTTGAGGTTTGACCTCATATTAGATGGTTTTGGTAAACCTGAAGAGAAAACCTGCAGGAAAACTGATAGTGTGTATGGGGCTTCAGTTTTAAAACAAATGTAGATACTGGCAACTATAATCTAGTCTGTCAAATACAATGTAGGACTATTGTGCTGGCTCCTAGACAGTACTATGATTTCAAATATTCCGATTGGATGACCAGTTCACGTTAAAGAAATCTGGAGGATTTGTATAAGATGTCTAAATTTATATTTTCCATAGTTTTGAAGTTTGTTGGAAAAACTCACTTTGCATTTCATAGTTTTAGATTGAATACAGAAGTTGTGTACAATATTTGTGACTTGCAATAGACTGAGTTTTTTAAGCGTTAACAAAAGAACAAGGCTCTTTATTTTTGCCTTGTGACTCATTTGTATATCCTATTAGATTGGTTTAACTGTCACTTTTTTGAAAACCAAGTATTCTTATCTTAGTGTGAGCTACTTTTTGTACATTTTGTACTTTTCAAACATAATTGGACTTAGCCAAAAATAACAGTGGGGTTGATTTACTAAAACTGGACAGTGCAGCTGTGCATGGTAGCCAATCAGCTTCTAACTTTGGCTTGTTCAGTTAAGCTTTGACAAAAAAATAATAACTGGAAACTGATTGGTTTTCTATGCAACGCTGCACCAGATTTTGCACTCTCCAGTTTTAGTAAATTAACCCCAGTTTGTTATGAAAATAAATACTGGTGTTCGCTTTGTGAATTGAGCCTAATGCAGAATTGCTAGGCATTATTTGCCATGTTAGGATGGTGACATACTCTATTTTTTAACACAGGTGAAGTTTAAGGATGTTGGGGATATTTATAAGATGCGCATTGTCTGTGAACATTTGCCCGAAATCCCAGGATGGCATCTGGAAAGCATTCAGATGTTGGAGGAACAATCTAGGCAAGAGATACAGTTTGACTGCAACTGTTGGCTCTCTGTGGACACCGAAGAGGAAGAATCTGTAAAAGAGTTCCGAGTTGTGAACAATCAGCAAAAACTTTTGGCAGGTAACCTTAGCCTATCCAGACCCAAAAGCAAAAATCTCATATATTGAAACTTTCCAGTGCTAACATGTGGCGTCCACGTTTGTAGACTTTCCCTTTATTTTCACTTGGTAATATTACAAATAACACACTTCCTGTCCTGCTACACTCACTCCTCTATTGTATCTATGGATATTACCCATCCAGACTGGATTCATCTCCATTACATGTTAGGGTAATGGGATTAAATGTTTACACAAGAAAGATGAGATTTATTTTACTTAAAATTCAGCTTACAGTAAGTGCCAAGAACACCGTGTTTCTGGCAAGACCAACAAGTATATCCTGTTTTTTACTATTAACAAAATGTTCTTAGCCTGACAATTGAAAACCAATGCAGCCACCACATCTAAGCACTGTTAAGCTTCACTCGGTTACATATTTGTTCTTGTCAGGAGATGGTGTTGCGCTCCAATAGATATACAATTACCATGCTAAAATAGAATGTCACTGTACATCAAGCATGAGTGTAAGATATACATGTAAATGGATAAGCCAGTGATAAATGTGCAAAAAAGCAAATAAGGTGACTGTGGTGTATAAATACTAAAAATCACAGTAGGTTGAACAATAATCTGAATACATTAAAGTGTAAAGTTTGCAAAAAAAAGTGACTGTAGTGTATAAATACTAAAAAACCACAGCATTAAAAACTGAATGAAAATAAAGCTCCAACAATGTTCATGTATGGAAGGTGCAAAAAGTGCAAATGTAACTCAGGGAGTAATGCAATCTTTGCAAGTACAGTTGAACTCTGCAAGGGAATTTTCTCCAGAGCATAGTAAATGAGGTGGAGCTCTGCTGACTTCCATCATCCAATCATGTGCAGGCAAAAAAATATATATATTTTCCTTTTATGTGATTGGTTATTCTTTGCAAAGCGAAGTTTCACCTCATTTACTAAGCTCTGAAGCAAATTCTCTTGAACAGTTCAACCCCAATGGTACTTACTTGTCATCAGGTTGATTTGTCCACTTTGATGTTAGGTTCAGTAATGCACAGAATCCTATTTGTAATGGATTTTGTAGAGATCTAGTCCCGTGCCTGCATTATTTGGTTCCTGTACCCCTAAGGGGAATCCCTACTCTAAAACAAAAAACTTCTGCAGGTAAAAAGTTCAGCCACCTAGATGTGCATTCATCCATTTCTGAGGCTTTTTAAGGCTGCAGTAGGTATCTACAGACTCAGGTGTTTAAAAGATATACCTGCATAGGTTTATCTGTCTTTGTTTTAGAGACAGGTAGCCAGATTCAGGTACGGCGGTGCATCTTACGCCGCCGTAAGTCAGCGAGGCAAGTGCTGTATTCACAAAGCACTTGCCTCCTAAGTTACGGCGGCGTAGCGTAAATGGGGCCGCCGTAAGCGCGCCTAATTCAAATGAGGATGAAGGGGCGTGTTTTATGTAAATGGATGGTGACCCGACGTGATTGACGTTTTTTACAAACGGCGCATGCGCCGTCCGTGTACATATCCCAGTGTGCATTGCTCCAAAGTATGCCGCAAGGACGTATTGGTTTCGACGTGAACGTAAATTACGTCCAGCCCCATTCACGGACGATTTACGCAAACAACGTAAAAATTTCAAATTTCGACGCGGGAACGACGGCCATACTTAACATTGACTAGTGAGTGAGTGACTTGTATAGCGCAGCAATTACGACTAGGACAGCTATTTGTTCGACTAACTTTACGCGGGGAAAAAGCCGTACGTAAACGGCGTAAAAAAATGCGCCGGGCGCACGTACGTTTCTGAATCGGCGTATCTATTCATTTGCATATTCTACACCAAACTCAACGGAAGCGCCGCCTAGCAGCCAGCCTAAATATTGCACCCTAAGATACGACGGCGTAGGAGACTTACGCCGCTCGTATCTTAGCCTAATTTAAGCGTATCTGGTTTCCAGAATACGCTTAAATTTATGACGGCGTAGATTCAGAGTTACATTGGCGTATCTACTGATACGCCGGCGTAAAGCTACCTGAATCTGGCTAAGGGTCTCTTTAGCGTTGAAGTCACGGGAGTCAAGGACTTAGAACCGAAGTAAAAGCATGTAAAGCGGGGGAAAAGGAAAAAGGTGTTCTGGCTAAAGTAATGCCTAGTGGGATCTGCACTTTAGACAATTTTGTTGATCAATGATGTTTATTAAAAATTTTCAAAGACAAGAAAAAAATACAATTAACATTAAATGGTAGCGACATATAGGGGGTTATTTACTAAAGGCAAATCCACTTTGCACTACAAGTGCACTGCAAGTGTACTTGGAAGCGCAGTCGCTGTAGATCTGAGGGGGACATGCAAGGAAAATAAAAAACATCACTTTAGCTTGCATATGATTGGATAATAAAATCAGAAGAGCTTCCCCTAATTTCAGATCTTCCCCTTAGATCTACAGCGACTGCACTTCCAAGTACACTTTCAGTGCACTTGTAATGCAACGTGGATTTGCCTTTAGTAAATCAGCCCCAGAGATTCTATGCCACTCAGGCCCCGTACACACGACCAGTTTCCTCGGCCGAATTCAGCTTCCGACCGAGTTTCTGGCTGAATTCTGCCGAGAAACCCGGCCATGTGTACACTTTCGGCCGAGGAAGCCGACGAGGACCTCGGCGAGGAAATAGAGAACATGTTCTCTATTTCCTCGTTGTTCTATGGGAGCTCTCGGCCCGCCGAGGTCCTCAGGGGGTTCAGGGCTGAACTGGCCGAGGAACTCGATGTGTTTGGCACGTCGAGTTCCTCGGCCGTGTGTACGGGGCCTGATACTCTCCCACACAAAATACATTAACAATATAACCATTTGGTTAACAAGAGGTTACTACTGACATTGCATTGCAATAAAATGAAACCAGGAGATAAGGTGGTAACTTTCAAATTGTAGGTTTTAGGAGTAATGCAATACAATTCTAACCATTATCCCATTTAGCAATCAATTTAGCCATTTTTAAAGATGAAATTGACTATAAGCCTTGCATTTTATATTGGATTTAAAAACTTGAACAAAGCAGAGGTAATATAGCCTATAACATGCCATGAGAAAAAGTTAGTATACATTTGCAAATACGCAATACACTTTCTGAATTGAACATTTATGCTAAATAGGGTTAAAAGTGAAGCTTTGTGCATTCATACCAGGTTTCAGAATTTAAATGGGACATTCAATGGTTCTTTACACTCTTTCTGTGTTAAATTTAGCTTGGATAATGTATTCACCAAGGCATCTGTTGTTGTGGAAATGTATAATTTCAATCCATTATCACATAAAGCATTTTAGTCTTGTGAGCCTCATACAGTATGTTGTTTACGTCTTTGATTAATTATTTTTGTATGGTCTTTTCAGTCAACCAGTACCTAGTGGCTGTGCATACTGGTGATCACTGGGGAGCAGAAACCTTGGCTAATGTCTACTTAACTCTCTATGGGGAAAGAGGCGATTCAGGGGCTAGAAAGCTACACAAATCTCTCATCCCTGGGGACAAATTTACAAGAAACAAGGTACTCTTTTATTTAACTTTTTAGGAAAGGGTAAACTACTAAAAGGCAGTGATAATGGTACATTCAAGTACAACTATACAAAAAATATATAATGTAGTAGTCCAAAGATGATGCTAAATTAAGAATAAGTGCATATCTAACTTATCTCCTACATTTTCTTCTAACTAATGGTTGGTGGTCATGCCAGTTAAAGGTCCTCCTTTTTATAGTGTGACAATGCTAAATGTCCTGCAGTGAATTCATCGCAGCGTTGTCACCCTTCACAGCTGCGACCTTATGGATGCTGAAGAGGAGGGTTATCAGCGTTTTTACCCTGTACCTTATCATGCTGAGGAGGGTTATCTGTATTGTCACCCTTCACCTAGCTAATCAGCTAATTTGTGAGATATAAATGAGCCTTGCAGCTGGAGGAAGTGATACAATGCACCTTCTTGAATCCTGCCTTCTTTCTCCAGGTATTAGCTACCTCTGTGATAAAGTCAAAAGGAAAATCAATTAGCCAGAGAAGAAGACTTTTGAATAAGGAATACATATGAGGCAATGTAAGATTATTTTTTAATAAAAGCATCCCATAGGCCCCTTTCAGAAATGCGGACCGTATGTCCCCTTTTTCTTCCATCCGTGTATGAATAAAAAGGGGACATGCATTAATCCCTATGAGATTGCGGGTGTCAGCGGATAAACATCTGTTGACACCCGATCTCATCAATGTCCGCAATCCTCCGATTCTGCAGACGGAGGAAAATCCTATTTTTCCATCTGTCTGCAGAGTGGATCGGGTGAACACGGAAGGACAGTCCATGTTCAACCCATCCACCCATAGGTGAGTGCGGCGATCTGACAGGGCGGTCCCTGCCTTGTCATCCGCCGGCTCAGCGGGGATCAACGGAGCGATCCCCGCTGAGCAAGCAGATGTTCACGGGGCGGATCATCACGGGATTTACCCGTGTGAAGGGACACATTGTTGTGCTTTTTAAGGTCATATTTACCCGCACAGTAATTTACTTTCAATTCTTTTATAACGAAGATGTTTTTAAATACAAGTCAACCTATATGATATCAGTCTATAATATGAAACTTATTCACAGAGACGTATGATCATACAAAATAGCTAATTTTATTGGTAGACAAATTATTAATATTCACATGAAATTAAAAGACCAGTTGCGTTACATTAACGACTTGAAAATCAGGAAAGTCAGTATGCAGTATATAATGTATAAAAATATATAATCCTCGTTTATCTGAGAAATTCCAGCATGTAGCAAAGCAGCCTACACTATATCCTGATACAAGATATACAAATAAAAAAATGCAGATTGTGGCGCTATAAAACAAATGTGCCACAATCCATATAGGTGCAATTAAAAGTACACACTAAGTGCAAAGTAGACAAAAACAATTTAGTATTTGTTACAAACACACAATATGCAAGCGTACTATGTGCCAAGCATATATAAAGTGATATTATACAAATAAAGTGTAAACATTAGGTCCTTTATGATCACATCTCGATGCAGAAATTTTACAAAGCAGTGCTGTTATAAATCTTGCAAACACTCTCCCTGTTGGTGTTAGTGAAATCTTGCTGACAGTGTGCTGCACACCCCACGCTGTGTACACAAGGATGTTATGACCCTCATACTCAGAGTGGTCATAAAGGCTGTAGTGGTTAAAATCTCTCCCAGGATAAGGCACAACTCAAATATCCTCTAGTGTCCTCGTATCTGTAGGACACGGAGGGCAATAGGCTTTAATATGCAAAAAACATCCCGGCTCCACACATCAGGAAGATTGACGTTTCATGTAACAATATGAAACAGGGGAAGTACTTTCCATAGTGTAAAACCGTATATAAAAGATTTATTGAATAAAAAAATTTTGCTTGCATATGTAAAAAAGCGTCCACAACGCTGTAATACAATAGAAGTCAGTAATAAACCAGAATCGAAGATGGCCACCGGTCAGCTGGCGTGTGTACCGATGTGTTTCATCTTCTTCAACATCATCAAGTGTTATGGCGCACTTTCGGCACCACGCTGCATATATAAAGAATATTGAAGCATGTATTGTTTATCAATTAGACCTTCACAAAGGTGGTTACAGTGAAGTAAAAAAATGGCAAAAAAAAAAATGCAGGCAATAAACATACACAATTCCCAAAAGTATTTAGATAGGAGCCCCCCTTCCGGTCAAAAAAGGGAAGAACAAGTAAAATGCCTCATATTCCATAAACAAATAAAAAAACAAAACAAATGGGAAAATTTGCTTTAAGACTTTAACACTTTAACACTTTTAACAAATATGTTTTACCATTGCTGATAAGACCCTATGTGGGACCACCATTTTACCACAGAATTTGATCAATCATTGTTAATAAAGCAATTGATGTCCCATTTGATATTGAGACCAGTAAAGGTTCTCAACTCATAAACCAACTTAGTCTCCAATTATGATATTTATTTTGTGATGTTGTGCCTCTCCAATTTACACTATATTTGTCCATTCTAATGGACAGAGCATCAGCTCAGTTCTTGCTATGGTGTATGGCATAGTGTTTTGACAGATTATGCCCCTTGAACCCCCTTTTGATATTTCTGATATGTTTTTTGGGATTGACTTGAAATGTCTGTGTGGTCTGTCATACATATTACATGCCGCAAGGCCACTGCAACATGTAGATCACATTCTTAGAGCCAAAAGATATAAAAAGAATGGATGCCATATGTTTTGGATGTTTGGATTGATTGAAATGTGGTTAATGTCCTACCTTTGAAAGTATTAACCTGGCATACACTATATTTCCTGCATAAATGTCAACCCTCCATATTTTTGAAAGAAAACAGGTTTGATAGGTGGATCATAAATGTTTGGGGCAATCTTATCAGAAAGCTTTTTCACTTTTGCAATAATCTGCAGAAAATAAAAGGAAAAATAGCCTCTATAGATAACTATAGAAGCAAATGTTAGGTATATTAAAATGGCCGATGCACAGACCAATCTACCTGGCACAACCTACTCTAAGGCCCCGTACACACGACCAGTTTCCTCGGCAGAATTCAGCTTCCGACCGAGTTTCTGGCTGAATTCTGCCGAGAAACCCGGCCGTGTGTACACTTTCGGCCGAGGAAGCCGACGAGGAGCTCGGCGAGGAAATAGAGAACATGTTCTCTATTTCCTCGTTGTTCTATGGGAGCTCTCGCCCCGCCGAGGTCCTCGGCGGCTTCAGGGCTGAACTGGCCGAGGAACTCGATGTGTTTGGCACGTCGAGTTCCTCGGCCGTGTGTACGAGGCTTCACACGATTTTAGTTCTTCAGATGTAGGAGTGAAATGTGTCACAGTTGGTTGTGCCAGGTGGACTGGTCATTGCATCAGTTATTTCAATAAACCTAACATTGGCTTTTATGGTGGGCAGCTGTTCTTCTTCTTTTTTGAGGACTGATATTGTGAATGTGGAACAGTTCGCGACCATGGCTAGCCTGCTCTTGATTCTGCAGGAATGGAGAGAAGGATTGTATCTGTAACAGAACACAATTTTTCTAGTATATTGTGGCAATCCGTTGTTTCAGGGGGATACGTCTGTACCATGTCTAAACATAAATGCAGGAGTCACAAAAGTGCTATTATGACACTTCCCTTTTAGGCTCGGGTCACACTGCAGCGATGCAGTCCGAATGCGATGCAAATTTAGCCATACTATCTCACAGAGATCGCATGTGATTTTATACTGCAGTGCAGGTCGAATCACCTCCAATGTCGGACATCGCACCAGTGGAAACATTGTTCTTAGTTGTGCGGCTATAGTGATCTCTTATGTAGCACAAACCTAGGAGAAGATCAGCTTAGCTCCTTGATTTAGTATTGGGCCCAGGCTATAACCAGTCCTGGAAGAAGGTCCTTTGGCAGCAGCAAGGGTGGAAATGCCAAACTGTTAGCCCCCCCCCCAATGATGTGAACACCAGGTACCAGCAAAAATTACCTTCCGCCACCCCACCAAAAATAAAACAATTGAGCACTAATCTGCACATTTATCCTCCCTAAGCATAATGTCTCCTCAAGCAAACATTCCCCTTCCTCTCAGTACAAATCCCCCCTCACTGAAATGCCCACTCACAGAACACCCTCCTAGCACAACACCCCCCCCCCCAAATCCCCTTCCTAGCACTGATCCTCCTCTCCCTCCCTCTCCTAGCACTCATTGTACAATTCCCCATCTTTCTCATCCCCCCTCCCCTTTATCCCATTTTCTATCACAAATCCTTCTCCCTCAAACACACAGACCTCAAATACATATATCCTTCTTCCTATGCACTTTTTAACACTTTTGGCAGGCAGCCAGCAGAGAGAGATGCTGGGTGCTGCTACAGTGAGGGATCGCTACATTAGGGACACCACTGGCTGTCAGATCAGGACTGTGTAGGGTTTGCTTATCTCCCCCTACTTACATTCTTTGCAGATGGGATAGGGGCAGTCTAGGGAGGAGTTAGGGGGCGGGTAAGCAAATTTTGCACAGTCTTGATCCAACAGTTATGATCCTGGTGTACAGCAGTTGCAAGAGGAAGGAGCTGGAGGGGGAGAGCACAGCCCGCACCTCCTTCCAGCTCTCTTCTCAGTTTCAGATTTCGCTTGTCACTTCCTGGCTTGGCTTGTTACTTTCTGCAATAGGGTGACAGGAGTAGTGATGTTTCTGTCACTATCCCCCTTCCCTTCACTACTCTATTATGATACCGCCATGATGGGGGCAGCCACCCCTCCTGTTCCCTCCTTGTCACAACCCTGGCTGTTACTGACAGTTGAAAGCTGAATGACAGGAGGCGGGTCTTTGCACAAGATGAGACAGGGCTTAATCTTGACTTGGGAAGAAGTCAAGACCCCCTATACTGGGTCTAAAATTCAAGGACATGCAGGCACTACAAGGTAGCTCCGTTAGCATCTTATATAAAATTAAGGCTAAGTAAAGTCAAATCTACTCTTAGCAAACATTCTATCTTAGTTTTGTGGTGAACAAAATCACGATTGTCTTATATTATTTTACAGATGCTCAGCCCCCATTTGTCTATTTCTCTTTTTTTCTAATTCTCTAAGAGAAAATAATTGTCTTCTTAGTAACAGTTGTACACGCTGGACCCTGGACATTGGACACAGGAAAACTTAGACAAAAGTGGTAACAGTGACAGGTGCTTTGAAACATTCTCCAGTCCCGGTAGTTTTATAATGTGGCCATATGGGGCAATGTTCCATTAGAAAGTATTAACGGGATATTATACTTTATGGCAATCATTTCAGCAGCCTCCATTATCTTTTTGCTTAATATATACAGATATGCATAGTAAAGTTCTCCTTATTGCACAATGCTATACATGTATTCTTGTCGCCAAGGATTATAAAAAGTGAAAATAAATTGTATTTTAAATAGATTACATTTCTCGTTTTAAATTAATATATCCATCTCAGGATTTCATTTAATGTATTATTCACAGCTACTGCTGAGAGTTTATTCCATGCAGCAATTTATCACTTTTGCTATTAAGCAGTAATTGCAGATTTAGAAGAAAACTTAAGAGTTCATCCGTCCAATAAATAGTTTCAGTTAATGATTCAACGCATGATTAAAATAGGCACAATATCACACTATTGTCTGCTATAGGTGGGTATATAGAAATCACATAAGTCCTTCAGGACCATCATAGGGCGGCTTCTAAATACCCAGACTGGAATGTACACTGCTCAAAAAAAGGAACACTTTGAAAACATATCAGATCTCAACGGGCAAACATTTCATGCTGGATATCTATACTGATATGGACTGGGGAATGTGTTAGGAATGAAAGGATGTCACATCATTTGATGGAAAGGAAAATTATCCACCTACAGAGGGCTGAACTCAAAGACACCCCGAAAATCTAAGTGAAAAAATTATGCAGCAAGCTAGTCCATTTTGCTGAAATTTCATTGCAACAACTCAAAATGGTCCTCAGTAGTTTGTATGGCCCCCAAGTGCTTGTATGCATGCCTGACAACATTAGGGCATGCTCCTAATGAGACAACAGATGGTGTCCTGGGGTATTTCCTCCCAGATCTGGACCAGAGAATCACTGAGCTCCTGAGGTGCAACCTGGCGGCACCGGATGGACCGAAACATAATGTCCCAGAGGTGTTCTTTTGGATTTAGGTCAGGTGAGCATGGGGGCCATTCAATGTTATCAATTTCTTCATCCTCCAGGAACTGGCTGCATGCTCTCACCACATGAGGCCGGGCATTGTCGTACACCAGGAGGAATCCAGGACTGTGTGTCCATCCATGGATATGCCTCCCCAGACCATCAATGACCTACCACCAAACCGGTCATGCTGAACGATGTTACAGGCAGCATAACGTTCTCTGTGGCTTCTCCAGATCCTTTCACGTCTGTCACATATGTTCAGGGTCAACCTGTTCTCATCTGTGAAAAGCATGGGGCACCAGTGGGGGACCTGCCAATTCTGGTGTTCAATAGAAATTGTCAATCGAGCTCCACAGTGTCCGGCAGTGAGCACAGAGCACATCGGGCCCTCAGGCCACCCCCATAAAGTCTGTTTCTGTTTGTTTGGTCAGAGACACCACACACCAGTGGCCTGCTGGAGGTCATTTTGTAGGGCTCTGGCAGTGCTCATCCTGTTCCTCCTTGCACAAGGGAGCAGATACCGGTCCTGCTGATGGGTCCTCTACAGCTCTGTCCAGCTCTCCTAGAGTAACTGCCTGTCTCCTGGAATCTCCTCCATGTTCTTGAGACTGTGCTGGGAGACACGGCAAACCTTCTAACAATGACACGTATTTATGTGCCATCCTGGAGAAGTTGGACTGCCTGTGCAACCTTTATAGGGTCCAAGTGCTACCAGTAGTGACACTGACCCTAGCCAAATGCAAAACTAGTAAAAAACAGTCAGAAAAGATGAGTAGGGAAAAAAATGTCAGATACCGCTCCACTTGAAAAAACATTCCTGTTTTGGAGGTTGTATCATTGTTGCCCATCTAGTGCATCTGTTGTTAATTTCAATTAACAGCAAAGCAGCTGAAACTGATTAACAACTCCCCTATGTATACACCCCTCCCCCTCTGCTACTTAACTGACCAGATCAATATCCCAGGAGTTCTGATTCAAAAGTGTTCCTTTAATTTTTTTGAGCAGTGTATATTTGTTATGTTTTGCATTGTTCTCTTTGTACCTAGCCGCTATGTCCAGGTCATGTTAAGATGTTTTACCTTATTTGATGTCTTCTCGTAATTCACATGTAACCATGGTTGTTGTGAACCATGTTCCCATGTTCTTTAAATAAATATAAGATATAAAAAAATAAAAAAAGTCATAGGTGCTACCCCAGCCTTATCTGGCTACACACGTTTAAAGTATTACTAAGGCCCCTTTCACACTTGTGAGACTTCAAAGTCATGTGATTTTACCGAGGTCGCAATTTTGCCACGATTCGCGGCCGCAATTTTGTCTTGATTTCAAGGAATGCCTGTGTAATTGGCATCAAAATCAGACCAAAGTAGTGCACACATACACATACACACACATTTTAAAATTCTATGTCATTGTCATCACATATACAACATACAACAGTTTTTACTCACCACACCAGTGTCACCAGGTGACAGTCATGGGCTCAGCAAACTTCCTACAACCTGAACGGTGACCCTGTGATTGCTGCTTCACCTGTACCCGCTCACATCAACTCTGCTGTGTACCTGCCTTCTGCCTCTGTGTTGGTGCCTCTTCCAGCCAGGCTCCACCTGTCCCCAAGCCCGGGTAGCCCCTGCCAGGCGCCACGCTATAATATCCCATGACGCATCCATGTCCGCTCCAGACTAAGTGACATGGCCAGGATAGCATGGGGGGGTGCTGTGCTGCTGGACACTGAGTGAGAGCGGAGAGCGGCCTCGGTGCGAACTGTGGACACATGTCACACACAGACTGTGTCAGACAGACAGCGGAGAGGGAGGGGCTGCTGCCTGATTCTGAACACATCTCAGAGTAGAGAGCGTACAGGGGGATGCTGGACACAGTGACACGCATCAGAGAGCGGAGAGCGCTCTGGGGGGTTGCAGCCTGAACACATGATGTGACACTGATGTCAGAGCGGGGAGCTTGAGCCGTGCTAGGGGGGGGGGGTAGTGGCACTGCTTGACATGTCAGGGCGCTGGTGGATAGTGTAAGCTCTGTGGAGGACAGTGCGGGAGTAGACTAACCAGTCGTTTAGTGCCTAGTCCGTCTAATGGCAGCGCCGGCCCTGAGCAGTAGAACACTGCCAATTTGCGCCCCCCCCCCTCGCCAACCTCTTGGTACGCCCCTGCCCCTTTATTTGCAGGGATTTCCTCTCACTTCCTGATTTAACTAAGTGACAAGAAGTGAAGGTAAATCTCCCCAATGAAACACAGATGCCAAAAAAAACTCCCTTACTCATTTTGCCTATAGTTCTACTTTAAGACCAGCAGCAAAATAATATGTAATTCAATGCACACATACACTTCTAAATTTACATGGAAAGGGAATGACTTCTACCTTAGACATTTTCGTACATAGTAAATTAAGTAATTAAGATGAAGCCACCACACCAAGTAAGCCTGGCATTTCCGTAGTGGAAGCTCAGGGCCACACAGGACTCCTTAGTCAAGGAGACAGGGGTCTTGCGTGTTCCCGAAACACCATTGGTGTAATGCTATTGGCTTTGGGGTTCCGGTACATCATGGACTATATAACTTTTAGAGAAAGTTGGGGAACACGTGTTTAGGTACAGACCTAGCAGAATTATTTTTTAGATGCGCCATAGTAAAATTGAGAATGCCTTTAACCTAACCTGGCCTAAGAATTAAACTGTGTGTGTGCGCACATGTGTTGGCTTTTTGACTTTAGCACAGTTGATTTGATTCAAAACAGAGATAGACAGACAGACATGTAGCGCTACCGCCACAGGGGCTGCTGGTAATAGCTGGTAATAGCTGGTTCTTCCCTAATAGTACACAGGCTGCTCACCACCACAAGCACCTTTCCATACACCCTGTTTCCAATAACTCCAATAACTCATTTTTTACATTTATTGCTTTAAATAGGAGAGGGCACGGGATACTCCAGAACGCTTGCCAAGTAAAAGGGGACACTCTTCTCTATGCTCACACTCCAGGATTCTGCTGAGGATAGGGGAATGGCCAGTACTCTGAGACCCTATGAGAGATATCTCAGTCCAAGCTAACTCTGGCACTTATATCCCAAAAGCAAACACAGTCACAAGAATTCAATTAAGGGTCAGAAGTCACTAGTCCCCAGGACATCTGTACACCTTCTAGCTTCCTCTGGACATGGTCCATTGAGGGAGACAATCTTTCTCCACACCCAATCCCTATAGTGAAGTCCCACAACAAGCTCCACCAAATGATCACTTCAGGCTCTCAGCTCTGTCTCAGATGAGACCTCAAAAAACAACTTCATAGTCCAAAGGCTACCTCAGAGGAACAGCCCCCCTCAAGCCTTGGAACCCTCATGGGGAGAAGGAACAATCTCTCCAGGACTATCTCTCAGGACACTCCATTCCAGGAATTGACCAGGCCCTGTAAAATATTTAGGCTAGTCATTTGAATCTCCCTCCCTATGATCTGGAAATGCCTTCCAGAGGCAGGGGAGAGCAACCAAACTCCCAGCCTGTGAAACCCTGAACAGACTAGAACAAACATTCACTGCCCCTTTGAGTACAGAAGTGAATACTAAACTTGCCTACCATCCTATGCTAGGAGGGTGCAATAGATAGATGATATTTACTAAGGGGTTAAAAGGTGCTTATGGTAGCATGAGCTTAAAATCTGGCACTGCAGAAAGTGGTTGATTTTAAGTTATTGTAAAGTCTTGTTTAAAAAAAAAAACATGTTATACTTACCTGCTCTGTGCAGTTAGTTTTGCACAGAGCAGCCCGGATCCTTCTCTTCTTGGGTCCCTCTTCTGTGCTCTTGGCCCTTCCCTCCTTTCGAATGCCCCCACAGTCAGCAGCTTTCTATGGGGGCACCAGAGCCGAGTCAAGGCTCCGTGTTTCCATTCAGACATGGAGCCCCGACCCGGCCCCTCTCTCCCCTGATTGGCTGACTGACTTTGATTGACAGCTGTGGGACAGCCGTGGGACCCCATGGCACCATGACATTTGTGGACATTGCTGGAGAGAAATGGGGCTCAGGAAGGGGAGGCTGCTACACACAAAAGGTTTTTATCTAAATGCATAGAATGCATTAAGATAAAAAACCTTCTGCCTTTACAAATTCTTTAATAAAGATATATGGTACCTTACCAAAATATATTAAGAATACACATTGCCCAGTATATATATACATACACATATATATATATATATATATATATATATATATATATATATATATATATATATATATACATACATACAGTATACATTTTTGTAAATATGTTATTATATCTTTTCATGGGAAGAAAGTATTCCAACATGATAACGATCCCAAACACACCTCCAAGACTACCAATGCCTTGCTAAAGAAGCTGAGAGTAAAGGTGATGGACTGGCCAAACATGTCTCCAGACCTAAACCCTATTGAGCATCTGTGGGGCATCCTCAAAGGGAAGGTGGAGGAGCGCAAGGTCTCTAACATCCACCAGCTCTGTGATGTCGTCATGGAGGAGTGGAAGAGTCAACCTGTGACGCTCTGGTGAACTACATGCCCAAGAGGGTTAAGGCAGTGCTGGAAAATAATGGTGGCCACACAAAATATTGACATTAATGGCTGTGTGTTCAGTTATTTTGAGGGGACAGCAAATTTACACCATTATACAAGCTGTACACTCACTACTTTACATTATAGCAAAGTGTAATTTCTTCAGTGTTGTCACATGAAAAGATTTACAAAAATGTGAGGGGTGTACTCACTTTTGTGAGATACTGTGTGTGTGTGTGTATATATATATATATATATATATATATATATATATATATACATACACACATAAATTATATACATAGGTACGGAAAGTATTCAAACCCTATTACATTTTTCACTATGTTATATTGCAGCCATTTGCTAAAATCATTTAAAGAAAAAAAAAATTCATCTTAATGCAATCTGACCACCATGCGAGCTCTCGCATGACTGTGGTGAGTAATTGCGGGGCCACTCTGTGCAAAACGAACTGCACAGTGGAGGTAAGTATAACATGTTTGTTATTTTAAATGAAAAAAAAAATTCCTTTACTAGTGCTTTAAATTCATTTTTTCCTCATTAATGTACACACAGCACCCCATATTGACAGAAAAACACAGAATTGTTGAAATTTTTACAGATTTATTAAAAAAGAAAAACTGAAATATCACATGGTCCTAAGTAGGGTTGTCCCGATACCGATACTAGTATCGGGAGCGATACAGAGCATTTGTGCGAGTACTTGTACTCGCACAAATGCTCCCGATGCCTGACTCGATACTTGGTCAGCGGGTGGAGGTTTTGAGCAGAGAGGGCAAGCAGAGTTTGCGAGCGGAGAGGGTGGGTGTATGCTGCTCTCCCCCTCTGTGTGTGTCCCCTTCCACGATGCTGCTGTCCGCGCTCAGTGTCCCCCTCCGTGATCCCCCATCCATGCTCTGTTACCCGATGCCTGTGTCCTCTGTGATGCTGCTGTCCGCGCTCAGTGTCCCCCTCCATGATCCCCCATTCATGCTCTGTTACCCGATGCCTGTGTCCTCTGTGATGCTGCTGTCCGCACTCAGTGTCCCCCTCCATGATCCCTCATCCATGCTCTGTTACCCGATGCCTGTGTCCTCTGTGATGCTGCTGTCCACGCTCAGTGTCCCCCTCCATGATCCCCCATCCGTGCTCTGTGTCCTCCGTGCTCTGTGTCCATGCTGCTGATCTCCCCCCGAGTGATGTGCTGTCGGCGCTCCATGCTGCATGTCCCGTGTCCCCCCTCCTGCTGCTGCTGTCCCCCTCTGCGCTCTGTTTCCTCTCCATGTCCTCCACTCCCTCTGTCCTCATCAGGATGGAGAACGGAGGTACCTGTTCTGAATGAACAGAGTCAGTGATCACTGACTCTGTCCATTCATATAACTGAAACATCGTAACCTGTGATTACGATGTTTCAGTTTATGAATGGAGAGGAGCCTCCGTCTCCTGTCCATTCATTTTAGCTGAGACTGCAGAGAAAGGGACTGGGAAATATGTGTCCTTAGTCCCTTTCTTTGTCTCAAAGGTGAGATGTCAGGGGTCTGTTAAGACCCCTGACATCTCACCCAAGCCCCCCACAGTGCTAAAAAAAATTAAAAAAAATTGCAATAAATATAAAATAAATGAATTGTAAAAAATAATAAAAATGAAAAAAACACATTGACACCATCCACTCCCCCCCCCCTAAAAAAAAAAAGAAGAAAGCATCGTAAAAAAAAAGCATAACAAAAAATTGTAAAAAAAAAAAAAATACTGACATATGTGCCACTGTCACATGTATCGTAATCGGTATCGGCGAGTACTTGAAAAAAAGTATCGGTACTTGTACTCGGTCTTAAAAAAGTGGTATCGGGGCAACCCTAGTCCTAAGTATTCAGACCCTTTGCTCAGTATTTAGTAGAAGCACCCTTTTGATCTAATACAGCCATGAGTCTTTTTGGGAAAGATGCAACAAGTTTTTCACACCTGGATTTGGGGATCCTCTGCCATTCCTTCTTGCAGATCCTCTCCAGTTCTGTCAGGTTGGATGGTAAACATTGGTGGACAGACATTTTTAGGTCTCTCCAGAGATGCTCAATTGGGTTTCAGTCAGGACTCTGGCTGGGCCATTCAAGAACAGTCACAGAGTTTTTGTGAAGCCACTCCTTATTGTTATTTTAGCTGTGTGCTTAGGGTCATTGTCTAGTTGGAAGGTAAACTTTCGGCCCAGTCTGAGGTCCTGAGCACTCTGGAGAAGGTATTCGTCCAGGATATGCCTGTACTTGGCTGCATTCATCTTTCCCTTGATTACAACCAGTCGTCCTGTCCCTGCAGCTAAAAAACACCCCCACAGCATGATGCTGTCACCACCATGCTTCACTGTTGGGACTGTATTGGACAGGTGATGAGCAGTGCCTGGTTTTCTCCACACATACCGCTTACAATTAAGGCCAAAAAGTTCTATCTTGGTCTAATCAGACCAGAGAATCTTATTTCTCACCATCTTGGAGTCCTTCAGGTGTTTTCTTTTTAGCAAACTCCATGTGGGCTTTCATGTGTCTTGCACTGAGGAGAGGCTTCTGTCGGGCCACTCTGCCATAAAGCCCCGACTGGTGGAGGGCTGCAGTGATGGTTGTCCTTCTACAACTATCTCCCATCTCCCGACTGCATCTCTGGAGCTCAGCCACAGCGATCTTTGGGTTCTTCTTTACCTCTCTCACCAAGGCTCTTCTCCCCCGATAGCGTAGTTAGGCTGGACGGCCAGCTCTAGGAAGGGTTCTGGTCATCCCAAACGTCTTCCATTTAGGAATTATGGAGGCCACAGTGCTCTTAGGAACCTTAAGTGCAGCAGAATTTTTTTTTGTAACCTTGGCCAGATCTGTGCCTTGCCACAATTCTGTCTCTGAGCTCATCTGGTAGCTCTTTTGACCTCGTGATTTTCATTTGCTCTGACATGCACTGTGAGCTGTAAGGTCTTAATAAAAAAGATGTGTGGCTTTCCTAATCAAGTCCAATCAGTATAATCAAACACATCTGGACTCAAATGAAGGTGTAGAACCATCTCAAGGATGATCAGAAGAAATAGACAGCACCTAAGTTAAATATATGAGTGTCACAGCAAAGGGTCTGAATACTTAGGACCATGTGATATTTCAGTTTTTCTTTTTTAATAAATCTGCAAAAATTTCAACAATTCTGTGTTTTTCTGTCAATATGGGGTGCTGTGTGTATATTAATGAGGAAAAAAATGAACTTAAATGATTTTAGCAAATGACTGCAATATAACAAAGAGTGAAAAATGTAAGGGGGTCTGAATACTTTCCGTACCCAGTATACAGTATAGTATATGTGTGGCTCCATTCAGCACTGGTTTTGGAATCCTTCTAAAGAAAGAAGTAGGAGGGGTTCGTACTTACAGCAGCTTTAATGCATGCTTCAGCAGGACTTAGATTCATGCAAAGAAGTTGTGGGGGACCTGGCTTTCTTACAGTGAAGGTAATTTCTTTCTAAACTCTCTTTTTTTTGCCTGATCATAAAAAAAAAAACTACATGTATCAAAATCTGCTACTAATTTAAAGCCTTATCTGTCCTATCAAATAATGTACAGTCAGGTCCATAAATATTGGGACATCGACACAATTCTAATATTTTTGGGAGAATGGGGGTGTTGAGGCGCTTACTTAGTGTATAAATAAATAATAAATAAATACAATTGAAGTAAAGTGCAAAAAACAGTGCTAGTTTAAATGTATAAACAGTGAAGCACCATTAAAAACTATCTGATAGAAAGATTAAAAAAATAAAACTAAACTTCTGTGATCCTGATCTCCAAGAATAAAAATATTCCAAACGATGACTGCAATAATGAATAAATAAATATACTAAAAATATTAATATATATTATATACAATGAAAAGGGTCATCTGGTGCAAAAAAAAAATTTCAAATAATAATAATAATGGTAGCTTAAATGGATTAGTTTAAAAATACACAATGTGTAAAACTAATCGTGAAAAAACAAAACATGATAAGCAAATGTGCAATGTGAGTCTGTGTAAAATCCACAAAACAATCCGATAAAGTGCAGGCTAATCGAACATTCACAGCGGAGATGACGTCACCGATGACTCTCCTTACTCCCTTACGCGTTATGTGGCCATGCATGCCACTTAATCATAGGGTAATGTTTTTGTCTATATGCACCACCACAATGGATTTGAACTGAAACGAACAAGATGTCCTTTAACTGCAGACTTTCAGCTTTAATTTGAGGGTATTTACATCCAAATCAGGTGAACGGTTTAGGAATTACAACAATTTGTATCTGTGCCTCCCACTTTTTAAGGGACCAAAAGTAATGGGACAGATTAACAATCATATATCAAACTTTCACTTTTTAATACTTGGTTGCAAATCCTTAGCAGTCAATTACAGCCTGAAGTCTGGAACGCATAGACATCACCAGATGCTGGGTTTCATCCCTGGTGATGCTCTGCCAGGCCTCTACTGCAACTGTCTTCAGTTTCTGCTTGTTCTTGGGACACTTTCCCTTCAGTTTTGTCTTCAGCAAGTGAAATGCATGCTCAATCGGATTCAGGTCAGGAGATTGACTTGGCCATTGCATAACATTCCACTTCTTTCCCTTAAAAAACGTTTTGGTTGCTTTCGCAGTGTGCTTTGGGTCATTGTACATCTGCACTGTGAAGCACCGTCCAATGAGTTCTGAAGCATTTGGCTGAATATGAGCAGATAATATTGCCCGAAACGCCTCAGAATTCATCCTGCTGCTTTTGTCAGCAGTCACATCATGAATAAATACAAGAGAACCAGTTCCATTGGCAGCCATACATGCCCACGCCATGACACTACCACCTCCATGCTTCACTGATGAGGTGGTATGAACAATTTGTGGAAATACTGCGCTGCTTAAAAAAGTGTGACCAGCTGCTGACACAGCTAATGTAGACAAATCAGCAAAACAAGAAGTGGAAGAAAAAATGTGTAGCGCTATGGTCAAATGTGAATAACAAAACCATTAACAATCCTGCAAGGAATATATAATGGTAATACAATCATGTGTAAATTCCTGAATGGAAATAAATAATGAAATAAATGAATAAAAAGAGTCCGATAAGTAGTAAAGTCCATATAAACAAATCACCACGTGAATACAGATGGGAAATCTTGATGATGTTCCAAAATTATATATTCAAAAGTGTAAATAATCGCCACCACCTGTGAGGATGAGTGAAGGCTTACCAGAGTTGGTGGACTTGAGCTGACATATGTCACTGCAAGTCAAAATACGCTTGTAGTACTAAATCTAGTACATGGAATTAGGCAGTACAGATATCCAGAATCCAGGTTCAGCTGTCAAATCAGATGTACCAATACACATGGAAAGCCTTTGATCCATAGAGCTCCGTAGTGAGCCGGGTATTCAAAAGAAGTAAGGGAAGAAAAATAGCCACATAGCGTAATCCAATAAAAAACTATGTAGTTTAATCAAAATTAAAAGTCAAGTACACTCACATGTATCCTGATTTAAAAACGCAAGGTAAATAAGTTTGAGGCGGCAGTGGAGACGGCCCAACGTTTCGTGTTAAAAACACATCATCTGGGGTGCCTCTCCACTGAAGCCCCCTAGAATATATAGCAAACATAATGTCCATACCTCCAATCAAATTGTGATGTCCTGTCTCACCACCTGCAGCATTACTCCTGTTGAGTGCTTCCTGATAGGAAGCATGGCTGAATGGCGTGCGTTCCACGCCTCATTCTGAGGTCACCTTTGCACCTGTTAATAATATGGCTTGTAATACAAGTGTCCTCTCAAAGGAGAGACACATGTAATGAAGTACACGTTGCAGCGCAACGCTGGGAGAACGCGGCGTGCGTTCCAGACGTGCGTTCCACGCCTCGTCTGCGACGTTCACATCCCATAGGACCGGATGGTTTAGACGTCACTTCCGGGCGACGTGCGCTCCAGATGTAAAAACCAGACGAGTAGGAAGTGTGTCAGATGACACCGCTCGTCTGGACGGATTCTAACAGGGTGAACAAGGCCTATGGACAGCACTGATTACAGTGCGGGACCGCAACACACCATGGTGCATTATAAGAACACTACTACAAACATCAGGGAGATACGGGGAGAGACAGAAAGATGGGGGGCAAAAAACGGACTTTACTTTTAAATGTCATTACAGACTGAAGTTTAAAAATTGAAATAAAATGAAAATTATGACAAAAACAGGAAACAGTTATCTCAGTATTATCAATACAAAGAAAACTGACATGCATGTCACGCATATATATTATGCATATCTTATTAAATAGACATGCATATAAATTATAAATCTATATAATATAACTTACATAAGTTTAGTTTTATTTAAGCCTGCCATGCATAAAATTATGGATGTATGCAAACTCATTTAGTTGCTGAACAATAATGGTATATAAAAAAATATAAAAAATATAAAAACGTTTTTTATATAGCTGCGACAGTGAATGCTGTAAGTATGTAAAACAAGACACCACTCACAATTGTACATGTCACATAATCAAATTCGGTATATAAGTGCATATTTAAACAAAAACGAAAAAGGAAAAAGGAAGAAAACAGGAGAATTCCTACGACTGATTAATAAAAGAATTAATGTCCCACTCGACATTCATTCCGAGAGGGACATAAGTTTGGAGTTCAAAAATCCAATACGTTTCCAAGCGTGATACCCCTCTCGTCATGGCACCGCCTCTCCAAGGGGGCGTATATTTATCTATGATAGTAAATTGTGTCCCGGTTGGGTCTCTATGATGGAAATGTTTGTAATGCCTAGGGACTGGGTGTTTAGTATCACCACCTTTGATGAGGGCAATATGTTCTCCCACCCTAATCGCAAATGTGCGTATGGTCCGCCCTACGTATTGCTTGCCACAAGGGCAAGTAATTAGATAAACAATGTAGTTAGTTTCGCAAGTGCAGAAAGATTTAATACTATATTGTCTAGATGTGACTGTAGATGTAAATTGGGCGATTTTGCGCTTTCCCAGCGCATTGTGCTGGCAAACTTGGCATTTCCTACAAGGGTAGAAACCTACCATATTGTGAAAAAAAGAGCTCTTTATAGGCGGATTGATGACATTGGGGGCAACAAGACTTTGTAGAGAAGGGACACCTTTGAATATCACCTTTGCCCGGTCAGGTAGTAGTGGACCCAGAACATTATCTCCTCTTAAGACATTCCAATGCTTATTGATTATGCCTTGGATCTGTCTATATTGCATTGAATAGGAGGTAAGCATGGCAAATTTAAACCCAGCATCCGGTTCACGCTTTGGTTTGACCGATATTAGTGACTTTCTGCTAAGTGATAATACACGTTGAATTTCATTATCAACCTCATTAGCCGCATAGCCCTTGTCCAAAAACCGCAACTTCAAAACATCAGCTTGGGCCAGATATGCGTCATTGTCGCTACAATTCCTGCGGAGCCGAAGAAATTGGCTCCGGGGAACAGAGCGAAGCCAGGATGGGTGGTGGCAACTTCCCATGGGAATATACCCGTTACGATCAGTGGATTTAAAATGGGTCTTAAATTTAAATTGGCAGTCAACTAGTGATATCTCCAAATCTAGAAAATGGACATTACTGGTACTGAACTCATACGTTAAAGAGATGCCCCGATCATTTGAATTAAGTAGCTCAAAAAACGCTTTAAGTGATTCTGGAGTGCCCTTCCATAGGAGGAGGATGTCGTCTATGTATCTGACCCAGACGACCAATGATGGGTCGCCTAGCGCATAGACGACATCCTCCTCCCATTTGGCCATGAATAAATTGGCCAAACTGGGGGCAAATTTAGCCCCCATGGCCACTCCACGTTTTTGTAGATAATACTTCTGATTGAACCAAAAGTAGTTCTTTTTTGTAGCAAACTCAAGTAATTCCATCAAATAATCGCATTGAAATTGAGCCAGTGAGTGTTCTTTGTCCAAATAATATTGGACTGCCTTAATTCCCAACTCGTGTGGTATGTTAGTATATAAAGAGGCTACGTCCGCCGTGGCCAAAATATAGCCCTCCTCTATCACCAAATTTTCAAGAAGGCGAATGGTATCGCCTGTATCCTTCAAATATGAAGGCATCTTCTTTACAATAGGTTGGAGATAATAGTCAATATATCGACCTATCCGTGAGGTAATCGAGTTAATACCACTCACGATAGGCCGGCCTGGCGGATGTGTGGAATTTTTGTGTATTTTCGGCAGAAAATAAATCGTAGGAATTCGGGGGACTTTGGGGATCAAATATGCACTTTCTTTGTTATTAAGGGTTTTTAAATGAATGCCTTTAGTGACCAAAGTTTGGAGTTGCTTTTTGTATACATATGTGGGGTTATTCGCTATCTCCACATATGTATCAGGTTCGTTCAAAATACGGAACATTTCTGTTTCGTATTGTACCTTGTCAAGGATCACAATCCCCCCACCCTTGTCGGCCGGGCGTATGACAAGGTCCTTATTGTCACATAATGATTTAAGACCACTACTTAATTCAAATGATCGGGGCATCTCTTTAACGTATGAGTTCAGTACCAGTAATGTCCATTTTCTAGATTTGGAGATATCACTAGTTGACTGCCAATTTAAATTTAAGACCCATTTTAAATCCACTGATCGTAACGGGTATATTCCCATGGGAAGTTGCCACCACCCATCCTGGCTTCGCTCTGTTCCCCAGAGCCAATTTCTTCGGCTCCGCAGGAATTGTAGCGACAATGACGCATATCTGGCCCAAGCTGATGTTTTGAAGTTGCGGTTTTTGGACAAGGGCTATGCGGCTAATGAGGTTGATAATGAAATTCAACGTGTATTATCACTTAGCAGAAAGTCACTAATATCGGTCAAACCAAAGCGTGAACCGGATTCTGGGTTTAAATTTGCCATGCTTACCTCCTATTCAATGCAATATAGACAGATCCAAGGCATAATCAATAAGCATTGGAATGTCTTAAGAGGAGATAATGTTCTGGGTCCACTACTACCTGACCGGGCAAAGGTGATATTCAAAGGTGTCCCTTCTCTACAAAGTCTTGTTGCCCCCAATGTCATCAATCCGCCTATAAAGAGCTCTTTTTTTCACAATATGGTAGGTTTCTACCCTTGTAGGAAATGCCAAGTTTGCCAGCACAATGCGCTGGGAAAGCGCAAAATCGCCCAATTTACATCTACAGTCACATCTAGACAATATAGTATTAAATCTTTCTGCACTTGCGAAACTAACTACATTGTTTATCTAATTACTTGCCCTTGTGGCAAGCAATACGTAGGGCGGACCATACGCACATTTGCGATTAGGGTGGGAGAACATATTGCCCTCATCAAAGGTGGTGATACTAAACACCCAGTCCCTAGGCATTACAAACATTTCCATCATAGAGACCCAACCGGGACACAATTTACTATCATAGATAAATATACGCCCCCTTGGAGAGGCGGTGCCATGACGAGAGGGGTATCACGCTTGGAAACGTATTGGATTTTTGAACTCCAAACTTATGTCCCTCTCGGAATGAATGTCGAGTGGGACATTAATTCTTTTATTAATCAGTCGTAGGTATTCTCCTGTTTTCTTCCTTTTTCCTTTTTTTTTTTCCTTTTTCGTTTTTGTTTAAATATGCACTTATATACCGAATTTGATTATGTGACATGTACAATTGTGAGTGGTGTCTTGTTTTACATACTTACAGCATTCACTGTCGCAGCTATATAAAAAACGTTTTTATATTTTTTATATTTTTTTATATACCATTATTGTTCAGCAACTAAATGAGTTTGCATACATCCATAATTTTATGCATGGCAGGCTTAAATAAAACTAAACTTATGTAAGTTATATTATATAGATTTATAATTTATATGCATGTCTATTTAATAAGATATGCATAATATATATGCGTGACATGCATGTCAGTTTTCTTTGTATTGATAATACTGAGATAACTGTTTCCTGTTTTTGTCATAATTTTCATTTTATTTCAATTTTTAAACTTCAGTCTGTAATGACATTTAAAAGTAAAGTCCGTTTTTTGCCCCCCATCTTTCTGTCTCTCCCCGTATCTCCCTGATGTTTGTAGTAGTGTTCTTATAATGCACCATGGTGTGTTGCGGTCCCGCACTGTAATCAGTGCTGTCCATAGGCCTTGTTCACCCTGTTAGAATCCGTCCAGACGAGCGGTGTCATCTGACACACTTCCTACTCGTCTGGTTTTTACATCTGGAGCGCACGTCGCCCGGAAGTGACGTCTAAACCATCCGGTCCTATGGGATGTGAACGTCGCAGACGAGGCGTGGAACGCACGTCTGGAACGCACGCCGCGTTCTCCCAGCGTTGCGCTGCAACGTGTACTTCATTACATGTGTCTCTCCTTTGAGAGGACACTTGTATTACAAGCCATATTATTAACAGGTGCAAAGGTGACCTCAGAATGAGGCGTGGAACGCACGCCATTCAGCCATGCTTCCTATCAGGAAGCACTCAACAGGAGTAATGCTGCAGGTGGTGAGACAGGACATCACAATTTGATTGGGGGTATGGACATTATGTTTGCTATATATTCTAGGGGGCTTCAGTGGAGAGGCACCCCAGATGATGTGTTTTTAACACGAAACGTTGGGCCGTCTCCACTGCCGCCTCAAACTTATTTACCTTGCGTTTTTAAATCAGGATACATGTGAGTGTACTTGACTTTTAATTTTGATTAAACTACATAGTTTTTTATTGGATTACGCTATGTGGCTATTTTTCTTCCCTTACTTCTTTTGAATACCCGGCTCACTACGGAGCTCTATGGATCAAAGGCTTTCCATGTGTATTGGTACATCTGATTTGACAGCTGAACCTGGATTCTGGATATCTGTACTGCCTAATTCCATGTACTAGATTTAGTACTACAAGCGTATTTTGACTTGCAGTGACATATGTCAGCTCAAGTCCACCAACTCTGGTAAGCCTTCACTCATCCTCACAGGTGGTGGCGATTATTTACACTTTTGAATATATAATTTTGGAACATCATCAAGATTTCCCATCTGTATTCACGTGGTGATTTGTTTATATGGACTTTACTACTTATCGGACTCTTTTTATTCATTTATTTCATTATTTATTTCCATTCAGGAATTTACACATGATTGTATTACCATTATATATTCCTTGCAGGATTGTTAATGGTTTTGTTATTCACATTTGACCATAGCGCTACACATTTTTTCTTCCACTGATGAGGTGGTATGCTTTGGATCATGAGCAGTTCCTTTCCTTCTCCATACTCTTCTCTTCCCATCACTGTTGTTGGAAAACTGGTTTACATCTTGTGGTGACCCCTCTGTATTCACTCTTGATTGTTGACTTTGACACACATACACCTACCTCTTGGAGAGTGTTCTTCACCAGGGAAAGAATTCTTCAGTCATCCACCACAGTTGTTTTCTGTGGTCTTCTGGTATTACTGATCTCAACGATGCGTTCTTTCTTTTTAAGGATGTTCCAAAACCTAATGTTTTTGCTATCTCTCTGATGGGTTTGTTTTGTTTTTTCAGCCTAATGATGGCCTGCTTCACTGATAGTGACAGCTCTTTGGATCTCATATTGAGTGTTGACATATCCTAAATGCAAAGAGTACAATTTAAAATTAACTCTAGTTAGTCCCAGCAACACAAATGTAGAGTATTGCAGCCTAAATGTTGTGGCTGCATTAATTAAAAAATGTTTGTGGCAGAAACATTTTCAGCAAGTACAGAAAAAAGCTCTTGACCTTCAGTGTCTTTGTCTCTTCCGGTGAGATAAAATGACAATGCAGTGAACTGGGCATGGTATGGTAGGCACATAAGGCAGTGATAAGGGGGATTTTGATTAGTCATGGATCGAGGTTGAAGAAAAAAAATAGAAAAACATTTAATAAAGTTGTTGGAGGAATTACAAGTGTTGGAGCTCCGCCACAAGAGGACACAGGCTCACCCAGGTGGAAGGGAAGTGATGCACCTGAGGCGGCAGATTATGGATATTCTCCGTTATAAGGCGAAGGCAGTGATACAATTGGGCAGAAAAGCAACATATGAATTAGGAGATAAATGCAGTAAAATGCTGGCTGGGAAACTTAAAGAAAGGTGACAACATATATACCTCAAATAAAAGGGGGAAACAGACAATTAATATCACTGCCAAAGGAAATAGTCCAGAGGTTTTGGAGAGTATTACTCATCTCTATATAATCTGGCTTCAACATCATCACCCCTTCCTATACTGGAGGAATACCTTTCCTCAGCACGGCTCCCCCGGCTATCATCTTTAACCCAGCATAACTTAGAAATACCTGAAGAACTAAATACTGCATTGAAAACAGTTAAGCCCGGGAAGGTGCCAGGTCCCGATGGATTTTCCATACAGTACTATAAAAGTTTTAGTACACTACTGGGCAACCAGATGGTAAAGGTATTCAATGCATTGGGCCGGACTGCCACACTACCCTCAGAGGCGGTAATAAAAAAAGTAATAAAAAAAGACAATGCAAAAACAATGTTATCTTTCTTTGCAAATTAATAATCTCATCAACAACTATTCTGAAGAGAGGAAGAATTGTTTGAAGTCAGGCCTGTGTAACAACCATGGTTCAGTCTATAGATATAGTGGAGCTGGGACAGGAAATGTGTTTTTCTACAGGATTACCAGGTGAAAATAAGGGGAAAAAATTATTGCAGCCTCCGCATCTAATGCCGCGTACACATGATCATTTTCCGGCATAAAAAAAAGTTGTTTTTAAAAAAAAATTCATTTAAAATGATTGTGTGGGGGCTTCACATAATTTTTTTGGTTCTGAAAAACGTAAAAAAATAAAACCGAACATGCTGCATTTTTTAACAACGTTTTAAACAATGTCGTTTTTTCGGGTTGTAAAAAATGATCGTGTGTGGGCTAAAACGACGTTAACCTCCCTGGCGGTATGATTCTATCTGGAATTACGTACCAAAAGCGGTACAATTATTTTGCAAGGAAATTTGGCGTTTTATGCTGTAGGCCTGCAATTCTTAGGAATAACTCATTTAAATCTGACCAAACAAGAGTGTAGTAGGCATCCCGGGTATGATTTAAAAAAAAAAAAAAAATTATAAATAATATAATAAATAATTATAACAAATAATAATATAATTATAATAAAAATTATTCAATAATGTAATAAACTCAAAATCACTGAAATTTGCTCAGTTGCAGAATTGTCGCTGTCATTACTTTTATTTTTTTATGTCGAATTTCCCCACAAATCGCTATCGCACATTTATGCAAGTGATTATAATTTATTATCGCTGTTTTCTAGCTGCTCTAAACCCATTTTTGACATAAAGGGACACTTTTGGACAATCCACAGTTTTCAGGCAGAAAGAACAGTTTTTATTATACAAAA
Organism: Rana temporaria; assembly: GCF_905171775.1. Taxonomy (NCBI): domain Eukaryota; kingdom Metazoa; phylum Chordata; class Amphibia; order Anura; family Ranidae; genus Rana; species Rana temporaria. The sequence continues at coordinate 322,111,819 of NC_053493.1, forward strand.
GAACGTATGAATGTAGGGCACTGGGCAGACCACTAGGGACAAGGGGGGTGTGTATTTTTTACATACAGTACTGTAATCTATAAGATTACAGTATACTGTATGTAATGTGTTTGTTTACTTGTGTTTACTTTTTTGAATTTGGCGCCATTCTCCGCCCCCGTGCGTCGTAACGTCGCAGGGAACGGAGACGGGAGTTATGGGAAGTTATGAGACGGGAGAGCTCGTTCTGGTAAAATTACCGTTCATAATGGAGTAAGCACATTCATCACGCTGTAACAGATAGAAAAGTGCAAATCGTCTTTTACTAACACGGAATCAGCTAAAGCAGCCCCAAGGGTGGCGTCATCCGCATGGAACTTCCCCTTTATAGTGCCGTCATACGCGTTGTACGTCACCACGCTTTGCTAGAGCATTTTTTAAAAACGATGGTGTGTGGGTAACGTCGTTTTAAGGATGAAGTTGGAAAAACATTGTTTTTTCTAAATGCCGAAAAACTTCGTTTTTTTTCATGCAGAAAAATGATCGCGTGTACGCGGCATAAGGGACTAGTAAACTAAAATATATAACAAGCAACAAGCATTCTGCTGTAATATGATATAGGAAGTGTTTGTTGTTTTTTCTTAGTTTTGCTAGAGTATACGCTTGTTTCTTTTCTCCTTAGACTGACTGTTTTATATTGGAAGCTGTGTCTCTGGGGCATCTGCGAAAGGTGGTAATTGGACATGACAGGGAAGGTTATGGAGCAGGAATATATCTGAAGATGGTCACAGTCAAAGAATCTCAAGATTCTCCTACCGAGTGGGTTTTCCCATTATGGAACTGGTTAGACAGTCACCTGGGACTGTGTGAGACCGTCTGCAAGCTGCACGCAATAGGTATGTCTTACGTGTGAATCATAATGCAGTTTGAGACTTGGAATATATTTCAATTCCGTTTTCCCTTACCAACAATAGAAGAAAAAAAATGTTGGAAGATGGTAAAATAGGCGCATTAATAGCTCTTACCCAGCCAAAGAAAAAAAAATTGATTTGCTCAAGACAGTGTTACAAATCTGTTGCCATAGTTACCTATTAGTACAAGACGCTTTAACCTGTGATATGTCAAATAAATAATCTATGGTTTTCTTCCTCGCCTTCAGTTCTTTTCTTCTTTTTTTTTTTATTCCCCTGTAAAAGGCAAAAGACTAGCAGCGAGACCCAAACCTGTTGCAGACTCCGGAGGTTTGTGGGTAATTGATATTGCTGGCTCAGGATTCCAGAGTTCAGAGAATTTGAATTGCTTTTCTCTTTGGTTTTATGACAATGAAAAGAAAGAGCAAGTGGAAATAACAGTTTCTGAAAACTCACTGCAGACCGAGGTAACTGCATAATAATACTGTTTCATTCTTGTATATAGAATAAAAAGTATCCTAACCCTAAATATATTTCTTGCCTAACTGTCAGCTGCCTAGCAAGAAATGCACACACTGCATCAATATTAATATTACCAATTTATTTCACCTTATGTACAAACCAAGATCTTTTCTGCCTCACCCTCTTACCCTATCTTTCACATTGGTATGTTGTGCACTGTTGTGAACTAATACGGCTACAATTACATCAAGTACATTGGTATGTGGATACAGGGCCGTCTTTAATATGGTTTGGGCCCTGGGCAAACATTTTTTTTGGGCCCCCCTCCAGCTTATTTTGGGCCTGGCTGGTTCACATGTATGTTTTGGCGGTCCTCATTTGTGCAGGTACAGCAGCCCATTGATTTGAATGGGCTGCCATGCCTTCGTTTCCTGCAGAAAAAAAGGTGCATTCAGCATTTTAAAAATACAGTTGCCTTGAAATCCATTCTGCTTTTACACCATGCTACTTACCTGCAGTTCTTGCACACGCAAACGCACTGTGTTTTTAAAAGCGTGACCTAAACGTCTAAAAATGCAGCAAGTTTGAAAGTGCAGGAACTGCAGATAAGTCACAGCAGACAGCAGAATGGACAGACAGTGCTGTATTTCATTGCTTGATGGGCATAGGTGTGCCGTGTGCGAAGTCTATTACATGAGGCATGCGCCTTTCTTTGCAGGAAACGCAGGCAGAATGGACAGACGGTGCTGTGACCCATGCCATGCCATGTGTAAAATAGAGGAACTTTTTAAAACACTGACCACCAGACCTGCAGTGAATCATCAAATATTATAAAGACTTTGGGCACACTCTACAGAAAACTTATATTTGTAATATAGATTAGCAAACAGTGACATAATACCTTGAGGAGCAGGACATGAAGAAGGAGTCAGCCTTGTGTAGATCAAACTGGGGATGCTCTAAAATCACATTCTAATTCACTTTTATATACAAGCAGCACCCAGTGGCAGGAAGGGAGAAGTGCACGTCTAAAGGGAAGCCAGGGGTGCTGTACATTTTATAAAGCTGGGAAGGGAAGCAGTACTGCTTGCCGCTGTTGATTTTCAGCGCTGATTTGTGGGCAGCACAGGGGCTTAACGGCGGCTCTGCTTTGGGCCCCCAACAGTGACAGGGCCCTGGGCAGCTGCCCCCGTTTGCCCTATGGTAAAGACGGCCCGTGTGGATATTCTCCAAGATTTTATAGCAACTCTATCACTTACTCAAAGTTTAATTAAAAGTACCATACCTGCAAAGACGCACAAGAAAAACATACTTTTTCTGCTGTCTTCTTCACTTCTAAACACCACCCCTCCACAGAGTAAACCCTGGCTGAAGTCTCCTTTGAAACCGAAGACACAGTAGTGACATGGAGGTTGATGGAAGGAACCATTCGGTGCTTGACGGGAGACAGAAGAGTGACACACTCAAAACTGTCAGTTTTGAAAGAGACTTCACCTAGGAATTATTCTGTAGGAGAGGAACTGTCGGTATTGAAATTTTTGATATTTTTTCTTTCTTTTTTTGGTGACAGTGGTCACCAGGAGATATAGACTGAATCATTGGTGAGCACAGCATATTGCATTAGGGTGTGCACTAGAGCTGCACGACTTTGGCTAAAATGAGAATCACAATTTTTTTTCTTAGAAGATAGATCATGATTCTCTCACGATTCTTGTGGCGTAACATCATCTTTCACATTAAAAACAAAAAAATGGGCTAACTTTACTGTTTCCTTTTTTTTGTTAATTGAAGTGTATTTTTCCCCAAAAATTGCATTTGAAAGACCGCTGGGCAAATACAGTGTGACATAAAATATTGCAGCAATTGCCATTTTATTCCCTAGGGTCTCTGCTAAAATATATATAATGTTTCGGGGTTTCAAGTAATTTTCTAGCAAAAAATATTGATTTTTAACTTAAAGGGGTTGTAAAGGTAACACATTTTCCCCCTAAATAGCTTCCTTTACCTTAGTGCAGTCCTCCTTCATTTACCTCATCCTTCGATTTTGCTTTTAAATGTCCTTAATTCTTCTGAGAAATCCTCACTTCCTGTTCTTCTGTCTGTAACTCCACACAGTAATGCAAGGCTTTCTCCCTGGTGTGAAGTGTCAGGCTCACCCCCTCCGTTGAGGAGGGAGGGGGCAAGCAGGAGAGTCAGGATGCTCTCAACGTTGCAGATAGAGAAAGGAGCTGTGTGTTAGTGGGTGTCATGGACCTTGCAGTGCTGGAATGTTTCTACTTGAAATCCTAATTCATGTATTTCAGAAGATGGGACATTACTGACAGTTCATTGCAGGAGATACTGTTACGACCCTGATTCTGAGAACACTCTGTCTCAAGTTTAGACTCCAGCTGTAGAGGCCTATCAGAATTAACCACCAGCTCACTCTCACTGAACTATAAGAGTATGGGGTCTATATCATCATATCCTCTGATTGGAGCAAAACATGCAGTAATAGTTTAATACTTGTTAAACTATATATTAACCTTTGTCTAGAGCAATGACAAGGATAAGTCTTTAGTAAGTGCTTTTTGAATATATAGGTACTGAACTTGAGTCATGTAGGAAATTAGCACTCCTGATATAACATATAGAAGCAAAACCTCAATATATTTAGAGCAAGTATCTCAATAGTTAATATGTATTTCTGAAAGAGAGAGAAGGAGGTAGTCCAGACTATGGGCAACAACACTAACTATATGGCAAAATAGTCTTTAAACACAAGCAGTTAAAGAGGTAGTGTGGACCAGGTCAGTTTGCATAGTAGTAGATGGTAATCCCAATGTGTAATAATATGCTCTATATAATTATGCAGTTTAAGAAGTAGTGTGAACCAGGTCTGTTTGCACAGGAGTAGATGGTAATCCCTTTATGCAGTAATATGCTATATATCCTTATGCAGTTTAAGAAGTAGTGTGAACCAGGTCTGTTTGCACAGGAGTAGATGGTAATCCCAATATGCAGTAATATACTCTATATACTTGCGGTTAGGAGGTAGTCCAGACTGGGAAAATAAGCACAGGTGTAACGCTGGTGGTCCTTCTATCTAGTATAGCAACTAAGATCTGGATCCAAGTATCCCAAAAGTGAAGTTCAAGGTTGGTGTGAGTTGGTGGAGGGTCTCCAGGTGGCGACAGGGTCCAACAGGAATATTCCAACAACCTGTCGCCAGTGCTGGAGGTTTAAATAGCCCGGTCTCCCATGCACGCCGAGCACCGCACACTGGAACGCACTTCCGCGTTCCAGCGTGGAGCGCAGACGTCCGCGTACCGGAAGTGACGCGGATGTCCTTGTGAATGGAGCGCAGCTGTCATATTAGGTAAAGCTGCGCTCCTAGTACATAAATTAACGCTAATAGCGTTACATACTCCCCTCCTCAAGGGGGCCCATCCGGGGCGCCTAATAGGAGATGGTTTATCAGGATATTTGTGATGGAACTGCTTAATAAGTCTAGGGGCATGAATATCTGATGAGCATTCCCAGGAATCATCTGTGGGAGAATAGCCTTTCCAACGAATCAAGTATTGAATGGAAGAACCTCTCCTCCTAGAATCCAAAATTTTCTCTACTTGATATTCAGTCTCACCAAAAACTTGAACTGGTGGAGGAGGTTGTGGATCTCTGTTTGGAAAAGGGTTTGGTTAGAAAGGTTTAATTAATGAAACATGGAAAGATGGATGAATCTTCCAATCGGAGGGTAGAATTAATCTGACAGCATTATTGTTAATGATGTGGGAAATTGGAAAAGGTCCCGTGTACTGACGGCCAAGTTTCTTAGAAGGAATCTTGAGTCGTAAATTCCTAGTAGATAACCATACCAAATCTCCAATCTTATAAGATGGGGGTTTTGTTCTATGAGAATCGTAGTACTTCTTTTGTCTAATCTGCGCATCTTCAAGATTAGAACGGAGAGTATCTAGAGTATCCTTTATGGTTGATAAAAGATTCTGAACAGCAGGGACATTAGTTGAAGGAAAAGTAGACGGTAAATTATTAGGATGAAAACCATAATTTGCGTAAAAAGGTGAAAACTGGGAGGATGAACTGGAGGCGTTGTTGTAAGCAAATTCTGCATGTGGAAGTAAATGAAACCAGTCGTCTTGGAGGTGGGTGCAGTAACAGCGCAGATATTGTTCCAGTGTTTGATTTACCCGTTCTGTTTGCCCATTAGTTTGGGGGTGATAGGCGGTAGACATGCGATGATCTATTTGTAGCGTTTGACAGAGAGCTTTCCAGAATCTGGAAATGAATTGTGAGCCTCTATCTGAAATGATCTGAGATGGTAAGCCATGAAGTTTAAGAATATTGGATATGAAAGCCTTTGCCGTCTCTTGAGAGGTTGGTAACCTCTTCAAAGGTACAAAATGGGCCATCTTTGTTAAAACATCAACTGTGACCATGATGGTGTTTGTTCCATTTGACCTTGGGAGGTCAACTATGAAATCCATAGAAATAACGTCCCAAGGTCTATTTGGTACTGGGATAGAAGTTAATAGACCATAGGGAGGTTTTCTAGAATGTTTGTTGGTGGCACAGGTCTGACAAGAATTAACATAGTCCTGAACTGTCTTTGTGAGATTTGGCCACCAGTAATTTCTCTTGACTAGATGAAGGGTCTTAGTAATGCCAGGATGTCCTGCAAGTGGAGCATCATGAAGTTGTTTTAGTAACATAAGTTGCAATTTTGGTGGAACATATATCTTGTTGTTAAAAGTTAATAGTCCGTTAGACTCTTGTTGTAAACCCATAGGTAAATGAGATCTCTCTTTAGTGAGGGTTTGAATAAGCAACTTATTGAAGGTCATAGTAGTACCCAGAATCCTATTGGATGGAATAATTGAAAATGGTGGAATCTCCAATGTTTGTTCTTCATGCATACGAGACAAAGAGTCTGCTTTAGTATTTTGGGTACCAGGAAGGTAGGAAATAACAAAATTGAATCTATCGAAAAATAGACTCCATCTGACTTGACGGGCAGAGAGAGTTTTGCAAGATTTTAAGTGTTGTAAATTTCGATGATCAGTGAGGATGGTGATAGTATGTGTTGAACCCTCCAGCAAATGTCTCCAATTAGAGAGAGCATCTCTTATTGCTAGTAATTCTTTCTCGCCAATAGGATAATTTTTTTCCGCTGAGGAGAGTGTCCTGGAAAAAAAGGCAACTGGATGTAGTGGTTCCGATAATGTAGGTTGTTGGGAGAGTACAGCGCCAAGAGCAAAATGCGAAGCATCTACTTCTAATGTAAAATGGTATGATGGATTTGGCAATTGAAGAATAGGAGCAGAAGTGTAACTATTCTTGAGTGTGTCAAAAGATTTCTGTGCATCATCATTCCAAACAAAAGGTATCTTTGAACTGGTTAAGCTGGTTAATGGTCTCACAATAGCTGAAAAGTTCTTTATGAACTTTCTGTAGTAATTTGAAAAACCGAGAAATCTCTGAAGAGCTTTCCTAGTTTGTGGTGAAGGCCAGGATAGAATACAATCTACCTTAGATCGATCCATCTGAACTCCACTAGGAGTAATTTGGTAACCCAAGAAGGAAATAGTAGTTTGATTGAATACACACTTTTCAAGTTTTGCATACAAAGAGTGTGTCCTAAGCCTAGCCAGAACCCAGCGCACATGTTTGTGATGTTCATCCTGATTCTCAGAATAAATTAAGATGTCGTCCAAATAAATTACAACGCAAATATCAAGTAGATCATGAAAAATATCATTAATGAACCACTGAAAAGTTGCTGGAGCGTTACACAAACCAAAAGGCATTACACAATACTCAAAAAGGCCATATCGGGTTTTGAAGGCAGTTTTCCATTCGTCACCCGAACGGATTCTGATCAGATTATATGCACCTCTGAGGTCCAGTTTTGTATAGATCTTGGCGTTCTGTAGACGCTCAATGAGTTCCGGAATGAGTGGTAATGGGTATCTATTTTTTACAGTGATATTATTGAGGGAACGATAATCAATGATTGGTCGGAGTGAACCATCTTTATTTTTTACAAAAAAGAGAGCTGCACTTGCTGAAGAGGTGGAGTTCCTAATAAACCCCTTTTTTAGATTCTCATCGAGGTACTCTTTTAAATGTACAAGCTCTGGTTGAGAGAGGGGGTAGATTCGAGCAGTAGGAATAGGACTGTCGGGAATAAGGTCTATGGGACAGTCGTAAATTCTATGTGGAGGAAGTTTATCTGCATTAGTCTTACTGAATACATCAAGGAAATCATGTAAATATTCAGGTAGGTCATGTGGAATGGCGTCAGAGAAAGAGATGATGCATGGGGAATAACAGAACTGTTTACAATAATCAGACTGTAAAGAAATTGATTTGGTGGACCATAAGAAAATAGGCTGATGAAGAAGTAACCATGGGAGGCCTAGAACAATGGGAAAGACAGGTGAGGAAATAATATCAAATTTGAGGGTCTCAGAATGACCAGTGGCACATGTAACCTTTAGGGGAGATGTCTGAGATATAACAGGACCATGAGTTGAACTGGACCCATCAATAAAAGTGAGTGACACTGGATTTTGCTTAAACACACAGGGAATTTTATTTGATTCTACAATACTTGAATCTATAAAGTTGCCGCAGGCTCCGCTGTCGACCATTGCTTCAATGGAAATCTCTTCTTGATCCCACTGTAGAGTAAGAAGGATAAAGATATATCGATTAGACGTGGAAAGGGATGAGTCTAATTGATTAATGTGGGAAAATTTACCTTCAGAGTTTTTCTTAAGTAGAGGACAGGTAGACACAATGTGGTCTGGAGCTGAACAATAAAGACATAGATTATTGGCTCTACGGCGTTGCTTTTCTGCTGGAGTCAAAGGTCCTCTTATAGTTCCAAGTTCCATTGGAGACTCTTTTGAAGGCGATCTGAATCTCCTGAAGGAAGTGACTGGGTATGTATTTGCACGTTCTGCCTTTCTCTCACGCAGACGGCGATCGATAGTCACTGATAGGTGCATGAGGTCTTCTAGAGTATCAGGGAGCACGACGCGAGCAAGCTCATCCTTCATAGCCTCTGATAAACCCAAACGAAATTGATTTCTAAGAGCAATCTCTGACCATTGAGTCTCCCTGCTCCAGCATTTAAATTCTGAAATAAAGTCCTCCACAGGCCTCTTACCCTGTTTGAGGGTTCTGATTGAATTTTCAGCTGTTAGCTGTTTGTTAGGCTCTTCATATAAGAGAGACATCTCATTAATGAAAGTATCAAAAGCTCCCAAAAGATCTCCATGTTCTTCTATGTATGTATCAGCCCACACTCTGGGTTCACCTCTGAGATAGGTAACTAAAGTGAGGATCTTTATTCTATCAGAGTAATAAGTGCGCGGACGTAATTCGTACATCAAACGACATGAACTAATGAATTGTTTATAATTCTTCCTTTCACCAGAAAAAAGTTCTGGTGGGCAGACCTTAGCTTCAGGTCTGTCTCTTGCTTGTGCATGATTGAGATTGCGTAAGGTATCATTCTGAACACGCAATTCATTCATGTTAGCAGTCAGGTTATCCACTCTTTGGGAGAGTGTAACTAAATGATTTGCAAGTTCAGCTGGATCCATCTTGAATGTTTCCTTTTTTTTTTTTTTTTTTTTTAAGGGGTTGGAATATTATGTTACGACCCTGATTCTGAGAACACTCTGTCTCAAGTTTAGACTCCAGCTGTAGAGGCCTATCAGAATTAACCACCAGCTCACTCTCACTGAACTATAAGAGTATGGGGTCTATATCATCATATCCTCTGATTGGAGCAAAACATGCAGTAATAGTTTAATACTTGTTAAACTATATATTAACCTTTGTCTAGAGCAATGACAAGGATAAGTCTTTAGTAAGTGCTTTTTGAATATATAGGTACTGAACTTGAGTCATGTAGGAAATTAGCACTCCTGATATAACATATAGAAGCAAAACCTCAATATATTTAGAGCAAGTATCTCAATAGTTAATATGTATTTCTGAAAGAGAGAGAAGGAGGTAGTCCAGACTATGGGCAACAACACTAACTATATGGCAAAATAGTCTTTAAACACAAGCAGTTAAAGAGGTAGTGTGGACCAGGTCAGTTTGCATAGTAGTAGATGGTAATCCCAATGTGTAATAATATGCTCTATATAATTATGCAGTTTAAGAAGTAGTGTGAACCAGGTCTGTTTGCACAGGAGTAGATGGTAATCCCTTTATGCAGTAATATGCTATATATCCTTATGCAGTTTAAGAAGTAGTGTGAACCAGGTCTGTTTGCACAGGAGTAGATGGTAATCCCAATATGCAGTAATATACTCTATATACTTGCGGTTAGGAGGTAGTCCAGACTGGGAAAATAAGCACAGGTGTAACGCTGGTGGTCCTTCTATCTAGTATAGCAACTAAGAACTGGATCCAAGTATCCCAAAAGTGAAGTTCAAGGTTGGTGTGAGTTGGTGGAGGGTCTCCAGGTGGCGACAGGGTCCAACAGGAATATTCCAACAACCTGTCGCCAGTGCTGGAGGTTTAAATAGCCCGGTCTCCCATGCACGCCGAGCACCGCACACTGGAACGCACTTCCGCGTTCCAGCGTGGAGCGCAGACGTCCGCGTACCGGAAGTGACGCGGATGTCCTTGTGAATGGAGCGCAGCTGTCATATTAGGTAAAGCTGCGCTCCTAGTACATAAATTAACGCTAATAGCGTTACAGATACTGGACACATTACAAGTGGTTTAGTTGTCCTGACTAGGTCAATAGACAATGACCCTTCAATGCTTAGCTAAGGCTATTGAAATGCTAAGTGGAACTGGCTTGTGAAATACCTTTTATTGTGTTCTGCAGGTTACAAGCGGTTGTCAGAGACGGGGCGTCTCTAGGAGATAATTACCTCCACTAAATGACTTTTAGAATGTGTGTTTGAAGATGTATGTGTTTACGCTAAAAGACTTTGTATTGTTCTAAAGGTCAGAAGCCTCCTGTCAGGAGTATTGAATTAGCATGCTATTATCTAAAGAAATATAACCTCTCAGAGGTAGTAATTAAGTTCTGTTAAATAGACCGGGTTATTGTGTACATTGATTACCCCCTGGGGCTTCTGTCTCAATACACATAATAGTCTTTCTATCCAGCTATTGGACCAATCCCTGTTGACTATTTCAAGTCCTCATTTGCATGATTAAAGAGGACCTGAGTGAGAACTGCATATACTTTACAATTGACCAATAGGAAAGCGGTTGTTGGGAGTGGGATGTTCCAAATTCTGTATAAACGTGTGCTGTGTACTTGAAAATAAAGAGTCCTGCTTGAACATACATACAGCCTGCCTGGTGTGTGTTCTTAATTGGTCTGAACGGCACATAGCTGTAGTTTGTATCCCGGAACCTTGGATGACTGGACCATCAGACGTTGCAATCTGCAAGCTGACTCAATAGTAGCAGAGGAGTGTCGGGAGAGCAGAACCAGGCGAGCAAAGGATCTCGTCACAGTGGGCATCCTGACTCTCTTGCTCGCCCCCTCCCCCCTCAAGGGAGGAGGTGAGCATGATACTCCACACCAGGGAGAAAGCCTTGCATTACTGTGTGGAGTTACAGACAAAAGAACAGGAAGTGAGGATTTCTCAGAAGAAATAAGGACATTTAAAAGCAAAATCGAAGAATGAGGTAAGTGAAGGAGGACTGCACTAAGGTAAAGGAAGCTATTTAGGGTAATTTTTTTTACCTTTACAACCCCTTTAAGAAACAAGTGTCAGAAAAAGATTTGGACTTTAAGCGGTTAAACTTCCTGCATTTACACACAGAAGTTTGCTCTAAGAAGGAAGTTGGTGAGTGCGCTAATAGCTATTAAATAAAAATAATAATTATAATCAAATATAATTTAATAAATAAATGAACAGCAAGTGAAACACCAGCCTACCTAATATAACCTAAATATCTCAACAAAAACATGTTAACATCTAGTCCCCATCGTGACAGGTGCCTAATAGATAAACTTAATAATTAGTGATAATTATGTGAAAAATAAAAGAATATAATAACAATATTCCATAAATAATCCCAATAACATAAATTCAATAGATTCATGTGCTGCTATCAGTCCATAGAACTGTAGTGTACTGCAAGATCCACAATAATTGCCACGAACATCCAGTGAAATAATATCCAGTGATAAAAGCTGTTAATGGTCCACCTTCACCGACTCTAATAAGGACACCCACAAAAGATGCTCAAAAGATGGCAGCTTACCACAAGTAGTTTTCACAGTCCTTTTCATCAAAAGCTTTAAAAGCGCTGAACGGAATCTTCCTTGCGTCTGCTGTGCTGTACTCACTGTTCGGAGAAGGTGCGGCTGCTTGTTGGACTGCTGCCAGTTTTAACTGTAGCTCTGCGTCCCTTATTTGTTTATCCTTCTGTAGTTCTGCATCTCTTATTTCTTTAGCCTCCTCCGCTAACAGGTCCATCACTTTCAGAACCACATCCGGCGTTGGGTTCGGGCCGAACCACGCTAGCTTCTCTCTCATTAGCTTGTTGGTTGGTGACTCCTCCTGAATCACTGGTGTCTCCATCTCTTGTACTGCTGGCGTTGCTGCAATCCCGTCCTCCTGGTCTAGCTCCATTAATTCTGCTATGATGACCCGCTTGGTTTTGTTGCTAGCGATCCTTCCACGAACTTCCAGTAGTTCTTCCAGTGTCTGCTTGGAATCCGGGTGTGAAGGGGAATAGAAGGGAAGATCCCGCTGCTGCCAACCAATTGTGACGGTATCGGTATGATATCCCCGTCAACGTTCCCTTCTTCCCATAACGACAATCACCCCAATATTCCACGAGGAGGGATATCCCTGGAATCGCCCAGAAAGCCACACATGAGACAAGCTTACTGCTGGAACAAGACACTTTAATGACACAAAAACTCAGCTTATATGTGGTTACAGCCTGTTAGGAACGCCCCCCTCACACAGTGGGGTTTCCCATACAGATTATAGGAGACAAGTCGGAGCCGACCATGCAGACACATTTCTTTAGATAAAGACATCAGGGGAGTTAATTACTACACTGAAGCAATCAGAATAATTAACATACTACTTCTCTAATCATTTAGCCTGATGATACAATACACATCTTTTAAGGGTAAACACAGATCTTCTTTACACAACACAATAGATCAATTAACCTTTAGAATAGTGAGGGGACATTAGCACGTCAATAACCTGTCAGAGGAATGAATCACACATGAAATTCCTTTCTACATCTACCCATGGCTAGCAGGGAGCAGTACACTGAGACATATAGGCAAATGTATCACAACCCTTTTACTGAAAAAAGTGGTCAAATGTGCTTCATAGCAAGTTGGCCTTTGCAGATGACAGAACAGCCTCTTAACCCATGGAGACTCAGGACGGCATATGCAAATCAGAAGATAAGGTACGAAATAGTGTAATCCCTTTTATTAAACTTAAAAATGTTCAAATAAAAAGCCAAATGGCTGCTTACTTTAGGAGTGCCCAAGGACCGGCACCTAGGCTGGATGGCATTGAAACAAATTGTTGGAGATGGTCCCGACTCGTGTGCGCTGGCGTGCGTTCCACCCTGCACCGCTGTGAGCCAAAGGGAACCGGAGGTGACCTCGGTACATGACCAGGTGAAGCCTCTACGTTCCTGAAGACGTGTCAAACGAAACATACGTAGAGGCGTCACTATTTTGGACCTTATCTTCTTATTTGCATATGCCGTCCTGAGTCTCCATGGGTTAAGAGGCTGTTCCATCATCTGCTTATTTCATCTGTTAATAGCAAAGGCCAACTTGTTATGAAGCACATTTGACCACTTTTTTCAGTAATAGGGTCAACTACTTGTGGTAAGCTGCCACCTTTTGAGCACTTTTGTGGGTGTCCTTATTAGAGTCGGTGAAGGTTGACCATTAACAGCTTTTATCACTGGATATTATTTCACTGGATGTTCGTGGCAATTGTTGTGGATCTTGCAGTACACTACAGTTCTATGGACTCATAGCAGCACATGAATCTATTGAATTTATGTTATTGTGATTATTTATGGAATATTGTTATTATATTCATTTATTTTTCACTTAATGACCACTAATTATCAAGTTTATCTATTAGTCACCTGTCACGATGGGGACTAGATGTTAACGTGTTTTTTTTAGATATTTAGGTTATATTAGGTAGGCTGGTGTTTCACTTGCTGTTCATTTATTTATTAATTTATTTTTGATTATAGTTATGATTTTTATTTAATAGCTATTAGCGCACTCACCCATTTTTTTAATCCACTTTGCAGCAGTGGTATCCACTGTTTTTTTGTGCCGCTCATATTTAGTTTAATTCTTTGTTTAATTGCACATTTGGCGCGAGATACATTTTTTCTTTCTAAGAAGGAAGTTAGTTACAATGTTTCATGTTGTTACAAACTTGGCAGACTATTAGCAGATATTTTCTTTTGACAGCTGAGTGAGCAGATAAAGTCTCACCACTTGTTTGTAATATGAAAGAATCAGCAAACTCTGCATTGGAGATCGTCGGGGGGGGGGGGGGGTTGAATTGAGATCACAATTTTTTAACGATTAATTGTGCAGCTCTAGTGTGCACCCCAGAACACAAATGCATGTATATCAGCAGAGCAGTGGACGGTGTCAGCAGAGCAGAGATTGTTGTCAGTAGTGCAGTGGACTGTGTTAGTAGTTTTTATTTTTATTATATTTGTATTATTTTATTATTATTTTTTACAATTTTTTTTTTTATAATATTTTTCATTACGTTTTTTTACAATTTTTTTTTAGGAGCCTCATTGGTGGGTTTTGGTGAAATATCAAGGGTCTAAACAGAGAGAAAGGGACTGAGGGTGGAGCTTTCCCAGTCCCTTTCTATGCAGCCTCAGCTGCACTGGACAGTGAATGATCAGGAAGTGTTCTTTGTTGAGGGGATTCCTGTTCAATCACAAACTGAAGCATAATAAACACAGGAATGATCGGTACAGATCACTCACTTTCATTTATTCATCCTAAAACATCCCCCACAGAGGCTGGCAGGAGAGGAGGGGAGCTGGAAGCTCTGCGGGGGGGGGGGGGGGCTGTAGGAGGCGCCAGAAAGCAACCGCACAAAGTGATTAGAATGTGTCCGGGCACCCCCGACACACCCTGTGCACACGCCTCTGGCCTAAATATTTTTAGAAGATAGACAACCATAAGAATCAGACAGTTTTTAAAAAAAACTATAAAGCTGTGTCTTTGTAAAATGGTTTTGTAGTCAGTTTTACAAAAATATGACGCAGTGTTTAGATAATTGCCTAATAATTGCCTAATTAATCATACTAACTTTGTTTCATAGGAAGAACTACAACAAATAAAAGACATCAGTAAGGTGCATGTTTCCTGGTCTCATACACAAGTGTCCACGCCATGGTATTTATCCTCCATACACATGAAGCACACAGTGACTCATCAGGAGATGTGGCTCCATTTTGATTGCTGGATGCGGCCTAATGAAGATAAGTGCGTGGAGCTTCCAGCACTGTTTCCTGACAAGGATCCTCTCCCTGGTAACTCTTAGTTCTCTCTGTTGATCTGTCATTTAATAATAGTAGAACAGCAGTCATTACACATAAGCATTTCATTTATTTTCCAGTGGTAGAGTATACAGTTAATGTACACACCGGAGATGCAATGGATGGAGGAAGTACTGGAGTCATTTACATCAGCATGGAAGGAGAGCTTGGTGACTCTGGAAAGCAATTCTTAAATGAGTCTGCCACAGAAGTGCTTACTTTTTCTGCGAGACAGGTAACTAAACAGCATCATGCATTGACTTTATGAAACATATTACCAACTTTAGACAGCCTATGTGTCCAGCCTGTTTGAATACCCCTAAAAACATATTGCCATAGCTACAGAATGACTAGAAAGAGAGAGGAGAATGTTCTGAAAACCTCCAAGCAATTCTTACACCTCTGGTACCATCTTTGGAGCAGGTCCCTATTAACCACTTGCTTACTGGGCACAAAAACCCCCTTCGTGCCCAGGCGAAATTTCAGCTTCCGGCACTGCGTCGCTTTAACTGACATTTGCGCGGTCGTGCAACGTGGCTCCCAAACAAAATTGACGTCCTTTTTTCCCCACAAATAGAGCTTTATTTTGGTGGTATTTGATCACCTCTGCGGTTTTTATTTTTTGCACTATAAACAAAAAAAGAGCGACAATTAAAAAAATATATATTTTTTTTTACTTGTTGCTATAATAAATATCCCAATTTAAAAAAAAAAAAAAAAAAATTTTCTCAGTTAAGGCCGATACATATTTTTCAACGTATTTTTGTAAAAAAAAAAAAAAATCGCAATAAGCGACTGGTTTGCGCAAAAGTTATAGCGCATACAAAATAGGGGACAGAATTATGATTTTTTTTTATTTTTATTTTTTTTTACTAGTAATGGCGGCGATCTGCAATTTTTATTGGAACTGTGATATTGCGACGGACGTATCGGACACTTTTGACACATATTTGGGACCATTCACATTTATACAGCGATCAGTGCTATAAAAATGCACTAATTACTGTATAAATGTGACTGGCAGTGAAGGGGTTAACACTAGGGGGTGAGGAAGGGGTTAAATGTGTATCCTGGGTGTGTTCTAACTATGTGGGGGGAGGGGACTGACTGGGGGAGGTGACCGATGCTGTGTCCCTATGTACAAGGGACACAGATCGGTCTCCTCTTCTCTGACAGCACGTGGAGCTCTGTGTTTACACACAGAGCTCCACGTCCGTGCTGTGTTCCCGACGATCGCGTGTACCCGGCGGACATCGCGGCCGCCAGGTACACGCATCGACTTCCCAGCGATGCGCCGGGACAGTGTTTACCCGCTGCGCACCCCCCAGATGTCCAAAGACGTCCTGTTGGCACCTGAAAGCCGCGCTGTTGATGTATTTTGTCAATAGCGCGGGTCTTAAGTGGTTAAGGGTTGCTACCTGTCCAAAATTCACCTGGACAGTCCAGGTTTTGACACATTATGCAGACTGGGCGGTGGCTCCTCCCCAAGAAACTGACATAGTTACACAAAACTTTGTTCCCATCTGGGAGCTGCAGTCTGGGGGCAGGTCCAGCATTTCTAGGGGGAGGAGGGAGGGTGGTGATGATGTCAGCAAGAGCAGTTTGGCAACACCCACTGTTTCAGGTGTCCCAGGTCTTTTATAATTCTATAGTGTATACTCCGGGGGGTTGCCCTGTGCCGCTAAAGTGTTCGGATTTGGCTTGAAGAAAAATTGGCAACCCTATCCCTATTATATGCCAATCCTGGCCTCAGTGTCATCCAGCTGAAAGCCCCACTGTTGGCCACAGTATCTGGTCTCTCTTTAAGCTGAGAGTGCTTTTAGAACTGCTGGAGCTGCAAGACATATGTAACATTAACTACAGTTGTGCTCAAAGGTTTGCGTTCCCTAGCCAAAATCATTGGCATTTATATTGAAAATATGATCGATCATGCCAAAAAAACTGTTTTATTTAAAGATAGTGATCAGATGAAGCCATTTATTATCATATAGTAGTTTGCAGGGGCGGCCCATCCATTAAGGGCGCACAGGCGCTGCCCCTTCTATCCATGCCACACCCTATATAAATAATGGATAGAATTATGCATAGCATGAATCTATCCATGACCACCGCGGCCACCCTGTATTCATGAGTCTGGCCCCTTTCAGGACACCGGGATCATGAATTATAGCAGCAATCGTGTTTTTTCTGAAGCACCTGATTAGAGCCATAGGCTCTAATATACTTCAAAAAAGGGTGGACTTGTGGCGCAGAGCATTGCACTCTGAGCCCACCCAGGTGTATTAGAAAAGCAAATGAGTATTCGCTTTTCTAACAATGAATTGCCTCTTCACCAATCAGGAAGCGCGGGTCTGATACCCTTCACCTGATTGGCTGAAAGGACAGGCGATCCTATCGGATGCCTAGCAAGAGGGAAGAAGAGACGCACCGCGGAAGCATGGAGGACAGAGGAGCCGCCACCTGACAAATAAAAAGGTCTGTGCACAGCTGAGACTAATTAGGTGGGATTACCAGGTGAGATGTGAACCTAGAAATGGAGGCATATTTCCACTCAAAACTCTACAAAGCATATATGAAGTATATGCTATTGAATTGAGCCTTGTGCTTTCTTAAAGGGTTTGTAAAGGTTTGCTTTTTTTTGTTTATAAAAATAACAAACATGTTATACTTACTTGCTCTGTGCAAGGGTTTTGCACAGAGCATCTCCAATCCTCTGCTTCTGGGGTGCCCACATGTGGGCTCGCTCACGAGTCCCATTGCTGCGTTCATCTGCCCCGCCCCCACTCCGGTGTCACAGGATTTGATTGACAGCAGCAGGAGCCAATGGCTCTTGCTGCTATCAATCTGTCCAATAAAGAGAGGGACAGCGGCTGGAGCCGCTGGGCTTGTGCACATTGCTGGATCAGATCGGGGGGTTTGGGGGGCAGCTTCAGCACAAAAGGTTTTTCACCTTTAAGCGGATTTCTGCCAAAAAAAATAGATTAAAAGTCAGCAGCTACAAATACTACAGCTGCTGACTTTTAATATATGGACACTTACTTGTCCTGGGCGCCCGCGATGTCGACACCCAAAACCGATCTGTCCCTTGGCTCTCAGGTGGAGGCGCCACCATCTTTGGTAAGGGAATCAGGAAGTGAAGCCTTGTGGCTTCACTTCCTGGTTCCCTACTGCGCATGTGCGAGTCGCGCTGCGCAATCCCACTCGTTCCTGCTGTCTTCTGGGACATGTGTGTCTTCCAGAAGACAGTGGGGGAGGATGGAGGAGGTGCCGGACGTAGCGTAGGTCGCCACGGATACTGCGGCGATCTATGCCCGGAAGTGGGAGCAAATACCTGGATTTCCCAGATATCTGCTCCCTCCTCCCCCCGAAAGGTCCCAAATGTGACACCGGAGGGGGGGGGGGAATCCGAAAAGCAGAAATTCAATTTTTGTGTAGAACTCCGCTTCAATACATAGAATTCTGTATTTACAGTATAGAACTCTATAAGACAGTGCTCTTTCACACTGAGCGCCCGTACAGGTCCGTCTGTCAGTTTTTTTTTGCGGACCTGAACGGGCACTCCGTGCTCCTCTATGGAGCCGCGGATATCAGCGGTGACATGCCCGCTGACATCCGACCTGCTCCGATCCGCCAAAGTGTGACAGAGGAAAAACCTACTTTTCCTTCCGTCTGGCGGATCGGGTGAACACGGACATACGGTCCGTGTTCATTCGATCCCCCCATAGGGGGGAGCGGAGAAAAGACAGGACGTCCCTGCACAGTGTGCAGGGACCGCCCTGTCATCCGCTGGCTCAGCGGGGATCAACGGAGCGATCCCCGCTGAGCAAGCGGAGGTGCACGGGGCGGATCATTACAGTGTGAAAGAGGCCTAACACAGCTAATGGGTTTTCTGCTTTCCCGAAAAAGTATAAAATGCAAATATACGTTTACAGAAAATAGATATTCTGTGGGTTAGATGCATATTGATGAGACAAATAAAGCAACTTCTATTTGTTTAAGTGTAATTGCTGAAGTCTTAAGAATATTTGAACTCCTGCCACACAGGTCAGCTTGGCCTGCTACTAACCTTATACATATGGAATGCCATAGTGAATCAAGCTTAAAGCCTCAATTATAAGCACTCAGAGACATAAGGTCATTGTCCCTGTCATGTTCTATGTACATTTCATTTAGTACAAATAAAATATGGAAAAACAACATAATAAATACTTAGGAATACAGCAGCTCTTTACCCCTCAGCATGATTGCATTTTATGTGTCCTTCTGCTGAAAGCATTTCTAAGACAAGTGTTATTACAGGTCTTTTTATAAGCTGTGTTCTCACACTTCAAAGGTTACTTTGCAATACGCACAAGTTTAGCTAAATACCACTTTAAATTGCCATTACTTTATATACAGTAACTTCATATACTGTTACTTTATATCCATCAAAACATCTTTGCACCTATAAGGTGGACAATGACAGACAATCCATGGAGCAGATGAGCATGGTAAAAAAACAGAAGGCACGAAAGCAGCTATTTCTGGGATTATGCATCCTTAGCATGGCCATATTATGTACCATAAGGTAATTATTCTCGCGGAGTTTCTAGAGCAGAAAGATCAGCACCAAACCACAAAATGCAAACTGTGTATGGTTTTCTTGCTTCAATCATTAGCTGGATACTGTCCATTTGTGTGTAAAGTCATCAGCAGAAGTAAAGTGAGGGTTCATCCAAAGAAGTTTCTTTAGTTTAGGTAATATAGACTACTTCCCGCTTGCTCTGCTAAATCACATTTGATAGGCTGTTTTTTCAATAGAAACTGTGCATGTATAGCATATGGCATGCTGTTATTAAAAAAAAAACGAGGTCGTTATACAATATGAATTCAAAATTAATTCAACCTCCTCAATGGTCCAGAGTCCCTGGTACAAGTAATAAATATGCACTAAAGCAAGGAACCTTATTAATGGTCTACAATCATCAAAAATGCTCTAAAGCCTCAGGCCTCGTACACACAACCGAGTTTCTCGGCAAAAACCAGCAAGAAACTTGCTGAGTTTTATTTGCAGAGGAAACTGGGCGTGTGTACACTTTTCGACGAGGAAACTGTCGAGGATCTCGTCGAGCCAAAAAGAGAGCATGTCTTCTTTTTCCTCTACGGCAATGGAGAAATTTGGCTCGCCGAGATCCTCGACAGCCTAAGGCCTAGTACACACGAGAGGATTTATCCGCGGAAACAGTCCTCCGGACCGTTTCCGCGAATAAATCCTCTGGCGGAATTCTGTCCGTGGTGACGTGTCGCGCCGTCGCCGCGATAATGATGCGGCGATGTGCGCGACGCTGTGATATAAGGACTTCCACGCATGCGTCGAATCATTACGACGCATGCGGGGGATGGATTCGGACGGATTGATCCGGTGAGTCTGTACAGACCAGCGGATCAATCCGTTGGACTGGATTCCAGCGGATCGATTTCTTAGCATGTCAAGAAATTTTGATCCGCTGGAAATCCATCCCCGGGGACAAAAATCCGCGGAAACAGATCCGCTGGATCGTACACACCAGGGGATCTATTCGCTGGAACCGGTCCGCGGATCAATTCCAGCGGATCGATCCTCTCGTGTGTACGGGGCCTAAGAAGGAACTCAACGAGCAAAACGATGTGTTTCGCCCGTCGAGTTTCTCGGTCGTGTGTACGAGGCTTGATACACACGATCGGATTTTCCGACGGGAATTGTGTGATGGCAGGCAGTTGTCGGAAAATCTGACCGTTTGTATGCTCCATTGGACAATTGTTGTCGGATTTTCCGCTAAAACAAATGTTTGATAGCATGCTTTAAAATTTTACGACAAAATTTGTCAGATTATTCGATCGTGTGTACAGAAGTCCTCTGGAAAAAAATTCCAAACATGCATGCTCAGAAGCAATGCTAAGCATAACACAACATAAGCAGAAGGTGCACAAAGGGTAGCGCTAAAGAGCTAAAAAGCCACGTAATTTTGTGTTTGTTGGCCGGCAATTCTTTGCCGTTTGTATGCAAGACAAGTTCATGGCCAATGCCCTTTCGGACAAAAGTTCTATGCTTTGTCCGTGGAAAATCCGATGGTGTATACCAGGCTGTATACCAGATATTTAAAATAAATAAACAGCTGTGTCCTCACAACGAGTTAACACATGAAGATTTATTTAAAAAGCATCCGATCGCTAAATGCCTGGAGGTTTTTACTAACATTATAAGATGGTACATAACATTATACAGTGGAACCTTGGACTGTGAGCATAATCCATTCCAGGAGAATGCTTGTAACCCAAAGCACTCGCAAATCAAAGCGAGATTCCCCATAGAAGTCAATGGAAACAAGATAATTAGTTCCACGTTGACTTCTATTGTATGCAGTACCGCATGTGGCCAGAGATGGGGGGGGGGGCAACGGAGAGACTTGGCACCTCTGGCCAAATTAAGTACACCACAGAGGCTTGAATCCTGCTCATTTTGCGAGACAACACTCGAAAACCGACTGAGGATTTTTTTTTAAGTAATAGCTCGTATTGTGAAACGCTTGTTAACCGCGTTATTTGCAATCCGAGGTATTACTGTATAGGCTGTACAGATGCTCCTCCTAAATATTCAGAATATGTATAACCCTGATTGTTCATTGGAACTATAATAGTAGTCATAATCAAAGTGAATTCCAGAGAAAACAACATAGACGATAGTTCCTAATCTGCATTTAGGCATCCAGCATCAACCCCCCCCCCCCCCCCCAAAAAAAAGTATGAAAATGCAGAAAGAAAAGTGCAACTTAATATAAATCTTTATGACTGCAGGTATAACAGCGGGGAAAAATGTAGGAAGTCCCCCTTTACATTACACAGCCCCCATACCTCTGGACCTCTTCACATTACACAGCCCCCATACCTCTGAACTCCTTTACATTACACAGCCCCAGCACCTCTGGACCCCTTTACATTACACAGCTCTGCACCTCTGGACCCCTTTACATTACACAGCTCCCCACACCTCTGGACCCCTTTACATTACACAGCTCTGCACCTCTGGACCCCTTTACATTACACAGCTCCCCACACCTCTGGACCCCTTTACATTACACAACTCTGCACCTCTGGACCCCTTTACATTACACAGCTCCCCACACCTCTGAACCCCTTTACATTACACAGCACCCTGCACCTCTGGACCCCTTTATATTACACAGCCCCTCCACACCTCTGGACCCCTTTACATTACACAACCCCTCCACACCTCTGGAACCCTTTACATTACACAGCCCCCCCACACCTCCAGACCCCTTTACATTACATAGCCCGCACACCTCTGGACTTCTTTGCATTTCCACAGCTCTGCCCCTTCCTACCTTATTCAAGCATGCAGAGGGGGAGACACAGGAGAGCGGAGCAGGGAGTAGGAGGAAGAATCGGAAGAGAGAAACAGCAGCAATAAATAGATAGCAGGAGCTGCCGGAGTTATTGTTCCAAGTTAACCAGCAGGTGATTGGTTTCTAGATGGTCCTAGCAACCAATCACCCACTGGTTAACTTGGAAAGTTAACTCCGGTAGCTCTTCCTGTCTATTTAATGCTGCTGTTTCTCTCTTCATTTCTGCCTCCTGCTCCCTGCTCCACCCTTTCTCTGCCACTCACTAACACAGGAATCCGGCAGCTGGCCCTTGGTGTCACCCCTCTGATGGATGTCACCCTGGTGCAGCCCGCACCCCCATAGCGACGCCACTGCTGTCACCCCCTGTTCCCAATTCAAGATCAGGGCAAGTAATACACTTTATACAAAACCCAGTCCAGTAGGTATGTGTAAAAACAGAATCAAAGAAGTATATATACAACAAATGGGGTTCTGTAACTGTTAGTATATATAAAGACTTTCAGGGAAATGTTTGCTGTTTAAAATGGTTTCATCTTTTAATAAAATTGAGAAACGCTGCTCTACAGGTTAATAAAAAATTCTGACTGGTTCCGTTTTAGTGACATCAAGAAGTTGACATTACTAACAGTTAATGTTTGCCTTCCAAATGTGCAATAAAAAATGTTCCTCTTTACACATTTTAAGAGCTACAAATATTACAGCAAATGAATTTCTGTAAAGCCTGCAGGATCTGCTTTCCGTAAACAGGGCTAATTTGACAGCATTCACAAAACACAGGCTCTTATGAAAAAGTAAAGCCAGTCTGCTCTCATGAGGATAGTTATCCCTCTGTCTGAAAAAGATCTGTTAATTAGAAAGGAATAACCACTGCAGCCCATAAAACCTAAAGTACTGTTTTAGGACTTTATCCGTAATTTGCAAATGCATGAGTGGCTCACAGTATAAAAGTCTTAAAGGACCTGGGGCCAAATCCATAAAGCAGATGCGCCGACTTAACTCGAGATTTCTAAATTAACACCGCGCGTATCTTTGCGCCTGATCCTCAAAACGAGCAAATTACGCTAAACACGCCGCTGTATTTGATAGGCAAAGATGCAAATGAGGGAGATAGGGCGATCCACAAAATTAAGTGTGTGCGGCGTAGATTACGACCTGTGCGCTTCTGTTAGTTTCCCGGAGCAATTTTACACTTTATAAAAGCAGCCCTAATTTTACACATGCCGTGTAAAGGTTAGCTAAAGCAATACCATGAAGGAAGAGCTGAGCACACACACTTGCTGGACTACAATCTGTATGCCACCATGCCAGGGGCATCCATGCCCCTATCTATAATAGTGACTTTAGTAACCCAGGGTACCCCCTCTTCTGAGGGAACAGCAGTCAGGAGACGCCTCGCAGAATGCATATTTGCACAGTAAACGCACATTAATGATGTCACAATGAGAATGCATGAATGCACGCCACTGTGGTCCCTAGCACAGACACATCACATGCACATCGAATTGGATTAGATCCAAGTCCCCCCCCCTTTGGTACTTGGGAGCAGCAACGCCACACCACGGCTCCAATTATGTCACTGTGCATTCATACACCATTCAGGAACCTGGGATCACTTCTCCCTGGTCCTGGGGATCCCTACTCCACCAAAACTGAGGGTGACACCCTTATTTTATCAGGAATGCCACCCCCCCCCCCCCCCACATTCACACATCATTCACACACATAAATCAAATCATAAGTACAGAATACCAAATGAAATAATAAAAATAAAAATAAAAACATAAAAATAAAAAAACAAAAGTATCCCTGCTAATTATCGGCGGCGAGTGCTACGCCTTGGCTGGCCACGGGCACGGCCACGCCCTCGGGGAGGATGTCCATGGGGGGGTGTGAGCAGGGGAAGGAGGATCCTCCTGGGGGGGAGGGGAAGGAGGAGCCTCCTGGGGGGGTGAGCAGGGGAAGGAGGAGCCTCCCCTGCTGGCCTGCCCTCCAAGGCCACTGCAATTCTAGTGAGACAGGCAGTGAGGGCAGCCGCATTGGCCTGGCCAGACCTAGTATTGTCCTTCACAGCCTGGGTCAGGGCAGTCACCTCCTGGGCCACGCCTGTTGTGGCAGTCTGTAGTTCGTTCATGCATGTAATGACCGCCACTGAGTTGGTGGCCACATCACCGACTGCCTCCATCATTACACCCAGGCTGTGCTCCATCTGGTTCATTTTTTGTAGCATTTTAGCCAGAGTGCGGGTCTGCCGGGCATTGTCCCTCAGCAGACTGGCCGGCAGACGCTCGGCCACCCCCCTGGTGGCCTGGATCGCCATCCTGCCTGCCCCTGAGGCTTGTGGCCTGGGAGGAGGGGATAGAGTGACCCTTGTGGGTGGAGGCCTGTTGGGGGAGAAGTGGGAGGGGCTACCCCTGATGGTGGCCTGACTGGTGCCAGCCTCTGGGGTAGCCTCAGGGGAAGACTCAAAGGTCATCATATCAGAGGCCAACAGGACTTCCCGGCCAATCTGAATATTTTCTTCCTCCTCCCCCTCATCCTCCTCCCCCTCATCCTCCTCCCCCTCAACCTCCTCCCCCTCAACCTCCTCATGAGGGGAGGTTTGGCCACTCCCCTTCCCTGGGGAATCCTGCCCTTCTTGGGAGTCATCAGCAGCCTGTCTTGGGGGTGGTGCAGCAGCCTGGCCCGATGGCCCAGCAACCTCCTGGCCTGATGGGCCTGCAACCTCCTGGCCATCTGTGGAGGACACAAAACAATCACAGGTTTGAGGATCCACACACTTTGCACATCTTCCCATCCCCCACCCACACATGCTAATCACCAGAGAGAAAAAACAAAAACTTACCTGTCCTCACAGGAACATCTGACTGATAGCCAGGCAGGCCCACCACCTGCTGTGGGTGGAAACACTGGGCCAGTGCCCATTCCTCCTCCGTCAGTCTGACTGGGCAGGGTCCCCCTCCTCCAGTGCCCCTGGTATGGGCGTCCATCTTTGCCATCTTATTGCGGACGACGCTCCTAAGGTCGTTAATCTTTTTCTGTATGCCAGCGGGGGTCCTGGTCTCCCCCCCCCGCCGCATTGACCTGATCCGTTATCCGTTTAAGGAGCTCCTTCCTCCTGGCCGGGGTGGTGTTCTGGCTCTCAGGGCCATGCAGATATCGCCCATATCGCACGATGCCCCGAGCAAGAATTCGCTTCTCTCCCAGGGTGAAATTAAGCTTCCTGCGCTTGGGGGCCATCACAGACACCACCCAGCACCAAGAAACTCACCTAAAAAACAATCACCAATACACACCCAACAAACAGACAAAAATACACACCAAAAAAACAGACAAAAATATACACCCAAAAAACAAACCAAAATCTAAACACACAAGCAGACAGCTACTATAAATTCAAAATAAATCACGAACAAAAAACAAACAAAATACAAGCACAAAAAAACAATCAGCAAAAACAACAAACAAACAAAATAACAAAATACACTTATCAAAAACAAACACCAACTAGACTCTCCAACTCCTCAAACACTTTTCTCACAAACACAACTTACCAACACACCAACAAACGTTAAGAGCAGAAGCAAATTGCTCATGGAAGGGAAACACTGGGATATACTTTTGCAAGGGAAGTGTGTTTGACTGGGGCTTTTTATACACAGGGCGATCCTCAAACTAAGTACGCTTGGCCTTTTACCTATCTCACTGATTGCGCCGAGCAAAGTTCTGCACATGCGCAGTGAGCAGCAGATTTGTGCGCGCATGCGCAGTACGGCCGGCCCTTCATTTGCATGGGGTCACGGCTCATTACAATGAAGCACGCCCACTTCCTTCCCACTTGCAATAACCCCGCCTTACGCCTCGGAATTTAAGTTACGCAGGCACAATTTTGTGCGCAAATGCGCTGTGGATATGGCACTTACGACACCAACTTAGGGCGCCGTAACTTAAATGACATAAGTTTTGACTAACTAAAATTGCGCCGCTGTTTGTGGATTAGGCCCTATGTGTGTGTTTTTTTTTTTATGATTGCTATACTTACACTAAGGTTGCCTTACAATATTAAGGGGCAGATCCACAAAAGTATTATGCCGGCGTATCTCTTGATACGCCGCGTAATTTCAAATTTTGCGCGTCGTATCTTTGTTTTGTATCTTCAAAACAAGATACAACGGCATCTCGGCTAGATCCGACAGGCGTACGTCTTAGTACGCCGTCGGATCTAAGCTGCAATTTTTCGGCGGCTGCTAGGTGGCGTTTTCGTCGAATTCCGCGTCGAGTATGCAAATTAGCTAGTTACGGCGATCCACGAACGTACGTCCGGCCGGCGCATTTTTTTACGTCGTTTGCGTTCGGCTTTTCCGGCGTATAGTTAAAGCTACTGTTATGAGGCGTACTCAATGTTAAGTATGGCCGTCGTTCCCGCGTAGAAATTTGAAATGTTTACGTCCTTTGCGTAAGCCGTTCGCGAATAGGGATTTGCGTAGAATGACATCACCGTCGGAAGCATTGGCTTGTTCCGGGTTAATTTCGAGCATGCGCATTGGAATACCCCCACGGACGGCGCATGCACAGTTAAAAAAACGTTGTTTACGTCGGGTCACGAGGTATTTACATAAAACACGTCCCCATCACAGAGATTTGAATGGCGCGCCATTACGAGGATTAAAAAAAAAAAGTTACGGCGGCTAGTGTATCTTAGATATGCTGCACCCGTCGTATTATTGCGCGCAGGTACGTGGATCTGCCCCTAAGCCTTTCATGAGTTATGCCCCATACACATGACCAATTTTTCAGGTTGTAAAAAATGAAGGTTTTTTTAATGTCATTAAAAACGATCGTGTGTGGGCTCCAGAGCATTTTTCACGATGTAAAAAATGGGCATTAAAAATTTAGAACATGCTCTAATTTTTCACTACGTTTTTAACGTTGTCGTTTTTAACGTCTTAAAAAATGGTCGTGTGTGGGCTTTAACGACGTGAAAAAAACGCGCATGCTCAGAAGCAAGTTATGAGACGGGAGCGCTTGTTCTGGTAAAAATAGCGTTCGTAATGGAGTAAGCACATTCATCACGCTGTAACAGACTGAAAAGCGCAAATCGTCTTTTACTAACACAAAATCAGCAAAAGCAGCCCCAAGGGTGGCGTCATCCGAATGGAACTTCCCCTTTGTAGTGCCGTCGTACGTGTTGTACGTCGCCGCGCTTTGCTAGAGCAAGGCCGTTTTAACGTTCGGGTTGAAAAAAAAACGTTGTTTTTTCTAGACCATTAAAAACTTCATTTTTTACAACCCGAAAAACGGTCGTGTGTACGCGGCATAAACCTATTTCTGACATTTGTTGCTTGCAAGTTAAAATCTGTATTTGCTAGAAAATTACTTAGCACCCCCCAAACATTATATATATACATATATTTTTAGCAGAGAATCTAGAGAATAAAATGGCGATCGTTGCAATATTTTATGTCACACTGTATTTGCGCAGCGGTCTTTCAAATGCAATTTTTTAGAAAAAAATACACTTTCATTAACTAAAAAACGGAAGAGTCAAGTTAGCCCAATATGTTTGTATAATGTAAAAGATGATTTTACCCTGAGTAAATAGATATCCAACATGTCAAGCTTTGAAATTGTGCACACTTGTGGAATGACGACAAACTACAGTCCCTAAAAATCTTCATAGGCAGCACTTTAAAAAAAAAATCACGGTTACCAAGTTAGAGTTACAGGGGAGGTCTACTGCTAGAATTATTGCTCTGACGGTCGCAGCGATACCTAACATGTGTGATTTGAACACCATTTACATATGTGGGCGCGACTTACGTGTGCGTATTATGTTTTTCTAATTTACTTTATTTATTTTTCTTGGTATTTTAAAAAATTTGATCACTTTATTACTGTCACAATGACTGTAAACATCCCTTGTGACAGTAATAGGTGGTGACAGGTACTCTTTATGGAGGGATCGGAGGTCTAAAAGACCCAAAATCCCTGTTTTGCACTTTAAAGTATTTAGATTGCCAAAAACGGCGATTCTCGGGACATGTGTCTGCTGACATACGCCGCTCTATAGAAGAGACTGGAGAGTCTGATCAGGTCCGCCTGAAAAACTGACAAATAAACCTGACCTGACAGCCCGTGTGAAAGAGGCCTCGCTTTTAACACACATATGTGTTTTAACCAAATTTGTTTGTAAGCTAAACCATATATCAAGGCAAAAAACAAAACATACTAATACATCTCTGGAATACATACACATTTCCTATGTTTTATTCCTCAAAATACATTACACATAGAGCAAAATAACTGTTGATATTCCAGAAATATCATGTGCTTCTGCCTTCATCTTTGACATGACAACACAGCTTTAAATTGCAAAACAAATGGTGTCAGCCCTGCTTAGGCTGCATTCACACCTGAGCGTTTTGTCGCCTGAAGCGCGACGCCCCAAAATGCTAGAGGGGAAAAATACATTATTCTCTATGGAGATGGTTCACATCTCCACTACAAAACGCCGCGTTTTGTCGTGGCAAATCACGGAAAATCACGGTAAAACACTCCACGTTTGGTCGCGGTAAATCGTGGTAAAAAACGCCGCAAAACGCTACGCTCAGGTGTGAATGCAGCCTTACTTCTATTCTGATAAATAAAAAACAAAGCCTTCACCTAATCTCCTCCCCCTCTTCTTCCCTATAAACCCTCTTTGTGCACATGTAAATATCACAGTAAATTAGCAGTTCACAATATAATTTGTTTGTGTGCACTTATTAAACAGATTTAACAAAATACTTTCAATTGTGCATTTAGGAGCCCAAATGGGAGAAAATCAGTGCAGCTTATCAGTAGCCATTAGTGCCACCTATCAGTACCCATCAGTGATGCCTATCAGTGCCCATCCATGCCTATCAGTGCAGCTTATCAGAGCCCATCAGTGCCACCTCATCAGTGCTCATCAGTGCCACCTCATCAGTGCACATCAATGCAGCTTCATCAGTGCCCATCAGTGCAGCCTCATCAGTGCCCATCAGTGTAGCCTCATAAGCGCACATTAGTGAGGAAGAAAATATACATATACACTAGGGCTGTGCAAATTAACTTTTAATTAATCGATTAATCTTTAATTTTTTTGATCGATCAAAATCTTTTTGATCGATTAAAATTCTTTTGATTGGTACTCACCTCTCCGCCGGCTTCTGGGCCTTCAGGGAGTTCTGTCGGAGATCCAGTAACGTCACGGACACCGGCGGGGCTTGCCGTGTCCATCTGAAGGGCTCCTTTGCTGTGCCTTCATATCTGCATGCCGGCGGGACCTTACTATCTGCCACACACAAGGGCTGTAACACTTCCCTCTATCACTTCCCTCTATCAACCTGGGATTCTACAGCCATCCTCTGGGAGTTGTGATAGTTCCCTTCATGGGACATCTACATGCCGACGGACTGATGTTAACCTCTCCTCATCTGGATTCAGCAGTGGCATCGTTGTACACATTTTTATACCAGTCTCATACTTAGCTACATGTTTTTATGACTGCTTTTGGTACCGTTTGGTATTACTCGCACCATTTTTACAGTTTATGTAGCTACATTGATTTTATCTCCAGTGCAATATTTATTTGGTTACCTACTTGAAGACTATAAAAGTTTTAATGCTATTCCCATCGAGCGCTGCCTTTGTGTGTTTTTTGTATCCTGCTATCCATTTTTCCAGTTGTTGGTAGCTGCACTGGGAATCAGCCTGCAAGGAGATCAGCTAAAAGTAGTTGGATCTGTATGTGCGTTATAATTAATCGAAATTAGTCGATTAATCGAAGAAAAAAAAAAACGATTAATCGAACAGAAAATTTTTGATCAGTAACAGCCCTAATATACACTGAAAGAATCTTGTGAGCTACCACTGTTATAAATATATCCTAAGTACCATGCTGTATATTCAGCTGCTGTCACTGATCACAATCCCATATGTTCGCGCTTATTAAAATAAATATAAATAGTGACACACTATGCTTATACTAAAGAACCCAAATTTGTGTTAATATCAGTATGACAACATTATTTGTGACATATAACATTGTATATATTTAAATAAAGGTGTATAGTGAATAAAGTGCCAAAGTGCATATAGCACAACCCAATATTAATAAAATATTTGAATGAATATATAATCTCTGATACATCCATAAAGTCCATTAAATAGAGCTATATGATCAAATTCTTATAATGGTGCTCCAAACGTGTCCATGTGCGAATCTGCTCACCCTGGGAGCGTGTGACCACACAATTAAGTTTGGTCAGATCACGCAAACAAACCACCTCTGGGATCTGTGGAGATAGATCTCTGTGGGATCCTGAACTGTCCAGTAACGTTGTCTCCATACACGTATAAATGATAAGGTCTAGATAGTGTTTTACCGTTTTTTAAAACATATTTATTTAAAATATGTGTCAACACACGTTGGGGAGGGGACAGGACAGTGTAGGAGGCAGCGGGTTGTTTCACTGCGGAGGGAAATACGATCTCATTAGATTTTTTTCTATTTGTCATAGAGTAGTGCGCTGAAGAAACTGTATCATGTGAGTACCCTGGAGTTTTTTTTATAAATATGTTTTAAAAAATGGTAAAAAACACTATCTAGACTTTATCTTTAATACATGCACTGAGACAACGTTACTGGACAGTTGTGCAATGTGTGATGAGCTTAAAATGAATTGCTCCTTTACTTGTCTAGACATTAGTACCAGGCAGTTCAGAGGTTGCATGGCTGTTTTTATGGTCGCCATACATATTTTGATGTTTTTAATCCAAATGGTCTGCAATTTGATCCAAATTATTGAATCTGAAAAAAATCAAATAGCCATAACTTCTCTTCTGATCGAGTTAGACTCAATTTTGATTAGATTCATTTAAAATGATTGATCGCTTGCATTAATAGTCAGCATTGAGATATTTTGTTCATGAATATAATCGTATTTCAATCAATCAGATTATGAGGTGAACATGGTGGAAATAGAGATGCGATTGATGACTTATGATCGTGAGTTATGATTGCATCTTACCTATCAATAATAAAAATCTACTTCCCCATGTGTGGCATATCAGTCAAATGGGTTGTTGAGTATAGATCAATTATTTCAATCAGAAAATAAATAAATCAGTTATCAAATCGTGTAACCACTATCAACCAATAAATATACATTTTTTCTATGAATGGTAACCAGGCACATGTGAGTGAAGGCCACTTGGCAACTCAAGTGCATCACATACTGTATAAATGGAACACACTTTGTGCTCGCATGTATCTCTTACCTGAAAAACAGTACAGTATACCAGAGCAAAGAAGTAATTAGTGCAGTCACTCCATGAATTAGAACTAGTGACATCTCTGTAAACATATATTATCACATCTGTCTACCCCAATTCTCTCTAGATAAACTATGGGCATTGTTTAAGTCAAGTTACACAAGATGCAAGTATACAGGATGTCATGGTAGTGCATATCTGCATTGAATGCACTTAATTTTCAGACACTGACATTTTTGTAGTAGTTAACCAGCATTTTTAATGTATTGCTTTTATTTTCGTCTTAGGTGGATAACTTTAAAATCAAAGCTGTGTATCTTGGAAAACTTCAGAGGATTGTTCTTGGTTTCAGAAATGCAAAAAGAGGTATATATAGATATGTTACTAATAAACAGACCCAGCCTTCCAAGACTGTTACTTTTTAGCCATAACCGTGATTCTTCAACGATATTGTAAAAGAAAAAGATGAGAATGGTGCGCTTATTCAATAATGTGCCATAAAGTAGTATACTCAAAGAAAAAATATTCTGAGTATCCAAACATACAAACAAATATATAAATAAATGTGAATAAAGTCCAACTAAAGCCCAATAGTAGGAGTTAGTTCATATAAAGGCAAAAATCTCATAGAGATAACGTGATAGAAGAAAAAACAGATAAAACATCTATCCAAGCATCGACTGTTAAGTTTATGAATTGGTCGCTCACCTCCAACAATGACCCAAGGGTCAAACAAGGCTCATCAGATAGTCAGATAAGGAATCCTGCTGATGGATCTGTAAAGGCATCCAGGTTCCAGGTGAAGACGAAGAACTACGTCCAAAACTTGGCATGAAAACATCTTGGGTAATTCCACATATAGAGGAAACAGCGCGCTCCAAGGAATGGCACTTCTTGTATAAATGGCGCTCAAAGAAAATTTTCACTTCATTTACTGGAGGTTGATGGTTTATATTTACCTAAAAAATTAGAACATAGTAGCGCGCAAGTTTTCTCTTATAACACTTCAACGATATTGGCCACCCAATGGCGATGGCAGCCATACAAGAGGTGCAAAAATGTACTAATGCAGTTGTTAAAAGATCACACCTTCTATTCCAGTAGTTTGAAATCCTACAGATATTTCTATGAAATTAGCTTTCTTTGCAGATTAGCTGCCTATGTATAAGACAACCATAAGACAATAAAGTGCTGCACCTTATTTTGCATACAAGGCATCGAAAAAGTTGCCTTGGCCCTCAAGTGCCATTGCTTGCTTTTCTGCCAATGGCATTTGTTTGTGTCTAGTCTAAAGATTTTCAATAAAAGCTTCTCTCTTTGTAAAAAGCGTTTTTTAACTCTTCTACAAAGCACAAACAACATGACAGCTGGATGGAACCATAGAAAATTCAGATTTCCTTTGAAATAATGTTTTTCCATTTTTTTAACTTTGAATTACATTTCAGCCTAGGATAATTTGCTGTATATATTACACATAACATGACCAACTATATTCGCTAAGCATTTCTTTTATTTGGATTTGAAAAGCACAAATAACCTTTAATTATGGTGTACTGAAGGGACAGTCTAACGGTATTGTTGTTTCTACAGAATCATGGTTCCTGGAAAAAATTGTGGTTAAAGAGGACTTTACTGCTTCAAAATACATATTTTATCACAATGACTGGATAACTTCTCCTTCCCTGGAAGAATTTATAGAAACTGGAATCTTACTAAAAGGTGATAACATAAACATGAAAGATACTTATATTTAACCAATATTTACAACATATTTGTTAAATTTGCCTTCCTTACAAAACTAAGAAACCATACTTGTAGTAGGCACAGCCTTGTGTGTGGTTCATTGTGTCTCCATTTCCCAGCAGTGAAGAAGGTGGCCCAGCCCACAAACGGTAGCTTTCAGGTCATTCATCTACCAAATTACATCACTTAAAGAGGGGGTTCACCCTATAATTTTTTTTTTCTAGCATTAAATTAAGCATAGTAGCGCGAGCTACAGTATGCCTTTATTTATTTTTTTAGCCCCGTACTCACTGTTTAATCCTATAGTGAAGATTCCGACTACCCGCGGGGAATGGGCGTTCCTATCCAGAGGGAAGATTGACAGCCGGCTCTGGTGCGTCACGCTTCTCCGGAAATAGCCGAAATAGGACTTGGCTCTTCACGGCGCCTGCGCATAGTCTGTGCGCAGGCGCCGTATAGCGCCGTGAAGAGCCAAGACCTACTCCGACTATCTTCGGGGAGCGTGACGTGCCATAGCCCTCTGAATAGGAACGCCCATTCCCCGCGGGGAGTCGGAATCTTCACTATAGGATTAAACAGTGAGTACGGGGCTAAAAAAATAAAATAAAGGCATACTGTAGCTCGCTCTACTATGCTTAATTTAATGCTAGAATGTTGGTAATGAGGGTGAACCACCGCTTTAAGTACAGCATTAAAGGGAGACTAATATTTAAATTCTGACATTTTTTTAATTGCAGAAGGCAGTGAAAGAGAATTAATGTTGATGTTCAGATTAGAATTGCCAGTCTAGTCTTACAATCTCTGTGTTGTGTGAGAGGCAACAGTGAGGTCCCCAATGAATACCAAATCTATGGGGACAGACTGGAGCAGAGAGCACCAATTACTTCTGTATAAGCTGAAAAGTTCATATTTGTTTAGCAGGTTGGCATAGGAAAAGGATACTTATGTCTATATATATATATATATATATATATATATATATATATATATATATATATATATATATATATATATATATATATATATATATATATATATATACTGGACCCCCTGGATGGGACCTGGGTCCACTCTAATTCATCCCAAAGGTGTTCTATCAGGTTGAGGTCAGGACTCTGTGCAGGCCAGTCAAGTTCCTCCACCCCAAACTCACTTACCCATGTGTTTATGGACCTTGCTTTGTGCACTGGTGCGCAGTCATGTTGGAACAGGAAGGGGCCATCCCCAAACAAAGTTGGGAGCATGAAATTGTCCAAAATGTCTTGGTATACTGATGCCTTAAGAGTTCCAATCACTGGAACTAAGGGGTCAAGCCCAACCCCTGGAAAACAACCCCACACCATAAACCCCCCTCCACCAAATTATATGGAGGGGTGGCCCAATACTTTTGACATAATAGTGTGGATGAGCGAGTTTGAGGTGGAGGAACTTGATTGGCCTGCATCCTGTTCTGATCTCAACCTGAAAAAAAAAACCTTTGATATCCATTACAATGGAGACTGCGAGCCAGGCCTTCTCGTCCAACATTAGTGCCTGACCTCACAAATACGCTTCTGGAAGAATGGTCAAGCATTCCCATAAACACACTCCTAAACCTTATGGACAGCCTTCCCAGAAGAGTTGAAGCTGCTATAGCTGCAAAGGGTGGGCCAACTCAATATTGAATCCTATGGACTAAGACTGTATTCCATTAAAGTTCATGTTTGTGTAAAGGCAGGCGTCCCAATACTTTTGTCAATAAAGTGTACATACATATGCACAGGGCTTTTTCCCCCCAGAGAATAGGTGGAGAAACTCCTCCTTCTGGGTCACCCCTTGTCTCTTCCCCTATCTACCTTCAAACACCACCCCTTAGTTCCATCCTCTAACCACTTACCAGTACCGCCCCTTTTAGAGCATACAGTTTCAGGTATCATTTTGTGGTACTAAGTAATTTGTATGGAAATTAATAATGATGTTGAGGAAAGCACTAAAATAGATCCCCTGCAGTCAGTAACGATGAATTAACCAGCAACAATAATTCCACCCCCCCCCCCCAGCAACAAGGGCCCCTTTCAACAAAATACCACTATACGTACACACACAAACCACACAAACAGTATATATTATGAAGGATCGGTATATAAAATATATCATTAATAAAATAGGTATACAGGGCCAGATTCACATACATTTCCGCTACGCAGCGGCGGCGTAACGTAATCCATTTACGTTACACCGCCGCAAGTTTGCAGCATAAGTCCCTGATTCACAAACTACTTACCTGTAAACTTGCGGTGGTGTAACGTAAATGCGCTCGGCGCAAGCCCGCCCAATTCAAATGGGGCGGGCACCATTTAAATTAGGCGCGTTCTCGCGCCGAGCATACTGCGCATGCTCCGTTGGGTAAATTACCCGACGTGCATTGCGCTAAATGACGTCTCAAGGACGTCATTGGTTTCGGCGTTAACGTAAATGGCGTCCAGCGCCATTCACGGACGACTTACGCAAACAACGTGATGTTTTAAATTTTGACGCGGGAACAACGGCCATACTTAACATGGCTTAGAACACCTAGGGCTCAGCCCTAATTTTACGATGCGTATCTCGACGGAAACAACGTAAAGTTAGAGCGACGGGTAACGCGGACGTTCGGGGATCGCCGTAACTAGTCATTTGCATATTCTACGCCGACCGCAATGGCCTCGCCACCTAGCGGCCGGCATAGAATTGCATCCTAAGATCCGACAGTGTAAGTCAATTACACCTGTCGGATCTTAGGGCTAGCTATGCGTAACTGATTCTATGAATCAGCCGCATAGTTAGGACGGGCGGATCACAGAGATACGACGGCGTATCAGGAGCTACGCCGTTGTATCTCTTTTGTGAATCTGGCCCAGAGTATATAACCCTGGTTCCTGCATTACCAAATATTGTGGACCAACTTGGTAGTTTGCTTCAGTCACCTGTCTTAGAGGGACAAACCCTAACATCAAGACATGGAAGCATGTGGGTCACATTTTAGTTAATTTTGGCCCTTACGTTAACATTTTCTATATATTGTTTTACATTAATACTTTCCATGTGATTATTGCTGTTGACAAAAAAGCCATAAAAATGTTTATGCAAGGTAGAGAAAATGACTCTTTAAGTTTAGGCTGTTTCGAGATATGACAGAGCATTCCTAAATGTGCAGTCAGCCATTGGGGCATAAGGAAATAATTTGTATGTCTCCTCCTACTGCCATTGGTTAAATTAAGTTGTTGGTTTTTGAATGTGTGACAGAAGTAAAGACTTTTAAATACCTTTTGGATAATGCTGTAATCAGTACCTAAAGGAAATCATACACTATTTGGTATATTGAAATTTTAATGATTTTTAGAAACATTTCATTTTCAAATTCATCTCTGCTTTAAATTAATCATCAACATTGAGTTATCTGGGTGAGCAGTTAATGAGAATCTTCTTCATCCTTGGAAACTAATTCTATCTTAATGACCTATTTTCTGAAATGGCCATTCTTTTACTGTGTGCGGTAATAATCTTCTGATATCATTCGATTGGATAGTTAGAAAAGGCTATTATTTTTGCATAGTTGTTACAGCTCAGATAAAGTAATTTCTATACTCTGAGGTATCTTCTCAACACACAGAACACACAGGTTGGGAAAAACATAAACTTAATGTAGCAATGTAGGGCCAGATTCACAGAGCAGATACGACGGCGTATCTCCTGATACGCTGTCGTATCTGTTGTTCTATCTATGCGACTGATTCATAGAACCAGTTACGCATGGATAGCCATAAGATCCGACAGGTGTAATTGTTTTACACTGTCGGATCTTAGGATGCAATACCGCGGCCGCCGCTGGTTGGAGTTTGCGTCGTAAACCAGCGTCGGGTATGCAAATTAGGAGTTACGACGATCCACGACGGTTTTTCACATTCGCTACGTCACCGCTAGTCTAGTTTCCCGTCGCAAAGTTAGTCGTTTTTTTGGTGCCTTAACTTTACACAGCAATCGTATTGCTGTATAAAGTATGGCCGTCGTTCCCACGTAGAAATTTAAAAAATAACGTCGTTTGCGTAAGCCGTCCAGGAATACGGAATTACGCTACGCGCGTCGCCGTTCGAAAAAATGACGTCACTTCGCGCAAAGCACGGCGGGATTTCGGAAACGGAGCATGCGCGGTAGGTCCGGCACGGGAGCGCGCCTAATTTAAATGGCACACGCCCATTTGAATTGGCCCGCCTTGCGCCGGAGGCCGCCTGCATAGGTTTTCATCGCAAGTGCTTGGTGAATCAGGCACTTGCGATGAAAAATTGCAGCGGTGTAAAGTATCTACGATACGTTACGCCGCCGCTCATCTACGTGAATCTGGCCCGTAGTTTTTTAGGGTTGGCTCCAGTTCTATAATAATTCTTACACTATATGGCAAAAAATGTGAGGGCACGCCTTCAAGTTAGTGAGTTCAGGAGTTTCTAGTGAAAGTTACTGTTAATGTAAAGACATTTTAGACAATTGTTTGCTTCTATCCTTGTAGCAGCAGTTTGGGGAAGGCCTTTTCTGTTCCCTAATGATTGTGCCCCCATGCATAAAGCCAAGTCCGTAACGACATTGTTTGATGAGTTTGCTATGGAGGAACCAGGTGGCCTGCACAAAGCCCTGATTTCGACCTTTCTGAACACTTTTGGTGTGAATTGAAATGCCGATCGAGAGCCAGGTCCTCTCATCCAACAATAATAGTTGACCTCACGAATACTCTTTTAGCTGAATGGGTACACATTCACACAAGCATGATCCAACATTTTGTGTAATGTCTTCCCAGAAGAGTGAAGGCTGATATAGTCACAAATAAGGGGTTGTATTATTGCCCATGGTTTTGTAATGGGATGTCAAACAGGGTCAAAGAGGTATGATGGTTAGGTGTCCACAGACCTTTGGTCATAAAGTGTACCTTGGTCCATATCAAAATCATTACGTGATTGCCTTACAATCCACCTTCGTCTTTGGACCCAAGCATCTCCCCTAAATTCCCACTTCCACCACCACCCACTACAAAAATTAATTGCAATGAATCAAATGCCAAATTCTGGCCATGACATTTTTATGCAACAAGTTATCTGCACTGGCCACCAGCCCTCTTCACAACAGCTTAAATTAACTATATCTTCATTACACTTACATTTTTAATGAATGTTTAGCCCATGAAAAATCCCGAACCTGCAACACAATAAAGCTTATTTATCGTAACTTAATCTCACAGCGTTGTAAGGCATTGTCGAGGACCCCCATTGCCAGCTCTGACAATATTTGTCTAGAACAAATAAATCAACGTAACTCAATTTTACAAATGTTATACCATTAAAATGTAATTAAATTATGATCATGAGATGATTGAGTGAAGTTTGATCGTCAAAATCCCTATACAAAGCTAACTTTCTATGTGTGGATCAAGATGCCAGAGACATAGACCTGTCAGAAAATAATGCGATTTTTGATTACAGTACTGTCCACAGACTACTGGGAAATGTGTCATCATTTCTCAGGAGCACAGGCGAGGGAGGAAGTGACCTAGGAGCTCCGCAGTCCAGGAAGTGGCAGATTAGGACGAGTACATAGCAACAGGGTGTTTTTTTCATGAGTCTGTTAATGAAAAAAAAAATTCAGGGTGGAACTCCGCTTTAAGTTCACACTTATTTTTAATCTAACCAGAATCAGCAGCAGAACTGAATGAGATAAAATCTTTTAGCACTCTAACCCAAGGAAGGTGCCAGCTACAAGTGCTTGGCACACCAGCGGAAGAAGATTCAGATCTGTCTGTTGTTGTGTATGGTAAAGCTGGGAAATCTCAATTGCACAAGGTGATGAATCTGCACTATCATCCTTTTCTGGTAAGTGCTAACACAGTAGATGACCAGTACATAATATACAGTAACTGATAACACACTTCTGCAATTTGTCAAACAAAAAACTTGTCCTCACAAAAAATAATGTCCTATAGAAGAATTACCTGTGTTGGCCAAAATAATCTGTTGGGCTCCATTTACACAAGTCGCAGCACATTGATTTCAATGGCACCCATTACAATCTATGTGACTTAAAGTCGCAGCGACTTTGAAAATGTTCCAGCACTACTTTTATGTGACTTTCTTGTGAACTTGAGTGCCAGAGAGTGTAAAGTCGCATGAAAATCATATCAAAGTTGCACTTAAAATCACACGGCTTTGGAGTTGCACTAGTATGAACAGAGTCTTAGTGGTTTTATTTTTATGTTTCTAGGACAGATTATCAAATTAAGTGAGCAGCTGACTGGTTGCAAAGGGTAATATCAATGGTTAACCTGCCTGTAATGTGCCCTCTGAGCATTAGACTCAGCTTTAGGCACTCTCCTAGACAACCTTGGTGTAACATGTGAGTTAGCCAGTGTGTTTTAAAGATCCAGGGCCGCAGTGCACTCATCTGATAGAACCCTGTCCCTGAAGACTCCTTCAAAAGTATACCCAGCAAGAGGGCAGGGTCAAGCTGGATGGGTCTTTTCCCCTGATACTCTGTATACCTGTCTCATAAGCGCTTAGCACTGGAGTGTCAGGTGCACCATTTTTCAAATTTGCCTGTGCGCTCCTGTTGGGTCTACACAGCCTCACACTTAGTGAGCAGGTTGTACTGCGCATGTGTGCACCATTCATCCTGAAGCATGTGTGAAACTGCTCAGCCTTTTCTGCCATATTCTACAGCCAATACATTGGGGTTGATTTACTAAAGGCAAGTAGACTGTTCATAATGCATCCTATACACATTGTGAGGAGTAGCAGCATGAATATGGACAGCATACTTGAGAAATCATGAACATGCTGTCACTTAGGTGTTAAAGAAACAAAGGGGGTTATTTACTATAACTGCATGGTCAGTGACGGCTGGTGCTTCAATTTTTTGGGGGATTGCAAACAAACTGAGAAATTCTGAAAAAAAAACACCCAACAATTGCAGCCTCACTGTGCCCATTAAACGCAGCCACTGTACCAAATGCAGCCACTATACCATGGGTGCTCAACCTGTGTCTCTCCAGCTGTTGCAAAACTACAATTCCCATAAAGCCTCAGCCTTTGGGAGACATGCTTGTACCTGTCAGCGGCTTGCAATGCCTCATGGGAATTGTAGTTCCGCAACAGCTGGAGAGCCACAGGTTGAGCACCCATGCACTATACCATCAAACACAGCCACTGTGCCCATCAAACGCAGCCACTTTGCCCATTAAACGCAACCACTTTGCCCATCAAATGCAGACACTTACCCATCAAACGCAGCTACTGTGCCAACAAACGCAGCCAATGTGCCATCAAACTCAGCCACTTTTCCCATTAAACGCAGCCACTTTGCCCATTAAACGTTGCCACTGTGCCCCAAATGCTACCACTGTTCCCCAAATGCTGCCACTGTGCCCCAAATGCTGCCACTGTGCCCATTAAATGCTGCCACTGTGGTGAAATGCTGCCACTTTGCCCCAAATGTTGCCACTGTGCCCCCATCTGCCCAGCACCTACCTTGTCTCGGGTGGGCAGTGGGTGACGGCGGCGAGCAGCGTCTGGTGTCCTCCATTTCTTCCCCAGCCTGATGTCTTCTCCCGCCCGCTCCTCCTCTCATCCTCTGCTATTATTGGATGCCTGATAGGCATCAAATCACAGCCCCTGACGTTTCAGCCAATCAGGTGACAGGTAGCACAGACCCGGTGCTCCTGATTGTCTGAAAGGAGGTTCATTGTTAGCAAAGCAAATTCCTTTGTTTTGCTAACATACAGCTGAGTGAGAAGCAAACACAGTGTTGTGCCCGCTTCTCACATTTTTGG
This sequence comes from Rana temporaria, assembly GCF_905171775.1. Taxonomy (NCBI): domain Eukaryota; kingdom Metazoa; phylum Chordata; class Amphibia; order Anura; family Ranidae; genus Rana; species Rana temporaria. The sequence goes on from NC_053493.1 coordinate 322,152,990, forward strand.
ACGCCTATTAGAACCGACGCTCTAATCAGGTGCTTCAAAAATGCAATGCATGAATCTATCTATGGGGATTAGATCGGTGCAGGAGAGGGGGGGGGGCATTGCTCCTGCACCCCTTATGGATACACCACCGCTGTGCATGGTGCAAAGTTTGGTGCAGCTCTGAATAGAAACCAATCTGCTTGTTTTCAAAGCTTAAAGCTTAAGGTGAAAAAACACCTGACAGTGACCACCCCCCAGTTTTACTTACCTGAGCCCTGGAATTTCTCACACCGGGGATGCACCGTCCCTCTGCTCGGGGGTTCTCAGCTCTTGATTGGATACATTAATAGCAACGCAGCCATTGGCTTCCGTTTGCTGTCAATCAAATCCAATGTTGCGGGCACCGAGGGGCAGGGCCGAGTTCGGCATTCGTGTCCATGGACACAAATACTGGACTCTGGAGCCCGCCTGCAAGGTAACCCCCCAGTAGAGCGCTTCTCCTAGGGGGAGCTGCGAGAGCCAGCGAGGGACTCCAGAAGACGGTGTTCGGGGCTATTCTGTGTAAAACAAACTTCACAGTGGAGGTAAGTATAATATGTTTGTTATTTTAAAAAAAAAATACTCAAACCTTTACAATCACTTTAATTGAACAAGCTGAAGTTAGAAGCTGGTTGGCTACCATACACAGCTGCACCAGCATGTGAGTGCTCCAGTTTTAGTAAACCTTCCCCATTCACTTTGTATGGGAAGTTACTATTTACAATTTTAAATGGAGCTTAGTGAATGATGTGACTCTACACTGACATCCATCATCCAATCAGCAAAAATAAGCATTTTTTTTTTTACTTTCCTTGCACAATATTGGTTATTTTTTGCTAGGTGAGGTTTAATACCCTTGCAAAATGCAACTTCCCTAGCAAAGTGAACAGCCTATTTGTCTTTAGTAAATCAACCCCATTGTATCTAGGGTTGCCCCCTAGGGTTGCCACATCATCCCATTAATCCAGGACACATTTTAATTACACAGATTCGGTGTCTAATTAAGGTGGTTATTAACCACTTCTCCAACGAGGACATCATATGACGTCCTCGACTTTGTGCGGTGATATCTGAATGATGCCTGCAGCTACAGGCATCATTCAGATATCACTGTTTTCTGCCAGCGATTCTGTGCATGATAAGAACGATCAAAGCGGCAGTTCCGCTGCTTGATCGTTCTTATAGGTGGCGGGAGGGGACGTCCCCCCGGTCCCGCTGCCATCCGGTGCTTCTCCGGGCCATCAGGGGCCCGGAGAACGAATCGGCCGGCGCCGGCTCACAACTATAGAGATTTCCAGTGACCAGATGGTCACCAGTCATCTCTATGACCGTCGGAGGCCCGTTGTGACGTCACGCCCCCCAGGTACCCGAAAGTAAACAAAGCCGCAAACGCGGCTGTCGGCATGAGATTGGTGATTTTTTTCACAATCTAATTTTTTTAAGAATGGAGGAGAGATGTGGGGTCTTGTTGACCCCACATCTCTCCATAAAGAGGACCTGTCACAATGATTCCTATTACAAGGGATGTTTACATTCCTTGTAATAGAGAATGAAAGTGATCAAAAAAAAAAAGTGTAAAAATAAAAAATAAAATAAAAAAAGTGGTAAAATAAAAAATGTAATAAAAAAAATTGAAAACGCCAATGTCCCCGGTAGCTCGCGCTCAGAAGCCAACACGCATGTAAGTCCCGCCCACATATGTAAATGCCGTTCAAACCCCACATGTGAGGTATCGGCGCGTGCGTTAGAGCGTGTGCAACAATTCTAGCACTAGACCTCCTCTGTAACTCGAAAATAGTAACCTGTAAAAAAATTAAAGCGTCGCCTATGGAGATTTTTAAGTATCGAAGTTTGGCGTCATTCCATGAGTGTGTGCAATTTTAAAGCGTGACATATATCATCTTGCAAAGTCTGGTATTGTGGCATTACAATTTGAAAATGATGATGCTCTATAATATTTCAAATGGCTGGTCAGACTTTCAACAAGAGTCCACACAGAGAGACACAAATCATCTTTGCTTATAATATTTAGTATACAGTACATTCTTTCTAAACACTTAGGCCTCTTTCACACGGGACGGATCCGTGATGATCCGCCCCGTGAACCTCCGCTTGCTCAGCAGGGATCTCTCCGTTGATCCCCGTTGAGCCGCCAGATGACAGGGAGGTCCCCGCACACTGTGCAGGGACCGCCCTGTCAGATCTCTGCTCTCCCCTATGGGGGGATTGGATGAACACGGACCGTCTGTCCGTGTTCATCCGATCCGCAGACGGATGGAAAAATAGGGTTTTCCTCCGTCTGCAGAATCGGAAGATTGCGGAACCGGGTGAGATCCGCTGACACCCGCAATCTCATAGGGACCAATGTATGTCCCTTTTTCATCCGTACACGTGAAAGAGCCCTTAAGGATATGTGTGAAAGAGCCTTTAAGGATATTTGAATGCTGATGTTATCTGTTATCATTTATTTTTCTATGTACATAAATACACTGATCTAGAAATAATTTTACATATAACGACTTTTGATAGCTGCATGTTGGAGACATCGGAGATGTGATAAAAGCTTCTTTCCTATCCACGGCTCTGAGCCCTGAGAGGAGACTTCAGCTGCACAAGGTATATGTCATGCTAATTGATTGTGATTACACCATAGACATTCTGCACTGGCTTTCAATCAGTCATTTTCTAAAGAACCATGTGTTAAAGTTGCATGCATTGCACTGAACAAATGCCCCTGAATCATCTTCTGACTAATACATAACAAATGTGCTCTAACTATACACAAAATATTTTTTATGTCTTTCTATCATATACTATATACTATTCATACCTTAACTCCTATTCAGAGTTTAGCTCCTCCTTAGCAGAAAGGTCTTTTAATCCACAGTCTCTGGAACTGGTGGCTGGGGATAGAGGTTCCCTCTCTCCTCTCCCTGGAGCTCAGTAAACTCTGCACTGCAGGTCAATAGGGCATGCTTTTGAGCAGTGTCAAACAATCCTTTGTATGCCTGTTTCAGCTCCCACTCTTATAGTATTAAAAAAAAAAAAAAATCTTCTTGCAATCCGAGATGGTTGGGAATATCCATTTCCCTAAAATCCTGGATATCATATCTTCACCACTTGGCTGTATTTCTGAAGTCCAGATCTTCCTGAATTCTCTCAAATAATAGTTCTGGACCATCAAAATCATAGCCCTCCATGGCAATATCATCCTCCAGCCATGGACAAACTTGGGTAGCATACCATTGCAGCGCCCGATATTCATCGTCCAGCATCAGTTCCATCTGGACCAGCCTATCCAGCTCTATCAGCCATTCCTCCTGAGGATGCTCTTCTAGGAATAGTATATGCAAGTCCAGCTGCAGCTAACACTGATCCATGGCCATAGGGAGGATATTTCCATAACAGTCTTGCTTGAAAACTGAATCAGGCTGTTTTTCAGCTGATCAAAAGTTTAGGACCACACCTCCAAAAAAAAACTAAACCCCCCAAAACAGAAATCCAACTTCCAAACATGAACTCAGTAATGAGTAGCTCCGCCGTTATTGTTGATCACTTCAAAAATTTGTTTAGACGTTTTTTGTTTTTGAAGCCCTTCAGTCTCAGATGCCGTCTGATGATTATGGGGCTGCAGTCACCGATGGGGAGGTTCATTCTCTGTTGGCCCTGGAGACCATTATTTCCAATACAAAAACTGATGATAGAAAATCCAATCGTTTAGCGATGCCACAGGAACAGGAAGTGAAAACCTATTATGGTGACAATGGGCCAGATTCACGTAGAGCGGCGCATATTTAGTTTGTCGTAACGTATGTCAGTTGCGTTACGGCGGCTCAATTTTGTCACGTAAGTGCCGTATCCACAGAGCATTTGCGCCCAAATGTGCGCCAGCGTAACGTAAATTCCGAGGCGTAAGGCGGGGTAATTGAAAGTGGGAAGGAAGTGGGCGTGCATTTCCATAACAGTCTTTCTCCACTTAGAGAACCTCCCTCCAGAGCTCCTGGAGGATCGTGTGTCTCAAATCCAGCATGTCCCGGGCAAAACCAGTCTCTCCAAAATGGATGAACGTCTCGTGCACCATATTTCCTCTGACCCTTAACCTGTTCAAGATCAATATTACACCTTTCCATCCAGAAGGGAAGCTTTATTGTCTTTATTCAGGGAATTAATCCAAGCCTCGCTCTCAGCATTCATCACATTGTTGTCCATCATTAGGGAATAATCTGCCCTATTCATGGGTTCAGAGGTCACATTGAGCTCTTTTCCATGCTCTGACTGGGACAAGCAAGCAAAACCCCAGTCTTCTCCATGAGTCATAATCAGTGGGTATAAGGCTAGCCCCTAGTCCCCTCCAAAAGCCACAGACACAATGGTTAGTGTGACAGCTTCTGTATGATTGGCTGTTTTTTCCACGCGTGTGTTTATTTATTTATATGACTAATACAATGGAACAGCAGCCATGGATACATGTGCGTTTTTAACACCTGTTTAGTAGATTTAATAATAAATAAACTGGTAATAAAAAATAAACTGGTAATATTTTTATTATTATATTTTTTACATTTATTTAAAAAATTCCAAAAATATGCACACAAACAAGATCAGTCAAAGCACCCCACATTACTTTAATTTTGTAATCTCAGTTTGATGACATCTGGGAGAAAATTTTAAAATTCCCAAAGAAAAGTTAGGAAAGGTTTCCTACTGAGAATTCTGCTCACTTCTTCCACAGGTGACAAGGGAGTCATCAAGACAGGGTCAGCAATAAAAACATGGTTGAAATTTATACCCTCCCTCTATCAAAAAACCTTTGGTATTGGATATTTTTAAAGACAGACAGATGTATTTACTTCCTCTAAAGGTCCACTCAAATTGTCCAGGCACCCACTCTCTTTACAAACCACCTATGATTAGCAGGTGTAAAATGTACCTGAAAAAAAAAAATAAGTTGCATTGATACTTAGTATTTAATATCACTGAACGAGACATCACTGTCCATTTATGGGCAAGATTCCTGGGAAAAAAAGAGCAGGTGAAATCTTGGGAGAAGACAATACAGTCCATTGCAAGAGCATCTTCTCCCGTTATGTTGACTGCTCTATATTCCCAAGTATCTTGCCAGAAAGAATGCATCCTATCCTTGTCTAGGCCCCGCAGCAGGGTAAGGTAAGTATAACTTTTTTTCTTACGGGTAAATTTTACATCTACTAATAGTACCTGATTTGTGAAGTAGGAGGGGGCCTGGGTAGTGTATGCAGGTATAAAATAAATGGAGTTTCCCATAGCTTATTCAATTCTTTCAGCACTTAGTATTGAAAATAAAGAGCTCGATCTTATGATAATTCAACAAGAGTTGCTTATGTTGTGCAGAATCCCTACACTCTATGAAAACTATCTAACAGCAGTTGATATTATAATAAAAATCATTTAGCAGCTATATCTAGAGCTGTATAAATTGATCTAATGCCTAAAATATTATTGGCTTCCTGAGTAATTGACTTCCTGCACACCATTCCCACTTGTCAACTTGTTTCATTATTAAAGAAGATTCTTCTCCAAGATTTTCTGTGGCCTCTTTTTAAGTGTGAAATTAAATTGCTCCTGTTTTTGTTTACAAAGCAAGATGCATATTTATCTTGTTGGTAGAAAATAAAAAAAACTATTTTCAGGACTTACTTAAAGTGGTTCTAAAGGCAGAAGTTTTTTTACCCTAATGCCTTGTATGAATTAAAGTAAAAAATCTTCTGTATGCCGCTTCCCCTCCACAAGCCCCTCTTATACTTACCTGAGCCCGATGTCGACCCAGAATTACAAATCCCAGTGCTTTTAAAGTTCCTAGCAGAGAGGAAGAGGAGTGTTGCTTTTCCTAGGCCGAGGAGAAGTAAGAAGACCATTTGGAAGGTCACAGTTGGCTGCCAGCAGACTGCTCATTGCTGCAACTGCATAGAGGTACAGCGAAAGACAGCTTGGGGGAAAAAAGAAATTCACAAATGTTGATGCAGTCTGCTGCCTGATCGAAACAACGCTGGGGACATTGACCGGCTGTGTTTTACACAGTGAACAGAGGCAGAATATGCTGACACTGATTGGTAAGAGGTTGCTGGCCATAAATCACACAACACTTTGACCAAAGAGGGACAGAGTTATCTGCAAGTTACACAGGGTCAGTGCCTGTATCAGTTCTTAAAGGGACCCTAATCTTCGCACTCCAGCATTAAAGTTTGGGCCCCAACAATCTGGCCAGCAGAGGGAAGAGGGGTACTATAGCATAGACTGCTAGACTGTCCTTGTGGTGTAGACTCCTTGTTAGGATTTCCCCTTTAAAGGGTTTAGAAGTAGTTGCTCTTTACGCCAACTGATTGTATACAGTATTTCTTTTTTACTGCTCATCTATTTGCAATACATACCTTGCTATATTTTAACTGTTTGTCATGTTATTGCTGCTGTCTCATATTTATTTTGCCATTGGGTACTGCATATACATCTGGTGTGTCAGAGTGCATGCTGTTGTGTGCAGAGTTGTGGACACAGGAGCAGGTGACCTGAGAAACAGCGACTCCTTCAGCGGTAAGCGCTACACCCTGAATGCACCATTAACAATAGAATACTACAATATGCAACAGGTAATGAGTGATATTTTAGCAGCTGATTAAAGGAACATAAGCAGAATAGAAGAACTAGTGACTGCACAGCCCACCCATAGAGATTACTTGGTATGCATCTTGGCAATGACTTAGTTTGTATCTGAAATGCTGAAAAGGTTAAGTGAAGCATTTTCCTTCCTTTAGATGATGTGTTTTCAATATAAAAGAATAAACATTTGGGGCCCTGTGCAGTAATTTGGTTTGATGTAAATGTCAGTGATTTTCTGAGCCCTGGAAATCGTTGACATAGATATTATTTCTGTCTGTGTCAAGGTTCGTATGAAGGATGTAGACACAAAACAAGAAATAAGCTTTTATCCAAACAATGCATCTTTTCTTGAACAAAATGGGTCAAAGGACGTGGCAGAAGTGGCTGCAGTGCTCCCCAATAAACCACCCCTTACTGGTAAATGTATAAACAATATAACAATGTATACTGTACTAAATAATCAATTTGTTTGTAGAATTGCTTCTAGGTTTAAGAAAGCCATCAGTAGGTTTATTGTCTTAGCTCAGTAATGTAAACTATTGCTCCTTCGGGGCATATTTAGAAAGTCGCAATTGTGACATTCACCAAACAGTTACTGCCGGTGAATCAATCTCTGTGATTTACAACACCTGCACTAGGGAAAGTACACACATCTAAATCAATGATTTGTGAATATCACATTTGCTGCTTTATAAATATACCAAATAGATATCTTCCTTTAATCCATTTAACTCTTTATCAAAGAATTGTTACAAATAGGTACCTGTAGAAATAAAATGATCACCAACCCATCCGGTGAAGTCATACTGATGGGGCTAGAAAAAACATTAGCCACACCCTTCCTTGTTTTTCTAATGTCTCTATATTGAAGCCAGTTCCTCTAGATGTACAGAAATATTGTACATATATATTTTTCTGCAATTGTATAGAGGAGTGGTCTCAACCTTTCTAGTGAAACATTTCCCAAGTTGGGGACCCCTAACAGTAAAATTATTTTTGTTGCTCCTTCATTGCTGTAATTTTTCTACTGTTATGAATCTAAATATAAATATCTCATATGCAGGATGTATTCTCATTCTTACAAAATTAACATAATTAAAGTGCAGTGATTAATCTGACCAAGGATAATGGTTATGCAGTGCATTATGGATTCAGGTGCAAATTTATGACCACAAATTCTGAGTTTCGCCAAATCATGAGATCCACCTCAAATCCAAGGTGGCTCTGACCAAACTTGATCGCTACTTACTGTTCTTTCCAGCATTAAGCACATGTAATGTAATATTATTAACTCTCAAGACTTCCCCATCCCAAGATCTCACCCACGTCCCCTTTCTTGCACATTTAGAGATGGAATTACATAAGTTAAATTCCCTCTCAAATATCATGAGCTCAGCCATGGTAAATAAATTTACATCATAGCCGACCACACCAAGCTCCCAGACAGCGTGAGTCTGATCAACAAGCTGATTATATGCAAATCATAAAAGCTTACTTACCTTACTAGTTACTCTATGAACATATTCGCTAGCACACCACAGATCGTATAAAACAAGATGAAGAGGTCCTGCGTGGCCTCGAAACGTTGCAATCCTTGTGATGTTTTCACTGCATTAAAACTTTTGGACGTTTTATACGATCCGTGGTGTGCTGGCAAATATGTTCATATGGTTTGTTGTTCCAGTTCCCAGCTGGTGATCGCTTCAGCACCCATTTTTGTATTTATGAGCCGTTTTTCCAGGAAGGTGTGCGATTGTAATATTAATTAAGACTGTTACTAGTTATTCTGGTGTGGTCTCTCCTCTCCCGGAAGTGACGTCTCGCTAAACCGATGACGTCACTTTCGGGAGAGGGATTAGATCGGGATTCGGTGACCCCTGGCAAATCGGTCTTAAACCCCGCCGGGGTTGCGGCCCACAGGTTGAGAACCGCTGGTATAGAGGTTTCTACATTGCATGTTCATTAATTTTATCCAAATGCTGTTGTTACTTATACAATTTTAAAGTGGAGTTAGATAGCTCTCGGCCCCATAACAGTCAAGTTGTCTCCTATAGCTATAGTTATACCCTTGGTACAGAGCATAGACATGAATACTTTTCTAGTGTTATCATAGATGAACTGTATACTATATTTAAGTCACAATCATTCTGTAGAACAGATTTGAAGCAGTCATCTGACTACTAACTTAAAGCTGAACTCCAATCAAATATAAAATACACAAATAAATGCAGCTCTGTATTCAATAATACATCCCTAAGTGAATTCATATTTAAATTCAAACAGTGCAGGTACCCAGATGGTTTTGGTATTAGCATCTTACAGTCATTTACTGTACATAGGAGGTTAGACTGAATGAGGGAGTAGCAGCATAAAGAGCCAACAGTAGCAGGTTGTGCTGCAGTTGTAGAAGCATGCTGATAGGAGGAAAGAGCAGAGTCACTGAGCTATGAGTTTGTCAGTCTGCTGTCTCAGGCCCCGTACACACGACTGAGTTTCTCAGCAGAATTCAGCCAGAAACTCGATCGGAGCCATATTCTGCCAAGAAACACGGTCGTCTGTACACTTTCGGCCGAGGAAACCGACGAGGATATCGTCGGGCCAAATAGAGAACAATTCTCTATTTCCTTGTTAGTCAATGAGGAAACTTGGCTCGCCGAGATCCTCGGCGGCTTCACAAGGAACTCCACGAGCAAAACGATGTGTTTTGCCCGTCGAGTTTCTCGGACGTGTGTACGGGGCCTCACTTTTCACTCTCCATTTACAGAATGGGGAAGGGAAGGGGACTTGTAAGTGTTACTAAACTGTGTCAGCCATCAAATCCTCCCCCTTCCAGGCAGGACTGCCCTTTGTGACTTTGCAGTGTAAATATATATACGGTACACTTGTATCCTGATCCTCTCCTGGGGAAAAATAAATAATTCTTGTACAATGTGTGTTATAAGAGGAGTGTTTTTTTTTCTTTTTCCTTCGATTGCAGAAGTGACATATTCAATTTACGTCAAAACTGGGCATTTCCCGGCCTCTGGCACAGACGCAGATGTATTTATTACAATATTTGGTGAAAATGGAGATTCCTGCAGAAGACATCTGAGACACTCATCGCTTCCTAAAATATTTGTCAAGGGGAAGGTCTGTATGGTTGCTGTAGTTAGATAATGCTTTTAGAGGGTTTTATATAAATAATGAGACATCTAGAGTGGCTTAACTATCGTCTAGCCAGAGTTGTGCCAAGTACCATCATGAACATTTTTTCCAGCCACGGTTTAGCTCCATGTGATATTTGTTTGACTAAATCAGGTCATAGGTATTGGAAGGATACATCTACCAATCCAACATATTTTCCTGAATTAGTCACAGTGCTCTTTATTCAAGTGTGCAATGGCCTTTAAATAGCTGCTGAGGTTTACACAGTCTCCTTTTACCTATCCTACACCTGTTTTAGTGTCAAAAAACAGTCCCTCATTAGCCTCATTCATTTACTTTGTTTCACAGAATGAAAAAAAACAGTCAGTGGAAAAAAAGGAAAACAAAATAAAGTGACAGTATATGAATGACAATCAAATGCACAAAACAAAAAGTAAAAAAGAACATACAGTTAGGGCTGGGGAAAAAAATCGATTTGAATCTTGAATCGAGTTGCGAGGTCAAATCGATTCAGATTTTGACCAAATCGATTTTTTTGATTTTCTTTTCCATAGGACTATGCGGAAGCCGTTGCCTTTTCCCAGGATCGCGGCGAGCTGCGGGCAGGATTTTTTTTTTCGAGGCCACGGCTTCGGCCTAGTCCGTGACCTTTTTCCAGGATCGCAGCGAGCTGCAGGCAGGATTTTTTAGGCAAGGCCGTGGCTTTGACCTAGTCTGTGGCCTTTTCCCAGGATCGCGGCGGACTAGGCCTAAGATAAGGCCTCGCCTAAAAACTCCTGCCCGCAGCTCATTAGGACTGGCGCAGTGTCCATCAGGAAAAAAAAACTCAATTCGAATCGTGAATTTTGTTTTTTTTTTAAATCGCAGATTTTTTATGGGGCCAAAATCGCCCAGCTCTACATACAGTATACTACCAACAACCAGCATGTCTCAATATTTTATTCAGTATAGTACATACATGTTCTAAGTGCCAAAGCAATCTAAAAACAGTACTGATCAAAAGTTTAAGACCACTTGAAAAATGGCAAAAAAATCATATTTTACATTGTTGGATCTTAACAAGGTTCCAAGTAGAGCTTCCACATGCAACAAGAAGAAATGAGAGTGAGACAAAACATTTTTTGAGCATTCAATTTAATGAAAAAAACACGAATAGACTGAAACAGGCTGTTTTTCAGCTGATCAAAAGTTTAGGACCACACCTCCAAAAAAAACCTAAACACCCCCAAAACAGAAATCCAACTTCCAGACATGAACTCAGTAATGAGTAGCTCCGCCGTTATTGTTGATCACTTCAAAAATTTGTTTCAACGTTTTTATTTTTTGAAGCCCTTTAGTCTCAGATGCCATCTGATGGTTATGGGGCTGCAGTCACCGCTGGGGAGGTTCATTCTCTGTTGGCCCTGGAGACCATTATTTTCAATACAAAAACTGATGATAGAAAATCCAATCGTTTAGCGATGCCACAAGAACAGGAAGTGAAAACCTATTATGGTGAAAATGTTCTTAGCGTGGATTTCCACTTGCTTTGAAAACATTTCCTTATGCCGCGTACACACGATCGGTCCATCTGATGAGAACGGTCTGATGGACCGTTTTCATCGGTTAACAGATGAAGCTGACTGATGGTCAGTCGTGCCTACACACCATCGGTTAAAAAAACGATCGTGTCAGAACGCGGTGACATAAAACACAACGACGTGCTGAAAAAAACGAAGTTCAAAGCTTCCAAGCATGCGTCGACTTGATTCTGAGCATGCGTGGATTTTTAACCGATGGTTGTGCCTACTAACGATCGTTTTTTTTTCTATCGGTTAGGAATCCATTGGTTAGATTTAAAACAAGTAGGCTTTTTTTTTAACCTATGGATAAATAACCGATGGGGCCTACACATGATCGGTTTGGTCCGATGAAACCGGTCCATCAGAATGTTCTCATCTGTTTGACCGATCGTGTGTACGCGGCATTATTCTCCTTTTGTGTCTGTGGAACAGGAAGTAAAGGGAAATCTCCCAAACAGGGCTTTAAAAAAACCTAAGAGGAGTCTTGACCTTTCCATACTTTATCCAAAACCAATAAAAAAAGATGTTGGCTTTACATACACTTTAAATAACAAATAACATTTATAAACACCAATAGCTCATATTTAATATTTATGAATATAATAAACCATAAATACGCCTTAATGTGATTACAACATTTACTCCAAAGCTCGAAATGTTCTCGGTGTGAAATTCAAATTATTCTTATACTAATCACATAATCCTTCCTAAACAAAACAGCCTCTAAGTCAATCCACATGTACATGAAGAGTGTAGGACTAGCAGGTGAAAAATGCAGCTTTACAAGACGAGAGAAAAATAAATAAATTAGTAAATGGTAATGATAAATTGTACTGCCGATCAACGTGGAAAGCCATGGAGACGTAAAAAGGCTTAGTTAAACATACATGCTGTGCAATGTCATACAAATAATGCTCTTTATCAAAATTATACATTTAAATGTATTTTCAAGGGTGGTGGACTGGTATACAGGGCCTTCGAAAAAGTATTCGTACTCTTTAAATTTTCCACATTTTGTCATGTTACAACCAAAAATTTAAATGTATTGTATTGGATTTTAGGTGATAAACCAACACAAAATGGCACATAATTGTGAAATAGAAGGAAAATGATAAATGGTTTTCCAAATATTTTACAAATAAATATGTGAAAAGTGTGGCGTGCATTTGTATTCAGCCCCCCTGAGTCAATACTTTGTAGAAAAAAGTATTTTTGGGGATGTCTCTACCAGCTCTAGAAAGTGACATTTTTGCACATTATTCTTTGCAAAATAGCTCAATCTCTGTCAGATTGGATGGAGAGCGTCTTTGAACAGCAATTTTCAAGTCTTGTTGCAGATTCTCAATTGGATTTAGGTCTGGACTTTGACTGGGCCATTCTAAGGCCTCGTACACACGTCTGAGGAACTCGACGGGCAAAACACATCGTTTTGCTCATCGAGTTCCTTGTGAAGCCGCCGAGGATCTCGGCGAGCCGAAATTTCCCATTGAACAACGAGGAAATAGAGAACATGTTCTCTATTTCCTCGCCGAGATCCTCGTCGGCTTCCTCGGCCAAAAGTGTACACCCGCCCGGGTTTCTCAGCAGAATTCAGCTCCGATCGAGTTTCTGGCTGAATTCTGCCGAAAAACTCGGTCGTGTGTACGGGGCCTAACACATTAATATGCTTTAATCGAAACAATTCTATTGTAGCTCTGGCTGTATGTTTAGGGTCATTGTCCTGCTGGAAGGGGAACCTCCACCCCAGTCTCAAGTCTTTTGCAGATTCTAACAGATTTTCTTCCAAGATTGCCCTGTATTTGGCCCCATCCAGCAACTTCCCATCAACTCTGACCAGCTTCCCTGTCCCTGCTGAAGAAAAGTGCGGTGTGTTCAGGGTGATGTGCAGTGTTAGTTTTCTGCCACAATTAGCGTTTTGCTTTTAGGCCAAAAAGTTACTTTTTGGTCTCATCTGACCAGAGCACCTTCTTTCACATGTTTGCTGTGTCCCCCACATGGCTTCTCGCAAACTGCAAACGGGACGTCTCATGGCTTTCTTCTTGCCACTCCTTCATAAAGGTCAGATTTGTGGAGTATACAACTAATAGTTGTCCTATGGACAGATTCTCCCATCTGAGGTGTGGATCTCTGCAGCTCCTCCAGAGTTACCATGGGTCTCTTAGCTGGTTCTCTGATTAAGGCTCTCCTTGCCTGGCCTGTCAGTTTAGGTGGAACGGCCATGTCTTGGTAGGTTTGCAGGTTGATAACCATTTATAATTTTTCTTCCACTTCACAATTATGTGCCACTTTGTGTTGGTCTATCACATAAAATCCCAATAAAATACATTTAGGATTTTGGTTGTAATATGACAAAATGTGGAAAATTTGAAGGGGAATGAATACTTTTTCAAGGCACTGCATGGCTCTGGTTCCACATGTACAGATTGTCCTCTTTCCTTCATAGCTTTAGTATTCTTATGACACCCAAAGAATAGAACGATCACAAAACCTATAAGCCTCCTGTAACAATAAAGACACCCCTCAAATACGTCCCCCCATTCATTCACATACAAAGTAAACAGTAAATAGACACACTTCAACTTCTCAACAAGTCCTTTAAGACAAAGTCCCACAATGTAAACCCATTGTAGTTTTCCCACAATCTCACTGTCCAGGGATGTAGAACCTCATGATTAATGTACATACAGTACTTGCCTAGCTAACTTACGGCGGCGTAGTGTAAATACGCTACGCCGCCGCAAAGATGCGCGCCCCTAGCTGAATCCAGCTATATATGACCAAAAGTATTGGGATGCCTGCCTTTACATGCACATGAACTTTAATGGCATCCCAGTCTTATTCCATATAGTTCAATATTGAGTTGGCTCACCCTTTGCAGCTATAATAGCTTCAACTTTTCTGGGAAGGCTGTCCACAAGGTTTAGAAGTGTGTCTATCGGAATGTTTGACCATTCTTTCCAGAAGCGCATTTGTGAGGTCAGGTATTGATGTTGGACGAGAAGGCCTGACTTGCAGTCTGTGCTCTAATTCACCCGAAAGGTGTTCTATCGGGTTTAGGTCAGGACTCTGTGCAGGCCAGTCAAGTTCCTCCACCCTAAACTTGTTTATCCATGTCTTTATGGACCTTGTTTTGTACACTGGTCCAAATAATTTGATGGAGGGAGGATTATGGTGTGGGGTTGTTTTTCAGGGGTTGGTCTTGGCCCCTTAGTTCCAGTGAAGGGAACACTTAAGGCATTGTGGACAATTTAATGCTCCCAACTTTGTGGGAACAGTTTGGGGATGGCCCTTCCTGTTCCAACATGACTACTCACCAGTGCACAAAGCAAGGTCCACAAACACATGGATGAGCGAGTTTGGGGTGGAGGAACTTGACTGGCATGCACAGCCCAGCTTACAGTGCCGGGCTAGTCTCCAACTGCCAGGATGACGGCCTCCTGTGTATATGCAGGAGTGACATCATCCTCCACTGGCCAATGAAGAGGTCCAAAGGTCGGCACTCAAAAAAAGATGCCGGCACTGGTGCAGGATCGTTGGACAGGTAAGTATGGATACTTTAGTCCCAATTTATTAAGTAACATTTAAAAGTTGCCAGGTATTCTATCTTTCTATATTTAGGGCTTTATCTAGCCAGTATGCTGCTGTAAATGTCTAAATTATGTCACTATGTCATTATGTTGCAAAAGCTCCAACCCTTGTACCATGCGAATATTCTAATAAAAACCAAGGCCACTTACACACAGGGTGGACTCTGTTTGAATCCGCCTGCCCAGTAAGGAATCTGTCCGTTCTGTTTTTAGCGAACAGGATCGGGTCAGCGGGTGTCAACACATGTCCATTGACTCCCGCCACTCCATAGAGGAGACTGGAGGGTCTGATCGGGTCCACCTAAAAAACTGACAGGCAGACTTGTTCGGTCCAGCCGTGTGAAAGAGCCCTAACTTACAATGTGCTACTGGAGGATTTACATTCACAGCTACTTTTAATTGACTATACCAACACACAGCATTGGGAGATGGTGAACTGTAGTTAGTCTTCTGACTTTTCCCAACATGCTTTGCACATTCTTCCCCTACAGCTTATCTGCTGATTTTAACCACAAGGGTTAAGAGACCAGAAGAGGAAACAAAATAAAAAAATATCAAAATGTATATATTCAAATCTTAGTGCTGGTCTAGGAATATGGTAATGGTGATTCTGTATTCTTATTTCATCCATGCTAAAAAGAAAAATAATGATTCTGACTCAGAACATAGAGTGCAAATGGTAACAGAGAAAATAATAATCATAAACACAAAAAAAATGTACTAACTGTAGTATCAAATGTAGCATATGAATCCACAATTCATGTATTCCATTGGGCAATGCCAGGAACATCAAGATAAGCAAAGCAGCCCACATGTACCTATTTCTAGGTTCATGGTCAGAAGGAACAATCTTTCTAGCCTTTCCTGGGTCTAGCCTCCTTGTTTAGTGTGACTACTGCAAGATCAACGGAAGCCGCACCCTCAATGGCCTACATATAGGAGGCAGTAAATGTAAATTATGTAAATTAGTATACAAATTTATATAATACAACAGGTTTTTTATAGATAAATGGTTGCTTTACATATTCAATACAAACGGCAAACATCGGAGTTGTGATTGCAGTGTACACTATACATAACTAACACATCCTAACTTGATGTAATATATAAAAAAAAATAACACTTTTTTTGTGTTTAGAAAGTTAATATTTTTTATTGACTATATATTTTATGAGAGAAAATTAAGCTGTACACATAATTCTTGCTGTCATTTTAGGTAAACTTCTTTAAAATAAAGGCCTTGGACCTTGGCATGCTGAGTGGAGTACATGTTGAGCACAACGCTGTTGGTTATGGAGCTGGATGGTATCTAGATCAAATCACCATACAAGCGTCAGATAAGGCGGATATTAAATACTTGTTTCCATGCCAACGCTGGTTAGACACTGCAATAAATGACAAGCAAACTGACTGCAAGTTGAAGCTTCTTGGAAAATTCAACAAAACGAATCAACAGCTACTTGCATTCACTGAAGGTACATTGTAACCTTTTCATTAACCCAGTTGGCTCCCTTTCATAATCCATATTGTATACTATTTCCCAAATGTACTTTATTTGTCACTATACAAAATTTAAATGTGCTGTCCTCTGTACAGCTTATAGAAAATAGCACACAACATTTTTTCCTGTGCTCTGGTGTTTTTCTGCTATAGGGCAATGTCATCCAGTTTCAGTGTAAAGTCTAAAATCTTGCAGCCCTCCTCAGAATCACACGAATTCATAAAGCTATAAAAGAAAAGAAAAACGAGGGCACACCGACCTAGTGCATTATCACTAAGGCCTAGTACACATGAGAGGATTTATCCGCGGATACAGTCCACCGGACCGTTTTCGCGGATAAATCCTCTCGAGGATTTGCGAGGATTTTGATCCGATGGAGTGTACTCACCATCAGATCGAAATCCGCGCCGAAATCCCATCGCGATGACGTGTCGCGCCGTCGCCGCGATGATGACGCGGCGACGTGCGCGACGCTATCATATAAGGAATTCCACGCATGCGTCGAATCATTACGACGCATGCGGGGGATTCATTCGGACGGATTGATCCGGTGAGTCTGTACAGACCAGCGGATCAATCCGTTGGGATGGATTCAAGCGGATAGATTTTAAAGCATGTCTTCAAATTTTTATCTGCTTGAAATCCATCCCAGGGGATAAAAATCCGCAGAAACAGATCCGCCAGATTGTACACACCAGGGGATCTATCCGCTGGAGCCGGTCCGCGGATCAATTCCAGCGGATGGATCCTCTCGTGTGTACGGGGCCTTAAAGGGATTTTATTAGATAGATTAAAACAATGGTCATACTCACAAACAGAGTTGAAAGACAGCGCTTATCAGACAATTGAACTGGTATACAGTATCGCCCAGCGACCACGGTAACAACGCGGATCAGATGGCATCAGACCGACACCTGTGGCTTACGCGTTTCAGAGGCGAACCTCTTTCATCAGAGCCTCAGTGCTATTTCACATCAGAAGGAAAGGTGACATATCACTTTAAAACCAATAAATCACCAATAGTGGATTCACACAGAAAGCTTATTAAACCAAATTGACCCCCCTCATAAAAAGGTAAGTCCAAAAACACTTTATTATTTTCTGGGTCAATCACCTTTCTTCAGCGGTTGCTCCAGCCACAATTCCAGAGAAGAACCACAAACTCCACTATCAACTTTTAAAAGTGCAGTATATATATCCCTCTGTTTCATTTAAAAACCAGAAGTGTAATATTATTTTTTACTTACATAATATAAAACATAGACAGGCTCCAACAGATACTAATCATCACTTTCATGTGATGACGTCACTTCCATCATTTTCATCATTTTCCACCACTTCCATCATTTTCATCATTATAACTTCCTCAGGATGACGTAAGGACTGGCACTGAGCAGGAGGTTATTGGAAACTTAGGGCTAATAAGCAGGTAAAAGTGCAGGGATCTCAGGTCCAGATAAAGATCTTCTACCCAACAATGAGCAGTGCAGACAAGTAATGGGGGTGCTTTAATATGTTGCCACTACACATCCAGATATAAGGGCTGCTATGTCACTTTTCTGCAGATGTGTAAGTAAACCCTGGCAAAGGGACTGGAATGCAATTCAAATAAGATAAGAAGAGAAGTAATTGAGGGGAGCGTTAGCATGCTGTTTTTAGAGAAGTAGGCGCAACATACATATACATGAATTATACTGTGAGTAGTAGTTCTGCCAATAGGGGGTGATGTCTGATGCTGGTATAGTGTAGCATTCTTCCTAGTAGAACTACAAGGTTATGATGTAATTTCCTGTATCTGTGCTCTTGTCCTTTTTCAATATAGCAACAAGGGCTCATCCAAGTGTGCAGTACCATCTTGACCTGTAATGCCACGTACACACGGTCCGATAGATCGTTTTCATCAGATGAACCGATCGTGTGTGGGCCCCATCGTTTTTTTTCCCATCAGTGAAAAAACGTAGAACCTGTTTTAAAATGATCTGATGGTTAAAAAACCGATAGAAAAAAATGATCGTCTGTGGGGAAATCCATTGGTTAAAAATCCACGCATGCTCAGAATGAAGTCGACGCATGCTCGGAAGCATTGAACTTCCCTTTTCTCAGCACGTCGTTGTGTTTTACATCACCGCGTTGGACACGATCGGATTTTTAACCGATGGTGTGTAGGCAAGACTGATGAAAGTCAGCTTAATCGGATATCTGATGAAAAAAACCATAGGTCTGTTTTCATCGGATGAACCAATCGTGTGTACAGGGCATAAGGATCAAATCTTCAGAAGCTTTCCAAAAATGACACAATAAGATTCTTGTATGTGATGTCTTTTATTAAGCACTAAGGTATCGTGTTTACGTTACACCGCCGCAAGTTTTCAGCGTAAGTGCCTGTTTCACAAAACATTTACCTGTAAACTTGCAGCGGTGTATCGTAAAGACGTCCGGCGCAAGCCCGCCTAATTCAAATGGGGCATGTACCATTTAAATTAGGCGCGCTCCCGCGTCGAACGTTCTGCGCATGCGCCGTTTGCAATTTTCCCAACGTGCTTTGCGCGAAATTACGGCGCCCTACGTGTTTGTGAATGGCGACGTGCGTAACGTACTTACGCCGGAATTTTTTTTTTTTAATTCGAAGTGGGAACGACGGCCATACTTTAACATGGCTGGTGTAAAGTTAAGCAATGAAAAAGATTGCTTAACTTTGCGACGGGAAAAAACGACGTTACGCACGCGAGTAGGTTCGTTGATCGCCGTAAATTCTAATTTGCATACCCGACGCTGGAAAACGACGCGAATTCCACCCAGCGGCGGCCAAAGTATTGCAGCCTAAGATCCGAAGGTGTACGAAGCCGTAAGCCTGTCGGATCTTAGCCAAAAGCCGTCGTATCTTGTTTGTGAATCACAAACTAAGATACGATGCGGCAAATTTGAAAATACGCCGGAGTATCAGTAGATACCCCGGCGTATTTGTTCTGTGAATTTGGCCCTAATATCCCTATTTATCAACTAGGAGGATATTTTGTTTTACAGTAGACCCATGTAATTTGTGTAATATGTATGCCCAAAATTTGTGATATTCAACATTGGCATGCACTGCAAGTGTTTTTACATGGATATATTTTCATGCCTTTCTTTCTAACTGTTGTGTCTTGTCTAAACCCATAAAAGCAGTGGTCAAAAACAGACCAGGTGATAATTAAGTAAATCCACATTATGTTGTATTAGTTTTGGTTCGGTGAACAGATTAAAGACAAACAAGGGAACAACATTTGTGACATAAATATTTTACAATTAGAGTATTTAGTGACTTGCGACTGCACCCTGTGGATACATGCCAAAATGAAATCTATAAACTGTTGGCAAAAATGCTCCATAAAACACATTGGTTAATGCTTCAGAAAGTGCAGACTTTTTCTATACATGTCATAAATGTGCTGTATCACAATCCCACAGTGTTATAAATGCTAAACTCCAGGCAAATATATAAAAAAATAAACATTTGTTTAATTTATATACTTTATGTATACATCGAAAAAATCTTAAATTATTTTTTTTACATACATCTAGTCTCAGCATCAGAGCCTGCCCTGATTCCAACCCCTTGTTTTCCCTGTCACAGCAGCACTTATGGCCCGTACACACAATCCAAAAATTGTATGAAAAATACAGCTTTCAGCGTGATCGTCTGATAATCGGATCGTTAGTCATTGGCATGTGAACAGGGTGTGCCAGGTGTGCATGGGCACACCCTAATCATCCTGTATGATGCAGATTCCCCCATTTAGGCCTCGTACACACGATAGGTTAACCAGAGGACATTGGTCTGAAGGACCGTTTTCATCGGTCCAAACCGATCGTGTGTAGGCCCCATAGGTTATTTAAACTTAGGTTAAAAAAATGGCAACTTGCTTTAAAATTTAACCGATGGATTGCTAACCGATAGGTCAAAAACGATCGTTAGTAGGCACAACCATCGGTTAAAAATCCACGCATTCTCAGAATCAAGTCAACGCATTCTTGGAAGCATTGAACTTCGTTTTTTTCAGCACGTCGTTGTGTTTTACGTCACCACGTTCTAACACGATCGTTTTTTTTAACTGATGGTGTGTACGCACGACGGACCATCAGTCAGCTTCATAGGTTAACCTAGGACAACGGTCCTTCAGACCATGGTCCTCTGGTTAACCTATCGTGTGTACGAGGCTTTACTGACACCAATCTCTGCCCTACTGACATCATCAGTATACTGTACCGTATTTATCGGCGTATACCGCACACTTTTTTGTCCTGAAAATCAGGGCAAAATTGTGGGTGCGCGGTATACGCCGATACCCGCTTTCCCGCGCCGAGTTTTGAATACTGTGCCAACATATACCGAGCGCAGTACACTCGGGTATAGTCGGGCAGTCTCGGCTCCTTCCGCGCTCACGTCCTGGACGTACAGGACGTCAGCGCGACAGTTGCCGAGCATTGCCGACAATACACGAGTGTACTGCGCTCTGTATATGTCGGCGCAGTATTCAAAACTCGGCGCGGGAAACGAGCGGAGAGGACGTGAGGACGCCGCAGAAGGACGCCGGACCCGACGAAGAGGACACCCGAAGCCGCAGACGGACGCCGGACCCGACGGAGAGGACACCCGAAGCCGCAGAAGGACGCCGGACCCGACGAAGAGGACACCCGAAGCCGCAGACGGACCCGACGAGGCCGCCGATGGACGCCGCGCAAGACACCAAAACTGTAAGTACAAAAAAAACTTTTTTTCCACAGGATTCGGGGCCACTTTAGGGGTGCGCGGTATATGCGGGAGCGCGTTATACCGCGATAAATACGGTATATACACATGCACACACTCAAATGCAATAGGCTGTGCACACCTATGTTGTTAGTACACAGCTTTCAAAAGCCGATCACGACTGGTTATCCGATATTATCAAATCGGACAAGCACAAAATGTTTTCTTGTACAATATCAGATTGTACGATTTTCGTTTTAATTAGTACAGTTGTCATTCCAAATTACAATACAAATACACTACAGCACATTACATCACTTCAGATTTTTTATTCTGTTGTATGAGAATTTGCATAACTTCAGTAAACTCTTCCTTTTCAATATGCGACTAGAATGCAAAAAAAAAAAAAGACGATCTGCCATTGGATTTTTGGATTGTGTGTATGGGCCATTATACATTCAGTGGAGGGAATGGGGGTAGACTATGAGCCAGTCAACAGCTGGAAGTTGATTTTAGGAGGAGTGAGCAGAGTGATGACCTCCTAGATGTGTTGTTCCTTCATCAGTGTCTATTTACAGTCTGGGATCATTTCTTAAAATGCATCTATGGTCAAAATGTAAAATCCTATATTCATTTACACATTAGAATTTCAGTCATTTCTAGCCTATTACTATTAACCTATACATTTATTAAATGTATTTTGTGACAATCTCCACACATTTGTTTCCTTGAATCACAGAATTCAAACGCATGTTGACTATGCCCTGTGAGTAGGCACTGCTGTGTCACAAAATTCACAGAGACTGCTTTCTGAACTACACAGGTGCTAAGAGGGAGAATATCAGGAGGTGGAGTCAGTACAGGAACCACTGCCTTCAGGTAGCATGGCATCATGGAATATGTAGTCCTTAGAAATTTAAAATAAACCACAGAGGAGAAGCTGAAAAGCTGGCAGGGAATCTAGGATGTAGTGAAAAGAGATAACCAGCAGACAGGCAGCACTCATAACATGAAAGGGAATTTTACATAGAATTGTCAAAATAGCTACTGTTTGTATTGCTATTACAATGCTAGTGTTATAAAATTAAAGTGAATGCTATGACCATAGATTTCCTTTAGGGCGGTAGTAAACCACAAAAAAAATTGCCCTTAGCAGGATAATGTCATAATGTGCTAGTATGTGGTCCTGCACATTCGCACATGAGTCATAGCCCACAGCACATGGTTCTGAATGGATATCACTATCTATTTAGAGCTCAGTGTGCATGCGCTGGTGATGGCACTGGCTGAAACTAATGTAAGTATCTTCTAAACGGTGCACAGTTAGGAGATATTTACTGTACCTACTGGTAAGCCTTATTATAGGCTTACCTGTAGGTAAAAATCACTGAGGTGGAAAAAAGTGAGGAGTTCCTGGACTATATGGCTGACTGCATAATATTGAAAATCATTTGTCAGAAAAAACAATCTATCTTATATTTTATTTTAATCCAGCCTCTGGGTTGCATAGTAACTTCTTCCTGCCTCTCATACTGCTTGCCACATTTTATAGGCAATGGTAGGTGGAGAAAAGGCTGTTGATGGATTCTGCTCATCTAAGGACCTGCTCATAGCACAGCCTGTGAAGGTGCTGGGATGTTCGCTCCCCTTTGGGGGGTGAATTTGGTTTACTCCATAATGGGGAGGGGAGGAAAGGTGGACTGTATCCCCTTGGTTGGTAAAAATATATGAAAGGAAACCAGAGGAACTTTGTGGACACGTGTCTCTCTATTGAAGTTGAGTTGGAATCGTACAAAGTGTGTGGCTGCACAGGTATCTGAGATGTAAATTTTGGAAAATACATTGCAGAAGGTGTATGAGTAAAGCATTTATTTTGTTAAACAGGCAATCTGGGCCTGGAAAGTGGTTATACTTTCCAGGGGAGATGTATCTTAATCACGTCAATGTGATGAATATCGGAGAAGTGTGGTCTTGATACATGTGTTGTAATGTTAGGCCAAGTTGGGTCTTGCCTAGAGTTCTCAAAAGGGTGATGCTCTCTCACTTGTTCCACCCTAATAGAAGCATGGACTCTGAGGAACCACAGCAAATGAATACAATGACCCCACAATGATGTTCTGAAGGGAGATCCTGGTACTCAGGTGGCAAATTTAAAACTGCCCTGAAATTAATATATGTATAATATATGCTGTGTCACAAGTTGCGCTATGAGGTTCCATCCTTCCTTTCCTACTACATTTCTGGAGGTCAGTTCTAAAGGTTCAGTTTACCTGAACATATGACTTCTTATACATATGTCTTGGGCACTCCTACAGTAAGATCTCCTGCCAATTCCTAACTCCTGTTGCAGTCAGACAGAATCTTTCATGTTCCCACCCATGTTTGTGTGTTCCAGCATCTCCTGTTTTATTCAGCATTTTAAAAAATGCCTCAAAAAAATCCCGTGGGGAGAGTAGAAACCCATCATAATGGCCTCAGCAGTGTGCAGATACAGGAACAGTGTCTAAAAGATATAAGATCCTGTCATGTGAGTTAACTCTCCTGCATCTACCAAACACTGAAAATCAGTTTTTGATGGACTGGCTCTTAAAGGGGTTGTAAAGGTACATTTTTTTCCCTAAATAGCTTCCTTTACCTTAGTGCGGTCCTCCTTCATTTACCTCATCCTTCGATTTTGCTTTTAAATGTACTTATTTCTTCTGAGAAATCCTCACTTCCTGTTCTTCTGTCTGTAACTTCACACAGTAATGCAAGGCTTTCTCCCTGGTGTGGAGAAAGCCTCTTGAGGGGGCGAGCAGGAGTGTCAGGACGTCCACTAACACACAGCTCCTTTCTCTATCTGCAACATAGAGAGTGTCCTGTCTTGCCTGCTCGCCCCCTCCCCCTCAAGAGGCTTTCTTCACACCAGGGAGAAAGCCTTGCATTACTGTGTGTAGTTACAGACAGAAGAACAGGAAGTGAGGATTTCTCAGAAGAAATAAGGACATTTAAAAGCAAAATCGAAGGATGAGGTAAGTGAAGGAGGACTGCATTAAGGTAAAGGAAGCTATTTAGGGATTTTTTTTTTACCTTTACAACCCCTTTAAATATACAACTTATCTGCTGTATCACTTATTGTGGTCTAACATTTTAGTTGTTAATTGACTGGAGTATTCCTGATTCATTTGCATTGTTTTGTGTCCAAAAGACAGACATTGTTAGAAATGCTTTCTGAGAAATTCCAACCTAACATGACTTTATATGTGAATTATGTTACATGTTTATCTCATACATTCAGGGACACTCATTGTTTCCATTGAGACTGATGATATTGCACAGCCTGGAACCAATTCTACAGTTTCTCTGACAATATGCTGTGAAAAAGGAAATTATGAACCATTAGTATTTTCAAAGGGCACATTGACAGGAAGCAGCACGTTTCACAAAATGGTGGATCTTAGCAGCAATCTTGGACCCATCAGCAAAATCAGACTGCAAATGGAGGATGATGACAAAGACAGCAGCTGGTATTGCAGAATGGTAAGAATGATGCAGATTGTAAATTGGGCTGACATAATACCAGTTTGATTATTTTTGTTGCAGGTTTCTATAATGACTGGAATTTGCTGGAAACTCAATTGCTGGAGTAGTTTTACATCTATTTTTTTGTATTTTACAATTTGTTGTGCTTCTGCAGTCAAGTATAATAAAATGACCTAGGGTTATCAGTGCCCATATGTAGCCCCAATTATCTTCTGAAGCCACTAAACCTGAGGCAGTTTAGTATTCATATATAAATATCAACTAGGTAGTAGGTGCTTGGTTCTGCCCTCTCTTGTAACCCACCTATGGTCACTGAGGTTGCCTTTCAAATGCATGGCCAATAAAAGGTCAGAGAAGACAGCAGGGGTTAGGTCAAGCACCTTTGTCTTGCTTGTAATTGACATTTTTATTTTAGTGGGCCCTAGAAGACAACATAATCTATGTAGAGGCACCTGGATATCCCAGTATGTCTATCTCCGTCGCAGTTTACAATGCTTGTACTTATTACAGGTTTTCTTTACAAATGTTATTCTCAAACAGACAATTAAGAAAGAGCCAATAATAATATAGCCCAAATCTGGTGATAGACTTCACTGAACAGTTGGGCATCTAGGTACCAGTCAATCTCCAAAAGATGTTTCTTTCATAAATCTGAATGCACATATCACATGAGCATGCATGTATACCAAAACTACAAGTCCCATCAAGCCTCTGCCTCTGGGTGTCATCCTTGTGGCTGTCTGAGTCTTGCTATGCCTCATGAGACTTGTAGTTTTGCAACAGCTGGAGGTCCGCTAATTGCATATCCCTGATGTATACCGTATGTCAGTCTAAAGGATTAATGGAATGAGAATTTAGTTAGACAGTAACTTTGGTGCAAATGCTGTCCATGAATGTCAAGTCTCCTTCAGCATATTGAGCATCACAGAGTGACAATTAGCAAGGGAAAACACAAATATTTTGGAGGCAAGGATTGTTAAAAAAATAAAAAATACATTTATTTTAAAAATAAAATTAGTTGTATAGTTATAGCATTTTTTACTTACCACTATATTTCTGAAGCTGTAAGAAGCTAATGTAGGTTGAATTTCCTTAGATCTAATCTGTGACATCATAAAAATCACAAACTATGTAGACTGAGATTTTAGACTCAGTATACATTGCATGGAGTGTTTAGGTTGAAATGTTGCTGATCTAGCACATCTAAGCAAAATCTGGTGTGTGGTCAGTGTGGTGCTATTCATGCAGGAGCCACTTGGTAGATTGGGTTCTTTGTTCTTCTGACTCAACTCTAAAAACAACCTCAGCCCCATTGACACACCACATTAAGCAAATGGATACTGCACTACTACTGGGAGCACAAATATAGATACCATGCACACAACTAATGTACATTATAAAAAAGCAAATATCAGACTGGTTAGTGGGAAATTAACCAAATATATTGTCACAGTTTCCAGTAAATAGCAGTATGCACCCACATGAGTAATTAAAGGATTAGGTCAATCACAGCTCTCTAACCAATATGTTCACTAGGCTATAGCAACATACAATTGAGTTCTATGCAGCTAAATTATAACAAACCTGGCAATCCACAAAATCAGCAATAGGTAATGGCTTTAGAGAACAGTAACAACAATAATAATTAATACTGCAAAAACTCTGTGAACAGTAGGATATAGCCAATTTAGAGTGCACTCTATATGAATGGCAGCAATGAAATTTAAATTTTCCTAAAGAGTTACCTCTTACTATGGACAATAAGCAAAGTTCTTGTGAAGCAGCTATTTGAGTAAGCAGTCTTTTGCCCTAGTTCTTCAGCCGGCTATCCTTGGGGCTCAGTCCTTATGGTGGTGCACATGAGTGCAGTCCTAGTAAAGTCTTTTATGCAGTGAATAGTACTGTTTTTTAGATGGCCAGTCCCTATGTGCTAAGTCTCTGCTAGCAGCAACAGGTCAATGGCAGCACTGTCCTTTTACAAGTTCCAGGAATACAGCAACAGGGGTCTCACTGTTTACATGTCAGCTCACTTCTGGTCTGCCTAGAGTGAGTAATGCCCCGTACACACCATCACTTTATGTGATGAAAAAAAAACGACATTTTCTGTGAAGTAAAAAACGAAGTTTTTGAAACTTCAGTTTTCAAAGACGATTTTGCCTACACACCATCGTTTTTCTCACAATGTTCTAGCAAAGCGAGGTTACGCTCACCACTCTTTTCCATTGAAGCTCGCTTCATAACTAGCTTCTGGGCATGCGCGGGTTTAAAAACGTTGTTTTAAACAACGTTTTTTGCTACACACGGTCAATTTCTGTGAAGTAAAAAACGACGTTTTGAAAAACAACACATAAAATTGAAGCATGCTTCAATTTTTTTTGTCGTTTTTCACAAGACATAAAACTACGTTTTCCCCCACACACGGTCATTTAAAGTGACGTTTTTAAAAATGTCGTTTTTTTTCATCACATAAAGTGATGGTGTGTACGCGGCATAAACCTCAGCACATGGCCACAGGCTTGTAACAGGTTGTTATGCACACAGGAGAAGCAATGTGCACACCTCAGTCTCCTCACAGCAAAGAGAAAGTTCTTTAGTATTGAGCCTGAGAAAATACAACTTTCTCTCCTCTCATACCTGGCTCACATTGGGAATTGTAGTCCAATGGTCCATAGACCACCACAGTAATGTTTCTTTCCTGAACCTCATCTCCAATGATTTATTGCTGCCACCCATCAAGTTTCTTGAGCTCCTTCTGCTTGCCAGATCCCCCTGATAGATGGAGGCAAGGTAGAGTTAACCCATACAGCTGAAGTCCATTGTAGCACAGTGTTCTAAACAGCTCTCTGCCTCTAGCCAAGCACCTGCCTACACCAGCTTTGCTCCAGGTTGTGCATCATAGTAGACAGATTAACATAGAAACTAAAATATAATACTTCATTAAACCAAAAGTGGGCAAGTGGGCAGCTGAAAGCTTTTAGAGATTATATAGTAAATGTCCCTTAGCTGACATCCAGTTAAAATCTATTATATTGTGCTTTGTTCAATGAATCTTAACTGTATGAACGTTCTTAGATAATCACAAATAATATAGCATCATTCCACCTTTACCACATTAGAACAATTTTTATACAAACACATTTTTCTTTACAAACCTCCAGGGTGTACGTAAAACAAAAACACTCACATAGAAGGTATAACTGTTTTTTTCTAGACAGTGCTGCTTACATTACCCCAGTTTATCACTGTGGGGAAGGTACTTTTCCAGCAGAGATCACATACAATAATGGGCAAACTGTTAGTAATGAACTGAAATTGAAAGAAATAACAGTGGAATTGATAGTGTTTATACTGCCGTACCTGACATGTTCTATTTGTGATGTTAGATATAATGAGTACAAGGGCAGTTGCTAAGAAATCGGTAATATTTATGTTTCTTTAAATAAAATAATTCATCTCCTTCTCTGGAATACATGCAGGAAGTTGGAGTGAACAGCGGTGTTCTTGTAAAGCAGTAAAAAGGCTGTTAATTTTCTCTAATGATTTTATTTGAAAATAAATAAAAACAATAATTGGTCCTATGTGAGCTGGTATGAAGTGGATGTCGTAATTCTGTTCAAAAATGTTCTTTGTAGCATATTTTATAGCTTGTATAATAAAGGGATGTTCTACCTACAACAAAAAGGGGACTTTCTCTATATAGTAACACCTACAAGCTTTTTCAGCAAAAAAAAAAACATAATGCACATACTGCACTAAATGCATAGCAAGCAATAACATTTTAGTTAACTGTGTAACCAAGGCACTGTTTTTCGCATTGGTTGTAATGGGTTATGGTCAATCAGGGTTCAAACTCTTGTCAAGCCTTTATTCCTGATGTATAGAGAATATTAGGGGCACCACACCAATATCGACTGAGCCCAGAGTGATCTTTTATTGGATACTCAATAGAATAAAAGAGCCAACATGTTTGGGGGGAGTTTACAGACTCCTTCTTCACCAGAGCCTAAAGTGGATGTAAACCCCCCATACACCCAGTGAAGTGAACAGCCTCAGATGATACACAGAGATTAACCAAATCTCCCTACATTGGTTTTATATGTATATCTGCTGTGTTCACATTTATATACTGTTTAGAAAGTTAAAATAGTGTTAGGAGATTTTCTCTTCCTGGTTAACACAGAGTGTGATGTCTGGGCATACAGCCAAGATAGCCAACATTGCTGATTGGAGGAAAGGCACACACCCCCTCTCATCATAGGCAGAGACTCTCAGAGCTGTTTTGTAATAGGAGCTTCTCTCTGCTAATCTATTTTAGCAACCTCCTTTGACAAAAGATTCAGGCTGCTTTTGTCTAAAAAGTAAAAAAAATATGTCAGGATCATAACAGAGAAACCTTTCAGAAGAGACCTATAAGGCCTCGTACACACGACCGAACATGTCTGCTGAAACTGGTCCGCGGACCAGTTTCTGCGGACATGTTCGGTCGTGTGTACGGCCGACCGGACAATTTTCCGGCGGATCGGACAGGTTTCCAGCGGACAAATTTTTCTTAGCATGCTAAGAAACATGTCCGCTGGAAGCCTGTCCGTCGGACATGTTCGGTCGTCTGTACGACTCACCGGACATGTCCGTTCAGCCGAAAGCCCTTGCATGCGTCAAAGTGATTTGACGCATGCGTGGAAGAATTGACCTTCCAGAGTCGCGCACGTCGTCACGTCATCGTCATGGCGATGGCGTGGCCATGTCACCGCGTTTGCTGTCCAGTGGGAAATTTGGTCTGATGGTGTGTACAGCCATCAGACCAAAATCATGCAGCGGACATGTCCGATGAAAACGGTCCGCAGACCGTTTTCATCGGACATGTCCTGTCGTGTGTACGAGGCCTAGGACTTAGCTCATTGAAAAGAGATAACAAAATACTGCAGATATATGTGCCCAGCTCAAATTTCATGAATCGGGCTTACATCCACTTTAATTACTCTATAGCTTCAACAAAGAGATTTGGATGTGTATATAGATGTCACATCAACTATTACCATAGGTGGGTAGTGCATCAAAAGCTAGATTATTCAGTACAGTAATTGTTAACATTTCTAAATGGTTTATAAATGTTTGGATTGTGTTTCTTTTTTTAGGTGAGACTAGAACACCAACAGAGTGGCAAGATTTTGGAGTTTCCATTTCTTCAAATGTTCAGCAGCAAATTAAACAAATTAGTTGCGGAACTTCCAGTCTTGGATTCAACTGGTCCTCTGTTAACAAGTTTGTTATTTATTTATTTACATTATAAAATGTCCAATAATCATGCAGACCAAAAATACGAAGGAAACTTGGACAGCCGCCCTCCAAAAATGTTCTTTTATTTAAAATCGATCACAAAATAAACATGCCACAGCAAAAAAATTTGAACAAAAGCTAACGTTTCGCACTGTAGCTTCAGTGCTTAGTCATAGCTGGTACAATCATGCAGACCAGGTCCCAGGGGATTCCCTTTTCTAGGTTGTAGATGACCTGATCTGGAACACATATAGTCATCCACACTGAGGTGGTTCATGACAATTGGGGACAATTGGAACAATCTTTAGCAGCTTCTTGCATGCCTCTAAATGGTTTTACTTCATTTTAAGCTCAAATGTTTTGTTATTTAGACAACTATCAAACTGGAAAGTTAGGGGAGAAGGCAGTATGTACGGAACATCGTTATATCAAAAGATTCAAAGCAATCCTAAACAGGTTTCATACACCTGGGGAGTTTAAGGAAAAGAGGCTAGAAAGTGCAAATGATCTTCCTGGCTTTGACTGTACTAACACACTCTGGGCCAGATTCACAGAGCAGATACGACGGCGTATCTCCTGATACGCCGTCATATCTGTTGTTCTATCTATGCGACTGATTCATAGAATCAGTTACATATAGATAGCCATAAGATCCGACAGGTGTAATTGTTTTACACTGTTGGATCTTAAGATGCAATACCGCGGCCGCCGCTGGGGGGGGGGGAGTTCGCGTCGTAAACCAGCGTCGGGTATGCAAATTAGGAGTTACGGCGATTCACAACGGTTTTTCACGTTCGCTACGTCGCCGCTAGTCTAGTTTCCCGTCGCAAAGTTAGTCTTTTTTTTGGTGCCTTAACTTTACACAGCAATCGTATTGCTGTATAAAGTATGGCCGTCGTTCCCGCGTCGAAATTTAAAAAATAACGTCGTTTGCGTAAGCCGTCCGGGAATACAGAATTATGCTACGCGCGTCACCGTTCGAAAAAATGACGTCACTTCACGAAAAGCATGGCGGGAGTTCGGAAACGGAGCATGTGCGGTAGGTCCGGCGCGGGAGCGCGCCTAATTTAAATGGCACACGCCCATTTGAATTGGCCCGCCTTGCTCCAGAGGCCGCCGGCGTAGGTTTTCATCGCAAGTGCTTGGTGAATCAGGCACTTGCGATGAAAAATTGCGGTGGTGAAACGTATCTACGATACGTTACGCCGCCGCTCATCTACGTGAATCTGGCCCTCTGTTCTTCACAACTCGTCTAAACTCAACATCCTTTACTAGAATATAGGCCAGTATTCCTGTCACTGCTTTAAAAAGAAGTGTTAGAAGAATTACACAAACACTTAAAGTGTCTGTTACTCTAAAGCCCTGTACACACGATCGGATATATGATGGAATCTACGCCGATGGATTTTTTCGCCGGATATCCGATGAAGCTGACTTTCATCAGTCTTGCCTACAGTACATACCATCGGTCAAAAATCTGATTGTGTCCATCGATGTCCACTACGACGTACTGAGAAAAATGAAGTTCAATGCTTCCGAGCATGCGTCGACTTGATTTTGAGCATGCGTGGATTTTTGGACGATGGACTTCCACACAGACGATCGTTTTTTTATCCATAGGAAAAATTTAAAACCTTCCCCTTTGCACAGCCATTCACTGAAAAGTTCAGTGTGCTGCTGCTTCTCCTCCCCCAGCTAATAGGCAGTTGAGTAAAAAGGCAACAGAGGGAATGTGATCACTTATAAAATAGGTTAAAAAGGATATCTATCTTTTTGTTTTATATATATTCATACACAAAAGTTTTGCCTTTAATTTTAGTTTTAAATTGAATAGGTTGTTTTACAAGGTGATCGTTTACAATCACTTTAAGATTAAAGCAGAAACGTTTTTTTACTAGTTTTCAAATACAGGTAATAGAAACAACATTTTTTTTTTTTTTGCCATAGTCATATTCCTCCCATTTATTTCCCATATAACTACCTATGATATTAGCAGCAGTGCTTTTAATATTATTTTAAAAAGTGCATACACATTTTATATAATTTTCTTTTTCTTTTTTTTCACAAAAAGTCATAATTTTCTATAAAGTTAAATTTGAAATATGAAAAATGTTTAACTAATAAATATAATTTAAATATTTTTAGAATATGCAGCATTTTAAAACACAATGCTGATCACCTGTTTGTTCTTACTTGCAGTGAAGTCTTATGGCCTCTATATTAATTTTACGCAAATACCGAAGCCAGTTACAGATACGGTACTGTTCATCACACTGGGTGGAACGTTGGGCAACACTGGGAGAAGAAAGCTCATTTGTAAAAAGAAAGATTTGTCTTCCAAAGAAAAGGTAGGATTTATATGATTTTTAAGCTTTTGTGTCAAATGTTTGTAAGTGCTAGTTTGATTTTATGGCATGAATGCTGTTGCATACTTATTTGCACTCCTAAGCCTCGTACACACGATAGGTTAACCAGAGGACAATGGTCTGAAGGACCGTTGTCTTAGGTTAACCGATGAAGCTGACTGATGGTCCGTCACGCCTACACACCATAGGTTAAATAACCGATCATGTCAGAACACAGTGACGTAAAACACAACGACATGCTGAAAAAAACGAAGTTCAATGCTTCCAAGCATGCGTCGACTTGATTCTGAGCATGCGTGGATTTTTAACCGATGGTCGTGCCTATTAACAATTGGTTTTGACCTATCGGTTAGGAATCCATAAGTTAATTTTAAAGCAAGTTGGCTTTTTTTTAACCTATGGTTAAATAACCTATGGGGCCCACACACGATCGGGTTTGACCAATGAAAACGGTCCTTCAGACCGTTGTCCTCTGGTTAACCTATCGTGTGTACGAGGCTTTACATTAGTAGCACCATTGCACAAAGTATTGGAACAAAGACAAAAATATTACCTGTTGGACCAGTTTACTTTAAAGCCGACCACCACATCATCCTTCCAATCAGTTCCAATTGGTATTTTATTAGCTAGAGAAATCAAGTAGTAGCGCAAACTATGACATCACAGTACATGTTGCCGAGAATGTGTTTCTAGCACGACAGCATCGCGCTGATTCTCGGCGACATGGTGCCGACATCTCGCACTCACTGGAATAGACAAAGCACATTCCAGCGAGCGTGTCATAGAAGCGACGGGAGATCCGACTTGGATTCCCGCCAATTCTAGGTGTGGCATTTGGTATGCATTCCTGAG
This sequence comes from Rana temporaria, assembly GCF_905171775.1. Taxonomy (NCBI): domain Eukaryota; kingdom Metazoa; phylum Chordata; class Amphibia; order Anura; family Ranidae; genus Rana; species Rana temporaria. The sequence continues at coordinate 322,186,181 of NC_053493.1, forward strand.
GGAGAACTCCACGCCAATTTTTAAATAAAAAACCGACATGGGTCCCCCCCCTCAGGAGCATACCAGGCCCTTAGGTCTGGTATGGGTTGTAAGGAGACCCCCCCTACGCCGAAAAAACGCCCCCCTACAATCCATACCAGACCCGTATCCAAAGCACGCTACCCGGCCGGCCAGGAAGGGAGTGGGGAAGGGCCTGGTATGCTCCTGGGGGGGGAACCCATGTCGGTATTTTTATTTAAAAATTGGCGTGGATTCTCCCTCTCAGGAATGCATACCAATGCCGCACCTAGAATTGGCGGGATTTCAAGTCGGATCTCCCATCGCTTCTATGACGGCTTTGTCTCCATCGCGGCCAGCTCGGCGCTGGCTCCCGCGATGGGGCTCGTAGGTGGTCAATCTTGCAGAGAAAGGGAGCGAGATTGACACAATATTGCGGTCACCCACTGTCAGCTTCTCATTCCATTTGCTCATCTCAACATGTTGCCTAACTTCTGTATCTGTTTCAAAAATAATTTTTATCAGGACTCCAACATTATAGCAGACACATCAGACACTTTTGACACTATTTTGGGACAATTGTCATTTATAGATGAGAGATACAAATAGCCACTGATTACTGTATAAATGACACTGGCAGGGAAGGGGTTAAACAGTAGGGGGCGATCAAGGGGTTAAGTGTGATGACAGGGAGTAGTAGATCCCTGCCATGTTGCTAGGCAGAACAGGGAAATGCCTTGTTTACAATGCCTCTCCGTGTCACAATCACGGGCTGCCGGCAAACATTGAGCTTGCGAGACCCACGGGCACACTTCCGCGGCACAGCAAATTTAGAGGGACATACAGGTATGGCCATTTGCCTGCCCCTGCCATTCTGCCGATGTAAATCGGCATGCGGTGGTCGACAAGTGGTTAATGACCAGAGCATTTTTTGCGATACGGCACTGTGTCGCTTTAACTGACAATTTCGCGGTCGTACAATGAATGTACCCAAACAAAATTGATGTCCTTTTTTTCCCCACAAATAAAGCTTTATTTTGGTGGTATTTGATTACCTCTGCAGTTTTTATTTTTTGTACTATATATTGCCCGCTATCTTACTTTTACAGACTGACCTACAGGTACGTCAGTTTGCGCAGGAGAGACATTCTGCCGACGTATATTGGTGTGAGCAAGTCGGCAAGTGGTTAAGCAGCCTATTTGTTTTGAATGCATTGCCAAAGCTTCACAACACACTATAGCCGTTCATACAATTATTTTTACTCAACAATGCACAGATCGTTAACATCCATGCATGTGGTGTATTACAATGCAAGTGGAGTTTACAGTGAATGGCACCACAACATATGTCACTGCCCTGCATGCAACGCATGGTAACACATATTTTACAGCAAGTTACTGCACCCTATCATAGAGCAGACTGATAACAGCATTCCCCCAAGATGCTCCTTTTAGTTCTAAGCACAGTCTCTAGATGGGTGCCCAAAGACTGCATTCTTATGATAAAAGGTACTGTTAATTTAATGTTGCTTTATATTATGACACATCTAGAATTTATTCATGCAGACAAAAGTTACATAGTCACATAGCTGTGTGTCCATTCTCCTCCCCCTCCTTCCCTCCTGACATCCGAGCCAAGGATAAGGGGGGGGGGGACTTCAGTCTGTGTGTTAGTGTGAGGTGGGCAGGAGGGGGGAGGGAGGGAGAGATGCCTCACAGCTGTGGGAACAGAAACACCCCACAGCCAAGCAGCAAGCCAGTCACTGGAGCGGAGGTAAGAGAACCAGCAGCATGACTCCCCAGCAGCACTAGCGCGGAGGAGGAGGAAGTGAAATCCTCCTCTGCTTTCAACGTGGGCAGTGACATCACTGGTTGCCAGACGCCAAGCGGCTATAGCAACCAGTGATCAGTAGTAGGTGGAAGCAGAGCCAGCGCTATGGCGGCTCGGTCCACCCCTGTTCCCAAACTGTAACTTTCATTGCGGGACACTGTATTGTCCTGCAATGAAGGTGTCCTACTGCAGCCTCGCTCAAAGCAGCGCCAGGGCAGTCCAGCCCTGCCGCCTGACAGTTTCCTGGCTGATCGCTTCAGCCAGAAAACTGTCAGCCTGGTTCAGCCCCGTCCTCACTCGCCCTGGAAAAAATTATACTCGCAAAATGCGAGTAAAAGAGTGAATTTTTGAGGGCTGCCCTAAATTAAACAGTTAACGTGATATTAAAGATTCACATTTGTTTTAAATAACAATCATGTCAGACCTTTTTTAAAGCAATCTACTGAGCTGGACAGAACCAGCTCTAGGGGGAGTCTACTGATTCCACATTTTCACAGCTCTTACTGTGAAGAAGCCTTTCTGCATTTGGAGATTAAATCTCCTTTCCTTCAGATGTAAAGAGTGACCTTAAAGTGAATGTATTTATGCATGTTGTGGAGATGTGACCCCATGTCACAGGTGCATATGAGCAGTGTATGCCTCATTTTGGTAGGCTTGCTAATTGCACACCTTGGCGCTGGCTTCATAATCCTCCCAGGAATAGAGATCAGTGCTCATGCTTAGAGACAGCTCCGCCCGGCAGACAGGGGTTCTGGCCTAGGAGGGATCGAGCCAGTGCAGCATGAAGCTGCAAGCACAGAAGTGCTGAGTGTCAGGTCTGGGGAAGACAAACCAAGGACTAAAGTGTAAGGCCTGAGCAGGAGAGCTGCATTTTTAGCCAGGAAGGCTGAATGCTGGTTCTGAAGCAAGACTGTAATGCTGAATACCCCTGCGAGGGAATCTGATGTTTATTTTTGAACTTTGTTTATTTTGAATAATGCATCCATGCCCTTAAAAATGCAATCGGGAATGACATGATTTTTTTTAACTCACATTCACCACTGGAGCTTAATCACCCCAGATCATTACAATGTTGATTATATCCCCCTTAATCTCCTCTTCTCAAAAGAGAATAAATTAAGTTCCTCTGAACTATCCTCATAGTTGAGCTCCTCCATGCCTCTTATCAGTTTGGTTGCACTTCTCTGCGCTCACCAGGTCCCCAATATCCTTTTTGTGAACTGGTCCCCGAGAATATTTCAGTTGAGGTCTTACTAATGATTTGTAGAGGGACAAAATGATATCTCTCTCTCTGCTGCCCATACCTCTCTTAATACAAGAAAGGATTATGCTCGCTTTGGAAACTGCACCTTGGCATGCTATTATTAAGTGTATGATCTACCAGAACACCCACGTCCTTCTCCACCATTGATTCCCCAGTTGTACTCCCCCTTGTATGTATGATGCATGCCCCCAAGTGCATAACTTTACATTTATCAACATTGAACCTCATTTGCCACATAGTTGACCAATTAAACAGTGCATTGAGGTCGGATTGTGCGTTGTTGAGACATCCTGTAAGGATGTGATTCCACTGCATAGCTTGGTGTCATCTGCAAAGACTGAAATAGTACTTTTAATCCCAGACCCAATATCATTTATAAATATATAAAAAACTAGGGGTCCCAACACTGAACCTTAGGGAACACCACTTATAACCTTAGACCATTCAGAGTAAGAATCATTAACCACTACTTTATGAATTCTGTCTTTTAGCCAGTTTTCTATCTACAAACTGATTTTTCCAGGCATGTAGACTTTACCTTACATATTAGCTGGGTGTAAGGAACTGTGTCAAACACTTTTGCAAAATCCAAGTATAACACGTCCACAGCCACCCCTCTGTCTAAGGTTTTACTTACCCCCTTATAAAAAGAAATCAGGTTTTTCTGACTACTTCTGTCTTTCACGAATCCATGCTATCTGTTGCTTAAAGTATTTTTTTCCAGCAAGAAAGTTACTTCAATTACTTAATTAAAAAGAAGGTTAATGTTTCTCAGTTTCAGAGAATTGTTCAGATTCTAACATTTATTTTATCAAATGTTATTATTATGTTGGCAACATGCAAAATTAGACACAAACAGCTGCAACATCCTAAGTCATGGGATCCAGGAATATAAAATACTCATGTCTTTTAATCAGCCGAGATAGAGAATATGAGATGATGGTAATTGCATTCTACAGTAAATAATTTGGGCCTAATTCCCATCATAATACTTAATTTGCCTGAAGTTTGCCAAGCTGACCAATTTGTCTCACTTGAAATATAAGCCAGCCTGTTGTGTATCATCTCCTGCTTTTTAATCATATTAGCAGTGTATAAAACTGTGCCTTACCACATTGTTAATATGCATATTATAAACTTAGATGCATAAAACCATTACTATAACCCTGAACTGCCAAACACATATGTATGGCAAGTCTTCTACCTGGAACAAAGAATGTAACCTATCAGGATAGAAAATGAAAATGGTCTCATACCAAAGGATCTTCTGAATCTAAAAAGAGTTTATTATTATAAAACATTATACAGCAGTCATCTCAGAAGCACCTTGATATGTCACAATAACGTGCTTACTTATGAGTAAATGTATTAGTGCGAATCGGGTCAAGGTGCTTCTGAGAAGACTTATGTATAATCAGGTCTTTTTTCCAGCTGGGTCGTGGCAGAACAGAGATCTACCTTCTCTGTGCTTGCTGCTCACTATTGTCACTTGTAAACACAGAAGCATGATTTGCTGAAATACATAGTGTTCTGAACGCACACAGCCAATTTTGCTATAACTTGAAGAAGGGCCACCCCCGAAACATGTTGTCAGGATGACAGCCCAAGTAGATGACGTCACACTCGGGCACCTCCACCTGCTGGTCCACTTAGCAGTGCACACAGCTGCCGGTCAGCTCTTCTCCCCCCCAGCGGCTGTCCTGCTGCCTACCACCGATGCTCACAGCCCAATAGTCTGCTCCATTCACCCGGCTCTGCACTCATCTTCTCCCCTTTCACAGTGGAGTTTGCTCTGCACATGAGGGGCCCAGGTGACCACCGCAGCACCACTCTATACAGCTGGTTCATATTCCATCGCTTGCCATGGTACTGTTACAGTGTCATTCATGCTAGTTAACATTCCATCTGTGTGAGGAGAGCTTTGCTTGTTGGTTAGTATCCTATGAGGCTCACGGTCAAAGTTAAAATGGATATAAATAATAAAAAAAAGCTTTTAAAAAATGTAAAAATGAAGGAACGCTATCATCGTTTATATGTTACAAAGAATATAACAGAATATGTAAAAGGGAAATCAAGAACGCAAACATTTGAAATGAACAACAGATTACAAATGACAGTAGGACATTTTTTTTTAAATATATAAATAGTAGAAAGGTCTGGTCTGAGCATGTAGGCCCTTTACAAAATAATCTAGCGTGGGTGACTGGGGACAAAGAGAAGGCAAATGTATTAAATACTTTCTTCAGTTCTGTGTATACAAAGGTGATATGGTCCAGAAATATTTAGACAGAATAAAGATGGATAAAGCAGCTGGACCAGATGGCATCCACCCACGGATCCTAAAAGAATTGAGCTCTGTCATTTCAAGGCCACTGTTTCTAACATTTAGTTAATGACTGGAATAGTACCACTGGATTGGCGCAGGGCCAATGTGATGCCCAAATTTAAAAAGGGAATAAAGTCTATACCAAGTAACTATAGACCTGTTTGTTTAAAGTGATACTAAAGGTTTGCATGTTATTTTTTTTAAATTACAAACATGTCATACTTACCTCCACTGTGCAGCTCATTTTGCACAGAGTGGCCCCGAACGGCATTTTCTGTGGGTCCCACGGTGACTCTCTCGGCTCCTCCCCACCTCAGATAACCCCCTCTGAGAAGCTCTCTACCAAAGGGGTTACCTTGCACGCGTGTTCCCGAGTCCTGCATTCGCCATCAATAGCCGCCGATTGCAGGACTTAGCCCCGCCCCCAGCATCCGTGTCATTGTATTTGATTGACAACAGGGTGAGCCAATGGCTGCGCTGCTATCAATATATCCAATGAAGAGTCGAGAAGCCCAGGCAAAGGTTGAGCGTGTTTGCGAATGGGGACTTTCCAGGGCTCAGGTAAGTAAAACAGGGGCTGGGGTGAAAAAACATGAGCCTTTACAACCCCTTTAATTTCTATAGTCAGGAAGATACCGGAGAGTTTAATAAAATGCCACATAGACGAGGTCTTGCTGGAAAAAAAATATTTTAAGCAACAGACAGCATGGATTCATGAAAGACAGAAGTTGTCAAACAAACCTGATTTATTTTTATTAGGAGGTTGCTGTGGACATGGTATACCTGGTTTTTGCAAAAGCTTTTGACACAGTTCCCCACACACGGTTAATGTGTATGGTAAAGTCTACAGGCTTTGAAAGATCAATTTGTAAACTGATAGAAAACTAAAAGACCTAATTCAGAGAGTAGTGATTAATGACTCTTACTCTGAATGGTCTAAGGTTATCAGTGGTGTACCCCAAGGTTCAGTGTTGGGAGCCTTACTTTTTTTTATCTTTATAAATGATATTGGGTCTGGTATTAAAAGTAATATTTCTGTCTTTGCAGATGACACTAAGCTATACAGTGGAATGATGTCTCCAATTTTCAAGCCGACCTCAATGCTCTGTCTAATTGGGCAACTAAGTGGCAAATGAGATTTAATGTTTATAAATGTAAAGTTTTGCACTTGGGGGCTAAGAATATGCATGCATCATACATACTAGGAGGAGTACAACTGGGGGAATTAATGGTGGAGAAGGATCTGTTTTTTTTTGTTATCAGATCATAAGCTCAATAATAGCATGCAATGCCAAGCTGCGGTTTCCAAAGCGAGCAAAGTCCTTTCTTGTATTAAGAGAGGTATGGACTCCAGAGAGAGTGATATTATTTTGCATCTCAAAATCGAAAAAATTTAAAAGATGTACACACCCAGGGGTTATGTCCTCATAACAATTTATTGAAAATGATAAAACAGCATCACAGAAATCTCTCTATATGTGTTCTAACCTCCCTTACAAAACCCCATCACCCCCCAGAAAATACACACCCCTCCCTCCTAGATGACAAGGACGTGCTATCACAAACCCAGCCCCCACCTCCCCCTAAACTAAATGGGATCACTATTCATCTTCCCTTTAGAGCTGGAACCAAGACCCGTATACACCCCCCTAAAATGCAAGATGGAAACACAAAACACCTGTAAGCAAATGCCCAGAGATATTGTGAAGCCAGGCAGCTCCCAGCACCCTGGATAGGGGACTCTGCACCTTAAGACCACTACGGGAAAATGCAGTAGCCTGACCTGGGAGAGCTGGAAGTATCTGGCTGCTGCGTGAACACCTAAAGGGAAAACCTAAAATACATGTGACAGAGCCCAGTTCCGTAGGAACTAGTGTTAAGGGCAAGGATCCTGTCAGGAAGACCACAGCAAGGGATGATAATAGAGCTGATAATAGAGGGATGAAGGAAGGCTCTCTATGACATAGGAATGCACCGTTGATGATCCCACACAATACGACCCAGAGTGGGGTGGTAAAACAATCCCTGCAAATGGTGTGCAGACAGTCAGTCAGATAAGAAATCTGAATGTTACATCTAATCCGGCCAGTACATGAAGTGCTCCGGGTATCCCATTTGAACTTCACTGTCCTGCTTCTTCAGATGATGCTTTAATGTTGGTAGGTAGTCACGGTCCTCCAGTGCTCCAAATCAGTCCAGCTGGAAAGGTGGATTTGAGTCGGCTGCGCTGTGGGTCATGCAAGTAGTTCAGCACATGTTATGCTCCTCAATGAATCCCGCAAGCATTTCACTCCTAGTTAGACTCCACATACAGGTAAAAAGTCAATCTTCCGTGCACGCTGCACAACAGCTGATATTCATCTAGCCCTCCGGCCGAAAAGCAGTGATACCATTAGTCATAGATCATCCAATATCAGCTAGTCCCATGCTGGTTGCTTTCTTCGGTTCCTCTCAGGTTATCAAGCATACGGTGCCTCGGGGATACAAGGTTTTTTTTCCCTGTGTTTCATTCCTTTTCGAACATCGTTGGGACATGGGCGCTCCTTCCCAATTGCTGAATTTAAATGCATGTAGGCTCCGCCTACTAGATGTCACATTAATAAGCAACCAGTCCAAAATAGAAACCCCATAGCAAATTGTGCATTTACCATCAAATGTTCACCCATTATAAATAAAAATATATATACAGTGGTTAAAAATGAATAGCCAGGGTAAATGCTGACACACATGTATGCCTATATTTATGAATTTGCCAGATCAACTCTGGCCGTAATCCAGTATAAAGGATATGTCTATATCCTTCAAAGGAATGAGAGTGGGAGATATCATTTAGCCCCTGTACAAATCATTAGTAAGACCTCATCTGGAATATGCAGTTCAGTTTTGGGCACCAGTTCTCAAAAAGGATATCTGGGAACTGGAGAAAGTGCAGAGAAGGGCAACCAGACTGATAAGAGGCATGGAGGAGCTCAGCTATGAGGAAAGATTAGAGGAACTGAATCTAGTCCCTCTTGAGAAGAAGAGATTAAGGGGGATATGATCAACATGTATAAATACGTAAGTGGCCCATAATGTGAACTTGGTGTTTTGCATTATTCATTTTAAGATCATCACATCTAGCGGAAAAAAGATTTCATCTCCAAATATCAGCATAGTTGCATACAGTCAGCTCGTATTTCAGCCAGTCATTAATTATGACAGGCCGCAGCACTGGGCTATAGACTGCACCTGTATGCAGTGCTGAAAAAAAGGAAGTGCCAGATCCACATAGCGAGTACGCCGGCGTATCTAGTGATACGCCGGCTTACTTTCAAATTACCCGCGTCGTATCTTTAGTTTGAATCCTCAAACCAAGATACGACGGCTTCTGGGTTCGATCCGACAGGCGTACGGCTTCGTACGCCTTCGGATCATAGGTGCAATACTTCGGCGCCTGCATTCTCTTACGTCAGCTCTAGTTGGCTTTTTCCGGCGTATAGTTAAAGCTGCTATTTTGCGGCGTATAGATAGACTTGCCATGTTAAAGTATGGCCGTCGTTCCTGCGTCGAAATTTGAATTATTATTTTTTTTTGCGTAAGTCGTCCGTGAATAGGGATGGACGTAAGTCACGTCTAAGTTCAAAAAATGACGTCATTTCGCGCAAAGCATGGCGGGAAATTTCAAAACGGAGCATGCACAGTTAAATCGGCGCGGGGACGCGCTTCATTCAAATGAATCATGCCCCCTACCCGCCGTTTTGAATTCCGATGCCAGAAATACACTACGCCGCCGTAACTTACGGTGCAAAATCTTCCAGGATTTGACTTAAAGCCAGGTAAGATACAGCGGCGTAGCGTATCTCTGATATGCTGCGCCTATCCAATTATATGTGGATCTGGCCCTAGGTGTTTATGCTATATGAGCAAAACCTCCTGTGTGCATGAGCCCTTAAAGTGGTTGTAAAGTCAGAAGTTTTTTATCTTAATGCATTTTATGCATTAAGATAAAAAACCTTCTGTGTGCAGCAGCCCCCCTCCACCCCCGTAATACTTACCTGAGCCCACCTCGATCCAGCAATGTTGCAGGAGTGTCTCGGCTGCCCGAGACTCTCCCTCCTCATTGGCTAAGATGGCAGCGTGGCGCCGTTGGGTCTTACTGCTGTCAATCAGTAAGTGAGCCAATGAGGAGAGAGGGGGGATTTCTCTATCAGTGATTATATAGGTAGTGAAGGGAATGTATCCAATGGGGAAAAAGATGACACTGAAAGTTGACATCATTTCTGATCATTCCTCGCTCTGACCGAAACAAAATAAGGTGTTTTGGCTGCAGTTCAGTCATGTATTTTCACCTTTCCCCCCCTCCCTCTCGGCAATCATCAGGGACACGTCACAGGTCCCAAATGATTGCTCGGCCAGTACCGGTGTGCTGCAGGGCTCGCGCATTCGCAGTGCGTGTCCGGCTGGGAAGCCACAGCCGGGCACCCACAGTGACAATGCTGACACCGCGGTGAGGAGGGGGAGACGAGCGGGGCTTCGTCCCCCCCGCATCGCTGGACCCTGGGACAGGTAAGTGTGCGCTTATTAAAAGTCAGCAGCTGCAGTATTTGTTGCCGCTGACTTTTAATATTTTTTTTTTGTAGGAACTCCGCTTTAATATGTAGCTGTGAGCACTAAGCAACTGTCATTTTTTTTATTGTTAGATATCAGTGTATAGATCAATAGCCTTATTTAATCGGAAAGTGCTAAGAGCAAGTATTTTCAATAACCTTTAATCTACAAATTTCATTGATTAGAACAATAAAAATATTGCTATTGCAGGTTAGTTCAGTTAGCTTCTTAAACATTGCCTTTCCTAATAAGCCTTAGCATGTATTTTTATCTCCTTTGTATAGTAGGCCATACTTTAATTCCGCGTACACACAACAGTTTTTCATGATGAGAAAAATTCAATTTTTTTAATGTGTGTAGGCTTCAGAGCATTTTTCCCGACGAGCAAAATGGCCATTAAAAATTTAGAACCTGCTCTATTTTTTCTTGTCGTTTTTCTCATCGTGAAAAACAGTCGTGTGTAGGCTTTAACGACAGGAAAAAAACGTGCATGCTCAGAAGCAAGTTATGAGAAGGGAAATTTGCATAATTTGCTTAAAGGGTGGCGCCATTCGAATGGAACTTCCCCTTTATAGTGCCGTTGTACGTGTTGTACGTCACCGTGCTTTGCTCGAACATTTTTTTTCACAATCGTGTGTATGCAAGGCAGGCTTGACAAGAATCACGTCGAGAAAAACTTTGTTTTTTTTCCATGACATGAAAAACGGTCGTGTGTACGTGGCATAAGGGACTGTCCCAATGCTAAATATTTGGTTGTTATACATATTTGTTGCACACATATTGTGTTGTGCCTTCACACACACTGTGTTAAGGCAGCTCATTCATTATAAAATTGTCTTCTAACACCACACAATGGTTTAACAAATGCATATGACCCTTTTACCTATCCCACCATACTGCATATAGAGCAGATGTGTTGCTGTGAGTTGTGGATATGCACACATTACTGTAATGCATAGCTTCAAGACAGTTTATTGGTTGTGCACAGTACTTTTTTTCTCGTGGAATAGGTTCAGGTACTCCAACCTTCACAGCCACCCCTTGTCTCTGCCCCCTACCCACCTTCAAGCACAGTAGATTGGCTCCACTCCCTACCCACCTCCCAGTACCACCCCTTTTACAGAATACAGAACCAAGTATAGTTTTGTGGTGCTATGTCATTTATATGGAATGTGTTAATGATAGCACGAAAAGCAGTAAAAAGGATCCCCTGCAGTCAGCAACAGCAAACCCCTCTAGAAACAATAGAGCCACACAAGCAATATTACACCACCCACAACAATATATCCCTCCAGCAAAAATAGATCACCCAGAAGCCAGCATCAATAGAACATACAGAAGCCAGCAACAGTAGATGCCTCCTTCAATAAAAGATCTCTCTCAGCAACCATTGATTACCCATCAACAGTAGATCCTCCACCAGCAACAATAGATACCCTGCAACAATAGATCTTTCCAGTAACAATAGATCCCTCAACAGCCAGAATCAATAGACACTCCAGCATGCGCCAGCACCCCTTTCTGTTGGTGGAGGTGCCAGAACTGCGTTCTTACGCATTCCCACAGAAAAAAAGGCCCTGGTTGTGCAACATCATCACTTCTGCCCAATAAACATGGTGCTGACCTAGAAAGACAAAAACATAATCGAGGAAGCAACAGAGTTATCTTAATGACTAGCAGAGGCATTTGTATTACAAGAACGACTGGTCTCCATGTTTGTCAGGTGGAACAATGAAATGTGTTCTTTGAGTTCCACTTTAACTTTTGTCTGATAAAGCTTATATGATAGAGTGGTAACGCTCAGTGAATTTGTTATTACATGAAGCATTGCTGAGCATTCTACTATAGTATGCAATCCATGAAAACAATTTTCCTCTTCTTTTATCTATCAGACTGTTGGGTTTCAATTGGAAGCTGTTGACATTGGTGTAATACAGGAGCTGCTCATAGAGAAAGAAAAGCAAACTAATTTACAGCTGGAGAAAGCCGTGGTTGAGGAAGGATCATTCATCAAGAACAAATACATCTTTATAGCCCAGTCATGGAAAAAAGAGAAAACTAAAATGATGTCCATGACTCTACCAGTGACAGGTCAGTGTAGCTTGAAAAATATATAGTAAAAAGCAAGGTTTTCTAAGGACATTTCATAAATCTGTGTTTTTTTCCTGTGTACGTTAGGGCATAGAACAGAGGGTTCTATGGAACTCGCTCTGACACTCTCGTTTAATTGTATTCTGTGCAATGTTCTGCCTCCAGTCACTAAGTTCATGGTATTGATCAGTTCATATGTGTGTGTTGCGGTCACAAAGTTCACCTTGAAAGAAACATTTTTCTAGTAACAATACAAATACTTTCAATCTAATGACAGCATTAATTCTGAGAGGCTATTATCAAGTTGTCAGTAATCTAAATGAGAAAACACAGACAAAAGAAGGGAAGAGATGTCATCTAGGCATTCTGTAATAAAAGACATGGTACTTATGCATTTATTTGCATTAAGGGGAAAATTGCAGAAACAAATGGGCAGATCCACAAAAGGATTACGCCAGCGTTTCTATTGATACGCGGGCGTAATTTTAAATTTCCTGCATCGTATCTTTGTTTTGTATCCACAAAAGATACGACGGCATCTGGGATCGATCCGACAGGCGTAGGTGGCGTTTCCATCGAAATCCGCGTTGAGTATGCAAATTAGCTATTTACGGCGATCCACGAACGTACGTCCGCCCGGCGCATTTTTTTACGTTGTTTTTGTTTTGCTTTTTCCGGCGTATAGTTAAAGGTGCTGTTATGAGGCGTACTCAATGTTAAGTATGGCCGTCGTTCCCGCGTACAATTTTGAAATTTTTACGTCGTTTGCGTAAGTCGTTCGCGAATAGGGATTTGCATAGAATGACGTCACCGTCGTAAGCATTGTCTGGTTCCGGTTTAATTTTGAGCATGCGCACTGGGATACCCCCATGGACGGCGCATGCGCAGTTAAAAAAAAACGTTGTTTACGTCGGGTCACGACGTATTAACATAAAACACGCCCCCATTACATCCATTTGAATTCCGCGCCCTTACGCCCGCCAGAGATACACTACGCCGCCGTAACTTATGGGGCAAATTCTTTGTGGATTCGAAAAAAAAAATAAGTTGCGGCGGCGTAGGGTATCTTAGATACGCTGCGCCCAGCGTATCAATGCGCCCAGGTACGTGGATCTACCCCAAAATGTTTAGGTTGCCATTGCTAAACTCATTCTTTGAAAATACTAGTTGTTTGGGTGTCATGTGGATCTATTGATTTTCTGAGCCACTAATCAGAAACAAGTTTGCAGAAATGTAGTTTTCACTTCAGTGTCTTCCCATCTGCTGCTCGTCTGTGATTCAAAAAAGTGTTGAGTCTAAGCATAGAACAAGCTTTAGAGTCAGGCAACTGGCTTTTTTAAGTAGACGTTCAGCAGTAGCAGTCCCAGTATTTATTTCAGTATTCCCTTTAAAGTAGCTTTGATGCTAAAATAAAAATGCACAAAGATCTCCTTGCAATGAAGACACTTAAAACATATTTATCTCTCTTACAATGGAAGAAACATCGTATATCCCTCCTGGGGAGAGTGGCGTCGGTGAAAATGACGGTCCTCCAGAAGGTCTTATACCTGTTCCAAACATTACCCATCCCGGTTCCATACGCCCACCTAAGGAAACTCCAGACGGACCTGTTGCAGTTCACCTGGAATTACAAGTGCCACAGGATACCGCGTTCGGTCCTATTGGCGGTGCGATCAGATGGAGGTTTGGCCTTTCCGGACCTCGTTAGATACTACCAGGCGGCACAGCTGCGGGCCGTAGCGTCCTGGTTCACATTGCGCTCTTATAATAAATGGACGGAAATAGAGAAATTATGGTTAGCCCCGGTCCACCCTAACAATCTACTGTGGAGTGCAAACGCGGAGGTAGACCCTAAAAATATGCTCGGCCCAATGACGGTGATCCGACGAGTTTGGTGTAAGCTGACGCCCCATCATAAGATAACCTCCAACAGCTCGCTCCTGAACTTCTTTGCCTGCAACCCTAAGGTGCCAGACAGCCTTACCCATCGCATGTCACACCCATGGACATCGCGGAACCTCTTCCACTTTGACAATCTAGTAGACCCCCTGACCCATAAGCTACGCTCTTTTGCCGAACTACAAGCCCAATACTATCTCCCAGGCCGGGAATTCTACGGGTATCTCCAAATACGCCACTATGCCTTGACGATCGCACCGAAATTACATTTTTCCTCCCCGTCCCCATTTGAACGCTTGATTCTAGCGGGCTCAGCTCAGAGGGGATTGCTTTCAGGAATATATACTATACTGAATGCCTGGCCCATAGAGGTGAAAAGCAAACATGCATACATGATCAAATGGGAAAAGGCTTTAGGCGAGGAGATCCCCGTGAAACAATGGCACGAGATCTGGGTACAGGCGGCTAAGAGCTCGATTTGCACACTCTATAAAGAAAACATCGCCAAAATCCTATGTTTCTGGTATATGACCCCGGACGTCCTCCACACCATCTATCCCTCTATCTCGGATCGCTGCTGGCGCTGCCTGGGGGCGAAGGGCGACCTTCTTCATATTTACTGGAGCTGCCCGCTGATTGTCCCCTTTTGGGACTCGGTCCGACAGTTGCTGGAGCGACTCCTAGACAGGCAGATCCCCCCCACCCCAAAATACTTTATCCTAGGCCTCCTGTCGATACGACTCCCGTCCCTATATAAGAAACTAGCCCGACACATCCTCACGGTGGCCCGATGCCTGGTGGCGTTGCACTGGAAACGCCGACCCCCCCCACCTGAGGCCCTATACGCCAGGATCAAGGACGTGGAAACCATGGAGAAAATGACCGCCAAAATGCGGGACCAACTGGAGGCTCATGATGCAGTCTGGGAGTTGTGACACCACCGGGAGGACCCACCGTGAGAAGGTATGGGGTCCGCTTTGATGACACTTTCTCTCTGTTCTACTCTCTCTTTCTTTTCTTATCTCCCCTTCCTTTCTTATTCCGGGAGACCACTAGTGTCTCCGGCCGCTACATTACTTAGAAGTTAGAAATGTTGTTCAAGTTGACCACAGAATGCAAAATGTTTCTTGAAGACTAAGGCCAGCTGACAAAGCGATAAATATTTAGCAAAGATAATGAACACTCCTTCCTCCATTGTTTATGTACTTCTTCCTGTTTTATCTGTGCTAGCTAACTGCACCGAACGGTTGTATATTTTGTAAACTTGAACCTTTGACTAATATAATTGTTATTGATAAAAATAAAAAAAACATATTTATCTTGCACCATGTGCTGCTATGCTAGTCTCTGATTTTGATGCCCGATAAAAGATCTTCAGAATCTGACACTTCCTGGTCTTCCTGCTGGTCTCTGTGCTGTAGTTCCCCCAACCAGCCCCATACGTCTCAAATCTGTGCTAACAAAATAAAACCTGGAACCAAAAAATCTGAAGAAAATTAAAACAGTTGCCTTTACAAATTATATACCGTATACAATCAAAATATGTGTTCGATTTTTTTCAAGCACAGAAAGATGAATGGATTGAAAGAAAAAAAGGTAGCAATTTACATATAAAAGCCATTAGTAAAGAGACTCTATGGTGGTCTGTTGTCAAATGGGCACAGGCTTTCTGGTGACCTGCTGTCTACGTTATACACATACCATTCAATGGGAAGAGAGCTGCTCTCCATTTTTAAAAGCCTTAAGCCCCGTACACACAATGAGATTATCGGACGAATGATATGGCTTTGAAAACTGGAGAGTGGCCAGTTATTTCATCAGCCATAAAGTAATTTGAAAAAGGTTTGAAAATGTTTTAACAGGTATCAAAGAGTTTATCAGCTATAAACAGTATAATATTTTGTGTATACGCGCGTTGTTTAAAACGCTTGTCAAAAACAGGTCATCAGATTCCCATTTATCCTAATAGTACAGTGTAGATCAGGGATCTGCAATTAGCGGACCTCCAGCTGTTGCCAAACTACAAGTCCCATGAGGCATAGCGAGACTCTGACAGCATCAAGCATGACACCCAGAGGCAGAGGCATGATGGGACTTGTAGTTTGGCAACAGCTGGAGGTCCGCTAATTGCTTATCCCTGGTGTAGATGATAGTTCTAAGGCAGCATTTAACTCTCATTGTGATTCCCTGGATCCAGCATGCCCTTAATTGAGATGCCTTTGTACTGCAGAAAAGGAAGGTCAGCAGCTTTTTGTGCTTGAATACATGCTTTTGAGTGACACCCAATTTGAATGCAAAAGCCAGTATTTGACAGTATGGCCTGTTTGTACATAACCTAAATATGATATGACTATTTTTGTACAGCTTGACGCTGAACTCAAGAATAATCAAATATTATCTATGTGCAACAGTCATGTGTACTCTTAGTTGAATCTTGATGTGCTTTGTGTATTTCTTCCAGATCTGTGAATTAATGCAGCATCAAGCTCTGCCTCTGTGTAGGAGCTTCCTGTAATAAAAAAACAGAAATGCTGCTCCTTCTTTCTGTGCAGGGTGACTGTATCTGTCCTCTACTTTAGTTTTCTGTAGTGGGTGTGGATAGCTGGGTCCCTTTAGAAAACTCTTCCCTCTGCACAGGCTTGGTTAGGTTGCAAACAACCTAGTATGGTGGTAAACACAACCTTCAGAGTAGGCATGTAGAGAATATTCCTGTCTCCATGCAGAAAATGGTGTCCCCTCATGCCTCAGGAAACCAAGTCCCAGGGCAGTCCCTATAGAGGGCAACAGGGTTGGTATTTTCTGAAGTATAACAAACAAAAACCTGTCCGCACTCCACCCAGTAGTAGCCGGGGCCCGGAGAGTAATGCCGGCCATACACAGTTCAAATTTTTAAAGAATTTTTATTCAATAATTGTATCTAAGAATTTTCGTTCGTATTTTGCACCATAAGTGGGCTGCAGCAACAGCCGATTTTCGTGCCGCAATCAAATTTGAGGAATTGGACATGTTGGACATTTTTTGAAAAACTAAAGATTTTCTAATCAATGGTGGGAGAATCGTGCCAGAAATGTAATAGAAAAAAAATGTGCATGTGCAAGAAAATAAAATTCCAGAGAGAAAAGAAGATTCCTGGCCACGAAAAAAAAATTCTGTAGCAACATGAAGGCTTGGTCGGCCGAATTTCGAAAATCAATGGTGGCATCATCGGATCACAAAAAAAAAGAAAATTCATTTGAAATTCGACCGTGTATGGCCTGTTTTAGACTTGACAGGCCGTGAGGCGTGTGCGGCGACGGGCAGAGTCACTGGGGCAGATTCATATAGATCTGCGGATCTTTAGATCCGCTAGATCTACCTGGTTTACGATCCGCCGGTGCAATTTAGCAAGGCAAGTGCACACTTACCTCGCAAACTGCACCGTCGGATCCTAACTCCCCCCGGCGGAATGCAAATTCCGCGGCTAGGGGGAGTGTACAATTTAAATCAGGCGCGTTCCCGCGCCGATTTAACTGCGCATGCGCCGGGGCGAAAAAGCCCAGTGCGCATGCTCCAAATGACGTCGCTACGACGTCATTGTTTGTGGCGGGTACGTCGTTTGCGGCCATCGGTATTCCCGATCGCGGTACGCAAACGACGTAGAAAATTTAAAAATCGGCGCGGGAACGTCGGCCATACTTAACATTAGCTACCCCTCATAGAAGCAGGGGTAGCTATCCGCCGGAAAAACCCGAACGCAAACGACGTAGAAAACGAGCGACGGGCGGGCGTACGGACGTGAATCGGCGGTTTTCCTCATTTGCATATGCGACGGGTAAAAAATCGCGACGACACCTAGCGGCCGGCGGGAGATTACAGCCTAAGATTCGACTGGTGTAAGTCACTTACACCAGTCGGATCCAAGGGAGATCTATGCGGAATCTATGAATCAGTCGCATAGCTCCGACGGTGGGATCTCACAGATCCGACCGTCGGGTCTCACAGATACGATGGCGGATCAGGAGATCCGCCGGCGTATCTATTGATGAATCTGCCCCACTGACTGCTGCTATTTCTAGTAAAAAAAAAAATGTCCCCGGATTTCGTTTTAAAAATCTGGTCACCTTACCCTTCAGTCATATCATATCAAAAGCACCTCTGCTGCACCATTTGATGGCTTTTTGTTCGTTATACGTTTGATATGTGCATGAAAGTTTTCATGCTTAGAGTTCAGCTTTAAGATGAAATGGCAAATGACAAAAAACAGGGTAAAATCTGTGTTGTCTGTATTTTATAATGGTGAATAAATGTCCTTTGTTTTTTATTTCTATTCTAATGGAATCATTCACTTTAATTTAAATCTGCTTACCCATTTTAGAAGCCCTTGCTTCAGCTAAGTGCCTTTCCAGCATAGCAGGCCTATGCCCACTAAAACCAGTAAAATCTGGCTGCACTAAACAGGTTTATTGATATAAATGTCTATAAATGAATACCTTTGTATGCAAAATGTTTTTGACAGATGTAGCAAGTGCAGTTATCAGTAGCAGGATACTATTGATTTCCTCTAAATGTGTGCTGGCATAGCCTTCATTTGCAGCCACTGTATTTATTAAATTGGACACTTTAACACAATATATTCAGTGTTTCTACAGCAACTTTGTCAATGCTTTATATATTTATTGCAAATAAATATGTGGCGCCTGGTTGCTTCGAAGTACCGGTGCTATTTAAATTTAGAGGGAGATCAGAGTGTTAGTTGAGCTCTGGTCTGGTGGATGTGTTCAGGTATGGGTCTCTGTCTTGGCTTGGCTGTGCTGTGGGCTTGTTCTGTTGTTGCTGGGGTGCTCTTCCCGCCCCGGGATGGTGGGTGGCAGCGGTGGAGTCGGGGGTTTGGGTGCTTTGGATATTTATGGGGCAGACGCCATTAGTTCTGGATCTTCTTCTTCTTCGAGTGCGGCATCCAGCTTTAGGGTGTCTGCACCATGGCGCCCCGGCGTTATGGCCTACCGGGCCGGGGCCTGCATGCCACGTGGAGTTCCTGGTTCCAGGACCATGTTGTTCCGGAACAATTGAGTTGTGGCAGGGAGCCCAGTGGTCGACTGGGTTCCCAATTCTGAAGATCCCAGCTATAGCTGTTCGGTGGGGAGTCCATCTGAGGAGAGCCAATGAGAGGCTGGCGATCCAATAGGGTCTCGACAATCCACCGGGGATCGAGGTATCCGGACACTGAGAGGCTGTTCACCTGTCAGTGGGTACCTGAAAGCAACTTGAAGGCAATCCAGGCGTAATTCTACCAAGGAGGTTCATCTCCGTAACAACAACCAGGAGGGTCTGTGGCAGAGACTTTTCCCAAAGGAGTTCAAGTTCATTCCAGGAGGGTCTGTGGTAGAGACTTTTCCCTAAAGGTCCGAGCGATACTCTGGCTGTCAGGTCAGTGAGAGAGGCCTGTCCGGGTACGCTATTCCCACTCAAGCAGGAGTGGCGCAAGAAGTGTTACACGTGGGAGCAGGATTGTTTCCCTATTGCTACGCCTGAATTTGCTATTCTTCTTCTTCTCCTTTCAACTCTACCTTCCTCATCACAAGTTTTATTGTTTTTACCCAACTGGGTAATAAAGAGCACAGCAAAAGACACCTGTCGTGGACATTCCGTTACTACTGCTTTATGCACCACACACCCCTAAGACGGCAGAGGAGCCATGAGGCAACATGCCACCCAAAACAAACCAGCAGCTCCTCCGGGGGTAGTGCTACATATATGAGGGTGACAAAAAGACTAGATTTACTATTAGACACACCATAGGTGTGCGCAGCCTGTTGCATTAGGGTGTGCATCTCAAAGCTCCAACACATATGTGTGTGTGACATATTTACCGGCCTCTTCCCCACTCTCCATCCTAAAACAATGGGGGACCCTGGCAGCAGAAAGAGGGACAGGAGGGGTGGCATATATTGGTATCGATCCCCTGTATTTTCCTCCTCTGGCAGCTGAATGTCAGCTAGGGGGCTAGGAGGAGAAGCCTACTTTCTGCTGCTGCAGGAGAAAAATACAGATCGGTTCCCCCCCGCCGCATCTCCTGCCCAGGTTCTGAGGGTCAGCAAGGAAGGATTGTGGTTTACCAGTCACCTGCCCACCATTGACAGGTTTCTAACCCCAGGATTAGGGTGTGCCCAGGCACACCTGGCACACCCTTTGTGCACGCCTATGAGACACACTTACCATGGCCTATAGATCGCAGAGGCAATTAAGACAGCTTTTCCCATATAGTTACCAATCGCACATTTTTATCCATCATCAGAAGAAACACAATTTCAAATATAAGCTTATTTACACATTGTCACATTATTCTAAATCAGGTTGAGACCACTAAAAGAAATATTCGGTCAGGTGAAACTAGCAGTTCGTTTTGATTTGGCCACCAGAGGCCATGTGCCTATCTCTATAGCTTCTAGTAATGAAATTCTGGCCCTGAAGCTACCATATCCATTGCGGATAAGCAGGTAAGGATCAAACAGAAGCATGGTCAGTAAACAAGCCAAAGGGTTGGTAACAAATAGTTGCAGGTTGGGATCAGGCAGAAGCGTAGTCAAGGAACAAGCCAAGGGTCAATAACGAGCAGTAGCAAATATGGACGACAGCAGGGAAGACAGGAGCGAGATACAGCTTAGAGAGAGCACAATATTCTGGAAAGGAGGAAGTGCAGAGACATGGCTTATATATCAGGAAGTTTGTGGGAGGTGCAAAGAGTTCAAGGTTCAACTGAAATCAAGGTACAAGGCAGGGTTGTCTAAAGGATCTGACAAAGCACTTTACAGCATCTCAGATAGCTCAGTGATAAGATTCATTGCCAAACACAGCTGAAGTCCCAGGTTCAAGTCCATGTCCTGACACAATGCTTCCACACTGAGAGCTAGGGTCTTCCTCTGCATCTAGCGATCAAGAGACAGACTCTCCTAACCAGGTTGTGGCAGCTTTCTAAAGAAACTGAACTTTAAAGATCCTGAATATTGTGTAAGCTGAGGTGGCAGGATTTCATTACAGTCTTGTAATTATGCGTGCAATTATTTGGAAATTGAATATTTATTCAGTGCTAAACATGGAATTTTTACCCACTACAGAAAAGAAGGAAGGTCACAGCTCCAGCATTCTTCTGAATGAAAATGTGCCCATGACAACAGGTGAGAGATTCACAAAAACTAGTACTTCGTTCTGTTCTCTTTGGAGCGCTTTGATGTACCTCTGTTTACAGCACATGGTGTGGCCTATTCAGAAAATAAAATTGCAGCACTGGACATTACAGACACAGAACATCTATCTCACTAAGCATCATTGCAGTTATAGGTTGTTCTAAAATCAGAATGTCCCTTTAGTTCACCTGGGGTCCTGAATACATTTTTAACTGACGTTTATTTTAAAGAAAAGGCCTGTACATCTCCTGTGACCTGAAGATGAGAAACAGTGAGCAATCTTTGAAGTTCGCTGGCTTAGCCTCACCCCTCTAACCCCTTCTGCTTTACTATTGGCTTACTACTGTGCATGATTACCTTGTTAACCAATGGCAGCACACAAAAGCTGGTAGGTGCAGACCTGAAGCAGTGGCCATGCAAGATTTCACAGTTTTAGTAAAATAGTGACCAAAGCTTCTGGGATGTCCAGTCAATCTGCTTGTGATGCAAAAAAGTGTAGTCAAGGACTCGCCTCTGCTATGTAAAAGAAGTTCCCTTTGTAATGTGTGTTAGGCCCACAGGTTTGCATTGAGGACAATTTAATTACTTTTGTTTTTTTTATTTAGCAAAGCTAGAGTGTTTACTAGATAATCTTTTCTCATTACTGGACTGGTTGCATTTTTGGCTGGGATTGCGTTTTAACGAGCTAATAACTTATCTGTATTATTGGTCAATACATCACTGATTGTACCTCAAACAGTATTAAATGTTCAATATGTTTTATTTAATTATTTGTACATGACTTTCCAACGCAGATGGTGAATGGAAAATTTACTTGTCTGCACCCCATAAAGATAGCCAAACAGAAACTCTGGACTATAATTTACAGCTGGCTATCTTATTTTATGGTGACAAAGGCCGGTCTAATCCAATCATTCTTGAAAGAGAAGAGACACTTGAAAATAAGGACACACTGACTTATAAGGTATAACTGAATAGCATTTAAAATTTATATTTTCAAACTATAGTGCATTTTCAATAATTATTTCTTTTGAGCAGTGTTTGAATATTTTTACATCATTGTAAATTTCATGATAATATTTGAATTACAGATTTGTAATTTCTATAGGGTACACAATTGTGCATGTCCAATAGTGGGCACATTAGGCAGCCTAGATTTTTAGTAATGTCTTTGTGTCTTGTTATTTTGTTATGTCTTTGTGTCTTCTTCTGCTCATTGTTGTGATCTTGCTTTGTCTTTGTTGAGTGTGGCATGTGTTGCAATAATTTCCATTTGGGATCAATAAAGTATTCTGAATCAGAATCTGAAGTTTCGCTGCTTGTCACGTTTGCTGTTTCCAAAACAAATCTATTTCAATGTCCGCATTTGTCTGCAGGATCAGTCTGCTGTTTTGCATCTGGGTCCAATGCCTCTTTCCTATTCATCTATTAAATCACTCCAAATTTCTCAGATTTGTGCCCTTGGTCTTTTAGGGGTTGATTTACTAAAACTGGAGAGTGCAAAAACTGGTGCAGCTGTGCATGGTAGCCAATCAGCTTCTAACTTCAGTTTGTTCAATTAAGCTTTGACAAAAAAAATTTAAGCTGATCGAACAGAGCTGCACCAGATTTTGCACTCTCGTGTTTTAGTAACTCACCCCCTTAGTGTCCATGTTTTTAGATGGGCTTGCACTTTCCCTGGTGGTCCTTAGCAAGATGGGCCCTACATCCTGCAGGTGTTCTCTGCTAAGCAAAAGGCTGTTCCTTAGAC
Organism: Rana temporaria; assembly: GCF_905171775.1. NCBI lineage: Eukaryota > Metazoa > Chordata > Amphibia > Anura > Ranidae > Rana > Rana temporaria. The sequence goes on from NC_053493.1 coordinate 322,209,089, forward strand.
TCTTAGGGTTTACATTCACCTGGTAACACACAGGGTCCACTACCTCTGTGACATTCACCTATGATTCAGATCGAGTACCCCTCTGACCTCTAGAGACACATTTTGGAAACCAGAGACAGGACTGATTAGCAATTCATCCTTGACAGTATTGGAGTGATATGTATAGATGAGTGCCAGCTACTTTTTAAAGCAAACAAGGAGTTTCTTAGCACTATTCCAAACTCCTTGAAAAGTAGATTAGAGCACAGAACACTTGTACATGTCAGACCCAAAAAGAGGGACAAAAAAGTGTTTCTATCCTTTACAACAAGATAATGTTGAAGTCAACCCAGCATCTTGTAAATATAGTTCCTGGCTGCAAAGTAATGGGTGGTCCAGATACCGATCCTTTGGGAAGAGGACACCAAGCTTCTACCCAGCTTCTCTGGTACCCCACTTTGTTTGAAGTTCCTCCATGGTGTTTTGATCCACTTTCCCAGCATTCTAGACTTCAATCCCAGGTAATTTTCCACATACAAGATCATTCACTCTTGGCAGCAGGCACAGAAGGATTCGATATTAGACATGTGCATTTGTTTTCGTCCAAATGCATTTTCGTTATTGTTTTAACAAAGGAAAACGAACGCGCAGAATCCAAAATCCAAAAGATCTGACATTAAAAATGCTTTATTTTCGTTGCTACAACAGTTTGATATAGATAGGAGATTCGACATGACGCTGACAATAGCAATCTGTGTCTATCAAACCTGTGGTCGATGGGCCTAACCTTTACTCTATTAGTCCAAGATTATTCTACATAGAGAGGAAAGATTCGACACAAAGAGAAAAGATTCGACATTATAGAGACAGTGAACAGTGTTGGGGTAGACCATTCGACATGAACGCTGAAGATTCGACGAAGCAGCGAAAAACATACAAACGTCAAATCTGTCTAATGCTCGGCCCATAGGCTGTAGAAGAATTCGAATGTTGGTTGACTAGTAGTAATACTTTATAAATATAATTATTACTAGTATCATACAACATTAGAATTCTTCTATAGCTTGTAGGCGGAACATTCGACCAGAAATGTACAATTGCGGCATCGTACAGTTTAGCTGCTCCGTCAAATCTGCTTGGAACATTCGACAGACACCATAAGCCTTCAATGACAGATTCAACCTTAATTAATTGGGATTTTCGGACGAATGCATGTTTTAACTAAACACAATTTATAAAAACGAATTTCGGGAGTAACTAAATTAATGTATTTTTCGGACAAAAACAAAATTCTGAAACAAAATATTTCAGTGTGCACATGTCTATTAGATATACAACTGTGTCCCTACCTCAGGCAGAAGACTTGGGGAAATATTGGCTTCCTAAGGACAGTCCCAAATATGTATACCCTCTCCCAGCCTGCCCCAGTGGCAATAAACATATTAGTGATTGACCAGAAAGATGTAAATATTCATAAATATTTTTTTTTAAGTTTCCTACCCTATTGTCAATGATCCTCTCCAACAGCAGGCAAAAGCAAACAACAAACAGAGCACAGGAAGACCCACAGTAAGCTGAAACGGCAGTTGCTTAATGTGGAGCAATATGCTGAGATAAATATTTGAAGTGAAACCCCAGGACTTTCTGCTTTAAATGCTCTTACATTTGTAAAACTAAAAAGCAGCTTTTACCACAGTTGTTACCTTCGGCCTTGAGCTGTCCCCCACAGTATTTTTTGTCTGCAAGAAGCAGAGGTCATGCGTCAACACATGAGCACCACTCAGCTCAAGAGGAAGGACTGCCCACCATTGGCACCAAGAAACAAGAACAGGAATGACCATTGATGTCATGGGACTGCCAGATTAAAGGTAAGTATAGTGTTTTTTTTTGTTTTATTGGATCTTGAGAGGGGTTCACAGAGGTCAGAGGGAGAGCCAACGTTCTGATTAAAATTGAATGTCTTTCTTCTTTTTTTTCTTTCTTTATTATAGTTAAAAGGTGGTAATTAATGTGTTTCAGTGGAATTTTTTTTTTTTGGAGTCTTTAGACTTTTTATTGGCTGTCATTGTTGATATTATGTAAAAAACAGGTGCTTCAAAGTAGAGAATTAATGTTTTACTATAATAAAGCACAACACTTACTTGAGAAGACGTTCAGGTTGGGATGTTTTGTATTCCATGTCCCTGGTGAGATTTTTCCTTAATTGCAGTGTACTTGTAGTGCAAAGTGTATTTACCTTTTCGTAAATAACCCCCATATCTCCTCTGTCCTGTTTACATTAGTCACTAGACCAGAAAGTGAGAACATCCCTATAAAAGGGATGACACGATCGATGACGGAGCCACAGTGAAGAACGGGGAAGCCGTGTTTACACACGGCTCTCCCCCTTCTTCAGCTCCGGGGACCGATCGCGGGACTCCAGCTGCGATCGGGTCTACGAGTCCCGCGGTCACGGAGCTTCGGACTGGGTCACGGGAGCGCCCACGACCCCACGGCTGGGCTTAAAGGACAACGTACCTATACGTTGATGTGCCCAGCCGTGCCATTCTGCTGACGTATATCAGCGTGAAGAGGTCCTTAAGTGGTTAAAAAGGAAACAAAGTCTTTACCAAGTAACTAGAGACCTGTTAGTTTAACTTCTATACTTGGGAAGATACTGGAGAGTTTAATAAAAGGCCACATAGAATAGTAAATATATTTTAGGTTACAGACAGCATGGGTTCATAAAAGAGAGAAGTTGTTGAACAAATTTGAATTATTTTTATGAAGAGGTAATTAAAACCTTGGACAGAGGGGTGGTGGTGGACGTAGTACCCTTGGATTTTGCAAAAGCATTCGATAAAGTTCCCCACACACGGCTCATGTGTAAGGAAAAGTCTACAGGCTTGGAAATATCAGTTTGTAAATGGATAGAAAACTGTCTAAAAGACAGAGTAGTGGTTAATGATTAATACTTTGAATGGTCTAAGGTTATCAGTGGTGTACCCCAAGGTTCAGTATTGGGACCCTTACTATTTAATACATTTAAAAAAATTATATTGAGATTAAAAGTACCACTTCAGTCTTTGCAGATGACACCAAGCTATGCAGTGGAAAAACCTCCTTACAGGATGTCTCCAACTTACAAGCCAATCTTAATGCACTGTTTAATTGGACGACTGTGTGGCAGATGAGGTTTAATGTAGATAAATGTAAAGTCATGCACTTGGGGGCTAAAAATATGCATGTATCATACTGTACATACTTGGGGGAGTACAACTGGGGGGATCTGTAGTGGAGAAGGATCTGGGGGTTTTGGTAGATCATAATCTCAATAATATCATGCAATGCCAAGCTGAAGTTTCCAAAGCGAGCAAAGTCCTTTCTTGTATTAAGAGAGGTATGGACTCCAGAGAGAGAGATATCATGTTGCCCCTGTACAAATTATTAGTAAGACCTCATCTGGAATATGCAGTTCAGTTTTGCGCACCAGTTCACAAAAAGGATATTGGAACTGGAGAAAATGCAGAGAAGGGCAACCAAACTGATAAGAGGCATGGAGGAACTCAGCTATGAGGATAGATTAGCGGAACTGAATTTATTCTCCCTTGAGAAGAGGAGAATAAGGGGGGATATGATCAACATGTACAAATATATAAGAGGTCCATATAGTGAACTTGGTGTTGAGTTATTCAGTTTACGGTCAATACAGAGGACACAGGGGGCACTCTTTATGCCTTACGATTTCATCTCCAAATATGGAAAGGTTTCTTCACAGTAAGAGCTGTGTAAATGTGGAATGGACTCCCTGGTTCTGTCCAGCTCGGTAGATTGCTTTAAGAAAAACCTGGATTCTTTCCTAAATGTACATAATATAATTGGGTATTGACATTTATAGGTAAAGTTGATTTAGCGAAACTCCAACTGCCTCTTGGTGGACCAGGAAGGAATTTTGGATCATGCTTTGCTGGGGTTTTTCATCTTCCTCAGGATCAACTGTGGGTATAGGATTGTGTATATGGGACTGTATAATATTATTATTTATTTATTTATTTTTATGGTTTAACCTGACTAACTATGTACCTGTGTAACTGGGCCAAAGATTGTTGGTCGAACAGTGCCTGCAACCAATCAACTGTTCATGTATTCGGAAAACCAGTGCTAGTGGCGGTCAGAATACAAGAATAGAATAGAACAATAGAATGCAGGGGAGATTTGTCCATCCACACTGTTCTTGTGGATGAAGGAATCTGCTAGATTTTTTGGGTTCAGCCTCCAGGCTGAACAAAAGAAATGTATTATTGTATGACCAACTTAATTCACAAATAACAATAAATCTCTAACGTAAAATCTAAAACTTTCTGACTCTAGCCAAAACTAAAAAATGTATTTGGTTGCAGTTCAAATCATAGTGAGTTCATAACATCTACTGTATGTCCTTAGAGAATTTTCCAGCCTTTGCTGGCTACTTGCAAGATTCCTTTATTTACTGGCTACTCTCATTTTGAAAATGCATTGAAAATTATATTGGCTTCACATGTTATCTCTTATACCTGAGAAAATTCCCTTCTCTTGATTATTTCCCTCACTGAAACAATTTGTTTGTGAGCAAGTTGTAGAAAATATCAATCCAATGTTGTCCTTAGAGCAATACTATATAATATTCTACATGAACATCTTTTCCTAGGTAAACCTCACGTATGATTTAGGAGAATTATTTAAAGTGAGACTGGGCCTTGAGAACTGGAAAGAAGACCTGGGGCGGTTATCCCTGTACCACTTAAAAATGCAGAATACAAGAACCTTGGATACGTTTAACCAGCCAATAAATAAAACACTTCCTCTTTCATTAAGCGGAGACAGATGGATTGAAGTCCCAGTAGAATGGCCTCTAAAAGCCTCCCTTTCTGGTATGTTTTTAGAATAAGCTAATATCTTTTTAATTCTAGACTTAGTCTAAACTGCAGAGATACAAATAACGATGGACGGGGAGATAGAGTTCCTGTAAGACGTGCTTTACAAGTCTGGAGTAACAATTGCAAATGAAGATGTTCCGGAAGTAAAGCTCATGATACATTTAGTTCAACTTTAATACTGTATGTGTCTGTCTGGATATCTGTTTAGCTATCTGGTTACTTATGATGGTCGAACACTAAAGACATCAATGGATGGTGGAATATATGCAAGTGATTAACAAATTACAGCCTATTGCACTAACTTTGCTATTTAATGGTGTCAGAAGCATTCTGCATTGTTCGAGTATATATTTTTCTACATGTAGAAAAAATATATCTGTTGAAAAGTCCTTCCAGGGTGATGGCGGGGTGAGCAGGGAGTGTGTTTCAGAACTGAGGTTTGGGGTAAAGGAAAGGAGTGAGCAAGTGTTGGAAGTGAGAAGGCAAGGAAGGGAGTGCATTAAAAGTAAGCATCAGAAGAGAAGGTTGGAAAAAAAGGATCTGTGTTTTTTTTATAAAAAATCTTGAAAGAAAAGTGGATTTGTCACCGGGAGAGGCCCAAGGGAGGAAGTGTATAGATTTGTGCAGATGTGTCTATTCTTGTGTTAACCCACACAGTGGAGTTACAAGGGAAACAAGCTCCACTGACTTCCATCATCCCATTATCTGCAAGCAAAAATGTGTGTTTATTTCTTATTTTCTTTGCACATGATTGAGTATTATTTGCAAAGTGAATTTTCACTACTGGAGAAAATTCCTTTGCAAAGTGAGCGACTACTTGCCTTTAGTAAACAAACGTTTGTGTCTACAGGACAGATCCACTCATTATTATAGATAAAGGAGCCTGTCATTTGTACGCAAACGTTGACACTTGGCACTATCCTAATAATATCCCTTTTTCTCTTATACCTTTGCTTTTGAATGACTCCTCAAGCTGTCTGGTTGGCTACTGCTTTTATTGTAAGGGAAACAATTATCCCGATTGGCATTGATATCCAACTCTAGGGGTCAGATGACTCTCCGACACGTAATTTCACAGGCTCTAGAAACTATACTATTCATGCCGTAAGGTGAATGTCTTAATTATATTTAATTCCCTGGTTGGAGCGCTGATGGATATTTTTGGAACACTGCTTTATGACCTGTATTATGATAATGATACATGTACTACTTTACAAAACTTTTGGATGTTTCATCCTATCGTATTTTGTCATTGTATATGTTTTTCTTGTCTCTGTCTTTTTTCAAAAAAAATAAGTTAAACGCCAAGGAAATATAAAAGACACAAAGTAAAATGTAACTGAACTCAAAAAGTGAATATTTGCAAAATTATAGGGACCATCCATAAATACGAAATGTGGCTAAGATGTAACCTGAAAAATGGACCTCTTGTCTGGAATTCCCTCTGCAAAATAACAGGGAACTTTTGGGGTAGGGATGAGCTCCAGGTTCAGTCCACACACAAGTTCAGACCAAACTTTGGCCATTTGGGCATCCGTGCTGACATTTTGCTCCTTTGGGGGAAACTACACACCCGATCAGTACCTATACACATGCACCTAGCCCTTAAGACCAAATGAGCACTGATTACATATTTTTGTACTAATGGGTTGGTGTTTCTTATATGCCACCACTGCTTTAGGCCCTGTACACACGGTTGGACAAAACCAATGAAAACGGACTGAAGTTCAGTTTCATCGGTCCAAACCGACCGCGTGTGGGCCCCATCGGTCTGTTATCCTTCGGTTGCAAAATTTAGAACTTGCTTTAAAATTGAATGGTTGGTTAGTACGCAAAAGCATCGGTTCCAGGCTCGCAAAAGTGGAAGAGATTAGGCGCATGGAGGACTTGGTCCTCACAGCGCACAACAGGCAGGAAACCTTTAAAAACACCTGGCAGCTCTGGGATATTTTTAGATACTCGGCTGAGGGCCAGGCACTGAGAGAGCCCTCAGCGGATGTGTGAACATATACCCATGGGCGGGTGCCCTCCAATCCCTGTCCAGTTCTATGCTGGCGCGGAGCGCTACATGCGAGACTCCCCCCCCCCCTCCCTACGGAGGGGCGTGCGACTAGAAGAATTAAATCCCTACTCCCCTCTCCCCTTTTCCCCTCTTTCCCTATCTCTGACCGCCTTCTTCTTCTCCTTCTTCCTAGCTACACCTCTGCTCTGCTCCTCTAACCTTGACCTTTTTACATGACCCCCACCTGTGGGTCCTCCTGTATAAAAAGAAAAAGTTGGGGCCGGTTGCGCGGTCCGGGCATGTTGTTATGATGTTTACCACAGGCTGGGGAGCTTCTCCTCCCCTTCCATGCGGGCCTCCGCGGGCTGTTGGCGCGGGGCGGCCTTCGGGCGAGCCCCGGGGACGCGGGCCCTTATCAGCGCTGGCGGCCCGTGGGGGGCTTCCGAGGGGAAGGTAGCACTGTTTCTAATGCAATGTGTTCTGTTGATGTGTGATTTTATGCATTGCGTGCACTGTGTGTACTACTGTGTTTTATGCTTGTCGGCCCGCGTGGCCTTGTCCCTGTTTTACAAATAAAAAAATTAAAAAAAAACATCGGTTCCAAACCCGGGCATGCTCAGAATCAAGTCGACGCATGCTTGGAAGCATTGAACTTCATTTTTCTCAGCACGTCATTGTGTTTTACGTCACCGCGTTGGACTCCATCGGTTTTTGAACTGATGGTGTGTAGGCACATTAGACCATCAGTCAGCTTCATCGGTTAACCGATGAAACTGAACTTCAGTCCGTTTTCATCAGTTTGGACTGATCGTGTGTACAGGGCCTTATGGTTAGTGATGGAGAAATCACAATAGATAGATACTGCTCAGATCTACCATCTGTGGCCACTTTTAGCAACCCACTTGTGCTGTGTAATGAAATACCTCAAACAAATAGTGATATTGAGCACAATGAAGCAAAGAAAAGTGTAGTCCTGGTCAATAAAATAAATAGAAGAACATTTTAAGCAAAAAGTAGTGTTCTAATTGATGACAGCTGCCCTACTACATAATTTTACCATTGTAATATTTTTTTTTTTTATCCTCTCAAATCTGACATTTATAGTTCTTTTATGTGTCTGTGAACTCCAGCTTTACGGTCTCTCGGTTGGTATTCCTAGTTCTGCCATCTCCTGCTATGAAGTGTCACCCCTCCTGTTGTGGCAAGCTGAAAGTCACTTGTTCTCTCCAATTCTCTGTAATGTAAAATAAATGTAAAATCACCCAAGAGAGACAGGCACTCAGAACAGCTTAGTAGGACCAACCCGTTGTTTACATTTTTGCTTTTCATTAGTGAAATGCGCACAACAAAAGTTTCAGTGTTTGATAAGAGAAAGTGAAGAGAAAAGCAAATTGATTAATAAAGGTCATCTTTTGGAAGATCTCTTGACTTGCGTCTGAGAGGATATTACATCAAAATGATAAGCAAAGAAAAGCTAGGCACATGATACAAATCAATGTGTGCAGTAGAAACTTTTAATGGAAAACTGTCACTGCTCAGCCTATGAAAGTTTCATAAACTAGGAGATCAACTCTTTCCATTGAGTGGCAGCTGTGAGCTTTGATGAACACTATTGATTTGATATCCGTGAAAGTCAGAGCCTCAAGAGTGTTTGTCTTAGGAAGATACACTCACACCTGTCAGTGAGCTTCTCCATACATCACTAATATACAAGCACTGGCTGAACAATGCCAATGCCTTCGGAGTACAACGTGTATCTGACAATCATTCCTTAGTTCCAGTTTATGGGTAAGAATGTTCTTATTTTTTTTTAAAGACCAACTGCACACTGATCAGGGACTTAGTCACTGAATTCCCCTGGCCCAATGTAAGATTTGAATGCGTTGTTATTAAATTATTACTGCTGCCATAAACACAGTATAAAACATGTGTGAGTGTAAACAGCATAGGGTTTAAGGGGTTGTAAAGGTACAATTTTTTTTCCTAAATAGCTTCCTTTACCTTAGTGTAGTCATCCTTCACTTACCTCATCCTTCCATTTTTCTTTTAAATGTCCTTATTTCTTCTGAGAAATCCTCACTTCTTGTTCTTCTGTCTGTAACTCCACACAGTAATGCAAGGCTTTCTCCCTGGTGTGGAGTGTCGTGCTCGCCCCCTCCCTTGGACTACAGGGGAGTCAGGATGCCCACTAACACACAGCTCCTTTCTCTATCTGCAACGTCCTAACTCTCCTGTAGTCCAAGGGAGGGGTGAGCACGACACTCCACACCAGGGAGAAAGCCTTGCATTACTGTGTGGAATTACAGACAGAAGAACAGGAAGTGAGAATAAGGACATTTAAAAGCAAAATCGAAAGATGAGGTAAGTGAAGGAGGACTGCACTAAGGTAAAGGAAGCTATTTAGGAAAAAAATTGTACCTTTACAACCCCTTTAAGGATTTAAACCTTGTCCAGGCCCTGCCTCCAGCTGTTAATCTGTATTACCAAACCTACCCTGTACTTCACTTGGATGCTGTCTATGAGGAAAAGCCCAAGTACAGTGATTTGAAAAAGTATTTATACCCCTTGAAATTTTACACATTTTGTCATGTTACAACCAAAAACGTAAATGTATTTTATTGGGATTTTAATGTGATAGACCAGCACAAAGTGACACATAATTGTGAAGTAAGGACTTTGAAGGCAACAACCACACAAGTATAGAGTTAAAAATATTTATTATTACACATAAAATTTGATCATCCAGACATGTAATGATCAATTTAAAAAACATACCATATCAAAAGACAAAAGCGCAAACAGAAAACATAACAAAATTACATAGCAAGCATAGAATGGTATTGTGAATACTCTCCGTTTATTGGAAAATCTCCGGTACTCGACACGTTTTTGGTTCAAGCCCTTCGTCAGGGGTATTGGATAGGAGAATATGTAATCATAAATTTGTCAAAAGGTAAGCATAAGCTGATTTGAAGGAGTATATTCTACTATGCAAACACAAAAAGTTGGTAAAACACTGCAGAAGATGGCGTCAATGGAAAGCCTACCGACACTGCCCAACGAAGTCAAGCAGTATCTAATGGGAGCCCTACATATGCTGGTTGGTCACAGATCAATGTGGTATGCAAGGTGCAGCAAGGGAGTTGTAAATCTGATGATTGTTAAGTGATGCTATCCAAAGCCTCAATATAGCCTCTCTTGGTCCGTTTAGAGCGCACACAGGGTCACTTGAAAAAACCCATACCTGTACTTAGAGCAGCTCATCAGCGTCCAGCATCCATCTCTCCTGGCAATGCTTCCGGGAGAGTATTTACAATACCATTCTATGTTTGCTATGTAATTTTGTCCTTCAAATCAGCTTATACTTACCTTTTGACAAATTTATGATTACATATTCTCCTATCCAATACCCCTGACGAAGGGCTTGAACCAAAAACGTGTCGAGTACCGGAGATTTTTCAATAAACGGAGAGTATTCACAATACCATTTTATGCTTGCTATGTAATTTTGTTATGTTTTCTGTTTGTGCTTATGTCTTTTGATATTGTATGTTTTTTAAATTGATCATTACATGTCTGGATGATCAAATTTTATGTGTAATAAGAAATACTTTTTACTCTATACTTGTGTGGTTGTTGCCTTCAAAGTCCCAAGCAAGGGGGGTCTCCTTTTTCCTATATGCCAGGGATGTGGCAACAACACACTAATCTCTGACATGGTGTAAACTAATTTATATACATAGTTGTGAAGTGGAATTAAAATGATAAATGTTTTTAATTTTTTTTTTTACAAATAAATATGTAAAAAGTGTGGCGTGCATTTGTATTCAGGCCCCTTTACTATGATACCCCTAACTAAAATCTAGTGGAACCAATTGCCTTCAGAAGTCACCTGATTAGTAAATAGAGTCCACCTGTGTGTAATTTGATCTCAGTATGAATACAGCTGTTCTCTGAAGCCCTCAGAGGTTTGTTAGAAAATGTTAGTGAACAAACAGCATCATGAAGGCCAAGGAACACACCAGACAGGTCAGTCATAAAGTTGTGGAAAATTTTAAAGCAGGCTTAGGTTATAAAAACATATCCAAGCTTTGACCATCTCACAGAGCACTGTTCAATCCATCATCTAAAAATGGAAAGAGTATGGCACAAGTATGGCACAACTACAAACCTACCTACCTCTATGCAAGTGATTATCAGTACTGGACCCCAGGCGTCACTCCAATCAGAGAACAGGAGTTTGGGGGTTCTCTACATCATATCACTTTACATAAAGGAATGCATTGGGCTACTAAGGGACCAGGTATGAAATACCTTCAAACCTTAGCTTGAAAAATTAGAGCGAACATGTTCAATACTTGAGGGGGCAAGCCCATATACATTTAACAACACATGTCAAGAACGTAGCATATGAGAATACTGTATGCAACTAGCATTTGCATGAGAGAGGCAAATATAGCTCAGATGGTTTCAGATAGTATGTCCCCTTAAGATATTGCAGAAGTGTTAGCTGAAGGTCCACTAAGTAAACTGAAGCAGCAGGATACTATTAATCATTCCAGATCCAAATACAGCACTTTGTAAGGGTATATAAGAATTGATTAATTCTAGGGTAGTAATAGTACCTATCCGTATGCAGCGGTGAATGTTTTCCAATAAGGTAGTAGCAGCCTCAGGATTCTGTAGTGTAGGGTCTCCTGGAGGAAGATATCTCAGGGTGTCCCAGCAATGGCAGTATGCATGACAGCGTGGATCCAGCTAGGGCATTAGCTTGAATGGTTTCCAGGTTAGGGATTGATGGTACCAGTAGTTCTGTAGCGTGGCCGGCTACGGCTGACAATAATAGAACAGCATGTGTATTACACGCTGTTCTGTTTATAGCTGAGAGGCATGTGTGCCGAATGGAGCGTTGATTACGCTCGGCACTTCGCGTTCCAAGCTGGAACGCACGCGGCGCCGGGCGATGACGTCATTGCGCGGTCGCGCCGATTACACAGACGCTATCCATCCAATTTAAAAGAGCTTGAGCGATTTTGCAAAGAAGAATGGGCAAAAAAGTCACTCTCTAGATGTGCAAAGCTGGTAGAGACATCCCCAAAAATACTTGCAGCTGTAATTGCAGAGAAAGGTGGTTCTACAAAGTAAATACAAATGCACCCCACACTTTGCACATTTTTTTAATTTTTGAAAACCATTTAACATTTTCCTTCCTTCCACAAGCCAATGATGGAGCACTATTCCTCCCACTGACTACAATGATGGGGCACTATTCCTCATACTGATGCCAATGATCGGGCTCTATTCCTCCCATTGACACCAATCATGGGGCACTATTCCTCCCTCTGACGCCAATGATGGGGCACTATTCTTTCCACTGACGTCAATGATGGGGCACTATTCCTCCCACTGACTCCAATGATGGAGCACTATTCCTCCCACTTACGCCAGTGATGGGGCATTTTTACTCCCACCAATGCCAATGATTGGGCACTATTCTTTACACTGACATCAGTATCAATACACTATTCCTCCCAAATACGCCAATTCCTCAAACTGACACCAAGGATGTGACATTGTTATAGATGCTAGGACATGTTCTACTCCCACTGGCCCTCTAAATTCTTAAGGGTAATAAACTGACCCTTTGTTTAAAAAGTTTGGAGACCCCTGCTATAGAGCCTTAAAGAGATTGCGCGTGTGCTGCCATCTAGTAAAAAGCTCAGTGTACAATCAAAATAAGATTAAGAACAGGCAGGTAAATGTATTTTATTGCAAAAGAGACAATGCTCCTACCTGCTCACGGTGGTTTTTGTTTAACCTAACATTTGACCTTTTAAAGGTTATCTACTAAGTAAAACAATAACCCTTCATATCTGAGCTATTTATAACTATTCTTTTCACTAAACCTAAAGTGGTTGTAAAGGCTGAACGTGTGAAGCTCCTCCCTCAGCTCCCCCTAATACTTACCTAAGCCCCATCTCCATCCAGGGATGTGCATAAGTGCTGAGGCTCTCCCATGTCTCTCGCTCCTCATTGGCTGAGATGCAGCAAAAGGAGCCATTGGCTTCCACTGCTGTCATACAAAGTCAGTGTGCCAATAAGGGAAAGAGAAGGGGTGGGGCCGAGCCATGGCTCTGTGTCTGAATGGACACACAGAGCAGCGCTCAGGTCGGGTGCAAAATAAGCTGCTTGCTGTGGGTTCACTCAGCAGGAGGGAGGGGCCAGGAGAGTGGCAGCGAGGGAACCGAGAAGAGAAGGATCTAGGCTGCTCTGTGAAAAACCACTGCACAGAGCAGGTAAGTATAAAAACGACTTTAATATCACTTTAACAATTAACTGAACCATACAATAAACTCACTAGCCCTGAGATTAACCACAACATAAACCTTAACCTACACCCTAATGCTTACTAAAGGTTCTTACTAATCTTTCTGGCATGGACCCTGAGACAGTACCATGCAGAAATGTGCTAGGATATACAAGTAAAGAACGGCTGGCTGTTGATTGACTAAAAACAATAAATAAACTAACATTTAAAAATATAATAAAGCACTACAGGTTCCCTTTAATATTATAGGACAATGAATAGTTATATTCAGTAACCATAGTGATGCAGTTTGGCTTTTGTAAGGGTCGTCATCACATGTGAAGCTAGCAGTGTTAAAAAAAGGTCCCAAGCAAAAATGAGATTTCACTAGAATTCAAGAAATAAAAAGATTAAAATTAATGTAATGAAATCAATTGCCTTCCTGTAATATTGTTACGCTGGCTCATGAGACTTGCTGCTGGATCGAGACAAGCATTTTATGAGAATTACAACTACAATTTATGTGATTCACATACACAATCATCACAAACCCCAGATGCATTATCTTGGGCTGGCTGAAAAGCATTTTACTCACACATTGGCTCTGTTAGATTATTTCAGTTCCAGTGAAAGTTTGTGTACCCCTTTATGATTTTTGTTAGGCACCAATATGCCCAAAAGTATATTTTAGCTATACTGTAGGTGAAGCCTGAGTGGCTAAGATATCCCCAGGCCTCCTAAGTGGCGTAGAAGATGATCCTAAAACAAGATACACAATTTTGTGCAAGCCATCCAAGCTCCTCCACCTCAAACGCGCTCATCCATGTCTTTATAGACCTTGCTCTGTGCAATGGTCCAAATCATTTGGTGGAGGCAGGATTATGGTGTGGGGTTGTTTTTGAGGGGTTGGGTTGGTCCCTTAGTTCCAGTAAAGGGAACCCTGAGGCCGTGTACAGACGACCAAACATGTATGATGAAAGCGGTCCGCCGGACCGTTTTCACCGTACATGTCTGGCCGGGGATTTCTGTACGATGGCTGTACTAACCATCGTACAGAAATCTGCTCGTAAACAATACGCGGGGCGTGTCCACGGTGTCGCCGCGACGATGACGCGGCGACGTGGGCGGGCCTGCCAGTTAACCACTTAAGCCCCGGACCAATATGCAGCCTAAAGACCCAAGGTGTTTTTACAGTTCGGGACTGCGTCGCTTTAACAGACAATTGCACGGTCGTGCGACGTGGCTCCCAAAAAAAATTGACGTCCTTTTTTCCCCACAAATAGAGCTTTCTTTTGGTGGTATTTGATCACATCTGCGGTTTTTAGTTTTTGCGCTATAAACAAAAATAGAGCGACAATTTTGAAAAAAAATGCAATATTTTTTACTTTTTGCTATAATAAATATCCCCCAAAAACATATATAAAAACATTTTTTTCCCTCAGTTTAGGCCGATACATATTCTTCGACCTATTTTTAGTAAAAAAAATCGCAATAAGCGTTTATCGATTGGTTTGCGCAAAATTTATAGCGTTTACAAAATAGGGGATAGTTTTATTGCATTTTTATAAAAAAAAAAATTTTACTACTAATGGCGGCGATCAGCAATTTTTTTCGTGACTGCGACATTATGGCGGACACTTCGGACAATTTTGACACATTTTTGGGACCATTGTCATTTTCACAGCAAAAAATGCATTTAAATTGCATTCTTTATTGTGAAAATGACAGTTGCAGTTTGGGAGTTAACCACAGGTGGCGCTGTAGGAGTTAGGGTGCACCTAGTGTGTGTTTACAACTGTAGGGGGGTGTGGCTGTAGGACTGACGTCATCGATTGCGTCTCCCCTATAAAGGGGATGACACGATCGATGCGCCGCCATAGGGAAGCACGGGAAGCCGTGTTTACATATGGCTCTCCCCGTTCTTCAGCTCCGGGGAGCGATCGCAAACAAATAGCCGCGCCGTGGTCCCGGATCGCTCCCCGAGCGAACCCGACCGCCGCATGTAGCGCGGGGGGGTCCCGATCGGACCCCCCACCCGCTAATAGGCAAGGACGTACATTAACGCCCATGTGCCTGTACGTCCCATATTGTGGACCTACATTTACATGCGGAGGTCGGGAAGTGGTTAAATGCTTCCACGCATGCGTCGAAGTCATTCGACGCATGCGAGGGATGGTGGGCGCTCGGACATGTACGGTAGGTCTGTACAGACGACGGGCAGGATTCCAGCGGACTGTTTTAAAACAAGTCCAGGAATATTGACAGTCTACTGCCCGGAATGGTACCAGCTTATTGGAGAAAAACCAATGTAGCACCAATATTT
The DNA here is from genome assembly GCF_905171775.1 of Rana temporaria. Taxonomy (NCBI): domain Eukaryota; kingdom Metazoa; phylum Chordata; class Amphibia; order Anura; family Ranidae; genus Rana; species Rana temporaria. The sequence goes on from NC_053493.1 coordinate 322,224,595, forward strand.
AAAAACTAGCCAAAATACATCCCTGGGAATTACAGACCAGTTAGCCTAACATCAATAGTAAGCAAGCTCTTGGAGGGGATGATAAGGGGCTATATACAAGATTTTAGTAATACAAATTGTACCATTAACAGTAATCAGCATGGATTCATGAAGAATTGTTTTTGTTAAACCAATCTATTAGCCTTCTATGAGGAGGTGAGCTGCCATCTAGATAAAGGAAGGCCTGTAGACGTGGTGTAGATCTACATTTATTGTAGACGTGGTGTATCTGGACTTTGCAAAAGCATTTGACACAGTTCTCCATAAATGTTTTCTGTACAAAGTAAGGTCCATTGGCATAGACCAGGGGTCTCCAAACTACGGCCCTCCAGTTGTTCAGAAACTACAATTCCCATCATGCCTAGTCATGTCTGTGAATGTCAGAGTTTTACAATACCGCATGAGAAGTTTAGTTCCGTAACAGCCGGAGGGCTGTAGTTTGGAGATCCTTAGCATAGACTATAGAGTGAGTACATGGATTGAAAACTGGCTACAAGGGCGAGTTCAGAGGGTGGTGATAAATGGGGAATACTTGGACTGGTCAGGGGTTGGTAGTGGGGTCCCCCCAGGGTTCTGTGCTGGGACCAATCCTGTTTAATTTGTTCATAAATGACCTGGAGGATGGGGTAAACAGCTCAATCTCTGTATTTGCGGACAACACTAAGCTAAGCAGGGCAATAACTTCTCTGCGGGATGTGGAAACCTTGCAAGAAGATCTGAACAAATTAATGGGGTGGGCAACTACATGGCAAATGAGGTTTAATTTAGAAAAATTTTAAATAATGCATTTGGGTGGCAAAAATATGAACCTCTGGGGGAATCTAGGATGTAAAAGGATCTGGGGGTCCTAGTGGATGATAGACTCAGCAATGGCATACAATGCCAAGCTGCTGCTAACAAAGCAAACAGAATATTGGCATGCATTAAAAAGGGGATTAACTCCAGGGATAAAGTGATAATTCTCCCACTCTATAAGACTCTGGTCCGGCCGCACCTGGAGTATGCTGTCCAGTTCTGGGCACCAGTCCTCAGGAAGAATGTGCTGAAAATGGAGCGAGTACAAAGAAGGGCAACAAAGCTAATAAAGGGTCTGGAGAATATTAGTTATGAAGAAAGGTTACGAGCACTGAACTTATTCTCTCGGAAGAAGAGACGCTTGAGAGGGGAAATTATTTCAATTTACAAATACCATACTGGAGTTTAATAAGACATGTGGCCACTCTAAAATGAGAAGAAAAGAGGCTTAACCTTAAACTGCATAGAGGGTTCTTTGCTGTAAGAGTGGCAAGGATGTGGAATTCCCTTTCACAGGTGGTGGTTTCAGCGGGGGGCATCGATAGTTTCAAAAACTATTAGATAAGCACCTGAACAATCACAACATACAGGGGTATACAATGTAATATTGAGCTATAACCACATACATAGGTTGGACTTGATGGACTTGCCTCTTTTTTCAACGTTACCTACTACTGTATGTAACTATACTAAAGCAAAACATCATGGAGGAGGTGTATCATATTTACAACTGATGTACTCTCACTAGCTTTTCAGAAAAGTGTTACCATTTTAAAGATATATTAAGCAGTGTTTGAAAAATAAATGACTGTTACTTGTATTTGTAGCGGCTACATATCACATCACTTTATATTCCACTGGCCTGCTGGAACAGAAAGATCAACTAAATATTGGTATTTGTGTGCATGGAAAACATGGAGACACAGGACACAGATACCTAAAATGGCAAAGTACGCTAGATGAAAATGGAGATGAGGTAAGCCAGATTACACATGATTTCATGATATTGTAAGAATGTAATAATGTTTATAAGAGACCAGTAGTATTACTGATATACCATTCTCTCTGGTTTATGAAATCAAGTACGTCTATTTTAAAAGAGAACAAACATATAGCAACTTAAAGCAATGCTATGCAAATTTGTAACCAAAACTAAAAAGTAATCCAAACCTTCTGTATTTCATCTGCTTTACATTAAATTAAAGCAGAACTTTCAACTTTCCAGCTATTAAATCTTGTGCCTTTGTTGTTTTAACTTTGGATAGAAAAACGTATGCAGCCCACTTAATGTTTCTTGTCTGGTAAAAAGCCTAGGCTTATGACATCATGTACAGCTCTCTCACTCTCGTAAGAGTTTGCCAGGAAGGGAAGGGGGATGAGTCATAGGAGTGCCAATCAGGCCTGCAGAGCTGGAGGTGTGCCTCTGTGTAAATCCAGACAGTGAACAGGCAGCAGCTTCAGCTGCCCACAGTTAAAATGGATGCAGCCAAACTCAGTGGAAGGAGATTTCAGCAGCATATTTGGAAAGTACAGGATTACAGTATATATGCAAATGGTTTGGAGGGAAGCTTCAGAATGGCAAAGATGTTTTTATTAGACTGCAGTTCCACTTCCTTAATTTATTCTACATCTTTATCATATACAAAGATGTTGGATAGCACAGCTAATGCTGTTCTTCAAGCCTATTCTGGATTTGAGATCTGTGGGTCTCATAGTTGCAAACACTAGTTGTCAGCCATCCTCTCCCCTTGGCCATTCACAGAAGTCTGTGTATTCTGTAAACCTACATGGTGTCTCTTAGATCCTTGAGTAAAGTTATATGGGGGTAATGGCGCTGCCTATTACACTCAACTCCATACCCGCAGTTGATCCAGAGGAAGGCAAAAAACCCCAGCAGAGCATGATCCAATTTGCTACAGCAGGGGAAAAAATTCCTTCCTGATCCCCCGAGAGGCAATCGGATTTTCCCCGGATCAACTTTACCTACAAATCTTAGTACTCAGTTATATTATGTACATTTAGGAAAGAATCCAGGCCTTTCTTAAAGCAATCTACTGAGCTGGCCAGAACCACGTCTGGAGGGAGTCTGTTCCACATTTTCACAGCTCTTACTGTGAAGAAACCTTTCCGTATTTGGAGATGAAATCTCTTTTCCTCTAGACGTAAAGAGTGCCCCCTTGTCCTCAGTGTTGACCGTAAAGTGAATAACTCAACACCAAGTTCACTATATGGACCCCTTATATATTTGTACATTTTGATCATATCCCCCCTTATTCTTCTCTTCTCAAGAGTGAATACATTCAGTTCTTCTAATCTTTCCTCATAGCTGAGCTCCTCCATTCCTCTTATCAGTTTGGTTGCCCTTCTCTGCACTTTCTCCAGTTCCCCAATATCCTTTTTGAGAACTGGTGCCCAAAACTGAACTGCATATTCCAGATGAGGTCTTACTAATGATTTGTACAGGGGCAAAATGATATCTCTGTCTCTGGACTCCATTCCTCTCTTAATACAAGAAAGGACTTTGCTAGCTTTGGAAACCGCAGCTTGGCATTGCATGCTATTATTGAGCTTATGATCAACTAAAACCCCCAGATCCTTCTCCACTACAGATCCCCCCAGTTGTACTCCCCCTAGTATGTATGATGCATTTATTATTGGTGCGGAAACACTCACTCTCTTCTCACTACTATGTATGATGCATGCATATTCTTAGCCCCCAAGTGCATAACTTTACATTTATCAACATTGTTGATAGTGATGCTGGATTTTACTTAAAGAAAAAAGATTACAAAAATATACAGCATGCTGATAGACTACAGTTGCAGCGATAATTGTGGGGATGATTTTAAAAAAAAATATTAAACTCATCTAAATCAATAACTCATTACAATGTACATACATAAACACATACTATAGTTACCTAGGTTCAAAAAGCATAGCTGTGTTGTTAAATAAATAACTCAAAGGTGGATATACTGCAATAAACAACGCAGCCAGCAGAAAGGCAAATACCATAAACCAGGCAGACAAGGATCAAATGAAGCCGTGTCTATAAGAACAAACTTATCCAAGCACATACCATTAGACCAGTGGTCTCCAAACTGCTGCCACATAGCCAGATGCACCCTTTGATTGCTTTTATCTGCACTTGGGGCATCATTTCATTCACTGATGCAGACACCAATGATGGGGCACTGTTCCTTCTAATGATGCCAAAGATGGGACATTGCTATTTTCCACTGACATCAGAGTCTTTTCTACTCCCAATGGCTACAGTCCTGCCCCCCTAAAGTCTGAAGGACCGTTAACTAGCCCTATGTTTAGAACATTTGGAGACCCCTGCATTAGATAATTGGCAAAAGGCAAACACCACATCAATCCACAGAGGGGGAGAATGTCCAGCACAGGTTCACCGACCCACATATGCGCACACAAGTAACCCTGCACATGCCCAGTGCAGCACAGCGGCCATGATGGAAATGGGCAAACACCCACACCCAGCTGCTGTAAAGGTTTTAAGGGAAAGGTCACCAAAGCAAGCACAAGCCGGCTACACCCCATCTCATGTCAGGGTGAAGCACGCTTGTCCCAACAAAACACACCAAATCGACAGGACATCGCCACCAAAGAAAACATCCATTCAAAGCAAACCAAAGCCAATCCCAACAGCAAAACTCATTAGGTACAGAACAATAATACCCAAATTATGTAGAACTTTATAATTAAAAAAACAGTGAAGCAACTTCACAATTTCCCATTTACATTGCTGTTTTCCCAGAGCAAGCAGGGTCCTTTTTTGCACTTAAGAAGTGACAAAAATCAATGTGCCTGGAGTTCTGCCTTATCTGAGCTGAAGTGCCGGAAGTGACGGCATTCACTTTTAATTTAACTTCACTGACATTAATAGGGCTAAAGTAACAATGAGTTTCGCAGCAGGCATTAAGAGTGTGGAAGTGATGGGACTATTGCAATACTGACATTCTGTATGGAGGACAACATATCAGCAAGTTTGTAGATATAATGTAGTGCACTTACACTACAAATTATAGCCTTGAACTTTGTTATAGTCTAACAAATATCTGTTGATTTTGCCAGAAATCATGTAAGCTGAGGGATAAAACTTGTGGAAATGTGCATGTATTGCAGAGATGTACGAAATAAGCAATTTTTTGTTTTATTTTGCCTTGACATGTGCTTTAACAACTTTGTACTTTTCAACCATACATAAAATTACTGCTAGTTTAAATGGCATTTGCAAGAAAAATCACAGGCAGCCAAGGCAGAAAGGCATAAACCATTCACAAACACTGGCTGCTCAAGCTCTTCACTGAACTCTTGAATAAACATAACTAGCCTCTAGGTTGTTGTTGTTTCACAAGGACAGTTAGAACAATTGTATTTCCATACACGGCCACTGTTTGTGTACAGACATGCTATTAGTAGGGATGAATGAACCAGGCAAAAACTGTTAGAACAGTGATTACATCATATCCTTTCCTCTCTCTCGTTACAGGAAAAGTAACTACATTTCCCATGAATCCTTGGGATTGGAGTGAATGTGGGAGGTACACTAGGCCTGCACATGTTAAATGTAAACTCGCCCACTTCAACATAAATCACGCCCCTTACTTTGCAGCCACAGGGCTGAGCACTAAGGATGAGCTCTGGCGTGTTCGTAAAGTCAACGTGCAGAGCCCGCTAGGAAGTTAGCACTGCGCTGCGCTAATCACAGGCAGTGAGACTTTGTCCCGATGCGCGGCTGCAGAGAACGGGAAATGTCTCGCTGCCAGTGATTAGTGCAGCGCAGTGCCGACTTCCTGCCGACTTCCTGGCCGGCTCTGCACGTGGACTTTGCGAAACACACCGGAGCTCATCCTTATTGAGCACAACACAGACAGTGAGGGGAAATTCTTATAACTGTAAAGCATGCATGTGCACAATGTTTAGTTCATTACATGTAGTATATAGAGTTGAGCGGACACCTGGATGTTCGGGTTCGGGTCCGAACCCGAACTTTAAAAAAAAAGTTCGGGTTCGGGAACCCGAACTCCGAACCCCATTGTAGTCAATGGGACACGGACTTTTAGAAAAAAAAATGCGCGGAGGTCCCCGCAAATTCAATAACCAGACCCTTTAGGTCTGGTATGGATATTAAGGGGAACCCCGCCGTCAATTTAAAAAAAAAATGACGTGCGGTTCCCCCTAAATATCCATAACCAGACCCGTTATCCGAGCACGTTGACCTGGCCGGCTGCAGAAAAGAGGGGGGACAGAGTGCGCCCCCCTCTCCTGAACCGCACCAGGCCACATGCCCTCAACATGGGGAGGATGTCCCCATGTTGATGGGGACAAGGGTCTCATCCCCACAACCCTTGCCCGGTGGTTGTGGGGGTAAGAGGATGGGAGGCTTATCAGAATCTGGAAGACCCCTTTAACAAAGGGGACCCCCAGATCCTGACCCCCCCCTGTGTGAAATGGTAATGGGGTACACTGTACCCCTACCATTTCACGAAGGAAGTGTAAAGTCTTGTAAAAAACACACACACACACACACACACACCGTAGAATAAAGTCCTTTATTAATAAAAAAAAAAAACTCCAGCGGAGTTCACGGCTTCACGGCCACCCGTCACGTGACCCTGCACCCTCTGACGTACCCTCTGCTACGTCACTGGGTCTACGTCTTCCCTCTTCCTGGGCTTCCCCAGTGACGTAGCAGAGGGTACGTCAGAGGGTGCAGGGTCACGTGACGGGTGGCCCTGCCTCCTCTATATAAGTAATGTCACAGCTGCAGTCGCGTCCTTCGCTGGGCTGTGTCCAGCGGTGAGAGGAGGTCGGCGATGCTGTGCTCCGGATGAATGGATCTTCTCATTGCTGGACCGGAGATCACCCGTCGCTGGATCTTCTCATCGCTGGAGATCACCCGCAGCCGTCGCTGGATCAGGACAATGTTTTTATTAATAAAGGACTTTATTCTATGGTGTGTGTGTTGTTTTTTACAAGACTTTACACTTCCTTCGTGAAATGGTAGGGGTACAGTGTACCCCATTAGCATTTCACACAGGGGGGGGTCAGGATCTGGGGGTCCCCTTTGTTAAAGGGGTCTTCCAGATTCTGATAAGCCTCCCGCCCGCATACCCCCACAACCACCGGGCAAGGGTTGTGGGGATGAGACCCTTGTCCCCATCAACATGGGGACATCCTCCCCATGTTGAGGGCATGTGGCCTGTTGCGGTTCAGGAGAGGGGGTGCCGCACTCTGTCCCCCCCTCTTTTCTGCGGCCGGCCAGGTCAACGTGTTTGGATAACAGGTCTGGTTATGGATATTTAGGGGGAACCGCACGTCATTTTTTTTTTAAATTGATGGCGGGGTTCCCCTTAATATCCATACCAGACCTGAAGGGTCTGGTTATGGATATTTAGGGGGAACCGCACGTCATTTTTTTTTTAATTAACCGCGGGGTTCCCCTTAATATCCATACCAGACCTAAAGGGTCTGGTTATTGAATTTGCGGGGACCTCCGCGCATTTTTTTTCTCCCGAACTCCGATCCCAGACCCAAACTTTTTCCAATTATTCGGGTTCGGGTCCGGGTTCGGGAAAAACCCAAAGTCCGTACCAAACCCGAACTTTACAGTTCGGGTTCGCTCAACTCTAGTAGTATACTTTCATGAAATCTCTCCCCCTCAGGCCAGAACAGCAGATAAAAAAATGTATGTTGTATTCTCCTTTGAATGTGTATTACATATAAAAACACATTTCACTGGAATTATTGCACTTGAAGTTAATCTGTATGGCCAATATCTACAGAAGGGGTTTCCACCATCCCTGCTACGTTTCATTATTTTATATCTTATTTTCAGTCTGATGTGTATATGTGACTTTACATATCACAGAAACCGATATTGTGGTAATAATGAAGCTTATTGAAATTTCCATACATTAGAGGGTTCATCATTATTGTGTTATTGATTAGTAAGTTAGCTCTGCACTTTTTTTTGGCATTAATAAACATCAACAGATTTTAGTTGTACCCAGACGTGATTCCTTAAGCCCAGCCGTGGGGTCGCACCTTCCCTGTTCTTCGTTGTGGCAGTGTCATTGATCGTCTGTTCCCTGATATAGGGAAAGACGATCAATGACATCACACGTCCAGCCCCGCTCCCCTACAGTTAGAAACACATATGAGGTCACACATAACCCCTACAGCACACCCCAGTGGTTAACTCCTAAACTGCAATTGTCATTTTGACAGTAAACAATGCATTTTTATATTACTTTTTGCTGTGAAAATGACAATGGTCCCAAAAATGTGTCAAAATTTCCCGATGTGTCCGTCATAATGTCACAGTCACAAAAAAAATCTCTGATCGCCGCCATTAGTAGTAAAAAAAATAGTAGTAAACATTTTTGAGCAAACCAATCGATAAACGCTTATTGCGGGTTTTTTTTTACAAAAAATATGTAGAAGAATACGTTTCAACCTAAACTGAGGAAAAAAAATGTTTTATTATATATTTTTGGGGGATATTTATTATAGCAAAAAGTAAAAAATATTGTTTTTTTTTCAAAATTGTCGCTCTATTTTTGTTTATAGCGCAAAAAATAAAAACCGCAGAGGTGATCAAATACCACCAAAAGAAAGCTCTATTTGTGGGGAAAAAAAGGACGCCAATTTTGTTTGGGAGTCACGTCGCACGACCACGCAATTATCAGTTAAAGCGATGCAGTGCCGAATCGCAAAAAGGGGCAAGGTCCTTAACCTGCGTAATGTTTGGGATCTTAAGTGGTTAAAGATAAGATAAAAGAACACAGGGAGGAGCTCTTTACTATCCAGTCAAAGGCTAGGGCAGGTCCTTGACCAAGTTGTTTTGCTTTACCTGCAGTGCAGAAAAGTGCAGTCAGGTAGCTGACTATGCTATCTCACAGAATAAGTGAAACTGAAGTCTGGCTGAACAGAATTACAAATCAATTGTGTATCACCCTCCCAGATAGGCTTCTAGAATTTGTTAGGCAAATTTATCTCTGTGGCTCCCCTGTAGTCAGCAGAGCAGCATGCGATTGCTTCGGGCTGCTCTGGACTCAGGTTTGATTGTTTCCCTCTGTCTTCTGGAGGCTTCCAAAATGGAGTGGGTGTCAAATGAGCAGCTTGAATGGGGAGTGTCCCATATAGTGTCTGCGGAAGTGCATAAATAGTTTGGAGCCTCAGAGAGCAGGGTTCTTCCCCAGGAGTGGAAATTTCCCAGCCTGAAGGACCGTTGCCCTTCTAGACAGTTCAGCTGAAGATTCTGCTTGTCTCAGCCAGGGGTTTCACTTTAGATCCGTTCTGGAAAATTCACTGAGGAGACTGTCTGCTTGAGTCTGGAGGGAGGCATCCAGGTCCCAGGGACACTGTGAGTACAGACCTGATAAAAGGGTCCTAGTGACTGTTGATGCTGTTAACCACTGGTGCACTAACATTAAGAGAACCCAGGACATGAATCAGCGGCCGTTTTGGGGGTTATGGCTATGATGGTTAGGTATAGAATTTCTCCCACATGTATTTTAATGTACATCTAGCTGTTTGTAGATAGTTCTCCTTTATAATACACCTATTTCCACTTAGCTTATTCTAGGTTGATGTTGAAGTAGTTTCCAAGAAGCTACTCTTTCAATCATACAACACCTACAAATCCTATTTTAAAGACAAAATTATGCACTAAAGCCCCGTACACACAATCTGGTTTTTGCCTGGCTAAACTCACATCGGAATTCCGGCGGTATTCCATCAGAGTAAAATAGAACATGTTCTCTATCTAAACTCCGATGGAATTCATCGGAATTTCTGATGGAATTACTCCAATGGGGCATACACACGGTCGGAATTTCCGATGGAAAAAGTCAGTTTTGTACAGGGCTTGACTCATTACCTTGACTAGCAAATCTTTTGGCTGGCCAACATGGATAGATGGGATGGCAGGGACATCGCTTAAAATTAAGACAGTTTAGATACATGTAGGATTTTAATACTCTTTGCTGCTTATGTGTGCTTACAACAACATCTGTTGTTTCCCAAAGCTAGTTCGTTTTCAATACATAATTTTGTAGTGCAGGAAAATGCACTCTAATTGTTTGGTATGGTCAACAAGACTTGAACTGAAATGATTTAAAATTGAATTCAAAGCTTTATTATAAATGTGTCCTGTGCTGCTAATAGAGTGATAAACTACTAAGTATGCCAGCACTCCTCTGTGATTCACACGCTATATAAACAAATATAATAGCCAAATGAATGCAGCGCTACCAGATCCTACCTAATTAAAAAACAAAATTACCAACATATGGTGTAATTCATAACAACAGTGCATGATTATAAAGTGCTCTAGTGCTTTTGTGTAACAAACATTTTAAGAAACATTTTATGAAGCTGAGGCTGCATACAGTTCATAGAGTGCTGACAGTCAATGCATGTGTTAGTGAAGGTAAAAGTTCATTTGGATCAGCTAGGTCCAAACAAATGGGGTTGTAAAGGTTCATTTTTCAAAATAGGTTCCTTTAAGTTAGTGCATTGTCTCAGTCTCCCGCAGGGATGTAGTCCCAAGGGAGGGGGCGAGCACGCTGACTAAACCCCAGCCACAACGGCTCGGATGATGGTGGGCAAGCTTACTAAGGGGGAACAGGAAGTGAGAAATTCAGACAAAGAAAAAAATCATTTAGAAGGGAAATGGAAGGAAAAGGTAAGTGAACCAACAATGCACTAGCTTAAAGGAACCTATTTAGAAAATAAAAAATGAACCTTTACAACCCCTTTAAAGCTCACCAAAACATGTTAGGCTTTAACTTTCTGAAGAACCTTTTTGTCCTCTGCCAAACAACCAACGTACCGCTTTGGCACACCATGTCAGACATATTAGCATATTTTACACGCATAAACACCTAAATAGCATGTCATTAAACTCTTTCAAACATCTGCTTAATTTTTACGCATTACAAGCGTTTCAGATTAAGACTTTTACGAAAAAAGTTTGGTATCATACGTCAAACAAATTTTAAATATGTAGCACATTTAGCCAAGGCCTGATTTTGCACACAAGGTTATAAAACCACTCTCCACTCTGGATAAGATAATCAGTTCATTCGTTATCATGGCTTCTTCCCACTGAGAAATATATTTAATATTGATTGTATTGAGGTATTTGTTTGCTGCATTTCTTGTTTGAGCCTGTGATTGTATTCTTTCCTCATTAAATAAGATTATAAATGCTCAGAGATCCCCTGCATGGGCAAGAAGCAACTTGCTGTGTATGACATTGTGATAGGCAATGTGTGGCAAATGCATTACATTCAATTACTTGTATCTAAAGGTGGGCTTAATTAAAATGTTGTGTTGTGAGCCAGACATGCACATGTTCCTCTTGGTATTTAGACTTCACAATCAACATGCTGCTGTTTCTTCACAGTCATTTACAGCTGTATTAGATGCGGTAGAGCTTGGAGAAGTACATCAGACTGACATTTCTATGAGCGGCAGAGATGGTGCGTTTCATTTCACTTTTACTTTACATAGAAAATAAATTGTGATTATTTAGCAAATAGAATATGCAAATGTAATACCTGTGTAAATACTCTTTAGACTGCAAGCTGCACATCAAAAGGATTCACGTAAAGGAATCTTTGAGGCATGAAGTCTACGTATTTGATGTAAATGAGTAAGTTAAATCTTTTGAACTTCCCTTTATTTTAATAGCTACAGCTTCTAACCAGGCTAGGAGTATTTTAGGGGGAGATTACAGTTTTCCAAGATTTATTTTATGTGTGATGGTACAAGATATGCGTTTTATTATAACACCTAAGGAAAAAGCATTAGTAGACAGTGCTTAGTTCTCGAGCACCAACAACCAAGTCAAAGGTGCTTTTTGATATTTTTTAATTTTTAATATCCTGAAGAACTTAAAAGCCAAGTTATGGGTCTAATAGTAACTGACAAAATGGCTTTTGGCCTACGTCGACTGTATGAAAATATTGATGGGTTTTTATTCACAGTATATAAGGAGGTTGGCAGGCTTGTACATTAGACAAAAAATATATTGCGCATACCAAAAAATAATAAGTGTGTATCAGCTGCGTCTCAGAATGCCATATAGCATTAAACAAACATAAAATACAAAAGGAGTCGCGCTATGTAATTAATAAATTGCATATGAAAAATAATAAGTGAATAAAAATGTGCAAATATAAAGGAAGAGTGGACCCAAATGATCAGAAAAAATCACAAAAAACACTGGGGTCCACAAATATTAGTGAAAAAGGAGGGAATAAACCCAATCAAAAAATATATATATCTTTAAAAGAATTGTACATAGTCCCAAATAAAGTGATAAGAAAAAGTCCCAAAGTGTTTAGGAATAATCCACAACGTTGTGATGACTGACACACAGGAGACCTCCACCGTTAACAGTTAACACTGACTCTTACCACAGGGTAAGTAAAATACAGCAAAACCGAAATACAAATGTATTATGACAACAGACTCGCTCTTCTATACACTGAAGTTTTCCTATTTGGCAGCTCAACTCAGTATTTCTATTGTTTAAAAATTCCGTGCCCAAGGGTGTAAACCAGAAGCCCCCCGATATCTTGGGATATGGATTTCTCTTATTGCAGGTTGTACCATACAGAAAGTCCCTATTTGGTATCACTCATAGAGTGGATAGAACCAATTGGTTCAATTTGAGTGGCATCCACCAGTAATTAGAGATCATATGTCCAAATTCCAGGTGAATCCTAGACAGGGTTCCTGGTTGTCCCCAGGCAGGTTCCCCTTGGGGGTAGAAAATAGCTCCTTGCTCTCCTAAATTTGGAGATGGAGTATTCCATCTCCAAATTTAGGAGAGCAAGGAGCTATGTTCCACTGCAATGCAATCTGCATATTCTATGTGGCCAAATTGCACTGTAAATTGCATCAGAACAGTACAGGAACCTTTTCCAAAATCTCACCACATGGACAGACACCATGGAAAACAATGTGGTTTCCCTTGCCATGCAATTCTGTGCAACTGAAAATGCATCTGAACCATGCTTTGGGGTTATTTTTAAAGGATATAGAAATATCCCTTTTTATGGATCACAAAAACAATATAAAAAGTGACCAAATGTATCTGAGCTTTCACTGCAACAGAAGTAGCACTTAGTACTGCTGGACCAAAAGCCTTTGGTAACTTAACATTGCAAAATATCTACCAGTAATTGTTTTTTGTGCTTATAAAAAGTTGTCATATAATGCAAGACATAATTAACAGAGAGCCCTTGCATCTACAGCAATCAGTCTACATTCAAATTACCCCCACTGCTGGTATCTCCTAACCGGTCATTTCCAGCTTTGTACATGGCGTCTCTGTAATAATTGCCGCCTACTACCAGATAGGTCCCAGGGCCTTAAACCTCCAATACCTTTACACAAACCGAAACCAAAAGTGACAAAATTTCAGTCCCAGGCGCCATGGTGGAACAGGATAGCCTGGGAAGGTGACAGAAAGTGGTGGGAGGGGGGACCAGCTTCTAGACAAACAAACCTATACCGCTCCACGTGCTTGTCCTCTTCAAATATCATCCACTGATATTCAGGAACTTACCTGGCTGTACCCCAAAGGAAGGATGCAGGAGAAAGACCAACGTTTTATGTGCTAGAGGAGGGATACAAGGGAAAGATCTCACCAACAAAAGTCCTCAAAGGAACTAAATTGCACAATGGCAATAATAAAAAAAACACTTTTGCACTCACTTGGAAACAGAGGACAAACATGTTACAATTAACCATGGAGACCTGCTTGGCCTGGGCGCATGAACTTTGCTGAGGATATACCAAAGCAGCACAGCATAAGTGGTATAGCTGAAACAGAGTTTGTGTGGCCAGTAACTGCATAGGTCTCTATGGTTTATTGTAGCACGTTTGTCATCTGTTTCTAAGTGAGTGTAATGTATATTTTTATTTTTATTATTACATTTCTACAGTGAGCACTATGATTGCCATTTATTTTTGAGCTGAGCGGCTTAAAGCTGAGTTTGTGCTGGCTGTATTCTTTTACCCTTGGTGGTGATCTGGATACTTGGGAGATTTCCCTTTCATTTCCTGTCTACTTGAAATCTCCTTTGTGGTGAACACAGACAGCAAGAGATTGGGTAAGAGGTTTGGGTCACTTTTGGGGAGATTTCCTCTCACTAGAGCCCCACACGATAATACATGTCTGCAGAAGGTTCTGATATTTTCACTTTGTCAAAACAAAATAAAAGGGTTGAAGTTAAGCTTTAAGCTTCTTTAAACTAGTGTACAGCTACAATGTCTTGCTTTGTGGTTGTCTCAGTAACTGTCTTTTGTTATACTCCTAAATAACAGTTTATGTAATCATTTATTTGCTTAGGTATTTTTCAATTGATGCAAGCAACCCAGAGACAAGAAGAGAGCTTTTCATTTCTCAAGTTGTCCATGATGAAAATGGTGAAACTAGACATGGCACATCATTTGCCTTCGATGGAATGGAAAATATCGAAGGAAAACTAGTGGAACATGAGATTAAAGTGTATACGGGTGACGTGAGAGGAGCAGACACGGATGCCAATGTTTATATCATATTATTCAGTGAGAATGGAAACTCATTTGGACCTGTCCAGCTGGTTGATCCGCTACAGGATACAAATCCTTTTGAAAGAGGAAAGGTAAGAGAAATGAAAAAAACAACTAATTCTAATTATTCTATTTTAAAATCGTTACCTATTGAATGTGTAATTATCATCAGAGAGGTAATATTCTCATATTCAAAAATGTATATCTTTATTCAAAAAGGCAACAAACAAAATGCAGAAACTAGAATCCAACCTATAAACCTAAAATATCTGATTAATTGTCATGTGTCACTGCACATTTTTTAAAGTACTATGGGCCAGATTCACATAGAAATGCCCAGGCGCAGCTTATCCGAGATACGCTACGCCGCCGTATCTTACCTGGCTCTAAGTCGAATCCAGGAAGATTACGGCGGCGTAGTGTATCTCTCGGCGCATAATTCAAATCGGCGGGTAGGGGGCGTGATTCATTTAAATGAAGCGCGTCCCCGCGCCGATTGAGCTGCGCATGCTCCGTTTCAAAATTTCCCGCCTTGCTTTGCGCAAAATGACGTCTATCTATACGCCACAAAATAGCAGCTTTAACTATACGCCGGGAAAAGCCGACTAGCGACGACGTAAGAGAATGCGATGGCCGCGCGTACCTTTGTGGATCGACGGAAAAAGCCGAAGTATTGCACCTACGATCCGAAAGTATACGAAGCCGTACGCCTGTCGGATCGAAGCCAGAAGCCGTTGTATCTTGGTTTGAGGATTCAAACTAAAGATACGACACGGCAAATTTGAAAGTACGCCGGTGTATCAGTATCAGCGTACTTGCTCTGTGAATCTGGCCCAGTATGTCTAAAGGCAAAACTGTATTAGTATAGAGTGCAAAATGGATATACAGTGCCTTGAAAAAGTATTCACCCTCCTTGGCATTTTTTGTGTTTTGTTGCCTCACAACCTGGAATTAACATGGATTGTTTAAGGATTTGCATCATTTAATTTATAGAACATGCCCACAACTTTGAAGATGTGTTTTTTTTTTTTATTGTGAAGCAAACAACAAATAGAACAAAATAACAGAAAAAGTCAATGTGCATAACTATTCACCCTCCTAAAGTCAATACTTTGTAGAGCCACCTTTTGCGGCTATCACAGCTCCAAGTCTCTATGAGCTTGCCACATGTTACCACTGGGATTTTAGCCCATTCCTTCTTGAAAAACTGCTCCAGCTCCTTCAAGTTGGATGGTTTGTGCTTGTGAACAGCAATTTTTAAGTCTGACCACAGATTTTCTATTGGATTGAGGTCTGGGCTTTGACTAAGCCATTCCAAAACATTTACATGTTTCCTCTTAAACTACTCAAGTGTTCCTTTAGCAGTGTGTTTGGGGTCATTGTCCTGCTGGAAGGTGAACCTCCGCCCTAGCCCCAAATCACACACAGAGTGGTACAGGTTTTGCTCAAGAATATCCCTGTATTTAGCACCATCCATCTTTCTCTCAAATCTGACCAGTTTCCCAGTCCTGACTGCTGAAAAACATCCCACACCATGATGGTGCCACCACCATGTTTCACTGTGGGGATGGTGTTCTTTGGGTGATGTGTTGGTTTTGCACCAGCATTTTCTTTGATGGCCAAAAAGTTCAATTTTAGTCTCATCAGACCAGAGCACCTACTTCCTCAATACATTTTGGGAGTATCCCACATGTGCCATTTTGTTTTTTGCTGAAAGTAATGGCTTTATTTTGGCCACTCTGCCATAAAGCTTAACTCTATGGAGCGTATGGCTTATTGTCTCTGCTGTGAAACTCTGCAGCTCCTCCAGGGTAACCTTAGGTCTCTGTGCTGCCTCTCTAATTTAGTGCCCTCCTTGCCCGGTCTGTGAGTTTGGGTGTGCACCCCGTCTCTTGGCAGGTTTGCTGTTGTGCCATGTTCTTTCCATTTGGTTATCATAGATTTTATGGTGCTCCTAGGGATCATCAAAGATTTTGATATTTTTTTATAACCTAACCCTGACTTGTACTTCTCAACAACATTGTCCCTTACTTGTTTGGAGAGTTCCTTGGTCTTCATGGAGGTGTTTGGTTAGTGGTGCCTTTTGCTTAGGTGTGTATATGTAATGACAGATCATGTGACACTTAGATTGCACACATGTGGACATTATTTCACTAATTATGTGACACCAGAGCATTTTATGTGCTTCATAACAAAAGGGGTGAATACATATATGCACATTGCAATTGTCAGTTTTTTATTTCTGAAAAATATTTTTTTGTATATATTTTTCTAATTTTACTTCACCAACTTAGACTATTGTGTTCTGATCCATCACATTTTGGAGGGAAGGGAAGGTGCTGAAAATATGGGGATCCACACACCAGGGAGTAGAGACAGTGTAGATATTCATGTGATAATACGTGACAGTGATACCCTACCAACTAACATTTCAAAAGTAATTTTATGACATCCATTCAATCAGCTCATAATACTTCTCTATTGTAAACTCTCAAATGACATATCCCGTACAACTCTATATGTATAGATGCACCCAACAAGGGATAGCTCTTGAGTTTGCATCTAGCACAGGGTCATCTTAATGAAAGGGCACTCCTGGGCACTGCCCAGGGGCCCCAGGTACATGTGGGATCCCACAATAATCTTGCATTACATCATACTTTTTACTAATCTGTCTCGATATGGTTGTGTCCCGGGGAGCATTCTAGAACATATACTGTGCCCTACTGATCCCAGTATTGTGCCCTCCTGACCCCCCCCCCCCCCATACTGTGCCCTTTAAATCTTTGATTTATGGAATGTTTTCCTTTTATAAAATCAACTTTATTGAAAGTACTAATGAATATATGTTTAATTCTATCGACTATTTATACTTTATTTCTTGAAAGTAGGTATGTAAATTGGGGCAAGCTGGTGGGGCCTCAGTGCATTACTTTGCCCAGGCGCCCATAATGCTATTAAGACGGCCCTGATCTAGCATCCTATAAATTAGGCTACAGATGTTAGTACATAATCAGTAAGAATACCTACTGTATAGTGAGAGGACTTGGACTGTCACAATGTCAAACACTAACATATCAGTAACAATGAGGCTGCATGTGACTTTCGCTGTGTCACAAGTGTGCTACAATGTGACATTGCCATGCCAGTCCTATAATGGAGAAAGGAAACAGATGCAGAAATGTACCCCAGGATCCAATAAATATTCACAAAGTGTTAATGTGGTTTTAAGTGGCTTAAAATGCTTCTCTCTCATTTCCATCTATTGTAATTATCAAATATTGCCATGAGTTTAAAAAAAACTGCCAATGGTTTAGCATTTGACTAATGTCTGTGTTTGTGTATAGTCCAGCTCACATTTTGTATATTCACTTAGCCTCACAGTGAGCATTACAATGATCGGTAATTATTTCATTGACAATTATAGATTGTTAGTGAAATGCAGAGTTCTTCTAAACAGAACATTATAACTAAGAAAAGCATAATTTTATCAAATTCCTGTTTACTCTCTTTCTCCATTGTATTTATTTTTTCCAGGTTGACACATTCAGAATCAGCGCAAAAGATATAGGAAACATTTCTCATATTGAAATAGGGCATGATGGAAAAGGATTGGGTGAGTTTTTATATTAAGGAAATTATCCATGAATTGGTAAAACACTTTTTAATACGCCTCAACCATCATTCATATTTCACCTGTTATCCAACTCTAATGGTATGTAAAAAGACAATTGTTTGGCACTCCAACAGATACTGAAATGGTACTTTAATACAGCAAAGCACATCGCTAAGCATTTTTGACAGACTCTGTCCTTTCTCAAACAAGTCTGTCCAAAACAGGCAGCAGATTTATATGATTTTAAAGTATCTTTTGGAATGCAAAACAACTGTCCTCCTGCATATCACAAGTGAAGAATCACAACTTGTTCACCTGGTGTGGTTTGTAGTTCCAGCTTAGTAGCTAAGCCATTCTGGACAATTTGCAGCCTATGGGATTTGCATTTAATTCAAGGTAGCGATATGCAGGTAACAGTCTGTAGTAATCATTAGTAATTTTGGCATTAATAATTATGTCAGTAACATATCATTACAAATTTGTATACATTTCCCCCCTACCTGCTGTGAAGCATTCTGTCCTTAGTTTAATATGTATCTATGGTTTTAAACTTTGTAGTTAAATGGAAATATTGATCAAATTAATGTCTATGCCTCTTTTTTACCTTGAATGTCCAGAAGTCAGCGCAGGAACTGACCCTTCACTTGGAGTATCTAGGTCTCCTTCTAGGTCCTCCTTATCTGGGTTTTTTTTTCCAGTAAGATAAACCCCTGATTGCCTGCTCCCATGATAACTAATGCAACCACTACATCTAAGGACTGGTAGATTGCAGTGCATTATTTTCTATTTTTGGTGTAGGTATCCTTATGCAATAACGTGGGAGTTGCCTAAACCTGCATATGGAGCCAGCTTAGTTTGGCTACATAACAGCAATTAAAAATGTGGACAGTACTATGGGGCAAGGACAGATTTGGGGGGGGGTTATTTTAGTATAGGTGGGCTTTAAGTTTACATTACCCCATGACTCTTTAATTTGCATGACAGGGCTCTTTGAAATATGTGTTTTTTTAATCAGTCTTGTGGAGACTGACTGTTAGTGGATGTTTTTCAATAGAAACCCACACAATTGAAGCAGCACCTTTCTGACGAAATATTCTCACTACCACTGGCTATGTGAGGAAGTAGAAGGAGAATCTCTTTATATTCTTTACTTACAACTCCAACATGACTGCTGCATAATGTAGTTTCCCAGACCAAGCCCCGGGGACCCCTGGAAGGTTGTGTTTTCAAAATCTCTGAACAGAATTACAAGTGAAATCATTAACTTGTGACTAATTAACAAAGCTGTGCAAGTGTTGAACATATGACTTTCTTGAGGTCCAGAGCTGGGATATATTGTCAAGATGAAGTCACATATACTCTATGGAGACACAGAACACTAAATAACTAATGCAGCCAAGCTTTTGGACATAGTCATTGCACAGATCTATCACACTCATTGTAGAAAACATTATATCATAAAAACTTGACTTGACCATTGCACATGATGTAGTTACATTACATTCTATTATAGGATTAGGAATAAGCAAACTGCAAATGGTATCCCTCAGGAAGTTCAGTGAACCCAGCTGAACACATCACGAACCCTGAACATATTGCCAAACCCTATTGAAGTGTATGGAAGTAAATCCTGCTATTTTTTTCTATTTTTTTCAAGGCTAGTTTGCAAGCTATTGTTAAAAAAAAGTGCATAGGTAGCTGGGTACTATCATGCTCCACAATGTTAAATGTTACTAGGTCTTCTACAGTCCTATTACACTATACCTTCAGCATGACTTCACTAGCCCATGGTAATAAAGCAGTTGTAAGATTGAATGCCATTAAATGTTACAAATATTAACAAAGCCTGATTACAGCCCTATAAAGCAATCTATTAGCTTGCATCTGTGTGCCCAACATGAAAAACTTGGAAGACAGTTTCCAATTGGCAGTGTAGTTGTCTGCCATGGCAACATGTGCGCTGTCCCCTGCCTGTCAAACATTAAACAGGACATGGAGAGACAATGGGGGGGGGGGGGATTTATACACAGTGGGGAACTTTCTTGCAGACAGAGGGATACTATGTATCTATGCTCTATACACAATAATAATACATACACAATCACACTTATCAAATTAATTTCATTATTACAAAATTATCATAACACAATTATTTTATATTGTATACAGTCAATGAGCATGGCTTGACCACTAGATATATACTATAAATGCCTAACTAAAGTTCATAACTTGATTTGAAGCAACAGAAAAATAAATATTCAAATTAAATGTATCTGCTATCATAAACAATTTTTAAATGTATTTTTTTGTCTTATTCTCAGTATGTATGCGCAGTCAGCAAATTTGTAGACAGTACAAATGATAGAAGCTGATTTATAGCACCCTTTTATCATCACTAAATGCCTGAATAAATGCATTCTAAGTATGTTTTTAATGTATATTTTTTCATTTTTACTTTTTGCTTAGTTCCGCTTTAAAGAAAAGATTTAGAACAGTTTAGAACAATGTAAATGAGCAGACAACAGATTTGTATTATTGTAGTAGTTAAAATGCAGAGCCAAGAATTAAAATAAAAGTATAACCTAAAGTGAACTCATGCACAGCGGGGAGAGGACATCATTCTCTGTAATGTTTTACATTATTTATGCACAGAGTCACTAAAGGTGAAATTCGCACAAACACAGACTTTACTGTGCCCCGAACAAATGGACCAGCAAAAAAGGGAAATCATTTTTCCTAATAAGCTTATAGGTAGAGATCCCTGAGGCTCAGCCAGTTAAGGGCAGCCAGGCAAACAATGCTATTTACTGGAACAGAAAATTAACTGAAATCAAACAAAGCACTGCATGAAATAATTGAGTACCTGTTAAATCTGCGACTAACAATGCAAAATGGATTTCATGTATTGGACAACATATCCACGGTGTAAAACAGAATGTCTAGCTGATGACTTTGGAAGTCTAACAATTACAGCTGTAGAAGACTAATTGTGCCTAATGCTATGAAAATGAGCCATAAATGGGAGACCACTGAGTCAAAATATGAAATATGCACTTCCGGACCTTTACAGACCTAGCACAGTCTGAACTCTTTAGATATCTTTAAGTCAAACACTACGTCATGTCTACAATACATGTAGGTGGCAGACCCCTGACATTTACCCCTGTTTTAATCCAAATACAAAAATTACCCTTACTCAGTGAGGATGATCTCCCTACTATACAATCTCACTACTAAACACGCACCCCACCACCTGCCTTATGTCTCTTAATGGGAACAGCAGAATGGAATCAAACCTGGGCCACCAAAAAATCATGCTCTAGAAATGCAGCAGCGGTGGAGGTCAACCATAAAGCATTGTTCAGATGGTACATAGTCCCCAGTAGACTAGCACATGCCTCCCCCGATTCTTCTGCCCACTATTTTCATGGTTGCTTAGAACATAGAATCTTTTTTTAACACTCAATGGTCATGCCCAGTTGCCCAATGATTTTAGAAGCAAGTACACCTCCTTCTCTGTGCTAAATTTCATCCAACCCCAGTCTTGAATCCACCTGAAGACCTATTGAATCAGAAACCAGAGGGTCTTTCTAAATCCCAGTTTTTTCTTATAACTCACATTCTAACTGCTGCCAAGCAAGTCCTAGCCAAAACCTGGCAATCACCAAGTATCGTGAAAAAGAGAGTGCACTGGACCTTGATAAACAAAAAATTAACGGCCTGCCTGCAGAATACCATGGCCAGGTTTGGAAGAGTTTGGGCCTTTGTTTCACAATGTTAAACCTGAACAACTTTAATTGAAGACTGCTAGATTGGTGATGCACGATCTGAGCTACAATATCATCGAACACCCGCATGTCCCCCCCCCCCCCTCTCCCGCCCGGACTATCTCTCCCAGTGGCAGCTGGTGCTCAAACTTTTTGGGGAGACACAAACTAACTGAAAATTTCTGAAAAATACTGAAACAAAAACATCAATTGCAGCCACTGTGCCATCATTTGCAGCCACTGTGCCATCAAATGCAGCAAGTGAGCCCATCATATGCAGCCACTCTGCCCATCATATGCAGCCACTCTGCCCATCATATGCAGCCACTCTACCCATCATATGCAGCCTCTGTGCCTAGCTAATCCCGCCAACTCTGCCCATCATATGCAGCAACTGTGCCCATCATATGCAGCCAACTCTGCCCATCATATGCTGCCACTGTACCCATCATATGCAGCCAACTCTGCCCATCATATGCAGCCAACTGTGCCCATAATATGCAGCAAATTGTGCCCATAATATACAGCCAACTTTGCCCATCATATGCAGCCTCTGTGCCCATCATATGCAGCCTCTGTGCCAATCAAATGCAGCCAACTGTGCCCCATAAATTGCAGCCTCTTTGCCCATTACATGCAGCCACTGTACCCCCCACCGGCCCGCTGTCTGCTCCACACTTACCTCATTGTGGTGGCGGGTGAGACGGCGAGCTGTTGGACGGGTAGCGCGGCGATGGCTCCTGTGTCCACTGTGCGCATCTTCTTCCTGTTCTGCTGGGTGACCAGTGGGATTGCCTCTGCCTTCCACAAATCAGGTGACCAGTATTGCATCTACGCCTCCTGATTAGCGCAATGGTTTGCATTCGCAGTTCACATTTTTTGAAGCCTATTAGTGCCTATGGCTCTAATCAGGTGCTTCAAAAACACCCCCGGCTGCTGTAATTCAGGCGCTCGGCGTCCATGAATAGATTCATGCAATGCATGAATCTATCCATACTACACAGAGGGGGTGGCTGGAGAGAGGGGGCAGTGCCTGTGCACCCTTAATGGACGCACCGCCACTACTCTCTCCACTTCTCCCTCATTCCACGATCCTTGTCATGTAATGGATTGCTTCTCCCTTCTTCCTCTTCTTTTCATATTCTACTTTATTTTTGGGTTATTCCTTTATTTTTCTCTCCTTCTTATGGTGATACAACTTTCTACGTAAGTTGAAAGTGCACAATATTTTATGCTGCCATCCTGTATAGTTGGTTTTATGTAACTACTCCTGATGACCTAAGTCCTACTTTTACTGTTTGAGTACCCTGTGGTTTGTTCTTAAGTTTACTTTGTATGTAAGTTGGAACAGGTAAAACATTTTAAGTGTAACTCCAGACAAAAAAAATAGCACCCCTGCAGCATTTATTTTGCTGTCTGTACCCCTGTTCAGAATATTTCACCTCATGTTCTGTCCATGTGACAATTGTATTTAAAATTGTTGGGAGTGTTGTGGAAACAAGGATTGGTGATAAAGGTTCAGTGGAGACACCTTTTTCCCATGATAACACTTATAGGAGTGAATTTCCCTTCCTTTGGGGTAGATTTTGTCTCACTTCCTGTTTGGGTCCCTCCGTTTGTAAGTAGGAGTCGTTTTTAAGTTGGATGTATGTAACTTGGGGACTGCTTCTATATTGTATATGCACTGTTACACCTAATACTTCTGATACAGCAATGACACATCCCTGTATCCCTGTTGATGCTATGTTGTATACCACAACCTATAAAAAATATTGAAGAAGCAATATACTGATTTTAGGTCACCTACTCTATGCACATGTCTCTCTTGCAATAAAAAGCCTGCTTGCCCCTGAAGTTGTTTTAGGGATAAAGTTCCACTTAAGACTTCTTTCACACTGGGGTGTTTTTCAGTAGTTTTAGTGCTAAAAATAGCGCCTGTAAAGCAGGGGATGCGCTCCCAGCACATAAAAACTGCCTGCCAAGCGTCGCATATGTGCGGCGTGTGGGCGTTAAAGCCCAAATTTTTGTCGCTGCACAAATGGATTACTGGGGTGTAAAGGGGTTAAAGGGAAGTGGTTGGGGTAGTAAAAAAGCAGCTCAGTTGCGTGTTTTCACTCCCTCCAATGTAAGTGTAAAGTACTCTCACTATGCTTGTGATCAACATTCTGGTAATCACACAACACAACAGGTGCTGTATGGCTCTGTCACAGAATCCATGGCTGTTGGAGGCTGACTTTGTTATGGCTGTAGTGTTTTACAGTTTGTAACACACAGTAAAGCCATAAGCTATTAAAGCCAGCAGAGCCATATTACACCTTTGTGCAGTGTAATTTTCATAATGCTGATGATCATAAAATAAGCACAGTGAAAATTCTGGGGACTCTATGGGGATATTAGTGTAACTCACAGTGCAGCCACACCACCCACTGCCACTGTTAACATTAGACTTGCTGCCCCCTGCTGTTAGCCACTTCACCTAAGAGAGTGGAGTGGAGCATATACATAAGATCACATTGCCAGGGAAGGCAGTGGGTAGCTGGCTGGAACTACAACACGCGGCACAGAATTTTGTACCTGCGCCCCAATTTTTTTTTTTAAGTCCCTCCTCTGCTCTTGCTGTAATTATACACTCCCCTAAGCAAGTGGTAAGAGGGGTGTAGCTTTTAGGGAGAAATTAACTATAAAGCTGTCCAGGTCCGCCTGTTGAGCTTATGGGGCCCGGGCATGGTACAACAGGACCTGCCTTATCAGTGGCCCTTACACCTCCCCCTAAGAAACACCTTAAAGGTAAGAATTTTTTTTTCATATAAGAAACATATAGTGGGGTTTTATAAAATGTAACTGAAAAAGTAGAAAGCATACTTTGTTGAGAAAAAAACAATCCCCTCAGGGTGATCTATGTATGTGCAAGGATTTTAACAAACGTTGTAGTCCTACCTGTTCCTTTTTTTAAAAAAAAGGTGTATTTTCTAATAGGTCCTTGGAAGACTGTGGGAGTGTCTTTGTTCAATCTAATTAGCTGATGCACTTGCATTGTCCTAATAAGGAAAGTCACACACAGAGTCTGCAGCCTTTTAGAAGTCATTAAGCCTTAGGCCTCGTACACACGATAGGTTAACCAGAGGACATTGGTCTGAAGGACCGTTTTCATCGGTCAAAACCGATCGTGTGTGGGCCCCATAGGTTATTTAACCATAGGTTAAAAAAAAGACAACTTGCTTTAAAATTAACCTATGGATTGGTAACCGATAGGTCAAAACTGATCGTTAGGAGGCACAACCATCGGTTAAAAATCCACGCATGCTCAGAATCAAGTCGACGCATGCTTGGAAGCATTGAACTTCGTTTTTTTCAGCACGTCGTTGTGTTTTACGTCACCGCGTTCTGACACGATTGGTTATTTAACCAATGGTGTGTAGGCGTGACAGACCATCAGTCAGCTTCATTGGTTAACCTAGGACAACGGTCCTTCAGACCGTTGTCCTCTGATTAACCTATCGTGTGTACGAGGCTTTAGGGAGTATCTCACCAAAACTGCAGGAGATGCCTATAATTTTATTTGCAATTTAGTGCAGACTTCTTGGAAAATCTGAAAGAAAATGGCACTTCTGTACAGCAACTGTGTACAGAAGGCCTTCAGGTTGTCATATGTCAGTAAATTTTACAGGAAAAATTACAATGCTGCAGATTGAAAAGGAAAGGTAATTCTTAATAACATTAAATTACAATTTGGCTCATGTAGCAATTGTATTTGCTATATTATTTTTTTATTGGCTGTATTTTTTCATGGAAGTGTAGTTACCCTTCAAAGCAAACCTGTCAGTAATTTTAAATATACATCTTTAATTCCTATATCAGTGAAGGTAAGAAAAGACTGCAGTTACCTTTATAAGCAAGAAAAGCTTGCTCTGTGTTTCTTTTTGATGCTGACTTTTTATACTAAGGTGTCAGTGTTACCAATTTAAGGTTCATGCCTTTGAAACCCCTAAGCCCCATCTAGTTAATAAAAGTGTCTCAATGGCTAAAGAGGGTTCCTCAAAAAGTTGGTGCGTGAACCTAGCCTCAATAATGGGATAATCAAGGCCATGTTAACAAACTTAGATGAGATACAGAGGCCCACCCACCTGGTGTCTGCTTCCATACAGGGCTTGTAGTTTTAATTTATTAAAATAGCTGACAACTTCACAGCAAGAAAATCAAGATTCACCCTAGAGTTCAGAGACTTTTGTAAATAGTCTCAACTTTTTGCCTTGAACAGTTTTATATGTTCACTGATACCATTCACATATTACATAGGCAACTTAAATTAGCTGATTTAAACAATTAAATGTTAAATAGCACTAATTTAAATTAATATTCAGTACCTTGAATGCCAATTGACTGTTAAGTTGATAACCTAACAGAAAGTCAGATGTACAGTGAACATGTCCCCGTCAGTGCATGGAAAACTGTATGTAGTTATTTCTAACTTCTTTAAAATCACAGTGCATTTATTAACCGTTTAACGACCGCCGCATGTATATGTACATCCACAGAATGGCACGTACAGGCATATGGGCGTACATGTACGTCCCCGCCTTTCCGCGGGTCGGGAGTCCGATCGGGACCCCCCCCCCCCCTGCTACATGCGGCGGTCGGAAACCCGTGAGGAGCGATCCGGGACGAGGGCGCGGCTATTCGTTTCTAGCCGCCCCCTCGCGGTCGCTCCCCAGAGCTGAAGAACGGGGAGAGCCGTATGTAAACACGGCTTCCCCGTGCTTCACTGTGGCGGCTGCATCGATCGAGTGATCCCTTTTATAGGGAGACTCGATCGATGACATCAGACCTAAAGTCACACCCCCCTACAGTTGT
Source organism: Rana temporaria (assembly GCF_905171775.1). Lineage (NCBI taxonomy): Eukaryota > Metazoa > Chordata > Amphibia > Anura > Ranidae > Rana > Rana temporaria. The sequence continues at coordinate 322,251,262 of NC_053493.1, forward strand.
AAACACACACTAGGTGAACCCTAACTCCTACAGCGCCAACTCCCTAACTGCAACTGTCATTTTCACAATAAACAATGCAATTTAAATGCATTTTTTGCTGTGAAAATGACAATGGTCCCAAAAATGTGTCAAAATTGTCCGAAGTGTCCGCCATAATGTCACAGTCACGAAAAAAAACGCTGATCGCCGCCAATAGTAGTGAAAAAAATAAAAATAATAAAACTATCCCCTATTTTGTTAACGCTATAAATTTTGCGCAAACCAATCGATAAACGCTTATTGCGATTTTTTTTACCAAAAATAGGTAGAAGAATACGTATCGGCCTAAACTGAGAAAAAATCTGTTTATATATGTTTTTGGGGGATATTTATTATAGCAAAAAGTAAAAAATATTGCATTTTTTTCAAAATTGTCGCTCTATTTTTGTTTATAGCGCAAAAAATAAAAACCGCACAGGTGATCAAATACCACCAAAAGAAAGCTCTATTTGTGGGGAAAAAAGGACGCCAATTTTGTTTGGGAGCCACGTCGCACGACCGCGCAATTGTCTGTTAAAGCGACGCAGTGCCGAATTGTAAAAACGCCTTTGGGCATTTAGCAGCATATTGGTCCGGGGCTTAAGTGGTTAAATGTAGTAATCACTATCTATGTTATTCTGGTCATCAGGCAATGGCTGGTTCCTGGACAAGATTGAGATCTTCACATTATCTACAAATGAAACAAGATTGTTCACCTGCAACAGGTAAGCTGATTTAGAAAGTATATTAAAGTACAGTATGTATGAGAGGGTCTTGACTTATTTAATTTGTATTTCCACCAGCACTGCTTCCCATTGCAATACATTTTCATTGAATTTTAAATATGATACAAGTGATAACATGTTTGGTTTTATGTCACAAAGAAGAATAGCAGTCTACTTTTCATTTGCTCTAAATATATAATTCTGCTGGTGCCTCTGAAAGGCTAGAATGTGGGGCTGTTTAAATTGCAATCCCTTCTTACGTACTTTGAAAAAAAATTCTTAAAGCAATTTACTAAGAGGCAAAATGTAAGTATTAAAAACACAAGTTCTTGGTCTTTACCTCAAAAGAGTTATCATTTATAAGAAGAAAGCTTCCACAGCTCTATAATTTGAGGATCCTTTGAATCTGTGACTGTGAATATTTCCCAGAGCTTAGTTAATGTGGTGAAGTTTTACTTTGCAAAGAATACCCATCACAGCTTCTGCATATTATAGGAATTTGGAAGTAGAGAAGCATATGCCCATTTTAAGTTGACGGAAGTATCTAAAGGTTTGAACCTGCAACATTTAGGCTTAAAAAACACATATTATTCTATTTACAGTTAAAATGTGTTATGGATCTTTGCTTGCCTCTAATTTATCAAATCTCTTCTTAAGGTGGCTGGCAGAAGATGAAGATGATGGGCAAACAGTTATTCAGCTGAAATCGAATTAACATCACCTATCATAGTCAGCCTACAATCAAAGGCCCAAATGACTACTTCCAGAAGTCTTGTTTACTACTCCATTCCTGGGATACATTTAGTCATATATCTTCCATCATTGACTCATGCTTAGACATTTTGTACATGCTACAGGTCCAGAGTTTTCGGTATATTTTTTTATATGACTAAGTCCTTTTTTTTTTTTATTATTATTTTGCTGATTGACAAAGCAGGTTTTTGTTTTGTTCTTGTTGAACATTATAAACATTGGTTCTTTCCTCAGTAAAGTAAGTTTCAATATCTTTTTAGGTATGCAATGCCATTTTGCTTAAGTGCCAACAAAATAAATATTAATCAATTAAATTAAACAATTTTTACTCATTAAGGGACTTTTATTATCTGAAAGATTCCAACTGTACATATGTGGATTACTGTATGACTATTTCAGTTTGGCCAAAAATGCTAATCAAATGCTACAAATCAAATACATGGATGGATGCATTTTATTTCAATTGGTGAGAGGTTTCACATTTTCCTGGACTGGTTGGCAGTCAATGAGAGATTAAATGATTTATTGAGTGAAAATCATTAAGAAATTGAATGAGCTATTTCAGGTTTAATGAGAAATCACATGGTCTATTGCATGGCAGTGAATGAGAGATTACACTAGCTACTACAAATATGACAACAAAACCCCATGATTCATTCATCGACAGTTGATGAAATGTCACATGGACCATTACACATTTTATAAAGTTACATAAAGTTTAAGTTTACCTTCAGCAAAATTTTCCCAAATGCCCCCTATGCAATTCCAAATCCTGTGATCAGTACATACCAGCACTCTTCCTGTTTTAAACAGTGCACGTCCTCCTTTTGCATACATAGTTTTTAGAGGCCTCTCCACAAAAAACTATGGCCCCCTCAATCCCCCTCTGTCTTGCCGGGCTTCGTTCCCTGCGATCGTCGCAACGCACGGGGACAGAGCCCAACACCAAATTCAAAAAGTGCAAAAAAACAAAACACATACAGTACACTGTAATCTTACAGATTACATTACTGTATCAAATCATTTCACATCCCTTTTGTCCCTAGAGGTTTGTCCAGTGCCCTGCATGCAATTTTATATTATATATACTGTTCTTTCTGCCTGAAAACTTGAGATTGTCCATGAAAACCAAAAAGCATCCCTTTACGTCAAAAGCAGTTGTAGACCAGCTAGAAAACAGCGATAGTAAATTAGAATCACTAGAATTAGGGTCCCTCTGCCTCAAAGCACCCCTCCCCCATGTTGAGGTCATGTGGCCTGGTATAGTCCTGCCGGGCTGCGTGCTCAGATAAGGGTTTGGTATGGATTTTGGGGGGACGACAATTTTCTTTTTAATTTTTGTGGGGGTTCCCCTTCATCCTCAGAACACATGTCGCACTGCAAGTCAGATCATCATGATCCAACTTCTGGTGCAACTTCTATTCAAATCAATTGGAACCATTGATTTTGAATAGAGTTAGAGAGACTTGGCTAAAAGCGAACGTGGCTAAACGCGCATTGACGCCAATACAAAACGCTGATAAAATCGCGTTTTTAAAGCAGCGTTTTCCTGCCAGCAAGCCGGCGTCCAGAACGACTTTTTTAAGTGTCCTGTGTGCATGGAGCCTAGTGCCCCATACACACAATCGGAATTTCCAATGGAAAAGGTCCGATGGGCTGTTTAACCTCTCCTGAATGATTTAACTTGACAGCTAGAATCCAACGTTTAAAAATGTCAGTTCAGCTGCGTTTACATGCCGCGTTTTACCATGTTTGCGTTTATGGGGCGTTTAAAAAAAAAAACATTTTGTTAAAATAAAAAAAAGTAATAAGTTACCAGCGTTTACAAGCTGTTATAGGCATTTGGCATTTTAAATGCCTCTGAACATCGGTCCTTGACATGGAATTTTATAGATAGCCAACTCCTATCCTCATATTGATTAGTGGTTCCTTATTCATAATAACTACTGCAGTAGGGAACAGACACAAAAGATGAACTCTGCATCTTTCCAAATAACTGTTCTGCTATATCATGACGCAATTGAAGGTTTTATACACATGATTACGTAGGTATCACATTAATATTACAATTCTACGCTTATGGTAACAAGGAGCGTAACAAAGGCAGACTAATTTTAATCAGGACTCGAAAGAATGGAAACATGTACTGAAAACATTATTAGTGCTGTGTGCAATACATACAAATTAGAATACAATTATATAGAGAACTTACACATTTCCTTTACAGTTCTGAATGCATTTTTTTGCGTTCCAAAATTTTTTCTAAACTCAACTGCCTAGAAACGACTATAAACCACCCTGTGTACATGTACTGATAAGATAACATAGAGGAGAGTTCAGGGGTAGCTGAAAAAAATGCCCAACTGCTCCTAAACGTCCATTTTCCAGCAGCAGTGTACATGAGGCCTAAGAATTACAGGTCTACAATACAAAACGCCAAGTTTCCATGAGAAACAATGCACCGCTTTAAGACGCAGAAATCTGACAATTAACCACCAGGGAGGTTAACCTCAAACCTGCTCTCTAAAAGTAACATTTAACCAACAGTTTCAATTAGGGGTGCAACGGATTAAAAACGTAAGGTTCGGATCGTTTCTCGGATCAGAGTCACGGATCGGATCATTTTTCGGATCAGCAAAAAATAAAATGTTGCAACGTGGCTCAAGCACTTTCAGCATGTGTTTAAAGCCCTCGTTTTGCACAATCGAATATGGCCTCATGTCTGCACCTATAAACGCACCGATGGCGTTTGTGATGGCTTTAGCCCGGTCTGATTGTGCAACAAGGGGCTGCTTAAATGCTGCGCTGATGAGCGGTTGTTGAGCAGCTTTCGTTTTCATTGTCACTCCTGTCAGTGAAACACCAGGGTGATGTCACTTCATGCATGGCCATGCTTGATGTGTTTCCACTGTCATATGGCTTTTTTGTGCCACAGTGCCTACACACCATCAGGGTTTTATCTACTAACCTCTTTCCTTCATAATTATATTTGACAGGGAAGCCGAAATGCTCTCATACAGGGGATTTAAATGACGCGGGGCGTTCAAGCTCCTCCATTCCTCCACTCGCCATGACCACGCTGTGTGTGGACTGAACATGCACACAACTTTTTTTTCCAGAAATCAATCTGCGGATCACACGTGTGCGGTTCGGATCAATATCTTCGGTTCGGATCGCGGATCGATGACAATCCGTTGCACCACTAGTTTCAAAACTAGGTGGTATTTTTATATGAATTTAATTAAGCTAAAAAAAATTGCTTTTGGTTTCAGGGAGAGTGGTTGGTTACTTGGTTGAGCAAAGAGAGGAGGGATCCTGCAACCGACACAGTTTTAACTGTTATACTGAGGTGCCTTGTGATAGCACAGTCTAGATTTGGGCTTAGTGCAAATGTGGGCAAACTTACTCTTTATTTAGGAGGGAAATCTTAAGTAAACATGTACAATAATAATAGTGAATCGTCCTGATTAATCCCACACAGCAAGTTTTCTTTAAACTTAATTCTTTCAACATTGATACTAGTCTTAAGTGCAACTTAACCATTTAAGCGTATGTAAAGCCAAAATGTGTTTTCATTTCAGATAAGGTAGTAAAGCATTAAACCCCATTTAGGTTTATTTTTGTTGCTTGAGTAACACTGGGAAGATTAAGCCTCACATGCTGTCCTGAAGATGCAACAGGAAGTCAAAGGAAATCTCTCCAAACTAAACAGAATTCCCATCTTAGAGAGTTGTTGCAGGAACAGGTATCCTCTTTTCGGTCATGGTGGTCACCAGGACATATAGAGGTGCGGATCTTTCACGGATAGCATTTAAAACTTGAAAAATAATTTATTTTACATACATTCCTTACATACAACTATTGACACTCAGCTCCATGCCAGAATCAAAATTGTGGTGCTGAAAGTCTTACTCTGCTTTTATTTATTACCTTTATTATCTCTATATTATATGTATGTAATTTTTATACCATAAGTCAAGAACTCATACATAAGGAAAACAGAAAGGTCCTATTTGAACAAGTTGCCTTGCAATTTCTCTTCAGTCCCTTTCATCAAATTCAATTACTCCTGATTTCTACACATTATGTAAGATCTTGGAATAAGGATTATGTAACCCAGAGCCTGCATGTCTCCAATGCGTGTCTGCTTAAAATCCTGCCTCATTCTGTTTAGAGCACTTCATTAGTACTGAGCATTTACAATTAAGGTAATTGGCATCTTTTATTTTATTCTATTGTAGATAATTAATCAGTTTCCATTGACTACCCAATGCTACAATATTGCTAGACTACAACATAATAAACGTGTTAATATGAAAACTAATTTTTGTCCATGTAGGATGGCTATTCAGGTTTTCCAAGAAAAAATATACTTTTCAAGTCTTTTAACAAAATGCAATTATGTTCAATTATAAATATTTAAATCCCTTTTAGATTGTAAACTCTAACAAGCCGATCCCTCTGGTATTGAATTGTATTGTACCTGTAATGCCCTGTACACACGATCGGTCAATCTGATGAAAACGGTCTGATGGATTTTTCCATCAGGTAACCGATGAAGCTGACTGATGGTCAGTCGTGCCTACACACCATCAGTTAAAAAACCGATCGTGTCAGAACGCGGTGACGTAAAACACAACGACGTGCTGAAAAAAAACGAAGTTCAATGCTTCCAAGCATGCGTCGACTTGATTCTGAGCATGTGTGGATTTTTAACCGATGGACGTGCCTACAAATGATAGTTTTTTTTCTATCGGTTAGGTATCCATCGGTTAATTTTAAAACAAGTTTCACATTTTTTGACCGATGGATAAATAACCGATGGGGCCCACACACGATCGGTTTGGTCTGATGAAAACGGTCCATCAGACCGTTCTCATCGGATTGACCGATCGTGTGTACGCGCCATAATTCTTTTGTATTGTAAAGCCCTGTGCAAACTGTTGGCACCATATAAATCCTGTATAATTGTAATAATAAGTGTCAGTGCCCAGTCCAGTCTAAGTGCAAAAGGTGCCTGCAATTACATTTGTTAGCCAGCAGAGATTCTTCTGTTTGCCCTTCTAATTCTGATTTCACTTTTTCACTAAAGTTTGACCATCTCGATTTGTTGTAAACTAAGCCTAATCTCCCAAGCTACAGTTCACCTATTGTGCCCTCATGTGTAAAGCAACCAATATATTTTAATGACAATGAGTGTGGATTTGTTTGAGGGTGTCCCGTAGTACCAAACTTGGAAAAGTAAAAAATGTGAGGGTTTGATAGAGTCATAATTAAGGTAATAGCAGGTACTTTGTGGTTCCCAATTATAATAGTCAGATTGGTAGGTGGGTCTCCTTGAAATTGGGCTTATAATAGGTGAAGGGTACTTGGGTGGGCTTAAAGCACTGTTAGAATATAGAGTGATCAATAATAGGTAGTCCAAAAAGAAGGTAATGGCATTAAAAGGGCAAAGGGTATAGCAACCCCCTTTGTTCTATGTAGCTATTCAGCACAGTAAAGGAGCGAGAATCACAAGATTATGGGTATTTACTTGTAAAGTAGCATCTGTATATATTTAAACTGTGAATTCAATTATTTTGCTGGAAATACCCTTAACATTTTCTATTTTACAAAATCTGACAAGAAGTTTCTCAGCCCACAAATATGATAGCAAACATTTTGGGTATAAATTTGCTTAACGTGACCTCACTGATTTTAAATGATTCTATATTTGTTTTCTGAAATTCATGTAATTCCCTTACAATGAACTGCTCCTACTTGCTCCCTTCTAATCTGTTAAATTTACCACTGAAAGCATTTCATATCATTAATATAAGTGCAAAAAAAACTGTTGATCATGTCCGAAATTCAGAGCTGTTCTGTGTTTTCTGCATACTTCCTGCATTATCTTGAAGAAACAAATTAGTCTTTCTAGTTCTTATCTTGGATTACAGTCTGATTATGGTCTATTTTGTGGCGATAGCATAGGGGTGAGTTTGAGTAGTTTAGCAAAAGAAAACTGTGCAGTGTTGGCCAAAGCATCCCCAAAGAGCTGTATATTGTCAGCCCACATCAGGGCTTAATAGCTTACTGCATTTCTGGTAGATCATCAGTTATATTTCTGTACTTCCAGAGTCATTAAAGGGATACAAAAATGGTAATTGTGCATTTATTGCAGTGATGCACTGAGTAAAATTGTTGTGCCTTGGCATACACTTTAAAAAAGGTCAGTAACTGTTCTTGGTCAGTTAGCAGTTTGAATTCCAATAAATATGATATGAAATGTGAGATATGATCTGACATATCAGCATCCTTAGGTATGCAATGGTTCTCTGACTTATTGGTACTGGCAGACAGCATCAGACTTGATCCATTTGGTTTTTGAGTGGAATACTGGGTTTTCCACCTGATAGCTATTTATTTCCCTGGGGCTTTTTTTCTGTTATTAAGGTTGTCTGCATTTGCCACCTGATAGTTAGTTAAACCCCACCTGATATTTATCTTTGGTCAGAACTTGATGTTTGAGTGTCCATTCATTGTCGGAGATAAAGGATTGACCGAGTGTATCTGCCACCTGATGTAGACCATTGCGAGTCAGTTGTGAATAATGCTCTGGATAACTGGATTAGTGGGGCACAGACTAGAAGTGTTTTGCACCAGGATCTTCACTTCAAAGACCCAGCAACTTGTGCTGCATAGTCTTGAAAATGAGCTCCCCAACCTTCTTGAATGGCGTTGGACGTAAGTGTGTTCCAGGCGGACATTGTAATAGTCAGGTAGTTTGACAAATGATGGGTCCACTACTAAAGAGAGTCCTTCATATGTTCTGAAATATGATTCTGCTGTGAAAGAGTCTCCCCATCCTACAGGCTTAAGAAATTAGTTCTGAATAGGACACTTATGCCAATGGGCCCATATAACCATTGGAATAGCCGCTGACATTGTTCCTAGTATGTTCAAATACTGGATTGTTGGAAGGTGATCTACTGCTAAAAAGTAGCTTCACTTCAGAACATCATGGAATGTAACTGTGTCCTCCATTGAAAGTATGACATGTCTTCCATGCCTCATAAGAGAGGCATCAACTAGATGGGCTAAAATAATATAAACAAGAAAATGGGTTTTAGACTTTTTTAAGAGGAGGGCTTGTTTAGTTTATTATTACTGTCCGACTTCTTTTCAGACTTATTATGAGTTATTTTAGACACTGAATTATTATTCAGCTCCTCCTTCTGTTTAAAGAGCATGTGTCAAGGTCCTGCCATATTTAGACCTGACACAGAGGGGTTTTCTGTAGATATTTCCTGAATGAATTGCCTCATGAATTGCTTTACTGGCATTGCAGCCTCTCTATAGACCCAGCATTAATCCTTAAGCAGTTGTCTACAGTGCCTTGATGAGGAGGAACAATGACGCTATGAAATTACCTTGAACATCTTTTGTGGGAGTGATAAAGGCAAGTGAGAACCATTGAGATCTGGGGAGTGTTCTACCCCCCTGGTTTCTAGAATGTTTGGTGAGATGAAGGAAGCTGGTCATCACACTTCATCTCTTGCAGGGCTGTGGACATACAGAGATGCAACATTAATATTCTCCTTCTTTCTACACTTCTTACCTAACCCTTACCTAATAGCAACTTGAAGGTCTGTGTTGACAGCTTCAATCATGGGCAGTAATATAGAACAGAAGACGCAGGACTTAAAATGATAAATGCCCCAATAAATGTATGCACAAATAAAGAAAACCTATTGTGATAGGACTAAATAATGATGTAACTAGCCCCTAAATGAACAAATATAGAGACTACAGCAGAGCAGAAGGTAGGCTGGAAAGCAAGGTGGAGGAGAGAAGAAGAGACTGGTCAACAGAAATGCCAAACATTCCTGCCATAGCTGTGGTGCTTCCTGTCACAAATCCTATTTCTCAAAAGCGCACTTGATATTTCTGGCACTTCTGATAACATTATCCAGACTTCCATCACTCCATAATGTTCAGAATCAACCCAGAAGAGCACCTACCATCTTGAATGAGAGAAAAAAATCAAGAGATAGGAGATGAAGGTGCTTACATAGAGAGGAACCAGCAGAGAGAAGGAGAAAATAGAAGCAAAAAGTAGCAGAAAGCCCATGGTATGCATGGCGTGATTTCCAGCAGCCAGAGATGGCCATAGAATACTGCTGCTATTAGGAAGGTTAGTTTAAAGCCTATGACAATTCATGTCCCACAGACCAACAGAATGGTGCTCTTCCCATATAGCTTGTTTAGAGGCTTTACACTAGAGAAATCCATCCAGAAGAAGCTGAACCTGGCTGGGACAAGTGATAGCAAATGTTTTGAATGCCAATCCAATTGTGAGGACAGAAAGCAGAATTGTGTCTGCTGTTGGCCATCTCAGATTTATAGCTAGCTAGTGGTATGGGGTTGAGGGGGCAGAGCCACAACCATTAGTATACTGCCATGATGCACCAGGAATTATTATTGCGTAGCAGTAATTCCACTTAAATTAATTGTTCTAGAAATGTGCATGCTTAGATCACTCAAGTATGCATGTCTATGTGTATGGAAGTGGTAGGGGAGAGACCAAAAATGGTTATGGACAATTTAATAGGAATAGTTATAAAGTAACTTAGTCAAGACAGACCATAGCTCCTGTATATGTGTAGACTAGGTAGTTCCTACAAATAATACTTGTAGGTATTTATAAATTCTCAAAAGTATCACAGTACTCTTTCCTGATGATTCCTTTATTGTCCGATGCCCCCAGAACTCCGTCACCATCTGTTCTCTGGCATATTCCTTGGTCTGCATCTACTTTATTGACTAAAATCCTTAAGCCATGATAAAATCATGTATATCCTGGTTCCTGTACTAAGTTCTGGACTACGATGTCTCACAAAGATCACCTCCCTGATTCTACTTCTCACCTTGTGGGGTACCAAAAAGCTGCAATGTACAGTCTGAGTGATTGTTGGGGGAGGAAAGTGCTTTCTACAGCAGTCTGTTTACATCATTCTTCCAGACTGCATCCCTCAATTGAGGCGCAGTCACTTGCCTGGAATTCAAGGACTGCTTGAATGTGTAGTTGCTGTAAATTATGACAGATCAAATTGTATTACTGCAGACTTGTAAAGTTACAACCCCTGGTAAAACAATATACACAATGTTGCTGATTATCTAGGAATATGTTATGACCAAGTTAATTTGACCAGGCCATGGGGCCCTAGATCACTTTGCTATGGGTTTCAGTAGCCATTTTGAAATATTATAGCAGCCATTTTGTAGTATCATTGATTAACATTCTGTGTTGCTTTTCTGCATTGTTTTATTGCACAGCAGTACCTAGCTCCCTAGCTATGCTAATAACAAAAACGCTTATTATCTCCATTTCATTCATGTGGTGCCTGCTGTTTAATGCATTTCAAAAATAGTAACCCTACTCATTGAAATATTTGTATATATCAATAATACCATATAATTATTAACATGAAGTAACAGCTTCAATGTGCTAAAATATCAGTCAATACATTACACAAAAGTAAATGGTTTCAACAGAGTATAATGCAATTGGATTTCTGTTATATTCTTGTTAATACAGTATAGTATATATTAGTTATCAAGAATAATAATAATAATGGTTGTAGGACTAGGAGTTAGAGCTTACAAAAACATGTTAATTGCAGCTTTCATAAAGCTACAGGTGCTGAGATAAAGTTATTTATAAAATTATAATACCTGCAATGGTTTTGATTACACATGTAACATTGTTAACAGAAAACTACAGTTTTGTATTGTTTTTTTTTTCCATATATAAATATGTAAAGGGAACAGCATTAAGTAAATAACCTTATCAGCATGTGGTCTTAAATACTTGGGTTTTCATTATAACTTGTAATTGTATATGTACATGGCTCAGCCTTTTTTGCTCCCTAAAATGCAGGCCCTGATTTCTGGTTTACAATGGTTGCGCTTCAATGCAAGTCTACCAGACAGGTCTGTCTTATTTAAAATAATGCACTGTCAGCCTGGATGTTATTACAGAAGTTGCCAAATCATTGCAGTGAAAAGCACTCCTTACTCCTCTCCACTGCTCTTATCACCCAATACATACCAACTATCACATATTAGACCTTCCTGCAAGACTCTGCAATCATAATCTTTCTCCTCTACCAGTCTAACCTGGGTAGGATCTTGCACTGGCAGTCTGTGATTTCTCTCCAGCCTGACTTGCATACACACTTCATCCAAAAAAACATCCGACCAAAGTGCGGTGACGTACAACAAGTTCAACGAGACTATAAAGGGGAAGTTCCTTTCAAATTTGCGCCACCCTTTGGGCTGCTTTTGGGCTGCATACTTGATTCTGAGCAAGCACGTTTTTTTTCCCCTCGGAAAAGCATACACACAACCGTTTTTTGCGACGAGAAAAAGACTGACGGGAAACACAACGAGAAAAAAGAGAGCTGGTGTAAAAAAAATCGAGAAAACTGCTAGGGAGCATACACACAACGGTTTTCACGACCAATATAAAAAATGGCAGTTTTCTCGTCGTGAAAACCGGTCGTGTGTACAAGGCATTAGCCATAAGCAGCTTGTCGGACTTACCAACTTCAACAGTCTAATATGGAATGGCTCTCTAACAAAGACAGTCTCTGGAGTGTGATCAATATAATGTGAGTTTATGATTTTACATGAGAAGTCTTTTGTGTTTATTCTAAAGTGGCTGGACTCTAAAATGTTGGTAGTATCCATAATGGATGCAGTGTATTGTAGTATTTTATTGAGATCTGTTTTTCTAATGTTGGCAGTGGGTCTAACATGGGCAGTCTCTAGCATTTATTCTAATGTGGTAGGTCTTTAGAATGTTGGCAGCATGTCTGAAGTGTGATCACTTTTTATGAGTATAACTCAGTCATAGTAAAAATTATGGAATATGAATAGAGTTGAGGGTTGTGCTGTAGAAAAGCTCAGTCGTGGGTCAAAAAAAGCTAAACTTACAGGTCTGTATTGTTTCTAAATGGTTTTATGACTATATGACAACTATTAGAAGTCTGAGTCTGGCCTAAAGAAGGTTTACAATATCCTGCTAATAGGAAATTACATTGCTGTATACCTCTTAGCAGGCCTCAAAGGTGCTTTAACTGGAATGTTTTAATAGGAATATTGATGGCTTTGCTTTTGAGTTAACTTTGTCATTTTCTTTAAGAGTATTTCAATCTGGTCTGAGTTGTCACCTTCTCCAACACAAGCATAAGATATGAATCTGACTGTTTTCATCGCTGACTTAACAGTTTTCAGCAAGACATCTCCATTCTCCTTACTTACAGACTTAATTATCATCTCACTAGTGACTAGTCCTTTGCCCTATGCCTGCCTTTTTCATCACAGCTTTCAGAGTTCAGTACCTCTTTAAGTGGGGCAGGCTCCGGTAGTTATTTATTGCGATCAGTCTTTCTAATGTTGGCAGTGTCTCTAACATTGGCTGTCTTTGGCATTTTTTAAGTGGCCTTTCTCTATTGCATTATCCTGAAAGTGGACAGTCTATGGCAGACTTTGAATGTGATCAAAAGTGGAAAAAATATATATATATATAGGCAAAAGTTTTTATCCATACTTTGGGGTAGATCCACAAAGAAATTACGCCGGCGTATCTACTGATACGCCGGCGTAATTTCAAAATTCGGCATCTCGGCTAGATCCGACAGGCGTACGTCTTCGTACGCCATCGGATCTAAAATGCAATTTTTCGGCGTCCGCTAGGTGGCGTTCCCGTCGTAATCCGCGTTGAGTATGCAAATTAGCTATTTCCGACGATCTACGAACGTACGACCGGCCGTCGCATTTTTTTACGTCGTTTCCGTTCGGCTTTTTCCGGCATATAGTTAAAGCTGCTCTATGGTGGCGTACTCAATGTTAAGTATGGCCGTCGTTCCCGCCTCGCATTTTGAATTTTTTACGTCGTTTGCGTAAGTCGTCCGTGAATGGGGCTGGACGCCATTTATGTTCACGTCGAAAACAATAACGTCCTTGCGACGTCATTTGGAGCAATGCACCCTGGGATATTTTAGGGACGGCGCATGCGCAGTTCTTCGGCGTGGGGACGCGCTTCATTTAAATGAAACACGCCCCTACCCGCCGAATTTGAATTCCGCACCCTTACGCCACGAGAGATACACTACGCTGCCGTAACTTACGGCGCAAATTCTTTCAGGATTCAAACCAAAGCAAAGTAAGTTACAGCGGCGTAGCGTATCTTACATACGCGGCGCCCGGCGCAGATGTATGTGGATCTGCCCCTTTATCTCCAGCCTCAGTTCCAACTTGCTGTGAAACATCAAGGAAAACTGGACGATTGTTTGCCCGATTTGAGTGCTCATCAATAGTGCCTATCAGTTCTGCCCATTAGTGCTCATCAATGCCGCCTATCAGTGTCGCTTATCAGTGCTGCCCATCAGTGTTGCTTATCAGTGCTGCCCATCAGTGTCACTTATTAGTGCTGCCCATCAGTTCTGCTTATCAGTGCTGCCCATCAGTTCCGCTTATCAGTGCCGCTTATCAGTGCTGCCCATCAGTGCTGCTTATCAGTGCTGTTTATCAGTGCTGCCCATCAGTGCCACTTATCTGTGCTGCCCATCAGTGCCACTTATCTGTGCTGCCCATCAGTGCCACTTATCAGTGAAGCCCATCAGTGCTGCCCATCAGTGCCACCCATTAGTGACTCCTATCAATGCTGCCCATCAGTTCCGCTTATCAGTGCCGCTTATCAATGACACCCATTAGTGCTGCCCATTACTGCCGCTTATCAGTGCTGCTCATCAGTCCCATTAGTGCCTCCTCAGCATGGATGGGAGAGGAGACTCCCTCACATGGATGGGACCTGCTCCTTTTGACTTCCACCCCTCTCCTCCTGTGTGTGCAGCCCAGGAAGTGTGAAGCCCAACAGCTGAATGATCAAATTCAGCTGTTTAGCTTAACACCTCCCGTGGTGCACACAGGAGGAACGGGAAGAGAAGGAGCAGGTGGGCTGTCTCCTCTCACATCCGTGCGAGGGAGGAGAGAGGGGGAACTGTCAGTGAAGGCTCTGGGCTGTATGAGAGAGACTCTCTCAGCTCAGAGCCCTTCAGCCAACAACCCTGCTGGGGCCCCCTCGACAGTGGCAGAACACCAGGGCCCAGACTCAAGTGTGACCTTTGCGACCCTTGTAGTTCCACCACTGAATCACGTGGCTGTGGTGGCAGAGCCCTGCACAGCCGCACCAGCTGTAAAAGTTGAAGCAGCTGTGGGGGAGAGGAACCACTGCCTGCTGTTAGAGGGTGGCGGGCTCAGGGTGTGAGGGTTGGGGTACTTAGCCACACATTACATGTTGTAACCTAAATACGAGTTGAACATATACAGTACAGACCAAAAGTTTGGACACACCTTCTCATTCAAAGAGTTTTCTTTATTTTCATGACTATGAAAATTGTAGATTCACACTGAAGGCATCAAAACTATGAATTAACACATGTTGAATTATACATAACAAAAATGTGTGAAACAACTGAAAATATATTTCATATTCTAGGTTCTTCAAAGTAGCCACCTTTTGCAGCAGACACATCTCTAGAACTGTTAAGAGGAGACTGTGTGAATCAGGCCTTCATGGTAGAATATCCGCTAGGAAACCACTGCTAAAGAAAGGCAACAAGCAGAAGAGACTTGTTTGGGCTAAAGAACACAAGGAATGGACATTAGACCAGTGGAAATCTGTGCTTTGGTCTGATGAGTCCAAACTTGAGATCTTTGGTTCCAACCCCCGTGTCTTTGTGTGACGCAGAAAAGGTGAACGGATGGACTCTACTTGCCTGGTTCCCACCGTGAAGCATGGAGGAGGAGGTGTGATGGTGTGGGGGTGCTTTGCTGGTGACACCGTTGGGGATTTATTTAAAATTGAAGGCATACTGAACCAGCATGGCTACCACAGCATCTTGCAACGACATGCTATTCCACCCGGTTTGCATTTAGTTGGACCATCATTTATTTTTCAACAGGACAATGACCCCAAACACACCTCCAGGCTGTGTAAGGGCTATTTGACCAAGAAGGAGAGTGATGGGGTGCTGCGCCAGGTGACTACCTCTTGAAGCTCATCAAGAGAATGCCAAGAGTGTGCCAAGCAGTAATCAAAGCAAAAGGTGGCTACTTTGAAGAACCTAGAATATGAAATATATTTTCAGTTTTTTTACACTTTTTTGTTATGTATAATTCCACATGTGTTCATTCATAGTTTTGATGCCTTCAGTGTGAATCTACAATTTTCATAGTCATGAAAATAAAGAAAACTCTTTGAATGAGAAGGTGTGTCCAAACTTTTGGTCTGTACTGTACATGTTGCTAAACATGGAGATAGCCTTTAAATATCAGGCAGGTGTAATCTGAAGTCTAGAGAGATGAGATGTAGCTACTGGAATGGTCCATGTTTTAGGGTCTACAATATTGATTTTGCCATTACCTCATATATTGGCCTAAAGTGAACTTGTGCTTTGCAAGCAGGCTCCCCCCCCCCCCCCCCCCCCGCTGATTACATTCACCTTTCCTTCATTCAATTTCTGCTCCATTCACCAGTGGGAGTGAGGGTAAGAAAGAAGACTAGCTTTTGGCCATTCAGTTGTCTGATGCTGCATTGAGGAAAGATGTAATGGGTATTCCTACTGAATCCTGTAGTCAAAAACAGTGGCAATGCAGCAAAGAGCATAGGTTATTAATAACATTTATTATTATTATTTTTATACCAGATTTATATAGCGCCAAATGGTTGCACACAGCTCTACAAAATAAAAGGGAGACAGTACAGTTAGAATCCAATTTAGGACAAGAGGGTTAGGAGGACCCTTCTTGAGAGACCTTACAATCTAAAACATTTCTATGTGAATCTAATGTTTTCTTCAATACAGCCACAATTTAACCTCTCCTACAATGAAAAACATATTGCTAAACCCGTAGTGCTGTGCACTCCATTCAAAGCCTGCTTCTACAGCATCCTCACAATTTAGGGAACTGTAATTGTAGCAAACTCAGAGCACTTCAGCTTCTCATAGAACACAACATGCTCTGCCTCTCCTGAGTCATTTTGCCAAGAACAAAAGGACTGCTCAGTTTGTGACTGGATTGCTTCCATTCATTTATTTTCTCTGCAATATGTATGGCACGAGGCTAGTGTTCCTGAACGGGGACTGATTATGAATGGAGTATACACAGGCTTGAAGGAGAATACACAAACAAATAGTGTAAAAGAAGCAAAGCTTTCTAGGAAGCAGAGAGATCTGACCATGAAGCAATGATTCTTAGGAAACACATAAAAACAGAAGTGCAGCATATAAAATCTTGTGTGCTCTGTCTCCACACAAGGCCGAAACTGTTCATCATGATATAAACAACTAAGAACTGAGCCGTTTATGCACATGTGCGGGAAGTAAACAATGTCGGATTTATGTGACCCATGAAAATGTACTCATCATAGCCATGCATAACGTTACCCATCGACCACGCTGTCTAACAAATCCAATATTTTCAAATAATTTATAGAGCTTGCGTTTGTCACGAACACTCAGGTAAAATGCTAAAATGGAGAGACTATATCATATTTATTTGGAACTAAGCAATTTAACTATGTGAACTGAATATAAACTCAAGCTGGCTTTATTAAATGTGCTTACTTGCCAAAGAAAGTATGTATTGGGGTCTATTGTCACAATTGCACACAGGTACACACAGACATAAAAGGATTATAATAAAGCTGATCCGTACATCTGGTGGTAAATGGACTGGTGAAGGGCACCGTCAGATAAACCCCATCTAAAAGATTTTTTGGTATAGAGATGACGGCCATTGTCAGTTAATCTAATAGATGATTTTTTTTTCTACTTTCTATGTAGATATACTGTAAATGTAGATAGTTGGGCAGTACGAGCATGCCTGTTTATGTGTAGATCATGCAATAAAAGCTTTGTAGCGCCTGCCTATTTTCATAGCAGATGCTGCTGTAAATTTAGAGGGTGGTCAGAGAGTTAGTTGCCTCTGACAGTATTTGTTTGGCTAAATTTAGGGCCTCTGTTCCAGCTTTGGCTGTGCTGTGTGTCCACTGTTGTTGTCTTGGGGGCCTCACACCCCAGACCGGTGGCGGCAGTAAAGTCAGGGTCGTGTGGATACTTTTCCTCGGCAAAATCAGGAGGGTTCATTGCCTCGCTGTGTATGCTGGGGAGAGGTATTTAGGGGGCAGACGCCATTGGTTCGGGGTCGTCTTCGCCGCCATCGGCCTGGGCAGTCGTCCCACCACCCCTGTGCATGGCCCTCCTGGCTGGGGTGTGTGTTAGAGAGTTCCTGGCTCCGGGACAACGTTGGTCCGGAGCAAGTAATTTACCCAGTAGGCTCAGTGGGTAGACTGGGCCTGCAATTTACAAGTGGTCCTGTGCTGTCCGCCCCGAGGGAGGAAGCCGACCGATGAATAACCTGTCTGGGGAAATACCAAGCACAAGGCTGGTATCTCAAGAGAGGCCTGTTGCTTCATTGAAGGACACATCGTTTCTGAGAGGCTGAATGATGGTCGCCTATCAGTCCCGGAATTACTAAAGCTGTTCAAAGGAGATCCGGGTGCTAAATCCAGTTTGAGAAGGATTTCGGAGCAAGAATATCTCCACCTTTGGGAAGGTCTGTGGCAGAGACTTTGCTAAAGTTCTGAGTGACACCCTGACTGCTAGGCTGGTGAGAGAGGCCTATCCAGGTGTATTATACCCACTCTGGCTAGAGTGGCGACAAA
Organism: Rana temporaria; assembly: GCF_905171775.1. Lineage (NCBI taxonomy): Eukaryota > Metazoa > Chordata > Amphibia > Anura > Ranidae > Rana > Rana temporaria. The sequence goes on from NC_053493.1 coordinate 322,269,532, forward strand.
AGTTGTCGTTGGAAGCAGGACTGTTTCCGGAACCCAGTTGTATGCCTGAATCCACTACCTACTACTTCTTCTATCTTCTCACCTACTACTACTTTTACCATTTTTACCCCGTTGTGGACATTGACTTTCTTACAGCTCTCATACAGTACCCTAGATGGCGGATAATAGAGGTAACATGCCACCCTTTGTGAACATCAGACTACTGGTATATTTACAGCGGAGTTCCAATAATAATAAATAAACAGACACTTACCTGCTCCACGGTCCAGCGATGCAGCCGTCCAGAGCGTCGCTCCTCCCCCCCCCTCTGCCAGCGCCTCCATTCACATTGTGGGCACCCAGCCTTGACAGTTTTCGGCTTCACGGCCGGGCACTCACTGCAAATGCGCGAGTCGTGCTGCGCTGTATGAGTGGACAGGCGATCTCCTGGGACCTGTCACGTGTCCCAGGAGATCGTCTAAAGGGAGGGGCCACCTAAGGTGAGAGGAGGAGTCGCCTAGGCGGTCCCAGGTCGGAAGGAGGAAGTAGGACAGGAAGTCACACTCTTACTGAAGCCCCCACTCCCCCCCAAAAAAAATTACGTGTCAAATGTGGCATGTAAGGTGGTGAGGAGTGCTTAAAGTGGAAGTTCCACTTTTGGGTGGAACTCCACTTTAAGTATATTAAAGCCTTGTTTGGTTCTTTTTTTTGCAATAAAGTAGGGAAGAGACAGGACCATTGTCCTATTATTACTGTCTGTACCCTGTGCGCCCACTGAGAAATTTCATTCTGTTTGTTGTTCATTCTGTTTGTTGTTCTTTCATTCTGTTTGTTGGCCATTATCACTAGTTCAAACAGTGATGGAAAATCCAAAATATTTTACAGTTGTTTCCATATTTTGTTGCGCTGTTATTTTTCTATAAAACGCAAAACCACAATTATATAAAAAGTATAAACAGTCCTCATAAAAGTCCAATAGTGCACGTGATTAGGTCATCTTTGCAAAGTGTAAACTTACCACTTTCAATAAGTAAATCATCCCATTGTCCACCACTTTATCCCTCTTTCCCATTGAGAAGAAGAACCGATGTACACTATCATCCAACAAAAAAAGAACTTTGCGCTATGGAATATTAATCTCATATGTCTCCACCAATGTAGCCCATTAAAAAAAACAGATAAACACTGGACTATAGCGTAACATCATTTAATAATAAAGATAAAAATACAAAAAGCCAAGTGGGCACTTAGATATTTTGCTGCCTTATCCTGGCACTAAGGAATGGAGCATGTATCACCAGGCAAATGAGTGTTTGCAGCCGTTCAGCTTCCGCTAGTGGGTCCAGCGTGCGTTCCACCGTTGTGGTGTACAAAAAGGAAGTGGCTAGAAGTGACGTGACCGGAATGCACCTCGACGTATGTTTCATTCCTAGAACGTCATCAGAAAGCTTCACCTACTGTCTACTATTGCATTCTATAAGATTATTTTGCACTGATTAATATTATGCACTTTATTACTGTATTTTTAAATGATTATATGATGCTTTTGTCAAATTAGCACTTTGCACTTTATATTGTTTTAGCACAACTGATTAGAATTACTAGCAGCCCCTATATTTACATCATCTGACCATTACCCAACATGGCTCAGTCCTTGCTTGAATGGGCTGTTGGGGAAAGAACTTGTCTTTTTGGCTACCCTAAGAAAAGAATTTGGAGATGGAGATTCTATATCATATTTCATATACAGTATATTATGCTGTTTGCTTGCCCGTCTCATGATTGAAACGACTCTACATAGACAGACAAATGTATCGCTTACATTCATGTACACCAGGCATGTCCAAAGTCCGGTCCGGGGGCCAATTGCGGCCCCCCCTGGTGACTTAATATGGCCCCCCTGGGGATTTTGATATATATAGCCATTGCAGCCTCACATGTGCCTTGTGCCCTGGGGGCCACAAAAGATATATACCGTATTTATCGGTGCTGCATTGGAGGGCACAGGACGAGCGCCGCCATATTACATATTACAAGAGAATCTCCTGTTTACTCGGCGGCGTCTGTAATAGGAAGTCCCATTTCCTGGGATGCCATTGGATGACTGTTCTGTTTATCGCCTGAGCTCATTTCTTCACCACACACAGCCACAAAGGCAAGAGAATTCTTGTTGGGCAGTGTATTAGTGATCGGACGAACACACTTAGATCAAATTTTAAATGTTCAAAGAATGTCAGGCAAAATGGTCGGCCCTCGAGCATGTTCACTTCATCAAATGTGGCCCTCTTTGAAAAAAGTTTGGACACCCCTGATGTACACAATCTATACTTTAAGGAAACTATAATGCAACAAAATACTAGAACATGAGGACAGCCATACAACGCTTCTTTAGATGTATATTAAAAAAAATATGATGCACGATCCGCTGCCCCCAGTGCCTAGCGAGAGACTGAAACGAAGCCGTGAATGGCTTTGATCCAGTCTCTTCAGTGTAAACACGGAAGCGATGTCACAACATCACTTCCTGTTTACTCGGCTGCCAATGGCGCCGGTTTTAAAAAAATACACAGTATTCAGAATCACAGTTTCTGGCGATCTGAATACTTTGAAGTGCAAAGGAGGGATTGGGGGTCTTTTAGACCCCCGATCCCTCCATAAAGAGTACCTGTCACCACCTATTACTGTCACAAGGGACATTTACATTCCTTGTGAAAGCAAATAAAAGTGACCAAAATTTTTTTTTTTAAAAAACACAATTTTATATTCCAAAAAAAAAAAACATTTTTTAAAGCGCCCCCGAGCTCATGCAGCAAAGAAAACGCATAGGGGATTTGCGCCCGCATATGTAAACGGTGTTAAAATCACACACATGTGTGGTATCGCCGCAATCGTCAGAGCGAGAGCCATAGACCTCCTCTGTAACTCTAACCTGGTAACCGTAAAAAAAAAATTAAAGCGTTGCCTATGGAGATTTTTAGGTACTCTAGTTTGTCGCCATTCCACGAGTGCATGCAATTATAAAGTGTGACATGTTTGGTATTTATTTACTCGGCGTAACTTTATCTTTCACATTATACAAAACAATTGGGATAACTTTACTTTAAAAAAAAAATTAAATTCATGAAAGTGTCTTGTTCCCAAAAAGTTGCGTTTAAAACACTGCTGCACAAATACCTTGTGACATAAAATATTGCAACAATCGCCATTTTATTCTCTAGATTCTCTGCTAAAATGTATATATATATATATATATATATATATATATATATATATATATACAATGTTTGTGGGTTCTAAGTAATTTTCTAGCAAAAAATATGGATTTTAACTTGTAAACACCAAATGTCAGTAATAGGCTTAATCATAAAAGGGTTAAATTGGCCCGGGGGAGAGGACCAAGATCCTAATGACCACGGATCAGAGATCTTGAACGTGTATGAGAGGAGTCTGGGAGCCGTATGAACCCTGAACAGAAGTTTTTTTTCCGTCTCTCTCTGGGATGCTCTACTACAATATATATATAAATATATATATATATATATATATATATATATATATATATATATATATATATATATAGCAAGTTCCCAGGCATCCTTTGGTCTAATGAGAACCTCCAGGGCCAGGGATAGCCTACATCCTCTGTATGTAGTGGGTTGTGAGGCATGGTGGGAGCAGAGTAGTTAAAGTTATTGGGCGCAAGACATTTCTTGAATGCAAAAGAAAGTTTATTTCTCTTAACAAACTTTTTTTGGGGGAGAGAGGGTTAGGACACCCTTAGGAAGTTGCAAGATTATTTGACAGACTCTGAGACTTCAATAGGAGGACAGCCGTGCAGGAAATGGCATCCAGCAAGACGCCACATCTGCATGTGCAGGAATGCTGTCTCCTACGGCAACAGTCTTTAATAGTTCCTAACACAAACTTAACATTTCTTTCACTTTCACTGCAATCGCTCCTTGTAGTTCTTCAGCACACTGATCTCCTGGTCTCTCACTAGACCCTCTGATTCACTGCCACTAAATCCCTTGAGCTCTTCTAATCTTTACAGTGGTATCATCCTCAAGTGTCACCCCCACCTCTCTGCTGGGTCCCTTGCTTGGCACTCAAGATACCTCTCAAGCTTCACCCCACTGGCCTGCTCAGTCCCAGTAAGCAAGTGGTTAAAATATATATTTTTAAAAGCTTTCTTACAGCATTTTTTCAGATCTGCCTAAAACTTTTGCACAGTACTGTAGAAATTATCATCAAGGAAAGCAGAAATGTGGTTGGTCTGCTAACCTACCTGACAAGCTCTGCACTGAGGCTGGGTTCACACTATTGCGAATTGGATGCGAGTTACCCCGGTCCATTTCAGGTCCGAATTCAGCCAAAAATTTTGTACCGAAATATGACCTGAAATGGTGAACAAGGACGCACCGGACCTCCTGGTGAGCCGCTCTGTACTGCAGTGTGAACCCAGCCTTAAACTTCAGAGTTCTCATGTCTCTGCAGCATAAGATGAGACCAGGAGAAGGCTGTCCGGATTTATTCTCATGTACTGTATACTACAGTATATACTGGGTGCATTTTTAGGATGAATAACCCAATAACCAGCTAGCATCTTTTTTATTTATTTTTTAATCCCACATTAAACACAAGTCTGAGAGATGAGAGTATTGATGAGATGGGATAAGACGTTTGCTGAGTTTGTAAACCTGTTTCCAACAATAGGGACCAGATAGACTCTTCTAGGTGTACCCAGGGCCGCCATCAGGAATTATGGGGCCCCTTGCACAGCTTCAGTCATGGGCCCCCTGGAGCAGAGAACCAGGGGGGGGGGGGTGCTGTCGTCTAAAGTTGAGAAGCGGAGGGGGGCCCTTTACAAAAAAAATTTTTTATAAAAATAAATTACAAAAAAGGGGGGTTGCCATCCGGGACCTCTGGGCCCTTTAATAAAAAATTAATAAAATAAATGTATAAAATAAATAAATAAACATTTATTAAAAAAAAAGGGGGGTTGCCATCCAGGGCCCTGGGGACCTCTGGGCCCTTTAATAAATAAATATATGTATATATATATATATATATATATATATATATATATATATATAAGAAATGAAAAAATATATAATTTATTTTTTATTTTTTTTATAAAAAAAAGGGGTGTTTTCATCCCAGGCCCTGGGGATCTCCAGGCCCCTGGGGACCCCCGTACCCCTAAGAAAAAAAATTGGCCCTTTAATAAAAAATAAATATATTAGAAAAAATATATATTTTTTATAAAAAATAAATAAAAAAAAGGGGGGGTTGCCATCCGGGGCCCTGGGGGCCTTCGGAGCCCTGGGGACCTCCGGACCTCTTAAAAAAAAAAATAAAAAAAAAATGGGCCTTTAATAAAAAATAAAATAAAAATATATTTAAAAAAAATATATATTTTTTATAAAAAATAAATGAAAAAAAGGGGAGTTGCCATCTGGGGCCCTGTGGGCCTCCGGGCCCCTGAGGACCTCCGGACCCCTAAAAAAAAATTGTCCCTTTATTAAAAAAAAATATATATATATATATTAGAAAAAATATATATTTTTTATAAAAAATAAATAAAAAAAAGGGGGTTGCCATCCGGGGCCCTGGGGGCCTTCGGACCCCTGGGGACCTCCGGACCTCTTAAAAAAAAGGGCCCTTTAATAAAAAATAAAATAAAAATATATTAAAAAATATATATATATATTTTTTATAAAAAAAAAATAAAAAAAAGAGGAGTTGCCTGGGGACCTCTGGACCCCTAAAAAAAAAAAAATTTTTTTTTTTTTTCAAAGGGGGTTGCCATCCGGGCTACCCTGCTGGCCGGGGCCCGCTACAACATGGCCAGTTGTACTGGCTTATCAGCGGCTGTGGGTGTACCAATGAAAACTGACCCTTTCAGTCTCACCATCCCTATCGTGTCTTGTACAGCTATCTCTGATCTTGTTAGTGTATTACAAAGCCATTTTGCCATGTTATGGTAGAACACAATGGCGCAAGACAGTTGGCCTAGGACAGGTGTGCCCAACCAGTGGCCCGGGGGCCACATGTGGCCCGCAGAGCCCTCTGATGTGGCCCACGACCTCCTGCTCTGGGATGGTAAAAATAGAATAGAATACCGTTACATAGTTAGTCAGATTGAAAAAAGACACAAGTCCATCAAGTTCAACAATAAGAAATAAAATAATAATAATAATAATATCATACAATCACATATACCCAATTCTATACCCACAGTTGATCCAGAGGAAGGCAAAAAACCCCAGCAAAGCATGATCCAATTTTCTACAGCAGGGGAAAAAATTCCTTCCTGATCCCCCCATGAGGCAATCGGATATTCCCCAAGTCAACTTTACCTACAAATCTTAGTACTCAGTTATATTATGTACATTAAGGAAAGTATCCAGGCCTTTCTTAAAGCACTTTACTGAGCTGGCCAGAACCTCCTCTGGAGGGAGTCTATTCCACATTTTCACAGCTCTTACTGTGAAGAAACCTTTCCGTATTTGGAGGTGAGATCTCTTTTCCTCTAGACGTAAAGAGTACCCCCTTGTCCTCTGTGCTGACCGTAAAGTGAATAACTCAACACCAAGTTCACTATATGGACCACTTATGTATTTGTACATATTGATCATATCCCCCCCCCCTAATCTCCTCTTCTCAAGAGTGAATAAATTCAGTTCCTCTAATCTTTCCTCATAGCTGAGCTCCTCCATGCCTCTTATCAGTTTGGTTGCCCTTCTCTGCACTTTCTCCAGTTCCCCAATATCCTTCTTGAGAACTGGAGCCCATATTCTAGATGAGGTCTTACTAATGATTTGTACAGGGGCAAAATTATCTTTCTCTCTCTCTCTCTCTGGAGTCCATACCTCTCTTAATACAAGAAAGGACTTTGCTCGCTTTGGAAACCGCAGCTTGGCATTGCATGACATTATTGAGCTTATGATCAACCAAAACCCCCAGATCCTTCTCCACTACAGATCCCTCCAGTTGTACTCCCCCCTAGTATGTATGATGCATGCATATTCTTAGCCCCCAAGTGCATAACTTTACATTTATCAACATTAAACCTCATCTGCCACTACACAGGGCATTGAGGTCGGCTTGTAAATTAGATACATCCTGTAAGGACGTTATTCCACTGCATAGCTTGGTGTCATCTGCAAAGACAGAAATGTTACTTTTGATCTCAGACCCAATATTATTTATAAAGATATTAAAAAGTAAGGGTCCCAGCACTGAACCTTGGGGTACACCACTGCTAACCTTAGACCATTCAGAGTAACAGTCATTAACCACGACTCTCTGAATTCTGTCTTTTAGCCAGTTTTCTATCCATTTACAAATCCTGTAGAATTTACCTTACACATGAGCCGTGTGTGCGGAACTGTATCGAACGCTTTTGCAAAATCCAAGTATACCACATCCACAGCCACGCCTCTGTCCAAGGTTATACTTACCTCTTCATAAAAAGAAATCAGGTTTGTCTGACAACTTCTGTCTTTCATGAATCCATGCTGTCTGTTGCTTTACCAGCAAGAACTCCTCCATGTGGTCTTTTATTAATCTCTCCAGTATCTTCCCAGCTATAGAAGTTAAACTAACAGGTCTATAGTTACTTGGTAAAGACGCTGGGCCAGATCCACAAAAGAAATACGCAGGCGTATCTGCTGATACGCCGTCGTATCCCTGTTTCTATCTATGCGGCTGATTCATAGAATCAGTTACGCATAGATATTCCTAAGATCCGGCAGGTGTAATAGTTTTACACTGTCGGATCTTAGGATGCAGTACCGCGGCCGCCTCTGGGGGCATTTCTCGTCGAAATTCCCGCGTCGGGTATGCAAATTAGCACTTATGGAGATCCACAAAGGTTTTTCCCTTTGTTAAGTCTCCGTAAGTGTTAGTTTGCCGTCGCAAAGATAGGGCTGCTTTTACAAAGTGTAAAGTTAGTACACCATGTAAAAGTATACCTGTCTTTCCCGCGTCGCTGTCAAACTTCTTCTTACATTTTTTTTTTCCCGCCGCATCTCTTTTTTACCCGTCGCCATTCACAAAACTTGGCGCAACGTAACGTAACGCAAAGCACGTCGGGAAAATAGCGTCGGGAGCATGCGCAGTACGTCCGGCGCGGGAGCGCGCCTAATTTAAATGGGACTCGCCCCATTAGATTGGGCACGCCTTGCGCCGGACGGATTTAAGTTACACCGCTGCAAATTTCTAGGTAAGTGCTTTGTGGATCGGGCACTTAGGTAGAAATTTTGCAGCGGTGTAACTTAAATCGGAATATTTAAGTTGCGCCCGCTGGCTGTGGATCTGGCCCGCTGTTCCCTTTTTAAATATGGGCATCACATTGGCCCTGCACCAAACCTGTTATTAAAGGTAAGTTTTTTATTACTAAAATCACAAAGTGTGTGTGTATATATGGGCATATATGTTCTGCAGTGGTTATTGGGCTGCTTTCAAACTGATCCACAGGTACAGAGAAGTGCACCTGTGGGTTACTGAGCCATAGACTTCTATTACCTGTGAGTTTTGTGTGCTGAGAGTAGAGTTGGCTCTATAGAGCCAAGTAGGCTGCCATCCACCCACTACACTTATTGTGGCCCATGACTGGTTACCAAGTTGCTTAAGTGGTCCTTGCTCTTCAAAAGGTTGGGCGCCCCTGGCTTAGGATGACCCAAAAAAAAATGTATTTCAGTTCCGTATAAAATTCAACTCCTGCATCAACACCGAGAGAACAAATTTGAAAAAAAAAATTGGGGGTTTTATATGTATCACTACCTAAATCCTGCTTGATGAATCTAACTACCATAGTTGTCTGCAATGCAAACCGTGATTTATGGAATTGTCCTTTAATTTAAAACAGAACTGCAGCCAGAAGGTTATGTTTCATTTTGCATATGCTTTGGAAAGATTTTCAGTGCTTTAGGGACAGTAATACAAAGCTGGCAAAAAATGTTTTGGTTGGGGTTCTATTTTGAAGCATGGGCATGGTTACTCATTTACCTAATTTTCAGATAAAAAACTACACTGGCTAATATAGAGGATAAGAGTGTAAAATGTAAAAATATATGCTCTGATATTTTTGGTTGTTACCATAAAGGTCATACGTCATAAATTGATTCATACTGAACCTTCATATTCAAAGTGCACTGTTATGATGACAAAGCATAAAAGCCCCCCTTCTGACCTCATTACCTAGCTCCCCTCCACAAGATCCCTTATCTTCACTGGCAGCACAGGGCAGAGGATGGTACCTGCCACAGAGTATAAAAACAGTGCCCATCAAATACAATTTGGCACATGCACAGCAGTTTACTCACCCCATGTGTCAGGCTCTTTGTTCATGGTAGAGGTAGAGATTGGTAAAGATGATGTAGGGGAGTAGAGGACAATTGAGCTTTGTCATTGTAAAAGTACAGTAACATTTTAAAGGGGCTGTAAATGTAAATGTTTTTTCACCTTAATGCATCCTATGCATTAGGGTGAAAAAACACCCAACAATAGCGCAGATTTACTTACCTGAGCCCTCGAAAGTCCCGCGCTCGCTCCCGTCATCCTCCTCGTTTCTGAGCCTGGCCGTTGATTGGCTACACTGGATAAATTGAAAGCAACGCAGCAGTAGGCTTGTCAATCACATCCAATGAAGCGGCGTGCCGGGAGTGGGGCCAAGTGATACAGTGAGCGGCAATAGCCGCCAGCTGTATCACGGGAGCGTGCCCGCAGGTACTCAACACCATGCTCGCTTGCTCGCATGAAGGTGTTGAGTTCTTGCGGGGAGGAGCCGAGACGCTGCCGAGGGACCCCAGAAGACCAGGTTCGGGGACACTCTGTGCAAAACGAGCTGCACAGTAGAGGTAAGTATAACATGTTTGCTATTTAAAAAAAATCTTTTACTTAACAACCCCTTTAAGGGCTCAGTTACACAAGGGTTGCTCTGTGAAGAGTGATCTTCAGTAAATAGATTTTTTAGGGAGTTTGATAGACGGTGAGGAGGTGACATATTGCCTCATTGCTTGTTTAAACCTCTAAAGGCCTGTGCCACTTATTACTTGATAGGGCAGTACTGCCTGCTGAACGTGGCATGTGTATATCCCAATAAGGCTGCCTTTGCTGCTTGGGGGGACGTTTGGGAAGAGGCTAAAAACTGGTAAAAACTGCATCAAATGGTAACTTTACTAGTGAGAGAAACAAAAGTATTTTTTTTAAGTACAGGACAGCTTTAATAATATACTAAAGGCACTTACAAAGCAGAAAATAATTAGCTGTTTAAATCAAATTCCAGTGATAAATAGCCAATGATCCTCCTATACAGTGGGAATGTCAATAAGATGATCTCACAGTCCTCTTTTTACATTCCTAAACAGAAGCCTTCTCTGTCTCACAGAGCAAATGGAAAAAAGAACATATATAAACAGTATCTCACAAAAGTGAGTACACCCCACACATTTTTGTAAATATTTTATTATATCTTTTCATGTGACAACACTGAAGAAACTACACATTGCTACAATGTAAATTAGTGAGTGTAAAGCTTGTAGAACATGCACATTTGCTGTCCCCTCAAAATAACTCAACAACAGTTTAATGTCTAATCCACTGGCAACAAAAGCAAGTACACCCTTAAGTGAAAATGTCTAATTTGGGCCCAAAGTGTCAATTTTTGTGTGGCGACCATTATTTTCCAGCACTGCCTTAACCCTATTAGGCATGGAGTTTACCAGAGCTTCACAGGTGTTGGATGTTAGAGACCTTGCGCTCCTATGCCTTCTGTTTCAGGATGCCCCACAGATGCTCTGGAGACATGCTTGGCTGGTCCATCACCTTTACCCTCGGCTTCTTTAGCAAGGCAGAAGTCGCCTTGGAGGTGTGTTTGGGGTCATTATCATCTTGGAATACTGCCCTGCGGCCCAGTCTTCAAAGGGAGGGGATCAGGTTCTGCTTCAATATGTCACAGTACATGTTGGCATTCATGGTTCCCTCAATGAACTACAGCTCCCCAGTGCCGGCAGCACTTATGCAGCCCACCACCATGCTTAACTGTAGGAAAGACACACTTGTCTTTGTACTCCTCACCTGGTTGCTGCCACACACACTTGACACCATTTGAACCATATACGTTTATCTTGATCTCATCAGACCACAGGATATGGTTCCAGTAATTTATGTCCTTAATCTGCTTGTCTTCGGCAAACTGTTTGCAGGCTTTCTTGTGCATCATCTTTAGAAGAGGCTTCCTTCTGGGCCAACAGCCATGCAGACCAATTTGATGCAGTGTGTGTCGTATGGTCTGAGCACTGACAGGCTGACCCCCCACCCTTTCAACCTCTGCAGCAATGCTGGCAGCACCTTATACGGCTATTTCCCAAAGACACCCTCTGGATATGACGCTGAGCATGTGCACTCAACTTCTTTGGTCAACCATGGCGAGGCCTGTTCTGATTGAAACTTCTAATACCTAAAAATAGCGCCTGCAAAGCGCCGTGAAAGAGCCGCTCCTTTCACTCCAGTTGAAATCAATGGGCAGTGCCTCTTTTAACCCTTTTTCGGCTGCTAGCGGTGGTTAAAAGCGTCCCGCTAGCAGGTGAAAGGCGCCGCAAAAACGACGATAAAGCGCCGCTTAAAATGGCGCTTTACCACCATCGCCCGTGAGGCTCCAGTGTGAAAATGGCCTAACTCTATCCAAGATGAAAGAAAAGGGGTTTTGCCTTTAGTTACACTTTGAACGCCAGCATGATCTTCAAAAAGTTACAAAAAGTGTCCAATTCAATTAAATAAAAAATGTTCTTCAATAAAACAATACACTATTATCATATTTTATTTCAATAGTTTTTATTGAAAGAAAGAATATTACAACAATACAGAAGCATCGCCACACATTCTGGAAGTGTTAATGAACACCTGAAAGGTCTCAATCACAGTACATAACACCTTATATTGTTTGGCATCATCATCATAACAAAAAAGAAAAACATAACAAAATACTCCAGGGTAAAACACGAAGTGTAGTCCCTCCCAAATAGTCAATGACCCAACCTTAGTAGGTCCAAGACCCGTCGGTCAAGGGTCCCGGATCTGGAGACCCCAAATCCATCCTACCACCAATATTGCTATAGGAAAGGTGGAGGCGTAAAGAAATGGGCAGAAACGTATATAGAAAAGAAAAGAAAAGAAAAGAAAGAAAAGGAAGAGAAGAAAAGATAGAGAATAGATAAGAGAGCAACCGGCCAGCCCCATAAATCCACCAAATGGAACCATAACTGTAGCTCACATCTCCAGCGATCTTAGATCGTTAGTTAAATAAGCCATCCATGGGTCCCAAACCTTATGGAAAATCTCCAGCTTGTCCTGAACCAGTGCCGTCAATCTTTCATTTAACAATAACCATGACAGTTTCCTTTTAAGCTGTTCAAGCGGCAAGGAGGCGGAGCTCCAGTTTCTAGCTATCGTGATTTTAGCCAATATAAAAATAAACGTAAGCAATCGCCTTTGGGCTTTGGAGGCCTTCACCACCCTGTTGCCCAAAAGAGCCTGTTTTGCAGATTTAGTCATGTTCAACTGGGTCAATGAGTAGATAAAGTTATATACCCGAATCCAAAATCTTCTGACCTTTGGACATGACCACCAGATGTGATAGGCAGTCCCCACCTGGCCACATACCTGGAAACAGTTAGGGGTGGCCCCATGAACAAAGGTGGCAAGTCTGGCCGGCACCATATACCATCTAAGCAACACTTTATAGTTGGCTTCTATTATGGACGTATTTATAAGGGACTTAGAAGCAGTCTCTGCCAACTCACACCACTTATTTAGATCAAAGGTTTCCTGCAGGTCCTCCTCCCACTAGAGCATGTAATTTAGCTTAATTGAAGAAGACATCAGCATTGCATTTAACTCAGAAATATGTCCCTGTAAACTGTCGTAGCGAACGCAAAGATACTCCATGGGAGTATGAACCTCCAAGTCGCCCTGGCGGGCCAACGTTTGTATAAAATGACGTATCTGAACATATCTGTAACATTCTACCAATGGCATTTGATACTTCTCCCGCATAACCTGCTCAGATAGAACCTTCCCTCTGTCACAAAGATCCGCTATGCGCAGCAGTCCCTTGTTTGTCCACCATTGAAAAGCAACTGGATTGAGATCTGGGGTGAAAGCACGATTTCTGAACAGGGGAGCCAATGGGGAATGAGGTGACTTGAAAGTCTGTATTCTAGAGACCCTATCCCAAATACCCAAAGAAAAAGACAAAGATGGGCATAGAATGGTGGGTCTGTCTTTAGGCGGAAGCCACAGAATATGGGAAATAGGAGACGGACGGCAAGCGTAGGATTCCATAATCATCCAAATCGCCTGTGACCGCTTTGAGTGGAACCTGGAGAGTTGGGCTAATTGAGCTGCATAAAAATATTTCTGCAGGTTAGGTAGGCCCAATCCTCCCTTCCTCTTCAAAGTATACATAGTGCGTTTATTCACCCTAGGCCTCTTCTCTCCCCAGATGAATTCAAGGATTTTTCTTTGCAACATCTTCAAGTCACTGCGTACCAAGGCTACCGGTAATGTACGGAATAAGTACAATATCCTCGGTAAGACATTCATCTTAATTGAGTGGAGTCTGCCAAACCACAATGGGGGGTGAATTCGCCATCTCGCCAGGTCCTCGGTTATCTTTTTAATTAGAGCTGGGTAATTCTTACTATACGAAGTCTGGAGAGATGAGGTCAGATTGACCCCCAAATAGGAAAGTGTTTCAGATTCCCAATGGAACCGATGCGTTCGTTCAATTACTGACTGGGCTGAGCTAGGCAAAGAGATATTGAGAGCCCTAGATTTACTGTGGTTTATTCGCAAGCCCGAGATATCTGAGAATGGCTTAAGGATTTTATATAGGTTGGGAAGGGACGTGATTGGTGAGGACATTGTCAGTAATAGGTCATCGGCGAAGAACAAGCATTTATGTTCATAGCCACCGCCGACGATCCCTCGAACATCCTGGCAGTCCCTGATTTTTATTGCTATTGGCTCTATTGCCAGGACAAACAAGAGCAGGGACAGCGGGCATCCCTGCCTAGTGCCCCGTCTGATGTTGAAAGATTGAGAGGGGTATCCCCTAATCATCAATGAGGCTGTCGGTGCATCATAAAGCATTCGGAGGAGAACCAGAAAACGCTCCCCAAATCCGTATCGACGTAACACGTCGAACAGATAATCCCAGGAAAGGGAATCAAATGCCTTCTGGATGTCCAACGAAAGCAACATAATCCCTCTAGCCCCCTCTCCATCCCAATTAGATTGAATCGCCGAGATCAAATTAATAACTCTACGGGTTTGGTCTGACGCCTGCCTATTAGGCACGAAGCCTGCCTGGTCTGGATGAATATATTTAGGGAGAAATTTGTTCAGTCTCAGGGCTAGGACTTTGGACAATATTTTCAAGTCAGAATTAATTAACGAAATCGGGCGATAATTCGCACAATCTCCATGGTCCTTGCCCAGTTTCGGTATGGCATGGATGAATGCCGCGTTGTCGTGTGTAGGGATTTTGCCGTCCCGACGTAAATCATTAAAATATTTACATAAATGGGGGGTAAGAACGTCTCGATATTTCCTGTAGTAATGACCAGAAAAACCATCCGGTCCAGGGGCTTTCGTAGGATTCAAAAGTTTAATAGCCGCCCCTACCTCATCCTCAGTAATTGCATCATCCATCAGGTCCGCATGGTCCCGGGAGAGCTTGGGTAATTTAAGATCATGGAAAAATGCTTCAAGCTTAGCCTGGTCCAAGCCGTCCCCCCGGAGATACAACGACGAGTAAAACTTGTAAAATTCCCTAACAATCCGCTCAGGATTTTGTGTGAAGTGGCCGGTCGGTAAGCGCAGTTTCGGTAGTGTCGGAGTGTACGGTCGGGGTACCAGTTTCCTCGCTAACAGCATAGACGGTTTGTCCCCCATCGTGTAGAACCGATGTTTGGACCAACTGACGTGTTTCTCAGCTTGCGTTGTCAGACTAAGATTCAATGCCAAACGTGCCTCGTCAATTTTAAATCTCAGGTCAGTCTGGGGGTTTCTATGTTGTTCCGACAGTAAAGCTTCCAAATCGTCCTCTAACCGCAAAATCGTTTGCTCCCGAGTCCGCTTCAGTCTACTCGCTATTTGGATCAGCTTGCCCCGTGTCGTTGCCTTATGGGCCGCCCAGGTGATCGCAGGGGAAGTGTCAGTTGATTTATTAACTTCAAAGTATGCCTGTATCTCCCTCTCAATTTCCACATAGTGGATAGGGTCGTTCAATAGGCTAGCGTTGAGGCGCCATGGCGAGGGGGTGGCTTTAGTGGTGGTCAATTTTATCGGAGAATGATCCGACCAAGGGGTAGTTAAAATTTTTGCAGAAGTTACATATGGGAGCAATGGGGTACGGACCAACAGATGATCTATCCTAGAGAAAGATCGATGCACCTGAGAGTAGTACGTAAAATCCCTCGTTGAGGAATTACATTCCCGCCAGATATCAATCAGATCGCACAAATGAAAAAAATGTGCAACCTTGCAGCTACTAGCCGGGGGACGTCTCAAGATCAACTTAGTCGGATCCGATTTGTCCATAGTCCTATCTAATGGAATATTACTATCCCCTCCCATTATCACCTGCCCCTGGACCTTAGGTAGTAATATCCGAAGCATATTTCGGAAAAATTCTAGCTGACCTGCGTTCAGGGCATAGTAGGAGATAAAAGAGACCAGCTGATCGTGTAAACGACCAACCGCCATCAAGTACCTCCCTTCCCTATCTTTGACTATGGCTATGTGAAGGGAACTCTTTTAGAAAAACAAATGGCCACACCCCCTTTCTTCTCCGGACCACACGAGAGGAAATATTGTGGATACCTTACATTGAGATAACGAGGCGCCGAGGACCTGGCAAAATGGGTCTCCTGTAGCAGGAGAACGTCAGCCCTCTGTTTATGATAAAACTGAAAAGCTTTGGTCCTCTTGATAGGGGAGTTAAATCCGTGGACATTATGAGTAATGACCGCATAATCTGTTGAATATGACCTAGCCATCGCAGCAGGGCAGAGCACTCTTACCTTGGGACATCAAGTGGGTTGAGGATATCACTGGAGTGAAGACTGAGGATCGCATGACATTCACTGGAGACGCGAGGCGGACTGGGGACTGGAACGGTGCTCTCAAGAGAAAAGAAGAAAGAGTAAGAGAAAATAAAGCCAGAAACAAAGAGAATAACAATGGCCCTAGCGGCCTAGATTTTAAATGGACATATCTGTAATAACAGATCAACATCGTACCTAGACGGGGAGAAACCCCCACCGGGAAAAATCCCCGGGACAAAGTGTGCGAGGGTACCATCCTCCTGAGAGGACGAGTAGTCTCGCAGTCGGGTGGCATGTGTAACCACTCTGACCCAAAAAATAAAACACTCCTGTGCTGACAACCGGGACAGAAAAATGACATGGTCAAACAACATTCCTGCTAAGAGGGAAAAAACAGGTCAACCAAGCAAACTAGTACTCAAACATTCCCAATACATCCCACTGCCTGCCCCCCCCCCCCCCGCAGCAGCACCCAAACCCCAGGCAGTCCATCATAAAAAATAGTACGTGATAAAACTGAATTTCAACCTGTCCGGGTTCCATCCATCCAAACCCCGGGGGGGAAGGCCAGAAGGCCCAGGGAGCAGTATAATACGATAAAAAACAAGCAAAAGCATAACAATAAAAATAAAAATGTAAAAAATCAAGAATACAAAAATACAAAATCACCCTCCGCACAAAAAGGTGCGACAAGGGAAGTCACAGAGGGGAAGCTCCAAAAAGACAACCAAGTTTCTTCTTTGGCGACGAGACAGTTATGTCCCACCACAAGTGGAGAGCCACCAAGTCGATCGGGCACCCGGTCAGGTCTTTCGTTGCGACTGTCTGGTCTGGCGCCTCTTGACATCCTGCCATAGCGGAGAGATGGGACGATCTTCAACCTGCCGAGGCGACGGGGTCGGAGCACCCCGAGTGATGATTCCTAATTCCAGGAGCAGGTCCTCTCCCGCCTGGAACGTTGTGAACGAATAGGAGCGACCTTTATAGGCAAAAGACAGTCTAAACGGGAAAGACCACCTGTATTTTATCTGCTTTTTAATCAGTTGCTGCAGTAAAGGTTTTAAGTTTCTGCGTTTCATGACCGTCGATGGAGCCAGATCCGTTAAAAGCTGTATCGGTGACCCCCGCAGTGACAGGTCCGGTCTGTTTTGAGCGGCCAACATCAGTTTTTCTTTAACTCGATAAAAGTGCGGCTTGGCTATTACATCACGCGGCAGACCGTCCTGCCGAGGAGCTGTCAGGGCCCTGTGGATACGGTCGATCTCCATATGGTGGCCAGCAATGTCAGGTATCAGTTCCTTCATAAGTTCTCCCATGGCCTCTTCCAGATCCGTGCACGTCTCAGGAAGACCCTGTATACGAACATTATACCTGCGAGAGCGGTTCTCTAAATCTTCGATTTTATTATTAGCTTCCTCCAGCCTAGTTTGAAGGTCAGTGATCATGCCAGCGTTCTGATTGACTTTCTTGATCGTACCATCTACTTTAGTCTCTATCCGATCAAAGCGTTCCCCAAAGCTGTGAATGTCCCTCTTGAGGTCTGTTGTTATGAGGGTACAGGCCTTGGCCAGTTCCTGCTGCAGCATTGTGGAGAAACGGGCTAGCAGCACAGCATCCGGAGAATACTGTGGGATCTGAGCCATCCCAATGTCCTGGCCTTGCTGGCTAGCCTGGCTGGCCTGGCTGAACATGGCCTCAGCTAATTCCACCATATTCCCCTCCAGGGATGAAGCTGGGGAGTCTATTGCCTCCTGCTGGGCCATATAAGGGCCTGGGGACGGATGCTGTATAGCTGACTCACCCCTCCTGTAGGCCGCTGAGTCTCCCGAGGACTGGGATGCAAACGGATCCCCCACCAATTCCGGGAAACTGTCCTTGCTTAATGTTCTTGCCAGAGGGGCTCTGGAAGTATCACCGCCTCGTGCAGCGCTCCGTCCCGACGCCATTTTAGGCTGCGGCCTAGCGTTCGGGGAAGGCCCCGTACCGCCGGACGATCCGGCGTGCTTAAACTGTCCCCTCTTCGGCTGACCTCTGGCCCATCTGTTCATCCCCCTCCAGGGAACACTGCCGCGAGTAGTGCGGCGCTCGATCCCCGCTATCAGCGCTGATTTTTGCCTGTTTTAGGGCCGGAGCGAGCGGAGCTCAGCTAGAGCGTGTCTGCTCCGGAAGTCCCGCGCATGCGCACTCCACTCTTATCATATTTAAAGGATTTTAAAGTACCCACCCATTCTGGTAAATTATATTGGGTGGGTGGTTTATTAGAACACATAGAACAAATTATTGTGTCACTAGTAGACACTTTGGGCTATAAACTGAGCAAACGTAGATTACGATCATTAGCTTGACTGCCAAGCAGCTCCTTTTGGGTTCTTCATTCCTCTGCCATTGACTGCATCATTTTCCAGGTAATTATTTACTCTGTGACGCACACCCTCCAGATCATATTTGACACACATGCACATATGTTTTTTGTCTGTATGTTTGATTACTTTTTAAAATTACTTTTGGCCGTCTTTGAAACAGGCTTAGCCTGGGTCTAAGAATGATAGCTGATAATGTTATTACATTTCATAATGATAGCTTGTGAGCTAACTCTAAGTTCACACCATGCTTGTGGCTGCGGGTGCGAAAATCGCAGTGATTCCCGCACTCACAACCACCCGAAGTGAAAACACGCTGTTTTAAGAAAACGTGCGGGGCTGCCATTCATTCTGAATGCCACTCCCATGCATGTAAAAACACAGCGTGTTTGCGGGTGCAGGGACCACAGGGAAATTGCATAGTCAAAATGACCATGCGATTTCCCTGCAGACCGCATTTTAAAAAAGATGCATGCACCTTTTTTGCAGGAAACAGGCACAGCAAAACATTCATTTGAATGGGCTGTTGTGCCGCAAAACCGCTAAGGTTATTTTAGAATGTTTATAAAATGAGGCTTGGTTCACACTAGTGCGGGCCGTGTGCGTTCCACTTTTGCCCGGGCACGACAGTGCATTCATTTGAATGTGCCGTGTGAAACTCATAAAAAACTGCATGCACTTTTTTTTAAATGCGGCCGCACAGGAACTGCATGGCCTTGTTGACCATGCGGTTCTCGCACCCGCAATAACGCTGCTGGCTTAGATGCATAGGGGTGCCATTTACAATGAATGGCAGCCCTGCGTGTTTTGCTAGAGAAGTGCAATTCAGCTGCAGGTGGTTGCGGGTGTGGGAATCAATGCGATTTCTGCACCCGCAACTGGAACCAAAAGTCTACCGAGGAAGTCCTGGTTCACACCTATGCAGTTGGCTTTTGATGCGTTTCTGCTGTGCTTTTTATGGTGCATTTTGCATTTTTGTACACACGTTTTTGACACATTTTTTGCATGTTTTTTTTTACAGTATGTGTTTTGTATTTTGCATTAGTTATTTTTTTATCTTTTGGACAATTTGTTGGTTGGTGGATTAAAAACCACAAAACGCAAATCGCAGCAAAAATGCACTAGATGCTTTTCTACAGCTTCTCTATTGAAATCTATTGAACCAAAAAAATCACAGTTTTGGCTTTAAAAAAAATCCCTGACCCTTACCAATTTTGCAGTGGCAAAAAAAGCATAGACATAAACGTGCCCTATAAGAAACCATGTTAAATGGACTGTAGTGTGTTTCTGTAAAAAAATTAAATAAAAAAAAGCATTAAAAAACACATAGGTGTGAACCGAGCCGGAGAACTGTTCATATTGCATGCTGAAACCAATCAGTTTCTTCCTCTCATACATTACTGCAGAAGAGAAGGCCTGAATGAATCTGGCTTTATTGGTTACACAAATAGCTTCAGAGATGTCAATCTCAGAAAGAGATCGGCTTCTAAGATAATAAGAGAGCTGTGCACTTAGCGCACTGTGAGCATGGCCAAATTAGCATGGTAAGTACTGTGTTTGAATAATAATGGGGATGATACTAAATTATGATAAAGAAATATATTAATTCAATATTATACAAAAAATACAGTCCACACAGAACGCCAACGTATGTCTTTATTTGTATAATATGCAAATATATTGTCAATAATACTTATATATTCATACAATATCATAGTCGTAAAAGAAAGTGCATCTGTTAGGATCATTACCCATACCTGCAGAGTAGACAAAGCCCAGCCTGCTCAGTCCACCAGCTTGTTTTAACCCTTTCACACACCCTGGTATGTAAATAAATGCCCACCAGCATTATGCCAGTACTAGGGATCCATTTATAAATGTCAACCTTTAGGCACCAGTGGACACATTGGTGGCTGCTGGCTCTCAATCCTGGCTGTCACTGAGAGTTCCAGCCTGCTGGCCTGCTGACTCCAGTTTAAAATCATGTGGTCACTTTGTCATTTAGGCTGCATTCACACCTGAACGCGGCGTATTTTACCGCGATTTGCCGCGACAAATTGCAGCGTTTTGTCCCGTGATTTGCCGCGACAAAACGCAGTAAAATACGCCGCGGTAACATACACAGGAGGGGTGATCAACATTGTCGGCTATGGCCGAACGCCAAAAGCCGCCTGAAAAAAAGGTCCGGGACTTTTTTTGAGCTTCAGGCGTTTCGGCGTTCGGCGTGGAGATGTGAACCATCTCCATAGCTGACAATGTAAAATCACCCCTCCAGCGTATTGCAGGCTGCAATAGCGTCGCGCTACAGGCGACAATACGCCTAGGTGTGAATGCAGCCTTACGACATGGTGATTTCTTTTTTTTTTTTTTTTTTTCTCAATCAAGGTATTTATTGAAAGCTTAAACAGAGTATACAAGTGACATTTCTTTTACAGTGTATACAAATGAAAGTTTTGTACATAGTAATGAGAGGTAACATCAATGTCTAGACGTATAACATTTGGTATCTTAAGTAGAGGTAAAATACTGAAAAACAGGGTCCGATATCTAGTTACTGTGATAATTACTGAGGGAAGAGGAGAGGGTGGGGGAGAGGTGGGGAGAGGGGGGGTGAGGGAGATCAGGTAGGAAATGCAAGGGGAAATGTATATGAACAGCTTTCTGTTATTTGCTATTTAGGCAGAACACACTGAGAATACATTGACACTGTACATTTTAAATCTTATCGGTTAGTTGGGCATCAGTGAACTATCCTGTGCTTAGTACATGGAATTCAGTGGATGATTTGAACAAAAACCAGGGTTGCCAAAGGGAATTAAATCCGTCACTGGATTCCTTTTTCATTGCCAGTATCTCTTTCATTTTGTGTATGAATGACACTCTGTCCAACCAGTCCTTAATTGTTGGGGACTGCTTGGACTTCCAGTGTAGGGGAAGATTTCTATATTCCTATCACAAATGTTCCTGGATTACAGGCTTATCGGTAGCGGGTGCTGTAGCGATTACCAGTGAAGCCCTGTACACACGGCCGGGAATCCCTTCAGGAAAAAAACATTGGTTTTCCTGATGGTATTCCTGGCAAGCTTGCCTTGCCAAGCCCTGTGTACCAATGGCCACTCAAAAGAACGGCCGTTCTTTTGAATGGCAAGAACGCGGTGATGTCATCGACTACGATGAGCCGGTGCTCGTCACATTTGATGCCGTCGCCACCATCTTGCTACACCCCCACACTAACCTACTATGCTACCGCGCATGCGTCAAAGTCCTATCGAGCATGCGCGGGTTTACCTAGGACAGGTAAGCATACGGATGACCGTTTTTCTCTGTCAAAAAAAAACCCGACCAGAAAATAGAGAGCAGGGAAAACTGCGAGGAAGCATACACACGGCCGGGATTCCCGGCCAAATGCTCTCCTGGCAGTTTTCCAGCCGGGAAAACCGATCATGTGTACAAGGCTTTAGACACCGGATATACCACAGATCATTACACACATTTTCGCCAGCACACCATGGATCTTTTATTGCAGAAAGATCACACCACAAAAGAATTAGTGCTGATTCCTTTGTGATCATTCTGCAATAAACGTTTTTGACTGCAATTGAAGATCCATGGTGTGCTGACGAATATGTATACTACTGACTTATGACATAGTGATTCTATGCAGGCTGGAGGCTTCATTAACCACTTGCCGACCGATGTACTCCGATTTACGTTAGCAGAATGGCAGCGGTGGGCAAATTGACGTACCTGTACGTCCCCTTTAAGAAGCCGTGCGGCGCACGCCCGCCGCACTCTCCGTGACCGTGGGCCCAGTGAACTGTTCTGCCTAGTGACAGGACAGTGATCTACTGATCCCTGTCATTGGGAGCAGTGAGCAGTGTCATGTCACTTGTAGCCCAGCCCCCTCACAGTTAGAATCACTCCCTAGGGCACACTTAACCCATTCCTTGCCCCCTAGCGGTTAACCCCTTCCCTGCCAGTGTCATTTACACAGTAATCATGCATTTTTACAGCACTGATCGCTGTATAAATGACAATGGTCCCAAAATAGTGTCAAAAGTGTCCGCCATAATGTTGCAGTCATGATAAAAATCGCAGATTGCCGCCATTACTAATAAACAAATTATAATAATAAAAATGCCATAAAACTATCCCCTATTTTGTAGACGCTATAACATTTGCGCAAACCAATCAATATATGCTTGTTGTGATTTTTTTTTTACCAAAAATATGTGGAAGAATACATATCGGTCTAAACTTTTTGGGATATTTATTATAGCAAAAAGTAAAAAATATTGCTTTTTTTTCAAAATTGTCCTTCTTTTGTTTATAGCGCAAAAAACAAAAACAAAGAGGGTTTAAATACCACCAAAAGAAAGCTCTGATTGTGGGTAAAAAAGTACGTCAACTTTGTTTAGGTGCAACGTCGCACAACACAGTGCCGAATCGCAAAAAGTGCTCTGGTCAGGAAGGGGGTACATTTTTCCGGGGCTGATGTGGTTAAAAAAATTTAAGCATTTAGCTTGCAAAAACACTGCTATCCTGAGATATACTGTATATATTTTCAAAGGATATATGTATAAACTCACTCTTTTGGCTAGACATTTGTTTATTCTGTCCACTGGAAATAATTTACGTGTATATACAATGCTGTATCCTGGCCCAGGCCAACAAGGCCCAGGCCTAGAGCAACACTTTGCAGGGGGGCAGCATGGAAAGAGTCCCCACTGGCTAGTGTAGCACCAGTCTTATGGGGCAGACTGGGCTGAGAAGCAAATTAGTCTAGCACCCCCATGCGGGTGGCCGGCATTCCACAACTAGGGGGGGGGGGGGGGCGCTGCTTCTAATTTTGACTGTCCTATCATCCTGGACCACAAACCTTCCTCACTGTGCTATATGTTTTCTGCTGCACCATTGACATGGTTATATCTTCTTAGTCCTCACCATAAAATTATCAGAAACTTGTGCTTAAAATAGAACTATAGGCAACAATTTTTTTTCTCCATTTTGGATAGAGTAAGGGAGGGTTATAGCCCCTGTCAGTATATGGTTTACCATCCCTGTCCCACTGCAGAGATTTCACTTCACTTCCTGCCCCCAAACAGGAAATGAGAGGAAATCTATGCAAATTAAGAGCATTCATTGCCCCCCCCCCCCCGGCCCTCAGAACTAGGGTCCCCTCTGTAACGAGCGATCGCGGGTGCCCGGCGAGGATCGGCACCAGAGCCAAGCCCCTAGTGGCTGAAATGCAAAATCACGTTATATTATGTGATTTTGCGCAGCCGAGCCGACCTGCCACCGTAAAACTATGGTGGGCGGTCGGCAAGCGGATAAAGAGGCAGGATCCATTTTTTTTAGGTTAACAAATGCTTTAAAACTGAACTCCAAGAATGATATATATTGTATACTTTCATTGGTCCAGCCTAGACGTACATAAGTGTGCATATTTCATGCCTGGTGGGCTGCTGGGGAAGCTGACGAGGACTGCAGTAGTTGGGGCTAACTTTTGGTTCCTACTCAGGTCTTATGCAAGCAGCTTCCCCTCTGCACCCTGGTCACTCCCTCAGAGCTGATTCTATTCATCGAATGTCAGGGCCACAAAATAATTAAATAGAGAAGTGGCCCCATGGGATTGTCATGCCTAACACCCATTTGTTTTATAAATGCATTTTACTCTAAATAGAGAGCTATGGTGATTGTTAAAGTGGGGGTTCACCCAAAAAAAAAATGTAATTGCATCTAGCAGATCCAGCATATTAAGGACAATACATTTCGGCAGTTTTTTTTTCTTGGTACATACCTTTATATCCTGATGTTGTCCAGGGCTTCCAGGTTCCGATGACTGCTTGACTGGGCGTTCCTATCCTTCCGTACGATGATTGACATCGGGAAAGAGCCGAGCTGCGAGTCGGCACTATATGGCGCCTGCGCAGTCAGCTCTACACGGCGGGCGCAGGCGCCGTATAGTGCCGACTCTTAGCTCGGATATTTCCGGAAATCTGGTGACGCGCGTTATGCGACAGGTCCCCTGTTTCACAAGCCGTCAATGATCCAACGAAAGGATAGGAATGCCCAGTCCCGCAAGCATCGGAAGCCTGAGCCAGGGATAGTATACAGACAAGAAGGAAATGCGCCAAACTAAGTGCAGTATGTAAGGATTTAATAAAAAATAATGTCATAAAGAGTAAATTGGTTACTCACAAACAGAGTGATAACACAGGCAAGATAGGGCAAGAAGCTGGTCCGGTGTCACAGTGTGTCATCAGCAGCTCCAGGGGTTCAAACTGGTGTTTCTCAGGACCTCAGGAACGAAATCCAAGGTCTTGGGAGCCTTAGGGAACCACAGGAGGACCAGGAACCGTGAACGCTGCTTCAGAGCGTACCGTCGTAAGACCGGAAGTGACGTGGGGACTCGGGCCAGCCAATAGGATAATCCCCACGTCACTTCTTGCACTATCTTGCCTGTGTTATCACTCTGTTTGTGAGTAACCAATTTACTGTTTATGACATTATTTTTAATTAAATCCTTACATACTGCACTTAGTTTGGCGCATTTCCTTCTCCGTCTGTATATTTTCCAGAGCTCGCTTCTGCTTCAGGATTGCTGCCGCTAGTGTTTTTGGACTATTATTGGACATTTATTTATTTAATTTTCTTTTTCCTTTTGTTTTCCCTTGTTACTGACATGGACCTTATGATATGCTAATTTTACCAATTATTGATTATGCTTTTTTAGTCATGCGCCATCCACGTATTTTTTTTTACATTGAGCCAGGGATAGGAATGCCCAGTCCCGGAGTCATCAGAACGCGGAAGCCCTGGACCAAATCAGAATATAAAGGTAAGTACGGAAAAAAAAAAAACTTGCCAAAAGTATATGCCCTTACTATGCGGCCTCTAATCTTAAAAAAATCGTTTTTAGGGTGAACCTCCACTTTAAGTTCATGACTCTCTGTGACCGCTTTGCTGGTTCTTTCTGTTTTGTGTTTCAGGTGACAAGCTACCTGCTGTTGCTAAGAAGATTTACCTCAGCTGCTGAGCACTGAATTGGTGACAAATCCTTTGACGGGAAACATCTAGCCAATGAATATAACCTTTTACTTTTCTCCTGTCACTGGGCAAAGTCAGCATTTACCTCAGGTCTGTCAGATGGACTCACCTCTGGATTCTCTCCTCAGCCTTCCTTGTGGATCGTTTGACCTGCTCTCCACCCAGAATGGATATACTACTTCATGAGCTCTTTCATAGGAACTACCTACAATTTTTTTTTTAAAAGCCAGCATCTACAAATACAGCAGCTGCTGGCTTTTAAAACATGGAGACTTACCTGTCCAGGGGGCTGGACTCTATACCAGTCTATACCAGGAAGTGGTGCAAATACCTGTTTTATACAGGTATCTGCGCCCCCTCCCCCTGAAAGGTGTCAAATATGACACCGGAGGGGGGGGAGGGTTCAGAAAACTGAAGCTTCACTTTTGGGTGAACCTCTGCTTTAATTTTTTTTTAACCCAGCCCCCCCCCCCCCCGCCCCCCTCAGTTTTTCCACTGGTGACAGCTGTATCATCGCTTACATCTGTGGGCCCTGGGCCCTTGTACCTCTCATTCCTGAAGTGCCAGGGCTACCCGGTATACTGATGGTAATAGGTTACCTGAGGTCAGCCAGGGAACTTGTCATCCACCTGGAGGCAGACCTGGACCTGCAGAAAGACCACAGGAGTATCACATCACCACTGGGACTTGACAGAGACAAGAAGAGGAGGATGGCTGACTGAAAGCATCAGTGCACAGGTCGAGCTATCATGAAAGAATTCGCCGGACGAGGAGGCCCTACTCTTCTTCAGATGCCCATAACGCCACTGTTCCTGCCACTGTGAGCCAGGTAGGCAGCGGGCCTGAAGCTGCTACAATGGGCCGACAGCCTGATCAACATCTCTCCAACAGGACCCTCATTATCATTACCACAGGCTAGGGGTCACTGAAGGCTCTGAGGGCCGGGAATGTACACAGACCTTACTCTGTTCTGTCTGCTTCATGCTCCTCTGTGTCAGTGTCTTCCCCAAAATAAATTTATGAAGAGAGGATCCTGCCTCATATAGTTCCTCAATGCATTTATTTAGGTTATCACCTCTAGCTGTGATTCCTGAAGAATCCAATGAGTTTCATCATTTGTCAGTTCCCAAGGGTTCTTGTTCTTTATTTATCTAATTGGTGATTGATAGCCTATTCTTATTGACATACCTAAATCTACAGTATATCAAGCTCTTTTTGGGATTAGATCATTTGGTCAGATGCCCTTTTAGTCAAATCTGACATGAAATTGGTTATTCTCTGCTTTTGGTCAGGAGCCTGTAACTCCCTGGTCATTCTCTTCTTGCTTCATCTCAAATGTATTTTCTTCATAAGCAGCATGAAGATTCAATAGTGAAGCATTGGAAGGCTTTTGGTGAAGCTACATGATCCCCTATGTGGCTCAGCCACAGAGATCTGCATTCCCCAGGGGACCCCTAAATTAAAAAAAATAATATATTTTTTAATATATTTTTATTTTATTTATTTTTTATTAAAGGGCCAATTTTTTTTTAGAGGTCCGGAGATCCCCAAGGCCCCGGATGACAACCCCCCTTTTTTTATATAAAAAAAACTTTTTTTTATATATTTCTTGATTTCTTTTATTTTTTATATATACGAAGGCATGGCAGCCCATTCAAATCAATGGGCTGCTGTGCCTGCACAAATGAGGGCCGCCTAAACACATATATGTGAGCCAGCCAGGCCCAAAATAAGCTGGAGGGGGGCCCAAAAAAAATGTTTGCCCAGGGCCCAAACCATATTAAAGACGGCCCTGCTGGTAGGAAGTTTTTTTTCTCAAAGCCAAAGTCCAGTGAGCTTGGGGAAAGTGATCCCCTGGTCTTCCAGTTTGATGCGATCGCGTGCACAAGTGTCAGCACAGGGATTTGTGATGGGGGCCAGAATCTGCTATCGAGGGGGTCTGTGATGGAGGGGCAAGTCTGTGAATGGGGGTCAGTCTGTGATGGGGGTCAGTCTGTGATGGGGGATCTGAGACAAGGCGCCTATGACGTGCACAGGAGGTTGAAATGTGGAGGATATCATGTGGAGACATAGCACCAATATGACACTCGGACCTCCGCTAGAAGACAATTTTTCTGACCGGACCCCCATAAATTTTAAAGAGCCTCGGAAACGACCGAAAAGGCAAACCTCGGAAAGACTTTGTTCCAGAGATTTGCAGAGGTCAGCCAAGCTGTCCTTTGGCCTTTCCGTGCATTTCTGATCGGCGCCGTTCGGCACCGCTCGGCTCCGGTGCCCCCCCACCCCAGGCCAAATGCGGTATTGGTATTGTACAGCGCTTTGGCCTGAATCGTGCTCGTTTTCGCAAACGAGTTACGATTTTTAAAAATACAGTTTTGTATCGAAACACTCATTAACCTCGTTAACCGCGTTACTCGAAGTTCCACTGTATTCGTCAAAAATAAATAAAAGTCCCGAAATCTATCCCATAGTTTGTACACACGATAATTTTTGTGCAAACCAATCAATATACACTAATTGAGAATTTTTGCCAAAAATATGTAGCAGAATACTAATTGGACTAAGTTGATGAAGAAATTTGATTTTTTACATATTTTTATTGCAAATGTTTTACAGCTGAAAGTAAAAAAATGTATATATTATTTTTTTCTACATTGTTGCTCTATTTTTGTTTATAGTGCAAATAAAAACCGCAAAGGCGATCAAATACCACCAAAAGAAAGCTCTATTTGTGGTAAAAAAAAAAAGGACATTAATTTTGTTTGGGTACAGCTTCGCACAATTGTCAGTTTACCACTTCATTACTGGGCACATATACCCCTTCCTGACCAGGTGAAATTTCAGCTTGTGGCACTGCGTCACTTTAACTGACAATTGCGCGGTCGTGCGACGTGGCTCCCAAACAAAATTGACGTCCTTTTTTCCCCACAAATAGAGCTTTCTTTTGGTGGTATTTGATCACCTCTGCGGTTTTTATTTTTTGCGCTATAAACAAAAATAGAGCGACAATTTTGAAAAAAAAACAATATTTTTTACTTGTTGCTATAATAAATAGCCCATTTTTTTTAAAAAACATTTTTTTTCTCAGTCTAGGCGATACGTATTCTTCTACATATTTTTTGGGAAAAAAAATGCAAGAAGCGTCTGGTTTGCGCAAAAGTTATTGCGCTTACAAAATAGGGGACAGAATTATTATTATTTTTTTATTTATTTTTTTTACTACTAATAGCGGCGATCAGCATTTTTTTTGTGACTGCGACATTATGGCAGACACATCGGACACTTTTGACACATTTTTGGCGCCATTCACATTTATACAGCGATCAGTGCTATAAATATGCACTAATTACTGTATAAATGTGACTGGCATGGAAGGGGTTAACACTAGGGGGTGAGGAAGGGGTTAAATGTGTACCCTAAATTGTGTTCTAACTGTAGGTGGAGGGGGGGTGACCGATCTATGACCCTATGTACAAGGGACACAGATCGTTCTCCTCTCTCCCCTGACAGGACATGGATCTCTGTGTTTACACACAGAGCTCCACGTCTTGTCCCCGCCGATCCCGAGTCAATGGCGGACATCACAGCCGCCAGGCACTCGCATCGGCATCTCAGCGATGCAGCGAGCACGTGCGTGCCGCCGTCGGATGTGCGCGCGCCCGCGCCGCTGGATGCGCGCGCAGGCCGTGTTTTTACGGCCTGTTAGAGATTCAGAACCACCCCGCGGCCGTATAAAGTCGTACGGCTGTCGGGTAGTGGTTAAAGTAACGCAGTACCGATTTAAAAAAAAATGGCCTGGTCATTAGGGGGTAAATCCTTTCGGGCTGAAGTGGTTTAACCCAATAAAGGGACCGCAGCCTAAACATTTCCACAATCCTTGTTGTGTGTTTATTTTATTATTTAGGTATGTTCTTATGGTATGATGGGTGTTTATGGGGTGTACAATCCCATACACACACACACACACACAAAACACGCAGTCCTGAGAATCACTAGATTGATGCACCTTCTCCCCGGGTGTCTTGATAATACGTAGAAAAAAAAGAAAATAAAAAAAACAACTCTTTTACATTAGTGATCTCCCCTCTACACACATGGCAACAATTTTAAAGGGTATAACAACAGTTATAAGTCCACTAAGTTGAGCATAGACCATATATTTTTATGTGTTTCAGAAAAGAACTGTTTCCTTCCTCAGAAAACGTGGGTCTGCGTCACTTTTTTCACTGCACTTGTGTCATGCAGGATTGATACGTATTCTACAGAAGTCATTCATTGTATCGTTTTGAGAGAAAAGATACAGACGAGCCTGAGTTTTATGTGTGTAATCTAGTAATGCAAGAGAGTCTCTGTCAGCTGTTTCTAAGGAGATATTCATAGAATGTCTTGTACTTTTTAGAGGTTCTCTGATTGGGTGAAGTGGAGATTGTGACATCACTGCCTATCCTCTCCACTTAATACAATCAGAAAATACGTTGAATTCCTGGAAAACTGCAAGGCATTAAATAAATTGCTTTGGTGCTGAGTGTGAGAGCTCTGTGGTCAGTGTGCTGAGGGAAAGCCACGTGTACAAAACCCAAGCAGGACCCCAAAGCAGCTCTGACTAATACAGTGACTGCTAGCTTCCCTAGCAGCCTATCAGATATGAGTCTCACTATATCACCAAAAGTATTGGGACATCTGCCTTTACACACATGGGGCTAGATTCAGCATTGATTTACGCCGGCGTATCTATAGATATGCCGCGTAAATTCAAAGCTGCACCGGCGCATCTTCTTTCTGTATTCAGAAAGCAAGATACGCCGACATTAGCCTAAGATGCGACTGGCGTAAGTCTCTTACACCGTCATATCTTAGGGTGCATATTTACGCTGGCCGCTAGGTGGCGCTTCTGTCGTTTTCGGCGTAGAATATGCAAATGACCTAGATACGCCCATTCACAAATTTACGTACGCTGTTTACATTAGGTTTTTTTCGGCGTAAGCTTGCTCCTGCTATTATGAGGCGTACGCAATGTTAAGTATGGATGTCGTTGCCGCGTCGAATTTTGAATTTTTTACGTTGTTTGCGTAAGTCGTTCGCGAATAGGGCTGGACGTAATTTACGTTCACGTTGAAACCAATGACGTCCTTGCGGCGTACTTTGGAGCAATGCAAACTGGGAAATTCCACGGACGGCGCATGCGCCGTTCGGGAAAAACGTCAATCACGTCGGGTCACCAAGAATTAACATAAAACACGCCCCCTCATCCTCATTTGAATTACGCGCGCTTACGCCGGCCCCATTTACGCTACGCCGCCGTAACTTAGAAGGCAAGTGCTTTCTTAATACAGCACTTGCCTCTCTAACTTACGGCGGCGTAGCGTAAATACGATACGATGCGCCGCCGTAACAATGCGCGCCCCTACCTGAATCTAGCACATGAACTTTTTTATGACATCCCAGTCTTGGTCCATAGGGTTCAATATTGAATTGGCCCGCCCTTTGCAGCTATAACAGCCTCAACTCTTCTGGGAGGGCTGCAGGGCCAATCCTAGGGTCACAGAAGCCTGGGTGCAGAAATATTTCTGGCACCCCCACATGGGCGTGGTCATCTTACTAACTCCCCTCCTTTACACATGTTTCCATGGCTATGACTCAAACACAGAGATGCTCCCCTAAGAAGTCTTCATTAGTGTCCCCCATCAGAGTCCCCCCCAGCAGGTGTCCCCCATCAGAGCCTCCCCACAGCAAGTGTCCCCCATCAGAGCCCCCCACAGCAGGTGTCCCCCATCAGAGCCCCCCCCACAGCAGGTGTCCCCATCAGAGCCCCCCCACATCAAGTGTCCCCATAGATCAGTACCTGTCCAATAGATCCCTGTAGCTCGGGCGCGCTGGGAGCAGAAGCACATTACAGGGGGCGGGGCATACGTGGCATCTTTGGTTACTTGGAGGGTGGCACTCGGAGAGCATTTCTGGGAGTGCACGGGATGATTGGCAGCAGCTCCGGCCAACTCAGAAGCCTCTCATCACACCGCCTATGGCAGAAGAGTCGACACACGCAGAGGGGGCGGGGCAGAGAGGAGACTGCTCCACGCACACCGGACAGAATTAATTAGTGGAGCTAAGTGCTCTACGCTGTGTACGTGTTTTGGTACTAGCTGTGGTGCCCAGCCTGGATTCTGGGGTCAGCGGGAGGTATGTGCTCTTGTCAGTTGCCAGCGGAGAGAACAAGCGGGATAGGGAACCGCAGCACCCGCTACATGCGCTCCGCCTCTGGACACAGACAAGGAGGAGGGAGGGGAGCATTTTGGAGCTTCGGCGCTCCCACCTCTGTGGCGCCTGGGTGCAGAGCACCCCGCGCACCCTGCCTAGGATCGGCCCTGGAGGGCTGGCCACAAGGTTTAGGAGTGTGTCTATGGGAAGGAGATTTTGAAGACGCTTTGAAGCACCACTAAACCGACATGGGGTATCGTTTTTGAAGCGAAGCCAAAGCAAAGCAAACACAAGGTGCGAACAGGACTGTAAGCTAACCATTTTATTTAGTGACAGGGGCTTTGACTGGCATTCAGAGAGCTTTAACAAAGCTTGTCCGAAGCCTTGTTTTAAAGCAAGTGTAAACTAGCCCTTACTATAACTATTCTTAAAAATTTCTCCTGCCCCCTCCTCTTACCTATGCCTTTTAACCTGCATAAAAAAATCGGTGTACTACGCTAATGCGAGTGAGTGAGTGAGTAACTTGTATAGCGCAGCAAATGCGAACTTAATCGCCTCAAGGCGCTTCCATCCAGAGTCGTACCGGTCCTTCAGAAGAGTTGGGTCTTTAGTTTTTTCCTAAAGGCCGGATGGTTTTCCTCCAAGCGGATGGTAGTGGATGCCAATGTATATGTTTGTTTTCTATATTTGACCTCTGTACCTTCTTGGAATGTTATTGTAATTATGTTGCATGAGATGTTTTGTTCTTTTTCAGTCTTAATTTTTTATCGCTCACATAATTGTACCTCCCTTATTTTGTAAAAACAATTAAATGAATGGAAAATAAAAAGATCTGTGTACTTACCTATTTTTAAACTGCTCTGGTCATGTGATCCTGCAGCTTCCCTGTATCAGTGAGGGGCTGCTGCAGGGGAGAGGGAGGAGCATTGGCAATGGCTAAGCTATTGGAGTATATGGGTGACAACACAACCCCCCCTCTTCTCTAAGGCAAGGTTCCCATCTCTTCCCATCTCTGCAGCTAGGGAATGCACTTGAAATTGCACTTGTTCCTGACCCACAGAGGAACACGCTACACTTTAGCAGATATGCAGGAGTGCCATTATTTAAAAAAAAAAGAAAGGAAAAGCAAGCGCCAGGTATACAATAGGGATGAGCAGGGTGACAAAGGCCCTCCCTTATGTGAATGTGCTCCCTCTCCCCTCCGCCTCTCTCCTGCTCTGGACATCAGATCAGCACATGCTGGGTGAGAGGAGAGCGCCTCCTGTCTGCATAAGCCTGCCAACCTCACCCTGCAGCCACACTGCCTGGACTACAACCCACTCCTCCATGGGTAGCAGAGGGGGAATGATGAGGTTATCCCTCTCCTAATCTTACCTCCCACATTCAGAGGATGGGAGAGGAGGGGCCCCGACACACACACACAAAAAGGTGAACCGAGGATAGACAGAGGGAGCCACCTTACAATGAGGGATCACCCAGATAGGGGGAGGAGGGGGCTCACTGCTCCTTCAGACAGAGGTGTGCTGTGTATGGAGGCTCACCATGTATGAAGACAGAGGTGCTGTATATGGCGGACCATCATGTATATAGACAGAGGGGTGCTGTGTATGGAGGCCCATCATGTATATAGATGGAGGTGTGCTGTGTATGAAGGACCATCATGTATATAGATGGAGGTGTGCTGTGTATGGAGGCCCATCATGTATATAGATGGAGGTGTGCTGTGTATGGAGGACCATCATGTATATAGACAGAGGTGTGCTGTGTATGGAGGACCATCATGTATATAGATGGAGGTGTGCTGTGTATGGAGGCCCATCATGTATATAGATGGAGGTGTGCTGTGTATGGAGGCCCATCATGTATATAGATGGAGGTGTGCTGTGTATGGAGGACCATCATGTATATAGATGGAAGTGTGCTGTGTATGAAGGACCATCATGTATATAGACAGAGGTGTGCTGTGTATGGAGGACCATCATGTATATAGATGGAGGTGTGCTGTGTATGGAGGCCCATCATGTATATAGATGGAAGTGTGCTGTGTATGGAGGACCATCATGTATATAGACAGAGGGGTGCTGTGTATGGAGGACCATCATGTATATAGATGGAGGTGTGCTGTGTATGGAGGCCCAACATGTATATAGACAGAGGGGTGCTGTGTATGGAGGACCATCATGTATATAGATGGAAGTGTGCTGTGTATGGAGGACCATCATGTATATAGACAGAGGTGTGCTGTGTATGGAGGCCCATCATGTATATAGATGGAAGTGTGCTGTGTATGAAGGACCATCATGTATATAGACAGAGGGGTGCTGTGTATGGAGGACCATCATGTATATAGATGGAAGTGTGCTGTGTATGAAGGACCATCATGTATATAGACAGAGGTGTGCTGTGTATGGAGGCCCATCATGTATATAGATGGAAGTGTGCTGTGTATGGAGGACCATCATGTATATAGACAGAGGTGTGCTGTGTATGGAGGCCCATCATGTATATAGATGGAAGTGTGCTGTGTATGAAGGACCATCATGTATATAGACAGAGGTGTGCTGTGTATGGAGGACCATTATGTATATAGATGGAGGTGTGCTGTGTATGGAGGACCATCATGTATATAGACGGAGGTGTGCTGTGTATGGAGGACCATCATGTATATAGATGGAGGTGTGCTATGTATGAAGGACCATCATGTATATAGATGGAGGTGTGCTGTGTATGGACCCCCATCCATAGATGGAGGTAAATGGTGTATGGAGGACCATGATGAGGGGATGTGAGCAGGCAGCAGACATTAAAGGTGATGTATGATGATGTGATGAGTATGGAGGACCATCATGTGTATAGATGGAGGTAAATGGTGTGTGAAGGACCATGATGATAGGATGTGATCAGGCAGCAAACATTAGAGGTGATGTATGATGATGTGAAGAGTATAGAGGACCATGATGGGAGGGTGTGAGCAGGCAGCAACCATTAGAGGGGATGTATGATGATGTGATGTGTATGGAGGACCATGATGAGTAGGCAGCAGACATTAGAGGAGATGTATGATGATGTGATGAGGATGGAGGACCATGATGAGCAGGCATCAGACATTAGTGGTTAGGTATGATGATGTGATGAGGATGGAGGACCATGATGAGCAGGCAGCAGACATTAGAGGAGATGTATGATGATGTGATGAGGATGGAGGACCATGATGAGCAGGCAGCAGACATTAGAGGTTAGGTATGATGATGTGATGAGGATGGGGGACCATGATGAGCAGGCAGCAGACATTAGAGGAGATGTATGATGATGTGATGAGGATGGAGGACCATGATGAGCAGGCAGCAGACATTAGAGGAGATGTATGATGATGTGATGAGGGTGGAGGACCATGATGAGCAGGAAGCAGACATTAGTGGAGATGTATGATGATGTAATGAGGATGGAGGACCATGATGAGCAGGCAGCAGATATTAGTGGTTAGGTATGATGATGTGATGAGTATGGAGGACCATGATGAGCAGGCAGCAGACATTAGAGGAGATGTATGATGATGTGATGAGGATGGGGGACCATGATGAGCAGGCAGCAGACATTAGAGGAGATGTATGATGATGTGATGAGGATGGAGGACCATGATGAGCAGGCAGCAGACATTAGAGGAGATGTATGATGATGTGATGAGGATGGGGGACCATGATGAGCAGGCAGCAGACATTAGAGGAGATGTATGATGATGTGATGAGGATGGAGGACCATGATGAGCAGGCAGCAGACATTAGAGGAGATGTATGATGATGTGATGAGGATGGAGGACCATGATGAGCAGGCATCAGACATTAGTGGTTAGGTATGATGATGTGATGAGGATGGAGGACCATGATGAGCAGGCAGCAGACATTAGAGGAGATGTATGATGATGTGATGAGGATGGAGGACCATGATGAGCAGGCAGCAGACATTAGAGGTTAGGTATGATGATGTGATGAGGATGGAGGACCATGATGAGCAGGCATCAGACATTAGTGGTTAGGTATGATGATGTGATGAGGATGGAGGACCATGATGAGCAGGCAGCAGACATTAGAGGAGATGTATGATGATGTGATGAGGATGGAGGACCATGATGAGCAGGCAGCAGACATTAGAGGTTAGGTATGATGATGTGATGAGGATGGAGGACCATGATGAGCAGGCAGCAGACATTAGAGGAGATGTATGATGATGTGATGAGGATGGAGGACCATGATGAGCAGGCAGCAGACATTAGAGGAGATGTATGATGATGTGATGAGGATGGGGGACCATGATGAGCAGGCAGCAGACATTAGAGGAGATGTATGATGATGTGATGAGGATGGAGGACCATGATGAGCAGGCAGCAGACATTAGAGGAGATGTATGATGATGTGATGAGGGTGGAGGACCATGATGAGCAGGAAGCAGACATTAGTGGAGATGTATGATGATGTGATGAGGATGGAGGACCATGATGAGCAGGCAGCAGATATTAGTGGTTAGGTATGATGATGTGATGAGTATGGAGGACCATGATGAGCAGGCAGCAGACATTAGAGGAGATGTATGATGATGTGATGAGGATGGAGGACCATGATGAGCAGGCAGCAGACATTAGAGGAGATGTATGATGATGTGATGAGGATGGAGGACCATGATGAGCAGGCAGCAGACATTAGAGGAGATGTATGATGATGTGATGAGGATGGAGGACCATGATGAGCAGGCAGCAGACATTAGAGGAGATGTATGATGATGTGATGAGGATGGAGGACCATGATGAGCAGGCAGCAGACATTAGTGGTTAGGTATGATGATGTGATGAGGATGGAGGACCATGATGAGCAGGCAGCAGACATTAGTGGTTAGGTATGATGATGTGATGAGGATGGAGGACCATGATGAGCAGGCAGCAGACATTAGAGGAGATGTATGATGATGTGATGAGGATGGGGGACCATGATGAGCAGGCAGCAGACATTAGAGGAGATGTATGATGATGTGATGAGGATGGGGGACCATGATGAGCAGGCAGCAGACATTAGAGGAGATGTATGATGATGTGATGAGGATGGAGGACCATGATGAGCAGGCAGCAGACATTAGAGGAGATGTATGATGATGTGATGAGGATGGAGGACCATGATGAGCAGGCAGCAACCATTAGAGGGGATGTATGATGATGTGATGTGTATGGAGGACCATGATGAGCAGGCAGCAGACATTAGAGGAGATGTATGATGATGTGATGAGGATGGAGGACCATGATGAGCAGGCATCAGACATTAGTGGTTAGGTATGATGATGTGATGAGGATGGAGGACCATGATGAGCAGGCAGCAGACATTAGAGGAGATGTATGATGATGTGATGAGGATGGAGGACCATGATGAGCAGGCAGCAGACATTAGAGGTTAGGTATGATGATGTGATGAGGATGGAGGACCATGATGAGCAGGCATCAGACATTAGAGGAGATGTATGATGATGTGATGAGGATGGAGGATCATGATGAGCAGGCAGCAGACATTAGAGGAGATGTATGATGATGTGATGAGGATGGAGGACCATGAGCAGGAAGCAGACATTAGTGGAGATGTATGATGATGTGATGAGGATGGAGGACCATGATGAGCAGGCAGCAGATATTAGTGGTTAGGTATGATGATGTGATGAGGATGGAGGACCATGATGAGCAGGCAGCAGACATTAGTGGTTAGGTATGATGATGTGATGATGGAGGACCATGATGAGCAGGCAGCAGACATTAGAGGAGATGTATGATGATGTGATGAGGATGGGGGACCATGATGAGCAGGCAGCAGACATTAGAGGAGATGTATGATGATGTGATGAGGATGGGGGACCATGATGAGCAGGCAGCAGACATTAGAGGAGATGTATGATGATGTGATGAGGATGGAGGACCATGATGAGCAGGCAGCAGACATTAGAGGAGATGTATGATGATGTGATGAGGATGGAGGACCATGATGAGCAGGCAGCAGACATTAGAGGAGATGTATGATGATGTGATGAGGATGGGGGACCATGATGAGCAGGCAGCAGACATTAGAGGAGATGTATGATGATGTGATGGGGATGGAGGACCATGATGAGCAGGCAGCAGACATTAGAGGAGATGTATGATGATGTGATGAGGATGGAGGACCATGATGAGCAGGCAGCAGACATTAGTGGTTAGGTATGATGATGTGATGAGGGTGGAGGACCATGATGAGCAGGCAGCAGACATTAGAGGAGATGTATGATGATGTGATGAGTATGGAGGACCATGATGAGCAGGCAGCAGACATTAGAGTAGATGTATGATGATGTGATGAGTATGGAGGACCATGATGAGCAGGCAGCAGACATTAGTGGTTAGGTATGATGATGTGATGAGGATGGAGGACCATGATGAGCAGGCAGCAGACATTAGAGGAGATGTATGATGATGTGATGAGGATGGAGGACCATGATGAGCAGGCAGCAGACATTAGAGGAGATGTATGATGATGTGATGAGGATGGAGGACCATGATGAGCAGGCAGCAGACATTAGAGGAGATGTATGATGATGTGATGAGGATGGAGGACCATGATGAGCAGGCAGCAGACATTAGAGGAGATGTATGATGATGTGATGAGGATGGAGGACCATGATGAGCAGACATTAGAGGAGATGTATGATGATGTGATGAGGATGGAGGACCATGATGAGCAGACATTAGAGGAGATGTATGATGATGTGATGAAGATGGGGGACCATGATGAGCAGACATTAGAGGAGATGTATGATGATGTGATGAGGATGGAGGACCATGATGAGCAGACATTAGAGGAGATGTATGATGATGTGATGAGGATGGAGGACCATGATGAGCAGGCAGCAGACATTAGAGGAGATGTATGATGATGTGATGAGGATGGAGGACCATGATGAGCAGGCAGCAGACATTAGAGGAGATGTATGATGATGTGATGAGGATGGAGGACCATGATGAGCAGGCAGCAGACATTAGAGGAGATGTATGATGATGTGATGAGGGTGGAGGACCATGATGAGCAGGCAGCAGACATTAGAGGAGATGTATGATGATGTGATGAGGATGGAGGACCATGATGAGCAGACATTAGAGGAGATGTATGATGATGTGATGAGGATGGAGGACCATGATGAGCAGACATTAGAGGAGATGTATGATGATGTGATGAAGATGGGGGACCATGATGAGCAGACATTAGAGGAGATGTATGATGATGTGATGAGGATGGAGGACCATGATGAGCAGACATTAGAGGAGATGTATGATGATGTGATGAGGATGGAGGACCATGATGAGCAGGCAGCAGACATTAGAGGAGATGTATGATGATGTGATGAGGATGGAGGACCATGATGAGCAGGCAGCAGACATTAGAGGAGATGTATGATGATGTGATGAGGATGGAGGACCATGATGAGCAGGCAGCAGACATTAGTGGTTAGGTATGATGATGTGATGAGGATGGAGGACCATGATGAGCAGACAGAGGAGATGTATGATGATGTGATGAGGATGGAGGACCATGATGAGCAGGCATCAGACATTAGTGGTTAGGTATGATGATGTGATGAGGATGGAGGACCATGATGAGCAGGCAGCAGACATTAGTGGTTATGTATGATGATGTGATGGGTGGTGAAGGTCATGTAGTGATGCCACCCTGTGCCCGCATGCTCCCCATGCAGATGAAGGCATACGATGTGTATGAATGGACTGGGTGTCAGGCATCCTGGTAGATATGAATCAATGAAGGAGCAGTGAGCCCCTCCCCCTGTTCCCCGGATGTTGGTGATCCCTTATTGTAAGGTGGAAGGGCGGCCCTTGCTGATTGTGGCTCCCTGTGTCTATCCTCGGTTCACCTTTATTTTGTGTGTGTGTGTGTGCCGGGGCCCCTCCTCCCTTCTCTCCTGCACGGGGGAGGTCTGTGAGAGGAGAGGGATGACCTCATCCTTCCCCCTCCGCCGCCCGTGGAGGAGTGGGCTGTGGTCCAGGCAGTGTGGCTGCAGGGTGAGGTTGGCAGGCTCACGCAGACAGGCGGGGCTCTCCTTTAGCCCCGCCCACCGTGCGCTGAACAGATGTGCGGAGCAGAGGAGAGGCGGAGCCGGTGGGCGGAGCGGAGAGGGAGCGCTGTGACATAAAGGAGGGCTTTTCTCTCTCCGTTCACCCCTATTATATACCCGGCGTTCGGTCTTCCTTTTTTTTTTATTCTTTTTTTTTTTGGGGGGGTGGGGGGTTCATCCCTTTAAAATCATCATGGCCGCCAAGTCGGACGGGATGCTGAAGATGAAGAAGAACGACGTCGCCTTCACCCCTCTGCAGAACTCGGATCACTCGGGCTCCGTGCAGGGCTTGGTTTCGGGTTCCCAGCCGGGATCGGGTACCGGGGACGGGGGTTGCTCGGACGGGGGTTCCCGGTGCTGCTGTAGCGGGAGAGCGGCTGTCGGTGTCGGGTCTCCTTCGCTGTGTCTGCGGCTGGGAAGGGAGCAGCAGCGGTACACCGTCTGGGATGGTCTGTGGATCCTGGCCGCCGTCACCGTGTACCTGGCCGATGTGGGCAGTGACATCTGGCTGTCCGCCGATTACTATGTGCGGGGTCAGCGCTGGTGGTTCGGGCTGACCTTGTTCTTCGTGGTGCTCGGCTCCCTCTCCGTCCAGGTCTTCAGCTTCAGGTGGTTCGCTCATGATTTCAGCACCGAGAACAGCTCCCAGTGCACGCCGGTGGAGGGCAAGGCGGCCGGGGGAGCCGCTAATACCGGAACCGGAGGAGGGGGAGGGGAGCTGGACCGACCCGCCACCCCACAGAGACAACCTTCCACCGCCAGCAACAAACCCAACACCCCGGCCAGCACCCCCCGGCCAGCACCCGGACAGTCCGCCTCCTGCTCCTTCTGTATCTGGACCCTCCAATCACTCATCCATATCCTACAGCTGGGACAGCTCTGGAGGTAACTAGACTCTGCTGCCTGAATGCTGCCTGAATGGATGAGCCTCATTGTGTGTGTGTGTGTGATTACCTGTATACACAGATGTGTCCTCCTCCTTATAGGTGTTCCTTCATCTGGAAATGTCAAATCAATATTGCATCTTTAAATATCAATGTGCTAACTAATATTCGCTCTATACATGTCAATCGGTGTAGACCAGCCTTTCATTAGAGGTCCCTTCCCCAGTCACAGATTTCTACCTCTCCCAGAACTTCCCACTGACAAATGTCATCTTTGTAGCCATTTGTAAGAGAGAGATTCTTCCCAAAGATCACCAGTATAGGCAGAATCCTTCCTGATGACCCCAAATAGAAGAATTCTTCCCAATGACCCCAAATAGAAGAAGAATCCTTCCTGATGACCCCAAATAGAAGAATCCTTCCTAATGACCCCAAATAGAAGAAGAATCCTTCCTGATGACCCCAAATAGAAGCAGAATCCTTCCTAATGACCCCAAATAGAAGCAGAATTCTTCCTAATGACCCCAAATAGAAGAAGAATCCTTCCTGATGACCCCAAATAGAAGAAGAATCCTTCCTAATGACCCCAAATAGAAGCAGAATTCTTCCTAATGACCCCAAATAGAAGAAGAATTCTTCCTGATGACCCCAAATAGAAGAAGAATCCTTCCTAATGACCCCAAATAGAAGCAGAATTCTTCCTAATGACCCCAAATAGAAGAAGAATTCTTCCTGATGACCCCAAATAGAAGAAGAATTCTTCCTGATGACCCCAAATAGAAGCAGAATTCTTCCTGATGACCCCAAATAGAAGAATAATCCTTCCTGATGACCCCAAATAGAAGCAGAATTCTTCCTAATGACCCCAAATAGAAGAAGAATCCTTCCTAATGACCCCAAATAGAAGAAGAATCCTTCCTAATGACCCCAAATAGAAGCAGAAGTCTTCTTAATGAACCCTAATAGAAGCAAAATTGTCCCTGATGACCCCAAATATAAGCAGAATTCTTCCTAATGACCCCAAATATAAGAAGAGTTCTTCCTAATGACCCCAAATAGAAGCAGAATCCTTCCTGATGACCCCAAAACGAAGCAGAATCCTTCCTGATGACCCCCAAATAGAAGAAGAATCCTTCCTAATGACCCCAAATAGAAGCAGAATTCCTCCTAATGACCCCAAATTAGAAGAATCCTTCCTAATGACCCCAAATAGAAGAAGAATCCTTCTCGATGACCCAAAATAGAAGCACAATTTACCCTAATGACCCCAAATTTAAGTATAATTTTCCCAATGACCCCAAATAGAAGCACAATTCTTCCTAATGACCCCACATAGATAAAATAATTATTCCTAATGACCCCAAATATAAGCAGAATTATTCCTAATGATCCCAAATAGAAGCAGAATTTACCCTAATGACCCCAAATAGAAGCCGAATTCTTCCTAATGACCCCAAATAGAAGAAGAATCCTTCCTAATGACCCCAAATAGAAGCAGAATGCTACCTGATGACCCCAAATAGAAGAAGAATCCTTCCTAATGACCCCAAATAGAAGCAGGATTCTTCGTAATGACCCCAAATAGAAGAAGAATTATTCGTAATGACCCCAAATATAAGCAGATTCCTCCCTAATGACCCCAAATTTAAGTATAATTGCTCCCAATGACCCCAAATAGAAGAAGAATTCTTCCTGAAGTCCCAAAATATAAGCTGAGTTCTTCATAATGGCACAAAATATAAGCAGAATTCTTCCTGCCGACCCCAAATATAAGAGGTCCATTCCACAGTTAGAGATTTCTTCCTCTCCCAGAAGTTCCCATTGACAACTGTCATCTTTGTAGCCATTCATAAGAGAGAGATTCTTCCCAAAGATCACCCCGTATAAGCAGAATTCTTCCTAATGACCCCAAATAGAAGCAACATTCTTCCTAATGACCCCAAATATAAAGAGTTCTTCCTAATGACCCCCAAATGTAAGCAGAATCCCTCCTGATTACCCCAAATATAAGCAGAATTCTTCCTGATGACCCCAAGTAGAGGGAGCATTTTTCCCAATGGACACCAATGTAAAAGGAGTATTCTTCCCTTTGACCATCAGTTTAAAAGGGCACTCCTCCCAATGACGCAGAGAATTAGTACACCACCAATGTAAAGAGAATTCCTCCCAGTGACCCCAAATATAAGAAGCATTCTTCCCAATTAGCCCCAATGTATGGAACATTCTTCCATATGGCTAAAAGCTCCTTACATTTTCCCCAAAGACCACCAATGTCAAGAGCATTCTTCCCTTTGAACATCAATTAAAGGAGCACTCTTCCCAATGACTCCAAGTATAAGAAGTATTCTTTCCAAAGACCACCAATGTAAGGAAAAATCCTCCCAGTGACCCCAAATATAAGAAGCATTCTTCCCAATTAGCCCCAATGTATGGAAGCTTCTTCCATATGTCTAGAAATAGGAGGAGCATTTTTCCCAATGACCACCAATGTAAGTAAGGAGCATTCTTACCTCTGAACATCAATAAAGGAGCACTCCTCCCAATGACCCCAAGTATAAGGAGCATTCTTCCCAATGACCTTAAATATAAGGAGTGTTCTTCCCAAAGGCCACCAATATAAGCGGGATTCTTCCCAATGACCCCAAATATAAAACGACCTCTTCCCTTTTACCCTAAATAAAATGATGTTTTTTTTCCAATTACCCCCAATATAAGGGAAATTCTTTCCAATGACCCCAAGTAGAAGGAGCCTTTTTTCCCCGATGATCCCAAATATAAGGAGCATTTTTCCCAATGACCACCAGTGTAAAGAGAATTCTTCCCCCTTATCAGTTGAAGGAGCACCCCTCCTTATGACCCAAAGTTTAAGGAGCATTCTTCCCAATGACCACTAATGCAAGGCAAATTCCTCCCAGTGACAACAAATATGAAGGGCATGTATCCCAGTGACCCCAAGCATAAGGAGCATTCTTCCCTTTGACCACAATGTAAGTATAAGTCTTCCCTCTGAACATTTAATCCCCAAAAATTAGGAGCATTCTTCCCTCTGACCACTATTATAAGGAGCCCTCATCCCACTGACCACCAATGTAAGAATCATTCTTTAATGATCCAAAACATAAGGAACATTGGGCCAGATTCACAAAGGAGATACGACGGAGTATCTCAGATACTCCGTCGTATCTCTCAGAGTATCTATGCGACTGATTCATAGAATCAGTTACGCATAGATAGCCCTAAGATCCGACAGGTGTAATTCTTTTACACTGTCGGATCTTAGGATGCAGTACCGCGGCCGCCGCTGGGGGGAGTTTGCGTCGTAAACCAGCGTCGGGTATGCAAATTAGGAGTTACGGCGATCCACGCCGGTTTTTCGCGTTCGCTACGTCGCTGCTAGTCTAGTTTCCCGTCGCAAATTTAGTCGTCGTTTTGGGTGCCCTAACTTTACACAGCACACGTATGTGCTGTATAAAGTATGGCCGTCGTTCCTGCGTCGAAATTTAAAAATTCACGTCGTTTGCGCAAGACGTCCGGGAATACGGAAGTACGCTACACA
This sequence comes from Rana temporaria, assembly GCF_905171775.1. Lineage (NCBI taxonomy): Eukaryota > Metazoa > Chordata > Amphibia > Anura > Ranidae > Rana > Rana temporaria. The sequence goes on from NC_053493.1 coordinate 322,313,798, forward strand.
CGTCGCCGTTCAAAAAAATGACGTCAGTTCGCGCAAAGCACAGCGGGAATTTCAGAACGGAGCATGCGCAGTAGGTCCGGCGCAGGAGCGCGCCTAATTTAAATGGCACACGCCCATTTGAATTGGCCCGCCTTGCGCCGGAGGCCGCCAGCGTAGTTTTTATCGCAAGTGCTTGGTGAATCAGGCACTTGCGATGAAAACTTGCGGCGGTGTAACGTATCTACAATACGTTACGCCGCCGCTCACCTACGTGAATCTAGCCCATTCCTCCTAATGACTCCAAATATAAGGAACATTCCTCCTAATGACTCCAAATATAAGGAACATTCCTCCTAATGACTCCAAATATAAGGAACATTCCTCCTAATGACTCCAAATATAAGGAACTTTCTTCCCAATGACCTCCAATTCAGGGAACATTCTTCCCTCTGACCCCAAATCTAATAAGTATTCTTATATCTGATTAGCAGTGTAAGGAGCATTCTTTCCCTCTGAGCTGTAGGTAGAGTAATTATTAGCAGGGATTCTTTGAGACTGGAAAATGATTGCAGAGAAAGGCTGGTTTACACCAATGGTTTTTGTCTGCTTGCTGGAGAAAATGGATTATTGATATTGAGTCTCATTTACGTAAGTCATGGCATCACTAGTAGTAGTAGTCACGTTGAACTGGGCTTGTTCTGTAATGGTGAAGACAAGTCATAGCTCATCAAACTACTTCTTTACTTCTTATTAGTGTCCAGAAAGGGGCTTGGACAAGCTACAAAAGGTCTTCAAGGTAACAGAGAAAGTCCTGTTGAATGTAACTAACTAGAATAGATTGTTCTTATTGTCTGTGAGGGTTCTCCTTAATCCAGGTCATGGTATATCTAGTAGTAGTTAGTCACATTTAACAGGATTTGTTCTGTGATGTTGAGGACATCTTGTGGCTTGTCCAAGCCGCTTTTTCACATCTAATTAGTATTAAGGAAGTGGCTTGGACAAGCTCCAACATTTTTCAGCTTTACAGAACAAGTCCTAAAGAATGTGGACAATATTGATATTTTCTGTAAAGGTTCTTTTTAATTAAGGTCATGGTACAGCTAGTAGTAGTCAGTCCCATATAACTGGATTTGTTCTGTAATGGTAAAGACATTTTGTAGTTTGTCCAAGCCACTTATTAGATTCTAATTAGAACTGAAGAAAATGCTTGGAGAAGCTATGAAACATTGTTCACATTACAGAACAAGTTCAATTAAATGTGACAGAAGCCCTGTACACACGGGCGGGAATCTCGTCAGGAAAAAACATTGGTTTTCCTGATGAGATTCCTTGCAAGCTTTCCTGCTCGCCGAGTGTACACACGGGCCATTCAAATGAACCGTCGTTCTTTTGAATGGCAAGAACGCGGTGACGTCATCGACTACGACGAGCATGCGCTCGTCACATTCGATGACGTCGCTGCCATCTTGCTACACCCTACACTGCCCTTGTAAGCTACTGTGCATGCGTTGAAGTCTCATCAAGCATTCGCAGGCTTACCGGGGACAGGTAAGCATGTACACACGCTCGGTTTTCTCGGCGGGAAAACACTGCCGAGAATCCAGACGAGAAAATAGAGAGCAGGTTCTCTATTTTTCTCGTCAGATTCCCGGCAGTTTTCCAGACGAGAAACCATACGCACGCATGGTTTTCTCAGCAAAAATATCTCCCAGCAGCTTTCTTGCTGAGAAAACCGTGCGCGTGTACGAGGCTTAAGGCCCCTTTCGCACTTATACGACTTGTCCCACGATTTGTGATATCAAAGTTGCATGACAAGTCGTTTCCCATGATTTCCAATGACAACCATTCATATCAGTACGACTTCAAGTTGTTCCAACTTCAAAGTAGTCCCTGCACTACTTTGGTCCAATTTTGATGCCACTTACACAGGTATTCCCTGAAATCGTGGAAAATACGCGGCCACAAAATCACGGTAAAATCGTGAGACTTTGAAGTCGCAGTAGTGTGAAAGGGGCCTGAAGCCTCGTACACACAACCGAGGAACTCGACGGGCGAAACACATCGTTTTCCTCATTGAGTTCCTTGTTAGGCTGTCGAGGAACTCGACAAGGCAAGTTTCTCCATTCCCGTTGAGGAAAAAGAAGACATGCTCTCTTTTTGGCTCGACGGGATCCTCGACAGTTTCCTCGTCGAAAAATGTACACACGACCGGTTTCCTCGGCAAAAAAAAAAATCCCAGCAAGTTTCTTGCTGGTTTTTGCCAAGAAACTCGGTCGTGTGTACAAGGCCTCAGACTAGACATACCATGACTTGGATAAAGGAGAACCTTCTAAGACCGTATCTGTAATCTCAAGTAGAATCCATTCCTATTCAACTGGACTTGTTCTGTAATGTTGAAGACGTTGATAGCTTATCCAAACCAATTCTCCAGTTCTTATTAACCAGTTAACAACCGCCCTATAGACGAAATACGTCTACAAGGCGGTTGCTTAACTCTGGGAGGACGTCCATGGACGTCCTCCCAGAATTGCGCTCCCGCGCGCCCTCTGGGACGCGCACACGGGAATGTCCGTGACCGCCGGATCACGGTAAATCGCCGCATGTGATGACGCCGGTTCCTCCCTCCCCTCTCTGTATTGAACGGTACAGTGTGAGAGGAGAGGGGAGGGAGCGAATGCAGCAGCAGCAGCTGCTGTGGGCTGGATCTGTGACAAATGCAGTCACAGATCCATCCATCCCTGCCCCAACTCTGCAATACCCCACAATACTCTGCAATACCCCAAAATACTCTGCAATACACCAAAATACTCTGCAATACCCCAAAATACTCTGCAATACACCAAAATACTCTGCAATACCCCACAATACTCTGCAATACCCCACAATACTCTGCAATACCCCACAATACTCTGCAATACCCCACAATACCCTGCAACATCGCCTATGGGGATTTTTAAGTAGCGAAGTTTGTTGCCATTCCACGAGCGTGTGCAATTTTGAAGCGTGACATGTTGGGTATCTATTTACTCGGCGTAACTTCATCTTTCACATTTATGCAAAAGAATGAAGAAAACATACTAAATTTGCTAAATTTTATAACAGAAACAAAGAAAAATTCATTTTTTTTTACATAATTTTCAGTCTTTTTTCTCTTATAGCGCAAAAAATAAAAATCCCAATAGTGATTAAATACCACTAAAAGAAAGCTCTATTTGTGTGAAAAAAAGGACGAAAATTTCATTTGGGTACAATGTTGTATGACTGAGTAATTGTCATTCAAATTGTGAGAACATCGAAAGCTGAAAATTGGTCTGGTTATTAAGTGGGTTTACGTGCCCAGTGGTCAAGTGGTTAATATCTAGGAAATGATTAGAACAAGCCATAAAATGTCTTCAACATTATAGAACAAGTACAGTTAAATGTGACTAATTGCTACTAGAGATCCTTGATATTGTTTTTGAAGGTTCTCCTTTGCCCAGGTCATGTTATATCTAGAAGTTGTGAAGACAGAAGTGGACAAGCTACCAAAAGTCTTTAACATTACAGAACAAATCCAGTGGAATGTGACTAACTAAAGATTATTGTGAATTATGGCACGGGCCAAAAGTGGAGTAGAAGCTGTGAAGTATTGAGTTTACACAACTTTCCATGGTTGAAGTGAAGTGAAGGTCCACTTGATGGTACTTGATTGCTGTTGAAGGTGGTTGTGTTTTGTTGATGGTTACATGTGTAGAGTTTAGGTTCGTAAAAAGTAAACTATGAATGTCCAGTCAAAAACTGCAGGGATCAAATGCATGTATTCTGAATTCTAACAAAAATGGTGTGTGCTGGGAAAAGCAAGGCATGGCTGCAGTAGTAGAACCACAAATGACATCATGATTTATGAGAGGAGTAAGAAACAGTTGCTTGGAGCAGACACGTGACAGCAATTTAAAACGATGGTGCTTCTCATTACATGTTGTGTGCGGCAATGCTCGTATCATTTGTATAGAGCCTAATGGCAATGCTTATGACGTGTAGATGTTATTTAAAAAGACTTCATTGGCTTTGTTGATATCGATGTTGCTGGGGATATACTGTCTATGCCTCCATAACCGATCTTGTATTTTGCAAAGCCATATATTGTCACATGAGATGTTAAGCTGATGTTGTGTTTGTATTTTGGTCTGATTATTTTTTCTTTTGCTTCACTATTTGTGTCTGTTGATTACTATCACATGCGTGCTTAAAGCCTATAGAAATCAGCTTGCCTGATTCTACTCTTTCTAAGGATGTAGCTTTCGAGGGCCACCAGGCTTCAGCTGGCATCAGCTTTAATATTGTAAAAAGAATAGAAGCCCTGCTGTGTCTGCTTAGCGTCAAATTATCTCTGGATACACTGAATGACTAAAGCCACCAGACTCACAGTTTAAAGTCTGCCATAAATGTGTCTGTGTTATGTAAAGCAAACACAGAGGCGGCTTTTATTGTCCAGTGTTTTGCTTTTGAAGGATATAGTGGAGCTGTCAGGGAGTCTTTAGCTCAAACAGGTAATTCCTAGTGTACATCACAAGGCAAAGCTCGCTGGAAATATTGCTAGCCACATGCAAATGATACTTACTAACGACTTGTATGCCTTTGTTTGTAAATATCAACTAAACGTGTATCACTCAGGGGTGGACTGACCATTCAGAAACTCGGGCACTGCCCGAGGGCCCCATGCCACTAGGGAGCCCCATCAGGGTTGCCAGCCTCAGTAAAATCAGGGACAGTATGTAAAAATCATTTTTTTTTACATCTATCCCTGAAATGTCTGTAATTGGTCTAAAAAAAAACAAGATTATAGCTGCCCCGCCTCTCCAGTACCTATTCTGTGTGTATGTATACTGTGTATGCATACTGTGTGTGTATATACTGTGTGGCCCCATAATCTATTGCCTGGGGGCCCTATAATCTCCTATTGCCCGGGGGCCCTATAATCTCCAATTGCCCGGGGGCCCCATAATCTCTTATTGCCCGGGGGCCCCATAATCTCCTATTGCCGGGGGCCCCATAATCTCCTATTGCCGGGGGGCCCCATAATCTCCTATTACCCGGGGGCCGCATAATCTCCTATTGCCCGGGGCCCCATAATCTCCTATTGCCTGAGGGCCCCATAATCTCCTATTACCAGGGGGGCCCCATGAGTTGTCAGTCTGCCCCTGGTATCACTGCATCTAAAAATTGGGATTGTATGTTGTCCTATTAGTAGTAAATATATATAGTTAATCAGGCATCTTTTCCAGCCTAAAACAGAATCAGATATTCAGAAAGAACGAACATTTGTGAAGTTGTATTTTAATGCTGTGCAGATTTTATTAATCAATTTCTTGCTAAAGGGGTTGTAAAGGTTTTTTTTTTTCTCTAAATAGGTTCCTTTAAGCTAGTGCATTGTTGGTTCACTTACCTTTTCCTTTGATTTCCCTTCTAAATGTTTTTTTTCTTTGTCTGAATTTCTCACTTCCTGTTTCGCCTCAGTAAGCTTTCCATCATCATCCGAGCCGTGGAAAGTCAGTCAGAACAGTTTACTGAGGAGGAACAGGAAGTAAGAAATTCAGACAAAGAAAACAAAGAAAAAAAAAATCGAAGGAAAAGGTAAGTGAACCAACAATGCACTAGCTTAAAGGAACGTATTTAGAAAATAAAAAACAAACCTTTACAACCCCTTTAACCTCTTCACGCTAAGACCCCTTTCACACTGAGGACGTATTGCAGGCGCTATAGCGTTAAAAATAGCGCCTGCAATCCACCCTCAAACAGCTGCTCCATTGTCTCCAGTGTGAAAGCCCGAGGGCTTTCACACTGGAGCATTGCACTAGCAGGACGGTAAAAAAAGTCCTGCTAGCCGCTTCTTTGGAGCGGTGAAGGAAGGGTGTGTTTATCGCTCCTCCATCGCTGCTGCCCATTGAAATCAATGGGACAGCACGGCTATACCGCCCGCAATGTGCTGCTTCAAAGGTTTTAACCCTTTCTCGGGCGCTAGCAGGGGTTAAAAGCGGCCGAAATGCGCTGCAAATCTGCCCATAGCGTCGGGGTATAAAAAAAAAATGGCGTTTTACCGCCGACACTATGGGCGGCTCAGTGTGAAAGGGGTCTTAGGGTAAAGCAAATCTTAATGCCTAAGCACAATTTTGTAACTTTGGCATGTGTTAGTAAAACAGTATATATCACAACTACTTTGTGCATTCAGGTGGATTATACCTTCTTTGTTTTTTTAGGACTAATTGGGCTTTAATGTGGTTGTAAACGGTAATGTTTTTTGTTTATTAACAAAGCAAAATTGGCCCAAAATAGTAAAAAAATTTTTTTTGGGGGATTTAGCTGTGTATTTCTTGTTACTGTCATAGCCTACCACCAAAGAACAACCCAAAGTAAATTCTCCTGCTCCTGACGAACACAACGATACCACATATGTGTATGTTAGTTGTTTGTACCTATAGCACAGCCTAGAAACAATAGTACGCATTTTGCTTTTTTTTTGGGGTTTGTCCAACCTAAAAGACACTGGGCCAGATTCACAAAAGAGATACGACAGCGTATCTGCGCAGTACGCTCGGCGCGGGAACGCGCCTAATTTAAATGGTGCCCGCCCCATTTGAATTGGGCGGGCTTGCGCCGAGCGCATTTACGATACACTGCCGCAAGTTTACAGGTAAGTGTTCTGAGAATCAGGCACTTACGCTGTAAACCTGCGGCGGTGTAACGTAAATCACATACGTTACGCTGCCCAGGAGCAACGTAATTATATGTGAATCTGGCCCATTGACACTGATACTAAAAAAAATCCTGCCCAAAATAAACTGACACTGACATTTGACCCTTGATTTTTACTTGACCCAAACACTAACCCTCGCACTGACCTAGATCAAACCTTGATCTAGATATTTTTTGTTTATTTTTATTTTTATATTATTACTATTATTATATTTATAGATTTTTTTTAAACACGCTACAATGTATCTTTCTCTTTCTATTCACAGAGAAAAACACAGGGGCGGGCTTCAAAGTGATCAGGTGACCTGGAATGGAGATTTCTGGGTCCCAAATATTGGTACGGGACCCAGGGCTCTTGTCAGACCCCAGTCTCAGTGCTGGGAGCGCGCTGTTCGGCTGTTCCCAAAAAAACAGTCCAGTGAGGCTGCAAATATGTGTTATATCGGCATAAAGGGGTTAAAATAGAAGTGACCATAACAAAACAGGTTCCACTGTTGCATTTACACAAACATGTTGTTCATGTGAGGTTTCGTGTTCATGTTAAGTCTATTTACACCCGCCTGTCCATAGGGATGAATAGACCTTCCCATCAGGTCCACCTGAAAAATTGACAGGTTGACTTAATAGGAACGCCCATGTGAAAGGGGCCTAAAAGCCTGTCATTGACAGCAGCTCCTCTATAGGCCTGAGTGAAAGGTAGAGTTGACCCAGATACCTGGGTTCTCCCACACCTCTCATGGACCCAGATTCAACTCAGACCACAAATGCTCCTACGAACTGAAATCGAGATAAAACTTATTAAACTGCAATTGTTTGCAAGTCTTCAAGATTTGCCCTTCTCTAATCTTCCACCATAGGACCTGTGAGTAGGGATGTCCCGATACTAGTAGATACCGAGCATTTCCCTGGGTACTTGTACTCGGGGAAATGCTCTGATGCTTCACCCGATACCAGGGCAGTCAGGGTGATTGGTGCGGCGGGGGAGTTTCAAGCACTGATCTTCCCCCTTTTAGCTGCTTTAGATAAAGTTATACAGAGGTGATTAGTGCTTGTAACTCCCCCCAAAGCTGCACGATCATCGCTGACTGTCCCTGTATCCTCCTCTGTGCTGCTCTCCCTCTCTGGGTTCGTCTCCCCCTCCATGCTGTATGTCCCCCTCCGGGTCCTTGTCCCCCTCCGTGCTGCTCTCCCCCCCTCAATGTCGCCCCCCCCCCCGTTGTGCTCTCCCCCCTCCGTGCTGTTCTCCCCCCCTCAATGTCCTCCTCCACCCCCCTCGATCTGTCAGGATGGAGAGCTAAATCCGGCTCCTACCTTTTCCGAATGAACAGAGTCAGTGATCATTGACTCTGTCCAATCAATAACTAAGCATCGTAACCCGTGTTTACGATGCTTCAGCTTATGAATGGAGAGGAGCTTCTCTTTATTTATTTTAGCTGAGGCTGCAGGGAAAGGGACTGGGGAATATGTGTCCTTAGTCCCTTTCTCTGTCTCAAAGGGGAGATGTCAAGGGATAAAAAAATTGCAATAAATAAAAAAAATGAATTGAAAAAAATAATATAAAAGTAAATAAAAAAAAACACACACTGACAATACACTCCCCCCCCCTAAAAAAAAAAAAAGATAAGGCACTGTAAAAAAAAAATAGTAAAAACTAAAAATTGTAGAAAAAAAGAAATACTGCCACTGTGAAGCCTCGTACACACGACCGAGGAACTCGACGGGCGAAACACATAGTTTTGCTCGTCGAGTTCCTTGTTAGGCTGTCGAGGAACTCGACAAGCCAATTTTCTCCATTCCCGACGAGGAAAAAGAGAACTTGCTCTCTTTTTGGCTCGTTGAGTTCCTCGACAGTTTCCTCGTCGAAAAATGTACACACGACCGGTTTCCTCGGCATAAAAAAAAAACCAACAAGTTTCTTGCTGGTTTTTGCCGAGAAACTCGGTCGTGTGTACGAGGCCTAACATGACATTAAAAAAAAGTATTGGTAATCGGTATCTGTGAGTACTTGAAAAAAAGTATCGGTACTTGTACTCGGTCTCAAAAAAGTGGTATCGGGACAACCCTACCTGTGAGGACACCAAGAAGAATTTCTTATTTCTGAGATTAAAATGACCGAATACAGATAGGCTGCTATGACATCAGTTTCCCGGTGAATTTGGCCCTGGCCGCAGTTCTCTTTAAACACTACCATGAACCTGTAAAATGATTCCATGGCGCTTGTTTCGCTGTTCTTGGAAACAAATGGATGGTAATTCTTCTGTAAGATTTCCCCTGCCATTAAGTGCTAATGCTCATTACCACCTCTCTTGGCAGAATGAATTGGAAATGCTATTTTTAGCTTCCATTCATGAATATTTCCATCTTATTTATAAAGCATCAATGAAAGGAACCAGCGTGCAATTTGTCTCCAGGCCTCTTTTATTCAGGGTGTGTCGAGTACCAGTTAGTGATTTCCATTGTATGTGGCCAGTAATTTAACGCTCAGCAAGACTTTGTAAATAAGGATCTTAGGTTGTGGCTTCAAACATTGTGTGAAAATTCACATTAAATATTGATAACAGGCATATGACACTGCAGGTACATGATTTCATTAATCAAAGAGAAATATTTATAGTGCTTGCTTAAGCTATGCCATAAAATGCACAATTTCCATTACAATTTAATGGCGTGACCTCATTAACATCTTTCTGTCTATAATAACTGAAAATGGATGGTAGTGCATATTCATTAGAAGGGTGGCTTTTAGCTTATAATAAATACATTTTTTAATCATGGCAAAAACTTTCTAACCATGAGTTATTATAGAAGATAGTTTAAAGCGGGAGTTCACCCAAAAATCTACTTTCTGCAGTTAGATCCAGCATACTGCTGACATCTGCAGTATGCTGGTCTTTTTATCTTCATTTTGGTACTTATCGTTTTAGCAGTATTTGTTCTATGGCTCCGAGCGGGGAATCCTGCGGGGAATGGGCTTTCCCAAAGGCAAGCAAGTTGATTGACGGCCTTCGATAGCGCGCCACGGCTTCCGAAAACAGGCGAGGTGACACTTGGCTGTTTACGGCGCCTGCGCCTGCCGTGTAGAGCTGACTGCGCAGGCGCCGTAAATTGCCGAGTGTCACTCGTGTGGATTTTCTGAAGCAGTGACGCGCTATCGAAGGCTGTCAATCAACTTGCTTGTCTTCGGGAACGCCTATAACAGGAAGTAATCCCCGCTCGGAGCCATAGAAGAAATACTGCTAAAACGATAAGTACCAAAATAAAAAAAAAAAAGACCAGCATACTGCAGCTGTCAGCAGTATGCTGGATCTAACTGCAGAAAGTTGATTTTTGGGTGAACTCCCGCTTTAAGGACATTTGTAAGACCTTACATTTGTATGTGAATATAGCAACAAATTTTAAAGAAAATCACCAGATACATCTCACATAACTAGAAAAAATATAACCAATGTCAGGTCTGACAGTTGGCCATTCAGACCTCCATCGCTGTCATGGGAGGGAGTGTTGTGTTCACCTATACCTGGAACTTTTGGGATATCACTACCTGTCAAATGCTCTCTGAACAGCGATCTGTAAACGAGGCCCTAAAGCGCGGGTCTCAAACTAGCGTCCATCCAGCTTTTGCAAAACTACAAGTCCACTCATGCCTCTGCCTGTGGGAGTCATGCTTGTAACTGTGAGCCTTGCAATGCCTCATGGGACATGAGACCCTTTGCCCAAAGTTAGAGATATTTGAAGTAGAGCTGGGCGATTTTTTCCCCTAAAAAAAAACTTGATTTACGATTCAAACCTATTTTTCTTTTTTTTATGGACACCGCGCCGGTCCTGAGGAGCTGCGGGCAGGAGTTTTTAGGCGAGGCGGCGGACTAGGCTGAAGCCGTGGCCTCGCCTAAAAACTCCTGCCCGCAGCTCCTCAGGACCGGCGCGGTGTCAGCGCCGGTCCCGGAAAAAAAAAAATATTTTTTTGAAAACATGAATCGATTTGACCCACCAACTCGATTTTTAAATCGATTCGATTTTTTTCCCAGCCCTAATTTGAAGTGTGTAATTCTGTGGCCTGAACTATAGTAGTCATGCGTTCTAATCTCCTGTATATTTCTATTCCACGCCACTCCAGTGGACTCCTTGGCCTTGTCTGCCTCTATTTTTTGAGAACAAGGGCATACACCACGAGCTGTTCTTCACCCAACAATTTTTATGTCCCATTGTATCATAGGATGGAAGAAAGTTTTGTCTGTTGGCAGGACACTCAAAAGTGACTTGAACCTTAGAGACACTTGTTATAGGTATAATGTGTATTATCCAAACGTATTGCCCTAAGCAGCGTAATTGTGTTTGAATCAGGCTGTCTGCCGTCTCATAGTCCTGGTTGGGGGCATAATAATCTGCTTGAGAACAACATGCATAGAATGCCAAGCGAGGATCTAGTAAACTACATCATCATGTTATGTGTGTAAGGATGGTGAGGTAACGTATGCTATGATACAGTGCATGGTGCATATTGAAGAGCTTCATCTAGTGTGTGTTTTGTCCATCTATCCATACTGAATGCTAATCCGTTACCAAGCAACTTGCAGTCGCTCAGATCCTCAGGAACGGTGCAATACATGTTTGGCTTTTCTCAACACTTTTCCTCTTACAATATCTTATTCTAGATGGGACCTGATAAGATTACCTTTTCAAATACTATTAGATAATAAATTTGGGTATCATGGAAATAAGGTCAATTCACTAAAGGTTACTGAATGCAGTATGAAGGTCACAAGACTCAGTTTGTCTGAAATATCGCGTGAGATAATTAAAGACTCAACTCATCAAAGTAAAATATCGAATGTGAGGTAAATACTGCAAAAAAAACTAAAAACATGAGATAAATCATTAAAATAAAATTCACAAAAAAACACACACATTTGTTATTAATCACTTAGGGGGTTATTTACTTAAAGCGGAGGTTCACCGTAAAAAAAAACTATGAACCATCCCATACAGCATACTAGCGTCAGCTATAGTATGTTTTTTTTTTTTTTTTCGCTGTATTTACCGTTTAATCCTTCAGTTTCGTTTCAGACTCCCGCGGGGAGTAGGCGTTCCTATGAAGAGGGGAACATGATTGACGTCCGGCTATGGCGCGTCACGCGTTCCGAAAATAGCCGGAGTAGGACTCGGCTCTTCACGGCGCTATACAGGGCCTGCGCACAGACTAGGAGCTGACTGCGCAGGCGCCGTATATATCCGAGTCATATTTTGGCTATTTTCGGAACGTGTGACGCGCCATAGCCGGATGTCAATCATGTTCCCCTCTTCATAGGAACGCCTATTTCCCTGCCGGAGTCTGAAACGAAACTGGACGATTAAACGGTAAATACACCGGCAAAAAAAAAAAAAAAACCATACTATAGCTGACGCTAGTATGCTGTATGGGATGGTAGATAAAGAAAAACATTTTTTTTAGGGTGAACCCCCTGCTTTAAGACAAATCCACTTTGCACTACAAGGCGATCTCTAGACGACTTGAGAGGCAACTTGCAAAATGACTTCTGTATTGAAGTCAATGCAAGTCGCCCCCAACGTCGTACAAGTACCATTTTCTAAGTCGGGGCGACTTGCGTCACACCTATTAGAATGGTTCCATTGAAGAGCGGACCGCTGTAAAAAACATGCAGAAAAAAAAGCCAAAAATTATGCAAAATTTAAGCACTAAATAATGCAAAACATAAATATTTAACTCCTATTTAAGTCGTTAAATAACGCATGTTTTTTTAGTGAATTGACTACTTTTGAGATAAATGCTGCATGAGTTATTTTAACTTGAAAATTCATGTGGTATTTATCTCTTAGTGAATTGACCCCAATGTTTTTGTTCATATAAGCTCTCTTGTCTTTGGTTAAGGAACCTGAACTACCTTTACCACCTCCTTCAAGTGTATCCAACCCAAAACCAAAAATATATTGAAGATAACTAGTCCTTGGTGTGGGGGCTGAAATAATTTTCAAGCTTCTTTTGCTTTGTTTTCACCTGGTAATCCTGCAAACGGCAGATGTCCTTTCCCTGGGTGGCTTTGTCACTCCTCCACAGTATCTATTGAGGAAGCCATGGCTGGCCCGACTTTTCCGACATGGGCAACAAGCATGTCTATATCTCCATTTATTTCTATTGCATGGAGTCAGGGCAATTAGTAGTTTACAGAAGATAGCTAGGAAAAAAGATATTGTTTGGTGCAGTTCACAGGAAGTGACAAGGAGGTTGCATTTCTGTCAGGATCAACCGGTATTTTCTGTTATTGCTAAAAATGTTCTTAGCATTTAAAAAAACAAGGAAATCAATGTGCCTACACATGTCATGCCCGCGTACACACGATCATTTTTCAACATGAAAAAATTACAAAAAAAATAATTCGAACATGCTGCATTTTTTAACGTCGTTTTAAACAATGTCATTTTTCGGGTTGTAAAAAATGATCGTGTGTGGGCTAAAACGACAAAAAAAAAACGTGCATGCTCAGAAGCAAGTTATGAGACGGGAGCGCTCGTTCTGGTAAAACTACCGTTCATAATGGAGTAAGCACATTCATCATGCTGTAACAGACAGAAAAGCGCGAATCGTCTAACACGGAATCAGCTAAAGCAGCCCAAAGGCGAATGGAACTTCCCTTTTATAGTGCCGTTGTACGTGTTGTATGTCACCACGTTTTGCTAGATCATTTTTTTAAAACGATGGTGTGTAGGCAACGTTGTTTTCATGATGAAGTTGGGAAAACTTTGTTTTTTCGACATGCTGAAAAACAACGTTTTCTTTCATGCTGAAAAATTATCGTGTGTACGCGGCATAAGAACTGCAAAATATTGGCTTTTGGTTCTTGAGTCTAGTTAATCCTTAGCCCAGGTTCACACTGGGCTGCGGGAATGAGTTCAGCTGAACTCGCACGATTTCACTCCTGCTTCAGTCAGTCCCGATTTCGGACACAATTACAGAGACATCTGTGCAGGTTTCTGCGCAGATGTCAAGGTAAATGGCGGCCCGAAATCACAAAAAGTAGTACAGAAACTACTGTTTGAAATCGGTGCAGCACCACAGATGTGGCATCGCACCGATTAGGACGGTGTCATTGCCGGCAAATGTTGCCGATTTGACATGCGATATAACATGTAAAATCGCACCAGTGTGAAACAGGGCTTAAAGTGATTTAATATGCATTTTTTTAATAACAAACAGTCTTATACATACCTGGTCTGTACAGAGTGGCTGTGGACCTCCTTTTCTTGGGGTCCCCCACTGGCGCTTCTGGCTTCTCTCTGGCGAGTGCACCAATAAGAAGCTCCTTACTTGTGTATTTCATTTTAATACAAATCTTCGCCTAAACGAGAACTTCATGGTGGCTGTGTTTTTAAAGACAGTTTGGGCCAGTTTGGTTAAAGTGAATGCTGATTTTGGCAGAATGGAGGCTCTACAGTGCAGTTGCTTGCGCTGCTGCATACAGTAGGCTGCGTTATCTTCCTGGCCGAATTCTACACACTTTTCTTCTGTGGCTGGAAAGAAAAAGAGTCAGGCCTCGTACACACGACCGAGTTACTCGTCGGGCGAAACACATCATTTTCCTAGTCGAGTTCCTTGTTAGGCCCCGTACACACGACCAGTTTCTTCAGCAGAATTCAGCTTCCGACCGAGTTTCTGGCTGAATTCTGCCGAGGAAACTGGTCGTGTGTACACTTTCGGCCGAGGAAGCCGACGAGGAGCTCGACGAGGAAATAGAGAACATGTTCTCTATTTCCTCGTTGTTCTATGGGAGCTCTCCTCCCGCCGAGCTCCTCGGCGGCTTCAGGGCTGAACTGGCCGAGGAACTCGATGTGTTTGGCACGTCGAGTTCCTCGGCCGTGTGTACGAGGCCTTAGGCTTGTCGAGGAACTCGACAAGCTTGCTTTGCGTACACACAGTCAAGACAAAATCTCCTCGTTCTCAAACGCGGTGACTACAACACATAGGACGGCAGGGGAAGTTCGATTCCACTTGCACAATTCTTGGGGCTGCTTTTGCTAATCTCATGTGTTTGCGTGTTAAGTAAAAGTTTGGTAAGAGAGAGACTATTTGCACTTTTCAGTCTGTTACAGCTTTAAAAATGTGTTCTCTCCATTACAAATGCTACTTTTACTCCCGTCTCATACTTTATTATGAGCAAGCGCGGGTTCCTTAGCATACACACGCTCGGGTTTCTCGTCGGAAACCAGCCCGACGAAGAACTCGACGAGCCAATTTGACTCCCGTCGAGGAAAAAAGAGAACTTGCTCTCTTTTTGGCTCGACGAGTTCCTCGAGAGTTTCCTCAATGAAAAATGTACACACGACCAGTTTCCTCGGCAAAAAAACTCTCCCACCAAGTTTCTTGATGGATTCTGCCGAGGAAACTGGTCATGTTACGAGGCCTCAGTCATGTTATATAACAACCATTTAGGAAGCTCTCTGTATTTTTATCAATGAACAGAAGGCTTTCCCTGAGTGGCGGAGGTAGATGTTGCAATGTCACCCACATGTCTCTTTACCTCAGTCAATCAGAGAATGCCTTCTATTAATTAATAAAAATACAAGGCGCACCCTAAATGGCTGATACATGACCAACTCTTTTCCTTTCGGCTATAAAAAGAAAGTGTGTAGGACTCGGCCAGCAAGACAGCACAGCTCAATGTATGGTGGGCAAGCTGCTGCATTGTTTTACAGCCTCCAACAAGCGACTGGACTGTTCTGCCTAGTATGCATTCATTTCCAACAAAGCAGGCCCACACCAAATTTTTAAATGCAAGGTAAACATAGAGTTCCAGTTTAGGGCCAGTTCACACTGCTGCCATGCGAGAACCTGTGCGAATCCAGTACGTGTCAATAGAAAGTTAATGACACCCCCAGATCGGTTTGCATATCGCAGTGCGTGTGGGTGTGAACACCCATGCAATCCAATTCTGGTGCGGACCAAAAAAAGGGTCCTGCACGATTTTGGTCCAAATGCGATGCAAATTCAGCCATACAGGCTGAATTTGCATCGCACAGACATCGCATGTGATTTGCAAAGCAGCACAGTGTGTATCACATGCGATGTCTGACATCACAGCAGTGTGAGCCGGTCCTTAATATAGGATACTTCAGTGATAGGTAGAGCCCAAATTGTATGACTTGTAGGCAAGCCCAGCAATAGCTCTGCACTTTCTGATGGATGGAGTCTTTCTGATTTCTCATTTGATTTAACTATGCATGTAGGCACTCTGTAATCTCAGAACAGCAGTAAATCAGCAATCCGCAACTCCAAATAGCAGATTCACACCCAACACCTGCTGGCTAAAATATGAAACATTTTAAATAATGTAAAGAAAATTCCGTAAACACAGAAATCATAAATTAAAAAGAAATATTAGGTGGTGTATTCTTAAGAGGAGTTGCAAGGGCAGAAGGTTTTTTATCTTAATGCAATATGCATTAAGATAAAAAACCTTCTGTGTTTTAGCAGCCTCCCCATCACCCCCTAATTACTTACCTGAGCCCCATCTCTCTCCAGGGATATCCACGAGTATCTTAGCCATCCTGGACTCTCCTCCTGATTGGCTGAGACCCAGCAGTGGTGCCATTGGCTCCTGCAGCTTTCAGTCAAAGTGAGTTAGCCACTTAGGGGACAGAGGAGGTGGGGCTCCGTGTCTGAATCGTAACAAGGAGCTGTGACTCGGCTTGGGTGCCCCCATAGCAAGCTTCTGGCTGTGGGGGCATTCAATAGGAGGGAGGGGCCAGGAGCAGTGAAGAGGGACCCGAGAAGAGGAGGATCCGGGTTGCTTTGTGCAAAACCAAATGCACAGAGAAAGTAAGTATGACATGCTTATTATTTAAAAAAATAAAAAAAAAATAGACTTTACAATCACTTTAAGATGCACGTCCAAGAGTATTTAAAAAAATATCAATACTCCCGGCTGACACCGCCAATTGTGAAAGAGAGTTCCACATCCTTATTGCCCTGACAGTGAAAAAAAAAACCTGCGCAGCTTAAGTTAAACTGCTTCTCCTCCAATCTCATTGTGTGTCCCCGTGTTCGCTTACACTCCCTGAGACAGATTTTTTTTCTACGCTGGGATCGCCATTGAGGTGTTTGTAAATCGCTATCTTGTCCCCTCTCATGCGTCTTTTCTCCAGTCAGAATAAATGTTGTGCTTGTAGTTGTTCTTCATAATTAAGGTCATCCAATCCCCTTATTAATTGTGTTTCCCTTCTTTGGACTCTCTCCAGCACATCCCTTCTGAGGACTGGTGACCAGAACTGGATGGAATACTCCAGATGTGGCCTAACCAGAGTTTTTTTTTAAAGTTTTAAAGCAGGATTATAGTTTTATCTCTGGTGTATATACTTTTTTTTATGTATGCCAATATTCCGGCTTTGGTAGCTGCAGCTTGATATTGCATGCTATTGCTCTGTCTTCTATTAAGACCCCCAGATCTTCCTCCATCCTTGGTTCCCCCAGAGGTTCTCCGCCATCCAGCTGTTTTGAAACAAGTCCCACAAGACATTGCAAGACCCTAACAATCACAGGCATGACTCCTAGAGGCATGATGGGATTTGTAGTTTCACCACAGCTGGAGGGTCGAGGTTTCCTACCCATGCCCTAGTAGTTTGAATTTATGTTTTTACCCCCCAAGTGTATTACCTACATTTCTCCACATTAAACCTCATTTGCAATGTAGTTGCCCACTCCATTATTTTGTTCAGGTCTATCTGTAAAACCTCTATTTTCTGATATGATGTTATTGCCCTGCCTATTTTTGTGTCGTCCGCCAAATCCGAGATTGAACTATTTATCCCATCCTCCATATAATTTATGAATACATTAAATAGAATTGGTCCCAGGACAGAGCCTTGGGGTATCCCACTTACCACTCTAGACCAGTCTGAGTACACGTTATTTATCACCACCCTTTGGACATGCCCCTGTAACCAATTTTCTATCCAAGAACAAACCTTATGGTCCACGTCTGCAGACGTCAGCTTGTAGATTAAGCGTTCATGGGGAACTGTATCGAATGCTTTCGCAAAATCCAGATACACCACATCCGCCGGCCTCCCCTATCTAGATGTCCATGCATGTAATATTTATTTGATGGGTTTCTAAGTTAGGCTAGAAATTCAACCAGTTATAGGCACAGCTGAAATATATGTTCTTTTTGTGAATATACATTCCGTATAGTTGTGTGAAAACATTCTTGTGATTCACACACTGCTGCACCACTGCCTAGTACTATGTTCTGGAATTCATTGTTGTGGATATGAAGCTTACTGAGTCACCTAATCTCCTTCCACTTCACACTTCAACCGTTTATGTCATTTTACCAACAATGGGACTCAGTGGTTCGTTCCAAGGTCAGTGGTAGAATGGGAAATCATGAAGTCATACCACAGATAGTGATGGCTGCAGGAAGTTTCAGAGCCACAGGCTTTTTTGAATAGATGTTTGCTGTTTAGTACAGATATTCATGTGTGATATAGAGGATGAAATGTGAGTGATTGTTGTGATATGGAGAGACTGCTTTGTAGCAGGCGGCCATTTTGATTGAAAATACACTATACCTAGATACTTCTTTGTAAAATAATTGCTTTGTAGGCAGATACTTCCCTGACAGACCTTTAACATGCTATATTGTCCTTATAGAGACTGCCCTGTTGGAGACTTCTCTTTAACCACTTGACACCCGCCTGCCGTCAAATGACGGCAGGCGGAATGCTCTATTGTTCTGACAGGACGTCATATGACGTCCTGTCATTTAAAGCCTCAAGGGCGCGCGCGCGCACCCGTCGTGTCACTGGGAACACAGTGCGCGCCCCCTTCCTCACCCCTAGTGTTAACCCCTTCACTGCCAGTCACATTTATACAGTAATTTGTGCATTTTTATAGCACTGATCGCTGTATAAATGTGAATGGTCCCAAAATTGTGTCAAAAGTGTCCGATACGTCCGCCGCAATATTGCAGGCATGACAAAAAAATCGCAGATACCGCCATTACTAGTTAAAAAAAAAAATCATAAATCTATCCCCTATTTTGTAGGCGCTATAACTTTTGCGCAAACCAATCAATATACGCTTATTGCGATTTTAACAAAAATATGTAGAAGAATACGTATCGGCCTAAACCGAGGGAAATATATAACAAATATTATAACAAAAAGTAAAAAATATTGGGCCAGATTTACAGCACAAGTACGCCGGCGTATCCACTGATACACCGGCGTACTTTCAAATTTGCCGCATCGTATCTTTAGTTTGAATCCTCAAACCAATATACGACGGCTTTTGGCTTAGATCCGACAGGCGTGCGGCTTGGTACGCCTTCGGATCGTAGGTGCAATACTTTGGCGCCCGCCGGGTGAAGTTCGCGTCGTTTTCCCTGTCGGGTATGCTAATTAGCATTTTCCGTCGATCCACGAAGGTATGCGTGGCCGTCGCATTCTCTTACGTCGTTGCTAGTCGCTTTTCCCGGGTGTATAGTTAGAGCTGCTATTTTGTGGCCTATATTTAGACTTGCCATGTTAAAGTATGGCCGTCGTTCCCGCGTCAAATAAAATTTTTTTTTTTTTTTCGTAAGTCGTCCGTGAATAGGAAAGGACGTAACTCACGTCGACGTTCGGTGCGACATGATTTCGCGCAAAGCACGGCGGGAAATTTCAAAACTGAGCATGCGCAGTACGTTCGGCGCGGGAACGCGCCTAATTTAAATGATCCACGCCCCCTACCCGGACCATTTGAATTAGGCGGGCTTGCACCGGAGGGATTTACGCTACGCCGCCGCAACTTTACAGGCAAGTGCTTTGTGAATCAAGCACTTGCCCGTAAAACTTGCGGCGGTGTAACGTAAATGCGATACGTTACGCTGCCGTAAATGTACCTGAATCTGGCCCCCTGTGTTTTTTTTCAAAATCTTCTGTCTTTTTTTGTTTATAGCGCAAAAAATAAAAATCGCAGAGATTATCAAATACCACCAAAAGAAAGCTCTATTTGTGGGAAAAAAATGATAAAAATATAATTTAGGTACAGTGTTGTATGACCGCGCAATTGTCATTGAAAATGCGTCAGCGCTTAAAGCTGAAAATTGGTCTGGGCCCGAAGGGGGTTTAAGTGCCCAGTAATGAAGTGGTTAATGATAATGGTAAGAAAAACAAATAGTGATGGTGAATCTCCTAAGCGGGGGGGGGGCTGAGACAACAATAGAAACTTGCAGGGTTTCAAATCACTCTCCACTATCCAAAACTGAAAAAAATTGCCTTTAGCCTTAACCAGGAAATATGTTGTGTTATAATACGGTACAATGTTTTTGCGTTCATGTGGATTGCCCTCGGTGATTCTGGTTTCTGTGTTTACTCTTTATGATGAACATTATATGAACTCAGGAACTGAAGATTTGTAAGCACATGTTCCATGGTAAATAAAGGGATGTGATGCTGACTGTATTGTACTATACACATTTTTTCTTGGAAACAATTTTACAGGACATTTTTTTATCTTTTTTATCTTGAGTAAGGTCAAGCTGTATGAATATCAAGTACAGAAGCTCAGTGCGGGTTGTTTACACTTGATCTTGACTCATTCATAGACAAGAATCAGCATTCCACATTAAAATTAAATGGGCAACTGCATATCAAGCAAGTAATGATGCGTATCTACCTAGACTGTTATAAGTAATAGCATTTTAGCAATCTATTTAAATAAAAAAAACTGCTTTTATTTACATCATCTTTACAATATTCGTTAACATAAGGCTAAGTACCGTATTTACTCGACTATAAGCCGAGTTTTTCAGTACATTTTTTTGTGCTGAAAATGCCCCCCTCGGCTTAGTCACCTTTTTGCGCCTGATCTCCCGGATTTTGTGGACCTGGTACCGGCCGGCTGTAGGTCCCCTGGACCCCAAACTTGGCACACATGTAGCATGGACTTAAAGGAGTTCTCTGACCTAAAACTTTTAACCCCTGCTGTGCCCGGGCTGTAAAAAAATAGAAAATAAACTTTCACTTACCTGCCTACGATCCCCCGTTGTTCCGATATCGCCATCCCGTTCTCCGGTCCCGGGCCCCTTCCGCTTCCTGTGTGTCGGTGACTCATAGTGCGCTCAGCCTATCAGCGGCCGCAGCAATGTCCCGTCGCGGCCACTGATAGGCTGAGCGCACTATGAGTCACCGACACACAGGAAGCGGAAGAGACCGGGACCGGAGAACGGGACGGCGATATCGGAACAACGGGGGATCGTAGGCAGGTAAGTGAAAGTTTATTTTCTATTTTTTTACAGCCCGGGCACAGCGGGGGTTAAAAGTTTTAGGTCAGAGAACTCCTTTAATTAATAATTGCTACTCCATCCATCGAACCAGATGTCGATACATTCATTTATAAAAAACAGAGTTAAACATCGCACTCGTTTTTTGATGCCCTCTTTTACTTTTATAATTAAAAGTATTACAAAAAAAGTTTTCTTACTCAGGTACAGTGATGGCTGGTGTTTTTTTTTGGGGGGGGATTCCCCCCCCCCCCCCCCGCGGCTCCGTGTTCTCTCCTCCATGGCGGCTTCCAGCTCCTTTTCTCCTTCTAGGAGTCTAATAGGATCGCCTGCCCTTTCAGCCAATCAGGTGACGGGTGTCAAAACATGCTTACTGATTGGAGGAGGATCAGTGTTACAACAGCGGATATTCATTTGCTGTTGTAACACACCTGGGTGGGCATTCTCTGCCCATCCTATTTTGAAGCCTATTAACAATGCTTAAAAAAAAACACCTTCCCCACATTGGACTCCTCTCTCCCGGCGTCCTGAAAGGGGCTGGATGCATGGATAGGGGAGGTGGTGATGGACAGGGAAGGTGGCGCCCATGCGCCCTTAATGGACGGGTCGCCCCTGCTCAGGTACACTACCTATATCAGTGATCCCTAACTTGTGATCTGCCTGACTTTTTCTGCTCGTGTTAGGCCTCGTACACACGACCGAGGAACTCGTCGGAAAAGACACATAGTTTTCCTTGACGAGTTCCTTGTATTGCGTACACACGGTCAAGACAAAATCTCCTCGTTCTCAAATGCGGTGACGTACAACACATACAATGGCAGGGGAAGTTCGATTCCACTGGCACAACCCTTGGGGCTGCTTTTGCTAATCTCATGTTACTGCGTGTTTTTAATAAAAGTTTGGTAAGAGACGATTTGCACTTTTCAGTCTGTTACAGCGTGAAAAATGTGTTATCTCCATTACAAATGCTACTTTTACTCCCGTCTCATACTTTATTCTGAGCATGCGCGGGTTTCTTAGCATACACACGCTCGAGTTTCTCGTCGAAAACCAACCAGACGAGGAACACGACGAGGAAATTGAGACTCCCGTCGAGGAAAACTTGTTCTCTTTTTTCCTTGACGAATTCCTCGACAGTTTCCTCAACGAAAAACGTACACACGACCGTTTTCCTCGGCAAAAAAGCTCTGCCACCAAGTTTCTTGATGGATTCTGTCGAGTTTCTCAGTCGTGTGTACGAGGCCTCAGTGTATCTTATGTGTGGCCCAAGACAATTCCTCTTCTTCCAATGTGGCCCAGGAAGGTCAAACATTTGGACACCCGTGCTTTAAAACATTCACTGCCTAATTAAACCATGCTCCTGCATAGCAATTCTATGTGATTCAATCTGTATGCATATTCCTATTTTTTTTTGTATCAATTAGTGCAGTGTTTCTCAACTCCAGTCCTCAAGGCGCCCCAACAGGTCATGTTTTCAGGCTTTCCATTATTTTGCACAGGGGATTTAATCAGTTTCACTGCCTTAGTAATTACCACAGCCATTTCATCTGAGGGAAATCCTGAAAACATGACCTGTTGGTGCGCCTTGAGGACTGGAGTTGAGAAACACTGAATTAGTGCAAGATTAGTAACAGTACAATGAAATACATTGCAAAGTAAAAAGGGTAAAGGAGGACTTCTATCAGCATATGTCATAAGAAACAAGTGCAGATAAATGTAAGTTATGTAGGCTGTGTACGAAACTTAAATAGCACTGGAAGAATCTGGCCAGCCAACCACATCCCGATAATAGCTGCATTTCCCTTGACACAGTATATATACTTGCTTGCACTCCAAAACTCATTAACATAGCTTCTGAAAAGATCTGTATACATAATAGCATCAAAAA
Organism: Rana temporaria; assembly: GCF_905171775.1. Classification (NCBI taxonomy): domain Eukaryota; kingdom Metazoa; phylum Chordata; class Amphibia; order Anura; family Ranidae; genus Rana; species Rana temporaria. The sequence continues at coordinate 322,336,673 of NC_053493.1, forward strand.
TCATCCTTAATTCGCTCATGCAAAATAAGGCTTGTGCTTTTTCTTTTTCAACCTTAGCAATTACTGCAGATAAGCAAAACAATTATAGGGAAACAAACATGGCCAGCCAGCTACCTGCTTTTGCAGAGGCACGTTGTTTTAATTTACTGCTATAGCGTTAAAATATTCTGCGCTGATGACATCAAAATACTTGAAATAAATGATGATTATATTGTGCTGGTCTAGAACTGACAAAATATAGCTTCAAAGTGTAAATAGTTTTGCAGCACGTAAGGCCTCGTACACACGACCGAGTTTCTCGGCAAAAACCAGCAAGAAACTTTTTTTTTGCCGAGGAAACCGGTCATATGTACATTTTTCGACGAGGAAACTGTCGAGGATCTCGTCGAGCCAAAAAGAGAGCATGTCTTCTTTTTCCTCGACGGCAATGGAGAAATTTGGCTCGCCGAGATCATCAACAGCCTAACAAGGAACTCGATGAGCAAAACGATGTGTTTCGCCCCTCGAGTTTCTCGGTCGTGTGTACGAGGCTTAAGTCTACTCTTTTCAGTTGGCCTAATTTATTGGACATACCCATGGCTTATGGCTAGAAAAGGGAAGAACTGGTTATTGGTTCCACTGGAGACTCTACAACAAACCACTGAAGACCAGCCATGTAGTCCATGGGGAGTAGGTGCTACTTCAATTACTTCAAATTGTTCATTGCTAGCCATACAACAGTTAAAAACATTTTCAAACGTTTTTTCAAAAAGCGAACAGCAAAAACGATAGTGCCATCGTGTAATGACCGAATTGCGAATGATCAATCGTTCAATGGACATAAATTAATCAGTTTCTCGTTAGTTTTTTGCTTCTAGGTCATTTATGCGCAGTACCAACAGTTCAATTTTTATCAGGCTAGAAACACATTAAAGTGGATGTAAACCCACTCTCATCCTTTCTAAACTACTGCCATAGTGCTGATCTATAAGGATATACATGGCTTCTGCATGTATCCTTACCTGTCAAATGTCTCCCCTCTGTCTGTTATGAGACCCAAAAAACTGCAGATTCTGTGGGTGGATCTGTTGTCTGGAGCTCGGTGGGTGGAGTTGTGATGTCAGTAGACTCCCCGCCCACCTCTACACTCCCCTTGTCAACATGCATTTTGTCCTGTGTATTCCTTACACTGAATTCTGCTATGATCACTAACATCCAGTCAAAATCCAGAAAAGTAACCACATGACTTCACAAAAGGAGTGGGGGCGGGAATTAAAAAAGAATGCCTGTCTTCAAGCTAGTGCATGAGATATGTAAATAACCTGTCACTCACAGCAAGGGGGCGGAACGGACTAAGGTTTTTCTCTGTTAGGCCCCATACACACCATAGAATCTATCCGCAGATAAATCCCATCAAATGGGTTTCTGCGGATAGATTCTATGGTGTGTACACTCCGTCGGATATTTATCCGCGGATAAATCTCCCCTGGGATGGATTTCCAGCAGATGTATATTTGCTGACATGCTCAACAAATCCATCTGCTGGAATCCATTCCAACGGATGGATCCGCTCGTCTGTACAGACTTACCGGATCCATCCGTCCAAAGGGATTCCCCGCACGCGTCGTAATGATTTGACGCATGCGTGGAATTCCTTATATGACAGCGTCGCGCCCGTCGCCGCGTCATAATAGCGGCGACGGCGCGACACGTCATCGGCAGAGGATTTCAGCGCGGATTTCAATGCGATGGTGTGTACACGCCATCGCATAGAAATCTTCTGAAATCCTCGAGAGGATTTATCCGCGGATACGGTCCGCTGGACCGTATCTGCGGATAAATCCTCTCGTGTGTATGGGGCCTAAGTCTGTTTTATTTCACTGAACTATAAAAGAGGATTGCTCAGAGCTGGATTAACTCTTTGTGGCAAGACTGGGCACAGATGATAGGAAATCTTTTAGGCCGCGTACACACGGTAGGTCAAAACCGATGGACTGAAGAACCTTTTCATCGGTCCAAACCGACCGTGTGTCAGTTATCCTTCGGTCCAAAAATTTAGAACTTGCTTTAAAATTCAACCGATGGACGCCTAACCGATAGGTCAAAACCGATGGTTAGTACGCAAAAGCATCGGTTAAAAACCCGCCATGCAATTTATGAAGTCAATATAAACTTATCAAGTGGGCTTCCATAGTTTTCTACTACCGAGTGCAGGCAGCTTGGTTTTATACTTACCTGCTTTCTTACCACCAACATGGACACAGTTGGCTCCTCTGCAGTCTGTGCATGTGCGTTACAGCCTCATTTATCCCAGTGGGTAGCCCTACACATGGCTGTTGCTCGGAGTACTGCTCACATATTGAAAATATTGGGGCCGTGACACACATTCATAGACTGAAGAGGAGTTTCATCTCAGACGTAAGATCACTTGATTGCAGCTGAAGGTAAGTAGAAAACCAGGTGTTCTATGGGTAAGGGATTTACAGTAAAGGACAACTTTCCCAACTTTCCCAAAGCTGACGTTGTCCCTTAGGCCTCGTACACACGACCGAGAAACTCATCGGATGAGACACATCGTTTTCCTCGACGAGTTCCTTGTTAGGCTTGTCGAGGAACTCGTCAAGCTTGCTTTGCGTGCACACGGTCAAGACAAAATCTCCTTGTTCTCAAACGCGGTGACTACAACACATACAATGGCAGGGGAAGTTAGATTCCACTGGCACAACCCTTGGGGCTGCTTTTGCTAATCTCATGTTACTGCGTGTCTTTTTTCCTCGACAGTTTCCTCGATGAAAAACGTACACACGGCCGTTTTCCTCGGCAAAAAAGCTCTCCCACCAAGTTTCTTGATGGATTCTGTCAAGTTTCTCGGTCGCGTGTACGAGGCCTCAGAGATTAATGTTCAGTTTCACCACTTGCCGACTGCCCACAGTACTTGTACCTTCATTATATTGCTACGCTTAGAAGCTCTTCTCTTTTTATTCTTTATACTCTAGTTGTGACATGACGTTACTTGTATATCAAGACGTCGCTGGTAAATCAAGTCAAAATGTATTAAAAATGTTTGCTTATCTTGCAAATCACCCACACACCAAGTTATTCTAAAACCAATATTTTACTGTACATGTATGCATAATCTGTACAGCTGTCTTACACAGTCTTTATAAACTGTTTAGGTATATTTTGTGATCCGGGTTAACGTATACTGTAAGTCCACTCTGAAGCATAACTGGAATTAAAATGTAACGTGTCGGGGTTCAGGGCTCATTTGTTACCACTGGCCCGGATTCAAAGAGATTTGCCCCTTTTTTACGGAGGCACAGGGCAGCGTTTTTGCCCTGTGCCCCCTGCAAATTTACTGCGCTACTCGCGATTTACGGAGCAGTAGCTCCGTAAATTGCGGGGGCGCTGTGTAAACTTGCCCTGCGTAAGGGCGCCTAATGTAAATGATCCCGTAGGGGGCGGGAATCATTTAAATTAGGCGCGCCGAGCGTAGAGCGCATGCTCCGTCGGGAAACTTTCCCGACGTGCATTGCGGCAAATGACGTCGCAAGGACGTCATTTGCTTCAGAGTGAACGTGAATGGCATCCGGCGCCATTCACGAATCACTTACGCAAACGACGTAACATTCAAATTTGGCGACGCGGGAACGACGGGTATTCTTTAGCATTGGCTGCCCCTACTATTAGAAGGGGCAGCCTTACGCTAAACACCCCGTACGGAAACGACGTAACATTGTGAATCGGTGGTAGTATGCAATTTGCATACTATACACTGAGCACAATGGGAGCGCCCCCTAGCGGTCATCGCAAGAATGCAGCCTAAAATATGCATGGCATAAGAGCCTTATGCCACGCAGATTTTAGGCTGCAGTCGGCGTTACGATGTTCCTGAATCAGGAGCATTCGTAACGCCGGAGCAAGTCAGCAATTGCGCTGCGTAACTATGGTTACGCAGGCGCAATTGCTCTCTGAATCCGGGCCAATATCTCTCATCTCCATTACCCCACAGAGATCTTCCTCCTTTAGTTCCTCCTTTAGCTTTGCCTTATTTTGTGTGTGCTTGCCAGTGAGAAGGCTTCATTTAGAAGTCTAAGGTCAGTCTTCTAAAATACTGGCATTAGCTCTTGTAGCACTTGGGAGAGTTGAAAATTCTCAGAGCAAGCCCTTCAGAAGAACTGATTTCTGATATTTCCATCTGTCACGTATTTAACAAGTAATGTTTTTTTTTTCTTTTTTCCATCTATTACTTTCCTGTCTCCATACATAGTTAAAACTATTTCCTAGGCCTTAAGCATTCATATTTGACCTTTACGATGTAGAAAGGCAGCATCACTTTACTCTCTCAAAACAGGTGAATTATATTGTAGATAGAAGAGCAATTTTTCAGAAGTGGCATTTAAGCATTAGCCATCCATAATGTAGGCGCTTTATCTCAGTGCTTCAAGGACCCCAAAGTTCAGAGTACGAAACACGTAGAGCCATTTGTTTATCTTAACAGATGAGCGCTTTGCAACACAGAGTTGTCGAACTGAAATAGTAAAAATAGTTTTTGTATTGTTCAGTTAGGACTTATTTTTATTATTTTACCATGCCACCATTCCCGAAATGGCCATAGCCTTCTAGTAAACATGAATGTAGATGCACCATCATTTGCATTCCAGAAGTATTCAGTTCTCCAGTAAGGTTGCTCCTCTTTGTTATGTGGGCACACATTAAGTATGGAATTACAACTGAGCTGCTAAAAAAAGGAGCTTTCTGATTTTATTACAGACAAATTGTAATGGAAGTCACATGGCAGTTTCGGCGTCAAGTGAGTGAGTGAGATTTGGGCTCTGGGCACCAGATGCCAAGCCTTGTTTTCTTCTATGCCAGTTTTTTTGACTTCACAGTGCTCTGTATTAAAGGAGAAGTCCAGCCAAAACTCAGTTGGCCGGACTTCTCCTTTGGGTCACAGGAGTGCAGTTAGTTTTGCTCTCCTGTGACCCATTTTCAGCAGACAATGGGCTGAAGTCCGCTCTCTGCTGACGTCAATGCTGTCAGTCTAGGCTCTGCGTCATCACGACCACGGAATCGGGAATCTGCCAGATCCCTGGACTGACACCCGTCTCAGCCTCTCAGCGAACTGCTGAGAGCCTGAGCCGGCCATCCCTGCCCACTCCACAGCTCAGCGCTCCAATGAGTGAGGAGGGAGAAGCTCTCTGCTTATGGAGCTCTGAAAACGGTGTTCGATCGCTCGGTTTTCAGTGTAGAGGTGCCAATGGACAGATGCAGCATCGGACCGATGTCCCCTTTAAAGAATATGTTACCCCAACATTTCATATTCCTGATATGTGCCTGCTGTATCCTGTACTTGTATGAAAACGTATCCTGTTCTCTTTGTATTGCTACCTTTATGTGAAATCCCTGGTGTTTCAGCTAGTTCCTCTGCTTCCCTCTTAAAAACTGACCACAATAGACATGAGAGCACAGCGTGGTCAAATTTATGACTGTGCTGTGATCTCAGCTCTCCTGCAATGATTAGACTTGTATACAACTAATACAACTAATCGATTAATCGTCAACTAATCGATTATGAAAATAGTTGTCAACTATTTTCATAATCGATTAATAGGGCAGTTGATTAGTTGGCCTGCATATAGTATGCATGATTTGTTTACATATCAGGAAATACAGTGCAGCACAAATACAGCTCAGTACACCATCCATACATGTCACTAAGTGCCTGAGAATTTGTGAATGTGAAAGTGTGAGGAGCAATGCCTCATGGGACATGTAGTCCTGGGCAGGAAGTGAGTGGTTCTAAAGGCAGAAGTTTTTTTACTTTGCTATAGCGGGTGCTCTATACTATACTTTGCAGCTTGCTATTGAGGCACTCTAAAGGCAAGAGGGGCCAGAAGCATTGGTGAGGGACCCCAGAAGTGGAGGATCTGGGCTGCTCTGTGCAAAACCATTACAAAGAGCAGGTAAGTATAACAAGTTTGTTGGAAAAAAAAATCACTTTAAAGATCAGCATCTGAACCCAGAGAAAGTGGAGGTAATAGAAGGCCTAACAATTACTGTAGTTGGTTATTTATATTTACCACTGCATATGGATATTTAAGAATAAATTGCCCTTTTTTTTATTTACATATTAACTAAATTGTACACCACACTTTTTTTTAAGATTCTCCGATTAGTCGATTAATCGAAACAATAATCGGCCAACTAATCGATTATGAAAATAATCGTTAGTTGCAGCCCTAATTGCGAGCATAATTTGTTCCAAAAACATGCTTGTAATCCAAAGCACTTGTATATCAAAGCAAATTTCCCCATAAGAAATAATGATAACTCAAATGATTCGTTCCACAACCATTTATTAGTCCTTCAGTTTATAGTCCATATAAGATTATACAATGTGATAGGTTGTGTAACCATAAAATGTCCATCCACAAATGGCAGCCTCCACAAGGGGATTAGAAGCAAAATCCAGCAGGCGCTACAGAGTATACAAGAGAAGAGAGGCGCAATATGTTGCACCTTCATTACATGCAACCATATTGCTACACTTGGAGGCGCCTCTCTTCTCTTTTATACTCAGTTGTGACATGATGCTACTCTTATATCAAGACAAAATGTATTAAACAATTTTGCTTGTCTTGCAAAACGCTCTCAAACCGAGGTTTTATTGTACTTTAAATATAAGGTGTTCAACCTGCGGCTCTGCAGCTGAACTACAAGTCCCATAATGCCTCTGCCTTTGGGAGCCATACTTGGAACGGTCAGCGGCTTGTAATGCCATATGGGACTTGTAGTTCAGCAATAGCTGGAGGACCACAGGTTGAGCACCCATGCTTTATTGGTACCGAAGCACACCTAGCCATGTCACATGTATTGCATTGCACCATAACACATGGTAAACCATTAGCACACATTGTGGTGTGACAAAATAAAATAAATAATTAAAACGTGTCATGCATTTCTTTGGTGTGGTTTAGATGCAGTAGGCAGTCTGTTGGCAACGCACCGCAATGTACATAAAATCGCGCCACAATGTACGTGTGCTGGAGCATCGCACTGATGTCAGCCCAGCCTATTAGTTTAGCCAACTCTTGTTTTATTTGCCATTATTTTCTTACTAATATAGAACAATTATAGAATATTTTTATGTGAATCTTCTGCACGCAATGGACTCATTGTGGCTCAGTGTAGTCTTTTCTGTAAGGAGAGATGCCTTGTCTTACTCCCTGCCTACTGGAGCAGATACAACCCGTGGGGTTCACCCGAGCATAACGCCTGTCAGTAATCATCCTGAAACATACATATATTTTGACAGGTCCGCAGTAATGCTGCTTTGCCTTTTTAGCAAATCTAATTTATTTTTTTGTCACTGAGAAATAACGAAAAAATGTATGCAGGGCAAAATTGTCATAATGTTATTGTTGGGGAATCTCAATTCATTGCACCATATTGTTACACACAGTTTTGCACAATGTAACATTAATCAGAATTCTCTGAGACAGAATACCATTTTTGGTCTGTTCAGCCACTGCATGGCACATGCATAGGGAATTCATTGAAGTGTAGCACATTAAAACTGTAATTCACACTGTTTATTTCATTTTGTTTAGGCATGTACATGGCTTATCCAGGATTAGCTGCCATCGCTATTTGGATTTTTAGCAAATGTTAAAGGAGAAGTAAGGCCAAAGCTCTTTTGGTTATACTTTCCACGTGGGTCACAGAAGTGCACTTATTTCTGCACTCCTGTGACCCAGAGCTGACGTCACAGAGCCAGTCCAGGCTCTAAAGGGATCCCAACAATAATGTCGGGATCTAGCATCTCAGCTACCGCCCCCTCCCTTGCCTGGTGTTCTGTCAAAATAGTCAACTCGTCAAAAAATCTCCAATTGCGTTATGTGAACACTGCACATGCGCAGATTGTCGGAGGTTGAGGAAAATTATAGAACACCGCCATGTTGGTACACCTAAAACATTTCTGATTCTACATCCTTAGCTGGATTCATGTAGGGGCGTGCATCTTTGCGGCGACGTAGCGTAGCGTATTTACACTACGCTGCTGTAAGTTAGATAGGCAAGTACTGTATTGCGCCAAAGTACACCGCAAGGACGTATTGGTTTCGAAGTGGACGTAAATTACGTCCAGCCCTATTCACGGACGACTTAAAATTTTCAAATTTCGACGCGGGAACAACGGCCATACTTAACATTGACTACGCCTCCTAGGGGGCAGCTTTATCTTTACGCGGCGTATCTCTTACGGAAACGGCGTATTTTTACTACGACGGGCGCAAGTACGTTCGTGAATCGGCGTATCTAGTGATTTACATATTCTACGCCGAACTCAACGGAAGCGCCACCTAGCGGCCAGCCTAAATATTGCACCCTAAGATACGAGGGCGCATCTTAGGGTGCAATCTTAATACACTTAAACTTAGGACGGCGCAGATTCCGAGTTAGGTCGGCGTATCTACTGATACACCGGCCTAACTCTTTATGAATCTAGCTACCTATTGGTAAACTCGGGACCAGCTGATCTTCCTCTACAGTTCTATGAAAGGATCTTTGCCGACAGACCTCCATGTTAAAATAAAATTCCAGTGTTTACCCTACTTTACCAATAGGACGGGGAATCCAAAATGTTTTCGGTGTACCAACATGGCGGTGTTTCTGATAACCCTTTCTATTGGTAAAGTTGGGTAAACAGCGGCTGCTCACTGGAATTTTATTATAACATGGCGGCCTGTCAGCAAACATCCTTTCATAGAACTATGGAGGAAGATCTATCTCGAGTTTACCAATTAGACGGGGAATCAGAAATGTCTTAGGCCCCGTACACACGGTCGGTTTGGTCCGATGAGAATGAACCGGCAACCGAACCGTGTGTATAGGCTATTGGTCTGGTTTCCTTTGGTCCAAAATTTCTAAACATGCTTCAAAACCGAACCGATGGACCGCTGCCCCATCGGACCAAACCGATGGTTAGTACAGAAAAGCATCGGTTCAAAACCCGCGCATGCTCAGAATCAAGTCGACGCATGCTTGGAAGCATTGAACTTCGTTTTATTCTGCACGTCGTGTGTTTTACGTCACCGCGTTCTGACTCGATCGGATTTTGAACTGATGGTGTGTACGCACATCAGACCATCAGGCCACTTCAGAGGTGAACCGCTGAAAACGGTCCGACGGGCCAGTCTCATCGGTTTGGTCCGACCGTGTGTACGGGGCCTAAGGCCTCGTACACACGACCAAGTTTCTTGGCAAAAACCAGCAAGAAACTTGCTGGGAGATATTTTTTTGCAGAGAAAACCGGTCGTGTGTACATTTTCGTCGAGGAAACTGTCAAGAAACTCGACGAGCCAAAAAGAGAGCAAGTTCTCTATTTCCTCGACAGGAATGGAGAAACTTGCCTTGTCGAGTTCCTCGACAGCCTAACAAGAAACTCGACAAGGAAAACAATGTGTTTCGCCCGTCGAGTTCCTCGGTCGTGTGTACGAGGCTTCAGGTGTACCAACATGGGGGTGTTCTATAAATTTCCTCGACCTCCGACTCTTTGCCAGCTGATCGTGACTCTGCCAGACCGCAAGTGACATAATTGGAGGTTTTGACGATTTTGCTATTTGGAGAGAACACCGGCACTCCAGTGAGCGCTGGAGGGGCAGAGCACAATGGTCTTTGATTGTTCAGTTCTCAATGCAGAGCTGGCAGAGGACAGCTGCAGGATCGGATTGATGCTGCATCTACATGGGTACTTATGAATGTTTATTTTTTTAGACTCCTGCACTTCTCTTTTTTTATTGCTGAAGCATAATATTGATACTGTATGTCAAATCTGTGTTTCCACCCAATATTCATGAAAGTACATCCTAATAAATAACCACAGCAATAGGCTCAGTTCACAAATCTAACACACCAGGGTAAAGATACTTTATTTTAACCACTTGACCTCTTGAAGAATTACCCCCCTTCATGACATTTTCTTGCGATCTGACACTGTTTTATTTTAACTGACAATTGCAGGGCACTGTACCCAAATAAAATGTATTACAGTTTTTTCCTGACAAATAGAGCTTTCTTTTGGTGGTATTTGATCATCTCTGCGTTTTTTATTTTGTGTGCTATAAACCAAAAATCACAGACAATTAAAACCCCCAAAAAAATATATATATACATTTTTTACTTTCTGCTCTAAAAAAAAATCCAATAAAATAAAATAAAAATCTAATTTCTTCATAAACTTAGTCCAATATGTGTTCTGATCCATGGTTTTGGTAAAATAAATCCCAATAAGCGTATATTGAGTGCTTTACATGAATGTTATAGCGTCTACAAACTATGGAATATATTTATGGATTTTTTTTTCTATACTAGTAATAGCGGCGATTAGTGACTTAGGCTGCTTTCACACTGAGGCACGGGTGGCGTCAGCAGTAAATTGCCGCTATTTTATGCAGTGCTTTGCTGTTGTTTTTGCAGAGGTATTCGGCCGCTAGTGGGGCACTTTTAACCCCCGCTAGCGGCCGAAAAAGGGTTAAAACCATCCACAAAGTGCTTTGCCGCCAGTTTGGCCGCACTGCCCATTTCAATGGGCAGGAGAAGTTGAGGAGCGGTGTATACACTAAAGATGCTGCTTGCTGGAGTTTTTTTAGAGTGAGTGAGTGAATAACTTGTATTGCGCTACAAATGCAAACTAAATCGCCTCAAGGCGCTTTAACATCCTGCCAGTGCATCGCCTCAGTGTGTAAGCACTCGGACTTTCACATTGAGACTGCAGGGGGGCCGTTATTCAGGTGCTTTACAGGTGTGATTTTTAGACCAAAAGCACCTGAAAAACGGGTCTTAAAATAGGACTGCAATGGACATTGCAGCGGACATTATGATACTTTTGACACTTTGCCTGGAACCAGTGACACTAATACAGTGAGCAGTGCTAAAAATATGCACTGTCACTGTACTAATGACATTGTCTGGGAAGGGGTTAACATCTAGGGTGATTAAAGGGTTAAATGTGTGCATAGCCAGTGTTTTTGTGTAGACTGTGTGCTGATTTTACTAGGGGAGGAGAGAAACAGAATTGGTCCCTTCCCCCCTTTCAGAACCTAGCAATGCCTTGTTTACTGTATATAGGCATATCTCAGTTTTTTGTGGACATTGAGGACATTGCGTGCCCGGCACCCACAGATCGGCTTCTACTGGGAATTATCACAGGAGAAGCGACCCACTGGTAGCGTGCGCACGCCCCCTATAGGCGGAAGACTAGAATCACGTTAATATATATATATATATATGATCCAGCGCACAGCTGCTGCCCTGTAGCAGTAAAACTGCTATAGGGCGGACGGAAACTGATTAAAAAAGTGACAGTACACTGTGCGCTGCCAGCACATAGACCAAACTGTCAAACACAGCTCTCGGTCTGAACTAACGATCGTTAGCCAGCCTGACCAACTCTTGATCATGTGACCACTGTTGTCAGCATTACAAGGTTCATCTTGAATAGATGTCTATATGAAAATTGCTGACGGTTATGTTGATAAATGGTGCTCTTGGATAAAATGTATTTTCTGTGAAACTTGTGTTAAGGAAATAGAAGAATAATATTAATGTAAGCATTATGCCCTGAAGCAAATTTAGAGTAAAACATCAATCTTGGTATGTAAATTGTTCTTATTTTCTTGCTTTTGCAAACTGCATGTCTAATGCAAAATGACTGCTACTGGACCTATCTATATTACAATTAGTATATAGCAGGGGTCTCCAAACTGTGGCCCAAGGGCCAGATGTGGCCCTTTGCTAGCCTTTATCCGGCCCTTGGGGCTTTATTCCTCCCACTGATATGAGGCACTATTCTTCCCACTGACGCCAACAAGGGGGCACAATTTCTTTCACTGATACCAATGATGGGATACAATTACTTTTACTAATAGGGGCACTACTCCTTATCCTACTCACTGCAAACTCTGAGGCCATATTTATTCTCACCAATGCTGGGCCCGGGAAATTTTTTCCCCCCGCTGGCCACAATCCGGCCCACCTAAAGTCTGAAGGACAATAAACTGGCCCTTTGTTTGAAAAGTTCGGAGACCCCTGGTATATAGCAACCAGAGAGACAAATGTTTAAAGATTTTAGTAGCATTTAAAGAGAATTACCAGCCTGGGGTACTGAGTGAAATCTAACATGACTAAACATAACCTTCCATTTTATCCACTGGTGATAGTATTCATATTAGGGAGTGTAGACCTTGTCTAGTTTGCCTGTTCCTTTCTGGAACTTTGATTGACAGTAGGCATTTGTTGAGATTTTCATCTGTAACTTGCACTGAATATGCAATACATGAAAAGATAAGCAGCGTTTGGAGGTTAGATAGCATTATATAGTACAACTGGTGGCTGGTGCTCTTCACAGTCAAGAGGAAAGTTAAATTCTCTACACTAAAAAAATATATAAATGATCGCCATAATAAGATAAATGTCCATCTGATCATGGTGAGTAACAATGACATACAAGGACTCTGCTTTGTAATTTATATGGTATAAAGAGTGGTTGAGTTTAATAACTCAAACCACTCATTCCATTTCAGTGATCTCAAGTACTTGGTTTTATTGTGACCTTTAACCCCACCGGGGTTATATATCAGTCCCTGCCCTGGGGACAGCAAAGGAAGTAAAGCGAAATCTCCTCTGGGGAGATGTGATAAAAAATACCTAATAGAGGATCTAACTTTTTCCGAGAATTTGGCTGATGTCCATTTTTACCCTTACTTTGTGCAAATTTGTAAGCTTTAATTCACCTTACATACAAACTTTTTATATGAAGTGAGGTCACCTAAGAAGTCCAGAACCTAAAAAAACATCTGCATCTGTCCCCACCTAATTTACAGGTTTGGCCATATGAGAATACAACTAGAAATATTATAGTGGCCCACGATAAATGCTTAGTGGCCCCCTCTCAGGCTAAAAAGCTCAGATCAATTGGATGCAACTAGTGAGGGTGCAGGATGGGGAAAGGTCCATACAGACTAAAAGCACACTGTAGAAGTAGGAAGAGATAGCCCCGGCTGCCACACACCTCTCTTGGCCCGAGTGGTTAGCAGGTAAAAGCAGCCTCAGCTCGATTTATCCAAGCCATGCCCATAACATGTTTCACTCCACCCCTGGGACTTAATCATGGAGGTCTTTCATGACTAAGCCTCGGGAGGCGTGACTTGGATGACTTTGGGGGCGTGATTGGATGACTCAAGCTAAGGCTGCTTTTACCTGCTAACCACTTGGGCAGATTGAGGTGTGGGCTGGACAAGTTATCTCGTCCTACTTCTACAGCGTATAAATGTCATAGTGTACAACTTTTTCTCATTTGTAGAGACTTTCTTTTAGAACCCAGTCCCTGCTCCATTATTCCATTTAAGATGTTACTTCTATTAGCTCTGGTGTAGCAATCTGTATAAAACATTGTACTATTTAACTGCCAACGTTCTTTATATTGCACTGAGCTTTCCATCCATTTTTCAAATGCTAATACAAAGGGGAAGTAACCAGGGGTCAAGTCCCGGGGAAAAAAGTGTGGGAACTCCCCCACCAAAAAAAAAAAAAAAATGATACGCTCGTATGCATAATTACTAAACTGCATGTTTTTTTTTTTCGATCCACTGTACCTTAGTAATCCTTTATGTTACTGGCCGCTTCCTGTATTTGGATTCATCGGGTAGCAAGTTCTTTCTAAATCCCACGATAACTCATGGCAGACCTCCGCAATGTCTCCTGGGAACAATGACAAAAGCTCCCAGGAGACATTGCAGCATCGAGGAAATGACGGAATACCCGCACACTACCCGATGAATCCATATACAGGAAGCGGCCAGTAACATAAAGGATTACTAAGGTTCGCCTGCCCCTGACAGTGACTCGAGCTGGGCATCGCCGCTTAGTGAAGGATTGGCTCGGGCGGCTCGGCTGCTCTAGCCCTGCAAAGGAAACTGCGTTCCCGCTGTGAAAAAAGTGCAGGAACTCCGTTCCCACGCGTTCCCGCAGGACTTGAGCCCTGGAAGTAACAGTAAAAAAGTGGCTTTAAAACCCAAAATCAATAATGTAATGTATTGCATTTTACTAGTCCTTGGTATGGTAGTTGCATTCATTTTCCTTTTTCAAGCTTCTTCTGTGTTATTTTCACCTGGTAATCCTGCAAATATCACACATTTCCTGTCCCTGGGTGGCTACTCACTCTGGCACTGAATCTATGGAGTGAACCATGACTGGTACACTGGGCTACTCTCCTTATATAGACTACAGATATATCTATATCTCTTTGTCGCCATTACATAGGGATCACGGCCATTGGTAGTTTACAGAAGATAGCTTGGAAAGAAAGATAGTCTTCTGCTCAGCTGACAAGAAATTACAAGGACACATTTCTAGCAAGGTTATTTTCTGTGCTGAAATATTCTTAGCTTTTAAAAAAAAAAAAAAAAAAAGAAAACCAAGACATCCACCACATCTAAGAACTATAAGCTCCAATATACTGCATTTTTGTTCTTGGGTTTAGTTATCCTTAAAGCAAGCCATCTTGTATTTTAATTCACGATGGTCCTTGTAATCTGGAGGCATGGCAAGGGTATGTTCATTGCCAAAATATTCTGTTGTTAAAGGTGTCCCTCGTTGCCATTTCAGAAGGTTGGGAGGTCAATTAACATGCTTGAACTTTAATTCACCATGATCTGGGGGCGTGAAAAGGGCATGTACTTTGCTGAATTTTTCTGTTCTTAAAGGCGTCTCTCTTTTCCATCTCAAGGTTGGAAGGTCAATCAATATGCTTAAACTTTAATTTACCATGATCTAAATGATCTGGAGTGTGAAAAGTGTGTGTCCATTGCCAAGATGTTCTGCTCTTAAAGGTTTTCCTCTTTCTCATCTCAGAATGTTGGGAGACCATCAGTATGCTTTAATTTTAATTCACTGTATCTTGGGTGTGAAAAGGGCTTGTACTTTACCGAAATGTTCTATTCTTAAAGGTGTCCCTCTTTTCCATCTCAGAAAGTTGGAAGGTCAGTCAACATGCTTAAACTTTAATTCACCATGATCTTCGTGGTCTGGGGCATGAAAAGGGCATGTACTTTGCCAAATTGTTCTGTTCTTAAAGGCATCCTCATTTCCATATTAGAAAGTTGGAAGGTCAATCAACATGCTTGAACTTTAATTCACCATGATCTACGTGATCTGGAGTGTGAAAAGTGTGTGTCCATTGACACAATGTTCTGCTCTTAAAGGTGTTCCTATTTCTCATCTCAGAAGGTTGGGAGGCCATCAATATGCTTTAACTTTAATTCACTGTGTTCCTCGGGATCTGGGGCGTGAAAAGGGCGTGTACTTTGCCGAAATGTTCTGTTCTTAAAGATGTCCCTCTTTCCTATCTCAGAAGGTTGGAAGGTCAGTCAACCAGCTTGCACATATATTTGCCATGATTTATGTGATCTGGGGTGTGAAAAAAATGTGTGCTTTGCTGAAATATTCTGTTCTTAAAGCGGGAGTTCACCCAATGAAGTTTTTTTTTCTCTTTTTCCCTTAGATGGATGCTCGTTTTGTCTAGGGGAATTGGCTAGTTGTTTTAAAATATGAGCCGTACTTACCGTTTTCGAGATGCATCTTCTCCGTCGCTTCCGGGTATGGGTCTTCGGGAGCGGGCGTTCCTTCTTGATTGACAGTCTTCCGAGAGGCTTCCGACGGTCGCATCCATCGCGTCACTAGTAGCCAAAAGAAGCCGAACGTCGGTGCGGCTCTATACTGCGCCTGCGCACCGACGTTCGGCTTCTTTCAGAAAATCGTGACGCGATGGATGCGACCATCGGAAGACTGTCAATCAAAATAGGAACGCCCAGTCCCGCAGCCCATACGCGGAAGCGGCGGAGAAGATGCATCTCGTAAACGGTAAGTACAGCTCATATTTTAAAACAACTAGCCGATTCCCCTAGACAAAACGAGCATCCATCTAAGGGAACAAAGTGTCATGTACGGGTGAACCCCCGCTTTAAAGGTGTCCTTTCCTATCTCCAAAGTTTGGGAGGCCAATCAGGTACTTTTTGTAAAGGTATAAGCAATGTTTCCTTCACTTTGTATTAATAATGAAAGTGTAATTATACGAGAGGTCGAGTTTTCATGCTAAATGTAACCCTGAGGCCTCGTACACACGACCGAGTTTTTTGAGAAACTTGCTGGGATTTTTTTTTTTGACGAGGAAACCGGTCGTGTGTACATTTTTCGACGAGGAAACTGTCGAGGATCCCGTCGAGCCAAAAAGAGAGCATTTCTTCTTTTTCCTCGACGGGAATAGAGAAACTTGCCTTGTCGAGTTCCTCTACAGCCTAACAAGGAACTCGACGAGGAAAGCGATGTGTTTCGCCCGTCGAGTTCCTCAGACGTGTGTACGAGGCTTTACTCTGAAGGGTTACAAATAGAAGCCCTTGCACGTGGATTTAACATATTGTGTTACATATGCAATACAGTAAATGCATCTTTGGTTGCATGCGTGACAAGTTAATCTGTGTAAATCCAGGTTCATCGTTCTTGCTGCAAACATTGAATTATTTGACTTTGAAGGTAATACAATAATCTGAACGTATAGAGGAATCCGTCACTTCCTATAGAACGTAAAGCATATAATCTTCTTAGCCGAGGATAACTATATTTTATTGAATAAAACCTTCAGATTACTGTGCAGGCGTTTCTACAGAAGATAATGTGAGGGGAATATATTTTCATTAGAAGAGTTGGAGTCAGATAAATGTTTGGTATTGTTTTTTTAATGACTAGCTTTGTTGTGATTAAGGCTTCATTTCCACTGACGTTTTTAAAGTGAGCTGTAAAACAGCTAGGTATGCCTGGAAAAATTCGCGTTAAAAACGCGAAATTTACCGCGTTTTTGCATGCGCGTTTGCGCGCGTTTGTGCGCGTTTGCGCGCGTTTGCGCGCGTTTGCGCGCGTTTGTGCGCGTTTTTTAACGCTAGCGTTAGGCAGCGTTTTTTTTAAAAAAAAAATCTCTAGGCTATAAACACTCCCAAAACACTCCCAAATATCCCACAATGCATCAGAAAACATAACAGAGCATGTGTCGGAGCCATTTTGTTTGGAGAGAGAGAGAGATAGTGAGAGAGGAGACAGCATATTTCAGTTGCTAGTAATTTTTGGCATCTTGTCAATTTTGAGGAGAAATATGGATCCCGTCCTGCAAAAAGTCGATGAGGCGATCATTCTGATTGCCTTGCGGAGGCAACGGAGGAGACAGGAGGAGGAGAGAAGCAGGAGACGGCATCGATATTGGGTGCATCCTATGGTCTCCCATCGGGTCTCAACGGGCTATTTTCATAATCTTTATTCAGAATTGCGTATCTATCCCAACAAATTTAGTAACTTCACTAGAATGTCAGTGGCACGATTTGACGACTTGTTGGAGAGGCTCAGACCGAGGCTGACCAGGATGGACACTGCAATGCGCAACTCGATTTCACCGGAGGAACGGCTCTTAGTGACACTCAGGTAAGTGCAAAACACATATGGGTTACGGTTAGGTGATAGGGTTAGGCGATATTGTTAGGTGATAGGGTTAGGGGATAGGGTTAGGGTTCTGGGATAGGGTTAGGGTTCTTGGATACAGGTTATGGTAAGGGATTATGGTTCTGGGATAGGGTTAGGGGCAGGGCTGGTGCAAGGATTTTTGACACCCTAGGCGAAACCTCATTTTGCGCCCCCCTTTGGCTCTACCCCTGACCCCACCCTCTTTTTCATGCCCATGTATACCACACCTATTTTTGATTGCTACCATTTTTTTGGGGGGGGGGGCAGTCACTGAGCCTGGAGGTGGTGGGGCCATCAGTACGGCGCCACTGACTATTGTGTGCTCTAGGCTGGATATATAGTGTGCAACCTCCATCAGTGCAGCTTATCATTGGGAACTCCTCATTATGGGCACAGCAGGTGTACAGACCCCAGAACTGAGCATAGGGATGGTGTGAATCCCTTAAAATGGGCACAGCAGGTTTACAGACCCAGGAACTATGTTTATCCTTATACACGGGACCTGCGGCAAACCCCACCCCCCCCAGCTAGTCAGTGCCCAGGATGAATGTCAGGAACTGGGCGGAAGACACTTCAGTTTTAGGCTGCTCTGTGTATTGTGCCTAAGAAGGAGAGGAGCACAGATTGCTCCCATACACTTCTATTGCACCGGCTCCACTAAAAATCTGCATTCCCCAGTGACTGACTGAGCAGCGCCGTCTCTGCACTCCTCCCCTCCTCGCACTCGTCTATCCCGTTACTGACACCCGGCTCAGCTCTACACATACACAAGGCTGTGACATCACCACGAGAGAGCGCTGTGTATACACAGCAGCCAGACTTGCGCACTAGGTGTCAGTGCGCTATAGGATAGAGGTTCAGGATTAGGTGATTGGGTTAGGATTAGGGGATTTGAGTTCTGGGATAGGGTTAGGGTTAGGGGTTAGAGTTCTGGGATAGGGTTAGGGGATAGGGTTAGGGTTATTGTATAGAGGTTAGTTATGATTCGGGTTTAGGGTTCTGTGATAGAGGATAGGGTTAAGGTTTAGGGTTATGATTAGGTTAGATTTAGGACTTATTTTTATTTATATTTTTTTTCAATATGTCCATTTTTTGTTTTTCTTAGATACCTTGCAACTGGACAGAGTTATGCAACCTTACACCATTACTTTCTTCTTGGTGTAACAACTGTTTCCAGAGTCGTGAAGGAAACATGTGTGGCAATATGGGAGGAATTGCATAACGTCGTCATGCCAGAGCCCACAGAGGAGATCTGGGAATCTGTTGTTGACACATTTTGGGAGAAGACACAGTTCCCAAATTGCATAGGTGCCCTTGATGGGAAACACATCAGGGTGAGGAAGCCTCCGCACTCAGGATCCTCATATTACAACTACAAGAAATATTTTTCCGTGGTCCTACTGGCATTGTCAGATGCAAACCTCAAATTTCTTTTAGTGGATGTGGGAGCTTATGGCAGCCAAGGTGACGCCCGTATTTTTCGAGAGTCGACCTTTGGACGCCGTATTCATGCGGGACAATTGAACATCCCCGAAAGCAGGCCTCTACCCTGCACTGAGGAACCCAGTTTGCCTCTAGTTATGGTGGCAGACGAGGCCTTTGGTTTGGCCGAAAACCTCATGAGGCCATACAGCGGCTATGGTCTCAACCGGCAGCAAAAAGTCTACAATTACAGACTCAGCCGTGCACGCCGCGTTGTGGAATGTGCATTCGGGGTGTGCACAGCTAAATGGCGCGTGTTGCTAACAAGCATCCACCTTGATGTAGAGAACGCCATTAAAGTGGTTCTGGCTTGCTGTGTTCTCCATAATTATCTTAGGGACAATGACAACAGCAACGTTGAACCGGAGCCCAGTCAACAATCACAGAGGGTGCAATTTATGGACCTACGCTCAACGGCAAGGGTCATGAGCATTCGCAACCAATTTGCTGCATTTTTTGAATCCCCAGAAGGAGAGGTGTCATGGCAGAATGATTTTGTGTGAAAGCCAAAATTTGAAGACACATTGATTCCAATACAGCCAACTTCTGTACAGATGGAGCTAAATTTTGAATAAAGATGTATACAGTATAACTTTCTTTTTTTTGGGGGGAAATAAAAACATTTGTCTAACACAAAAAACTGTTCATATGTCCATTTTTCCTGCTGACAAGCGTATGCTATGCTTTTTTGAGTACTTAGCATATGCTTGCCTTAAGGCAGAGGGCAAAGGCCAAGCTTACTCCCGTCTGAAGGCAGAGGGCAAAGGAGTCCTTTGCTCTCTGCATCTTGGCAAGCGTATGCTAGCCCTTTTTCAGTCCTTTGCCCTCTGCCTTCAGGCGTGAGTATGCTCAGCCCAAAAAGGGCTAGCATACGCCCGTCTGAAGGCAGAGGGCAAAGGAGTCCTTTGCTCTCTGCATCTTGGCAAGCGTATGCTAGCCCTTTTTCAGTCCTTTGCCCTCTGCCTTCAGGCGGGAGTATGCTCAGCCCAAAAAGGGCTAGCATACGCCCGTCTGAAGGCAGAGGGCAAAGGAGTGCTATTTTGCATCATATAAAAGACAATTGAACACTTTTATTTACAGGTCAAAAACTATGTTTATTTGAAAAAATAAAAAAAAAATCAATTAGAGATGGTGATAGGTGGCGGTGGAGACTTGATCTCCATGGGGATGTGTGGATTCAGGACGGGGTAGGAATTGGGTCTGGCGCTCATTCCAATAATCCTGCTGGTGGCGGGGTGCAGGATACGGGGATGGAAAATGGGAGGAGGTGGCAGGTGTGAAATCACCAGATTGGGACTGCGATGGGGTGGGTTGTTGTTGTCTCTGGTGAGTGGGATGATATAGAGAGGGGGATGGTAGCACTGCTGAGGTGCCAGAGGCCATTGGGGGAGGAAAAGAAGCATTGCATAGATCGCCTATAGGTGGCGGCCTACCAGTTAGTTTGCAAAAGCGAAATTCTCGCGTTACTGCATATATGCGATCCATGCAAAGCTTCTCTTCTTCTCCCCCAATGTCCTCCAGGATGGGGTAGAGGCTGCGGCAGAAGGTGGTGCGAGGATTGTTGGGGTCCAAAAACGTATCTACATTGCGCCTCTCCTGCCGCACTTCCTTCAGCAGTGTTACCAAATCTTCATCCCCCTCAGTATTAGAGGCTCCCCTCGGCTGACGTCCACGCCCACGGCCACGACCACGACCACGGACACCACCACGACCCCTCGGTTCAGCAGCCTCCCGACTACCAGTCGTGACCACATCCATTGGCCTGGAATCCTGCAAAATTACACGAAAATTTATAATTGACATGTACATGGACAGACCGACAAAGAGATAGACAGGCAGACATAAGCAGTTACCTCATCTGGGCATTCACTTGCATCCAGATTCGGTGACTCGTTTACTTCGCCTCCTATGGGGCTGTTTGATTGTTGGAGGGAATCTCCTGCAACCTCCCTTTCAATATTTGAGGTTGTCCTGCAGATAATACAAAATGTATAAACATAATCAATAGCCATGGAGAATACCACCTGAAAAGCAATGTACATTAGAGCTGCACGATTCTGGCTAAAATGAGAATCAAATTTGTTTGGATTAGAAGATGGATCATGATTCTCATGGTGTAAAATCATCTTTCACATAAAAAAAAAAAAAAAAAAATAGGGATTAACTTGACTATTTTTTTTCTCATTGAAAAAAAAAATATTTTCGCTGGATTTGAAAGACCGCTGGGCAAATACAGTGACATACAATATTGTACATAGGCAAATCTATAAAAAAAAAAAAGAAAACTTACGGTCTGCTGCTATTTCTCATATTTTCCCGCAGAAACATGAGCTCTCTGTGGTAGATGTGAGGTTTCTTCACAGGGGCTGGTGCTCCACTTTTGGATGCCCTGTCCTCATCGGTGATGTCCCTACGGACTCGATCTCGTAGGGACTTCCACCTACGATGCAATGTTTTAACTAAAAAAAGAAAAAAATTTTTTTTAGGCAATCATCATTTACAATAACCACGGGGTACCGGGGCCGATGCAGGGTGCCATGCTGGGGCCGCTGCGGGGTACAGGGGCCGATGCAGGGTGCCATGCTGGGGCCGCTGCGGGGTACCGGGGCCGATGCAGGGTGCCATGCTGGGGCCGCTGCGGGGTACCGGGGCCGATGTGGGGTGCCTGGACCGATGCGGGGTGCTGTGCCGGGGACGATGCGGGGTACCGGGGCCGATGCAGGGTGCCATGCTGGGGCCGCTGCGGGGTACCGGGGCCGATGCAGGGTGCCATGCTGGGGCCGCTGCGGGGTACAGGGGCCGATGCAGGGTGCCATGCTGGGGCCGCTGCGGGGTACCGGGGCCGATGCAGGGTGCCATGCTGGGGCCGCTGCGGGGTACCGGGGCCGATGTGGGGTGCCTGGACCGATGCGGGGTGCTGTGCCGGGGCCGCTGCGGGGTACCGGGGCCGATGCAGGGTGCCATGCTGGGGCCGCTGCGGGGTACAGGGGCCGATGCAGGGTGCCATGCTGGGGCCGCTGCGGGGTACCGGGGCCGATGTGGGGTGCCTGGACCGATGCGGGGTGCTGTGCCGGGGACGATGCGGGGTACCGGGGCCGATGCAGGGTGCCATGCTGGGGCCGCTGCGGGGTACCGGGGCCGATGTGGGGTGCCTGGACCGATGCGGGGTGCTGTGCCGGGGACGATGCGGGGTACCGGGGCTGATGCGGGGTGCCTGGACCGATGCGGGGTGCTGTGCCGTGGACAATGCAAGGTGCGGTGGCAAGTGGTTAAACTACAGATTATGCATTCAAGTAAAATAAACTTACATATCTCTTTTCTCTCACTGGTATCTTCAATGTCTTCCCAACCAGGGCAGAGAGCTGCGCAGATGTCTTCCCATAAAGACACTGTCTTCACATGGTCTCCATGAAGGGGATGTGCAACATCCCATAATTCTGGATGTGCCTGGACTGCAGTGATTAAGGAGAGCTGGGACACTGCATTTGCCATCTTCTCTGTTCTCTCTTTCTCTCTCCACAAAGCACACGGCTGTGCAAAGCACTCCTGGGTAATTAAGTGTCCACACAGGAATTTCCTGTGTTTACAGATGCTGCAGTGACCAATGACATTTTAGCTGGGAAAAGTCTGGAGCTCAGAAAAGCCGCAGTAGCGTTTGTGCGCGTTTGCGCGCGTTTGTGCGCGTTTGCGCGCGTTTGTGCGCGTTTGCGCGCGTTTTTAAACGTCGGACGTTTTTACAGCTCTGTTTTAGGAGCCACAGAACGCGCTGGTCCCGCGTTTTTTTTACAGCTCAAAAACGCCTATGCCATTTGCAGCTCAAAAACGCCTATGTGGGTATGAAGCCATAGAATAACATGGACAGGCGTTTTTAAGCTGTAAAAAACGCTCAAAAACGAGGCTGTAAAAACGCCAGTGGAAATGAGGCCTAATAATAATAATGGGTGATGCATCTCAGAATATGCCGTTAATCACTTTGGATAGTTTTGTGATCAGTCTTTGTACAACACATTTGCTAGTCATGAATGATCACAATCTGAAGATCTCTTTGACGTCTCAGTGTTAAAACTGCACTCGGGTCTTGTCATTAAAATGTAAATTTTAAACACCCTTCTGTCTTTCTTTTGGAAGAAAGTCCTTCTGTCCTTTCCTCATCAATTGTTTTTAGACTGATTTGGCCTTTATAAAAAAATCCACTAATGAATGACTCTAATTCTTTCATGCAACCTTCCTATTATTACATGTATTATTTTGAAAAGACATTGGCCCGGATTCACAGACATTGGCGCACATTTATGCCGCCGTAGCGTATCTCATTTATGCCGACGCAGCGCATAGAGGCAAGCACTGAATTCACAAAGCCAGTGCTGCCAAAACTGCACTGGGTTTCCTAGGCGTAAGCCGGCGTAGGTGGAAGTGGGCATGAGACATGCAAATGAGGCGTGACCCCATGCAAATGATGGGCCGAGCGCTAGACAGATACGTATAACAAACGACGCATGCGCCGTCCCGTGGACGCATTCCCAGTGCGCATGCTCAGAATCACATTGGAACTACTCCCTAAGATACGTCGGATCACTGCCTACGGCGTGAACGTAACCTACGCATAGTCATATTCACGTCCTATGTAAAATACGTTGGCTTGTGTTCCCTTTGCATGGATGCTGCTGAGCTACACCTCCTTTATGGGGCATAACTTTACGCCGGACATATGACTTTACGCGCAATACGTCGGACGGACGTACGTTCATGAATCGGCGTATCTCCCTCATTTGCATATTTGAATAGAAAATCAATGGGAGCGCCAAATACGTCCAGCGTAAATATGCGCCCACTCTACGCCGGCGTAGGCAAGTTACGTCGGTCAGATTTTAGGCGTAAGCCTGTTTTTAGGCGTACCTTAGTTTGTGGGCACGGCGCATAGATACGACGGCGCATATTTGCACTTACGCGTCGTATCTGGAGATACGTCGGCGTAAGTGCTTTGTGAATCCGGGCCATTTCAACGCAAAAGTAGAGGGGTAAAAAATGGGATTTTAAGCAATCATTTTTACAAATTAGTTAATCATAGTCTAAATAGGTGCGTGACACAATTTGTGGAAATTGCAGTCTCAGAAAGTTCTAAGGTGTGCTTTGAAATAGCTATATTAGTACATGGACTAATGTGATGTGAAGGGTCTGCGTGGATTAATTTTAATTTAATTTTTATTTTTTACATTTTAGACCCAACAAATTATTAAAACGTAACTTCTGACAGTTATAAAAAACCCTATTTACAATGTAATGTAATCATTAATACACCATTACATTTTTATTTTTAGATGTCTGAATTTGATCTGGTAGCAGGGCTTGAGTATGAGAGGAAGAAGCGGTTAATGAGGAGGCAATCAGTACAGGTGGTAACTAGGAGCATGCTGATAGGTGGATAAGGTAGAGTGGCACAGAGATGAGGTTATTACTGTGCTGCTTCTCCTTTCACTGTCCAGTCACTTGCTGGAGGTGTGTCCAGGATGATGTAGATTAGAGGAAGTGGTTTGACGCCGTACCTATTTTGAGCCCTCCACTACTGGATATAATGTACCCTTCCCTCTCCAGGAGCGAGATAGTGCCAACCTTCTCCCTTATTTGACATCACCCTTGTTTGTCTATCATATCCTTGGTTTTATGTGATACTATACAAAGACAACACATCCCCATGTTGGATGTGTGTATTCTGACATTTGTTATGTGCCATCTTATTGGCTTTGATTATCCATGCTGCCAACCTACAGCCATGTTCTGTTATGCATATATGGGGTAGTGACAATTCTGCCCATGTTCCTTCATTCTTTCGTAGGCGGTTTTGTTCCTAGACCCATTTAATGATTGACTGTAATATTGCTGCACTGTATACTGCATATATTACTAATAAAGTTTATTTGGAATAAAGAAAAATAAACAAATAAAAGATTAGAGGAAGGGGGCTGAAGAATGCGGGCCATCAGACTGAGAACATCTAGTGGCAGAAAATTAAACTGCAGGGGAAATCTCTGGATTAATGGCAAACATTGAAGCGAAAGTTGGTTTTGTTATTTTATTTCGCTTATTTTGGTCTTCTTATTTTTTGCTAAAATTCTGCTTTCATTTCTGCTTTCTGTTTCTAGGAGTAGAAATAGAGAACAGGGTAACTCACAATACTGTTTGTGGCTAATTCAGCATTGGAATGGTCAAGAATGCAGCCAGGAGTCATTATAATTATTAACAATTCCAAGTACAGCTTGGAGAATGTAAGCAGGCATTTGTGAAGGGCATGCCATGCCTATGACAGTCAGACTGTTTCCAGTTAGCAGTCTTTGGGTCCATTTACATGGGGTGCTTTACTGTTGGCCCGTGTTTTCCTGACATTGGGATGCACAAGTCTTGTGTGCATCCTATGCAGAGCCATGCATGTCATTATTAGGTAATAATAAGCAGTGGGAGAAAGCTAATTTCAGGAGTATTGTCCTGACTCTTAACAGTATTGGTGGAGCTCCCAGCATGGGCACATGGCACGTAAACAATGCAGAGCTATGCATGCCAGTACAAGGTAACGATGTGCTGTCGGAAAGTTCTCATTTCAGTAGGATTGTCTTGACTCTTGACCAGCAGTAGTGGTGGAGCCCATCATTACATCATGGCTGACAGCAGAATGTAAACCAAAAAACAAAAGAGGTCTGTTATGGATTTTAAGGGGAACCCCATGCCAAAAAAAAAAGATGTGCTACCCCCCTAAATCCATACCAGTCCCATATCCAAGCATGCAGCCCAACAGGCTAGAAAAGGGGAGAAAGCGTAATTGGCCACCCCCCCCCCCTGAACCATACCTGCTACATGAGGGCATGTGAACAATGGCCTCTTCCCCACAACCCTGGCCTTTAACAAGGGAGCTGTCAGCTCCTGCCTCCCCCTATGTGCATAGTACCCCTATGCCACAAATTATTGAACCGCACAAGTAAAAACCCTGGCCATCGTACACTTTGGGTCTGGTATGGATTGGGGGACCCACGTTGTTTTTTTTTTAATGCCGGCTCTTTTGTTTACATTTTTCTGACAGCGGGGATCTCCTGCTGACAGCACGGATGACTCATGATTGTTTGGACGCTGGTAAGTGCTGGCTCCTTAACAACTGATTGCTTTGTGCTCACAGCAGGGATGAGTAACTGGTTGTTAGGATCCCGGTGGGTGCCAGTTCCTTAACAACCAATGACTCATCCTTGCTGGCTGATAGCAGACATGAGTTGCAGTAGTAAAACACACTTGAAAAATGTATCAAAAATGCCCTAAGTCGCACTGCAGCTGCACTACAAAATCGCACTGCACCAATGTGAGCCTAGCCTTCAAGGTGGATGGGATGTGTTCAGAAGGAAAAAGAAAGTGACATTATCTGTGTGAAAACGAAACCTCTGAATCCCAAGGTACATAGGACACTGTAAAAAGGGTGATAAATATCCTTCTTTTCCTTCAAATGAGGGAGGACATGGTGTTTCCAAAACTCAAGACGACTGTCAGATTTAGGTAGTGCAGTGCCTTGGGACACCACATCTGTTGTTGAATGTAAAATCAGAAGCCCCAGAGGCTCAACTGCAGCCAAAATGTTTTCATTTCATTTTGGATAAAATGCGTAAAGTATAAAAATTGGAGATCCCCCCACACACACACTTCCTGTGTAGTCACCGGTATGGGAAGTGGGGGCATCCATACAATGGGCACACAAAATCAATAATATCTGGACAGGCAATTTAACTCACATAACACATTTTCTATGGCGTATACTTTAAAGCAGCAATCTCTCACCTTACAGTGTAAGCTTTGAATTTAACCAAATTGCATGTACCGGTATCTATATTTAGAAATCCTTCTTTTCAAAGAAAGCCCCATGGGTAATATGAACTCATGTAAACTCACCTGCTTCATCTTGTCTTCTAGCAAAGTTACATCTATGATTTCCTTTAAGGATGCAAAAACTCACGCACGTAGTTGCTAACGCCTATAAATGTAGTCATTATTTGG
Organism: Rana temporaria; assembly: GCF_905171775.1. Taxonomy (NCBI): domain Eukaryota; kingdom Metazoa; phylum Chordata; class Amphibia; order Anura; family Ranidae; genus Rana; species Rana temporaria. The sequence continues at coordinate 322,363,724 of NC_053493.1, forward strand.
TCTCAGAGGACTATGATGTATGGAAAATATATTACATAGAAAACATCGAGAAGTGACTGCAGTAGAGCTGCACGATTCTGGCCAAAATGAGAATCACAATTTTTTTGCTTAGAATGAAGATCGTGATTCTCTCACAATTCTCACGTTCGGCTCCTTTCGGCAATCGTGACGCGGCTTACGCGACGGGGGGAGCTCGTTTTTTGTCAAAACGTCAATCACCAGCATGTTAGGAACGCCCACTCCCGCGGGACTCGCAACCCGGAAGCCACGGGTGAATTAGCTGTACAAAGGTATGTACAGCATAAAAAAAAAACTATTAGGCATAATCGTATTGTAATGTGGGGGGCCAGTGTAATAAGAGAAAGTCGTTTTTAGGGTGAACCTCCCCTTTAAAGTAATTTTTTCACAAAAACTGCATTTAAAAAGACTGCTGCGCAAATACAGTGCAACATAAAATATTGCAACAGCCGCCATTTTATTCTCTAGGGTCTCTACTAAAAAAATATGTAATGTTTGGGGGTTCTAAGTAATTTTTTAGCAAAAAAAATAATGATTTTAACTTGAAAAGAGCTGTCAGAAACAGGGTTGGTGTTTAAGTGGTTAAACGTTCCTAATTTACATACAGAAGTTTATTCATTTGATGTGATACAATGTTTAGACTTAACTTTCCACTGGTAAAGAATGTTTTCAAAACTTGGCAGGCTGCCCAGACTTGGCAGATTGCCCAGACTTTGACATTTGGCTGAGAGTAGAGAGGAAATTCTTTGCATACCAAAGTGCAGAGAGAAAATTATTTTCATGTCAAAGATCGTGAAACCCTGTGTCAAGAATTGCAACGGGAAAAAGATTGCGATAACGATTCTTGACGATTAATCGTGCAGCTCTAGACTGCAGTAAAAAACTGAATAGTCCATCAAGTCTGCCCATTTTTGTTATTTTTTTTTAACCCCCCTGGCGGTATTCCCGAGTCTGGCTCGGGGTGGAATTTCAGAACCAAGAGCGGTAACCCCGAGCCAGACTCCACAGGCACAAGTTACTTACCTTATCCCTGGATCTTGCGATGCCTCTCCGCTGTGTGATCGAGCTGCCCCCTCGCTCGATTCACACAGTGCCTGTGTGCCGCCGAGCTCCGTTCCCTGCGACGTTACGACGCACGGGGGCAGAGAGCGGTGCCAAATTCAAAAAAGTAAATCAACACAATACATACAGTATACTGTAATCTTACAGATTACAGTATTGTATGTAAAAAATACACACCTCCTTTGTCCCTAGTGGTCTGTCCAGTGTCCTACATGTACTTTTATATAATAAAAACGGTTCTTTCTGCCTGCAAACTGTAGATTGTCCATAGCAACCAAAAGTGTCTCTTTATGTCAAAATGGTTTTAGAGCAGCTAGAAAACAGCGATAAAAAATAGTAATCACTTGCAGAATTGAGCGATAGCGATTTGTGGGGAAATTCGTCATAAAAAAATAAAAGTAGTGACAGCGACAATTCTGCAACTGCGCACATTTTAGTGTTTTTGATTTGATTACATTATTGAATAATTTTTATTATAATTATATTATTATTTGTTATAATTATTTATAGTTATTTATTATAATTTATGATTTTGTTTTTCAAACTTTATCATACCCGAGATGTCTACTAGACTCTTGTTTGGACAGATTTAAGTGAGTTATTTCTAAGAATTTCAGGCCTACAATGTAAAACGCCAAATTTCCTTGTAAAATAATAGTACTGCTTTCAGCACCTAATATCTGAAATAATCATACTGCCAGGGAGGTTAATATAGATCTCTGTTTATCCCAAGCATGTTTGAAGCCATTTACTGTTGACTGTCTCACTACCTCTAATGGTAGTTTATTCCAAATATCAACTATCCTTTTAGTAAAACAATACTTTCTAAGATTATTTTAGAACTTTCCTCTATTTATTTTAAGTACTTGAAACAAGCAGAAACGTTTGAATGGGATTAGAGCTGCATGATTCTGGATAAAATCAGAATTACTTTTTCTGCTTAGAATAAAGATCATGATTTTCTCACGATTCTCAGCATAACATCATCTTTCACATTATACAAAAAAATTGGGCTAACTTTACTCTTTTTTTTTTTTTTTATTCATTGAAGTGTATTTTCCCCCCCAAAATTGCCTTTGAAAGACCGCTGCGCAAATACAGTGTGACATAAAATGTTGCAACGACCGCCAATTTAGTCTCTAGGGTCTCTCTGCTAAAAAAAAAAATATATATATATATATAAAATGTTTTGTTCTAAGTAACCTCAAGGTTTTTCACCTTAATGCATTCTATGCATTATGGTAAAAAATGCAGCACCCCCCCCCCAGAGCCCCCATTTTACTTACCTGAACCCGATCGTTCCAGCGACGGGGACGAGCACAGCAGCTCCAGGTGCTGTCTCGGGTCCTCATTTGATAGATTGATAGCAGCAGGAGCCATTGCCTCAAATCCAGTGACACAGGGGGGCAGGGCCGAGTCCTGCTGTCTGTGTCAATAGTTAATCTCAGTGATACTATGGGGGAGATTTACTAAAACTGGTGCACTTAGAATCTGGTACAACTGTGCATAGTAACCAATCAGCTTCTAACTTCAACTTGTTCAATAAGCTTTGACAATAAAACAATAACACAAACAATAAAACCTGGAAGCTGATTGGTTTCTATGCAGAGCTACACCAGATTCTGCACTCCCCAGCTTTAGTAAATAACCCCCTATGTTTCTTTTTATCTCAGCTCTGAGCAATGTTGTGATGAACTTGGCAGGCTGCCTTTTTTTGACAGCTGTCAACTGTGAGCAGAGAATGGCTCTGCACTGAATCATGGAAATGTTGGATTAGGATCGTGAGGGGGGTTGAATCGAGGTTGCAATTTTTTAACGATTAATTATGTAACTCTAGTGGGAGGTAATCCATAAATAATAAAAACAAAATGCCAAATGTTTCCATGGCTTGCCTACATTGTGGTAGCTGCTCTCTCTCACAAAGCAGACAAGTGATGGCCTTGGAGGTGAATAATGTTGGCTTGAGAAGGGGTAGGGAGCATTTGAGCTTGGGGTTTTTCCCAACATGCTGATAATGCTATGGGCAGTGAGAAGGCAGATTCTGAAATGCCAGGGCTAATTATTAGGTAGAGCTTGTACGTAGCTGCTAATGTGACTGTTTCGACAGCCAGTGTTCTGTCAAGAAGTGCCCCCCCCCCCGCCATCGAATAGTGCCCGGGATGACCTGCGCATGCGCCATACGTTATAGCACAACCGCTGATTTGCCGATCAGTTGGGCTGACGTAACCATGGCGCATACGCACTTTGTAAGAGATATTGCTCGATGAGTGATACCATTTCAAAGGCACAATTTAAACCTATACAAACAGCGGAGGGGAGACCGTAGTTCTCAGATTGTGCATTGCTGCTTCTGGAGAGTGGCTAACAGCGAGGCACAATGTGAGAACTACGGTCTCCCCTCGCTGTTTGTATAGGTTTTAATTGTCCCGGTGAAATGGTATCTACCATCGAGCGATACCTCCTACGATGTACTCTTGTGAGCTGGCACGTCACTCCAGCTGATCGGCAACTCAACTGGAGTGCGGCTCCGTCCTGCGCATGCGCAGGCACTATTCGATGGGGGGCACTTCTCGACAGAACATCGACGTTGCACAAAACAGACTGAGCTAAGTTTGCCTTTCTCACGCCCCCTGGCAGGACTTAGTTCAGTCTGTCTTGTGCAACGCTTGCTTTCAGTAGAGTCACATTAGCCACTATGTTCAGTGCTGAAGCTGGCCATACATAGGTCATTTTTTTTTCCGTTCATGAAGCGAGTTGAATGGAAAAATGGATCCGATTCCCTAATCCAGACATTCGAGGTGGATGGGGGAATCCTCCTGCTTTTTTGTGGGGAGACTCCTCCGCTGTCAGAATACACAGATCAGCGCTGCAGCCTATTGCCTGCAGTGCTGATCAAGCAGCTGTGGGTGGTTGTACAGAAGGTGATCAGTAAATTTACTTCTATTCATGGACTGAACTGGCTGAATTTGGATCTAGCTTTACTCTACCTAACAATAGACCCCCCACCTCCGCCAGCAATAGCTCACAATGACCTAGTCGCCAGAGATTTTTTTTTCAGTTGCCATAGTGACTTGGTTTCGAGGAATTGTCCAGCCCTAAATATATACTGTGTGTATGCGCTCATGCTCATATATCGTCTGTGGATTTATTTTCCATTCCAAGTGACTAAATGTGAATGATAGACTAACTTTACTCTGTTGAGGAAGAAAGTCTAGACGTTAGTTCAATACACATTGATCCTGATGTCTGGTATCAATCTGTGATCCCTCGGGGTATTTCATTGTTATTACATGCATGTACACGTGTAGCTCTCAAGGTTCATTAGGACAACTTAAACAAGTGACACTATGCAATGTTGCCCATAGCTTCAATGAGATTTTAGGTTTCAGTACTTCATTGTCTTGGCGAATGAATGAAATGTCTCCTGACATTTGCATTTGCTGTAGAGATGCTGGAGATGTATTTATAATAAAACCTGCATTGAAATGAGACTGTAATGCCCAGACATGCATTGAGAAACAGCACAATTTTGGTGTTCTTGTTGCATTACAGTATTATCAGTAATATTTCAAATTCTTATTTTTTAATACAGTGAAAAGTATGCACTGTCTGTCATTGTACTAATGAAACTGGCTGGAAAGGGGTTAAACATCTAGGGCGATCAAAGGGTTAACTGTGTGCCTAGCCAGTGTTTTTTTGTGTACTGTGTTATGTGCTTTTACTAGAGGAAGAAATTGATTTTATTCCCTGCTTTTCAGGAATCCAAAATCTATCCCTTCCCCCCTGTCAGAACGGAGATCTGCTTTGTTTTAACAGGCAGATTTCAGTTCTGTGTGTTTTAGAGACAATCAGCAGGTGTTGGAGGACATCCAGAGCACGGCACCCGCAGTTTGGCGAATCCGCCGCAGAGACCACAATTTTTGGAAACCAGACCACCGGCTGAATAATGAGGATACCTGGGTTATGAGATATCCCTCTTTAAACACACGACGTATATTGGCGCGCAGCGGTCTGGAAGTGGTTAAATGCGGCCAGGCAATTTTTTTTCCTATTATATACAATATTTGGTATGCATATTTAGGGTACAATCTACTGTTGAAAGCTACTTCTCATAAATTATGGTATTATATATCATTTGAAAAAAAAAATCTGATTCCTAGAGATCCCTGAACATTACTGCAATTATTAAAATCAGGACTGACTGTAATGTGTTGGCGCTGTTGTCATCTTGTCAAATGACTTCACATGGAATTCCTTCAATGAAATCCGCTTTCACAATGCAGTTGTGTTTGCTTAGTTTTTTCCTTGGCTTTTCAGTAACTAATCTCAGTTCAGGAAAGGTTACTGTAGCTGCTTATATACAAAGCTGTTAGAAAGCCGTATTTCCAACAGAATGATCATCTTCAGTGTATGACAGCAGAAAGACATACTTTACTACAATAATCGTGTGGCCCTATGTCTAGAGATCAAGTGAAATCTGACAACTTTCCTTCACTAATTTTGTTCAGATTTCGTGTCCTTCGGATCAGGTGTGTTTGGGTTATCTGTTATCTGTATGGAAGCAATGGGAGTTAATTCAAATAAAATATGGAAGCTCCTATGCGCTGCCGCTTGTGAGTAAAAGGGAACGTTAATGAGAACTTCTGCAGCTGCTCGCGTCGACACAATGGGGGTTATTTACTAAATCGAAAGAGTTCAAAATCTGGTGCAGGTCTGCAGAGAAACCAATCGGCTTCCAGATTTTATTGTCAAAGCTTAACTTTTTGCCGACCAGCCGCTGCACTTCTCACGTCGGTCCGTGCATGTAAGATTGTGGGCGTCCGCGGGTTCAGCGGACTCTATGTCCGTCGGCAGCCCGCGATCGCTGTACACAGCGCCAGAACTGGGATCTGCCATTGTAAACAAGGCGGATCCCCATTCTGACAGGGAACATCTCAGAGATTTGCTGTTTCCAGTGATCGGGAACAGCAATCTCTGTCATGTCCCAGGCAGCCCACCCCCCCTACAGTTAGAACACGCTGAGGGAACATGATTGGCCTGCACTTCAACCTGATAGAACACCGTTGGGATGAATTAGAGCGCAGACTTCACATCCAACATCAGTGCCTGACCTCACAAATGCGCTTCTGGAAGAATGGTCAAAAATATTCCCATAGACACACTCCTAAACCTTGTGGACAGCCCTCTCAAGAAGAGTTAAAGCTGTCATAGCTGCAAAGGGTGGGCCAACTCAATATTGAACCCTACAGGCTCATGCCCTGTACACACGATCGGTTTGTCAGATGAAAACGGACCGTTTTCATCAGACAAACCGATCGTGTGTGGGCCCCATCAGTTTTTTTCCCATCGGTGAAAAAAAATAGAACCTGTTTTAAAATTTTCGTATGGTTAAAAAAAACATCGTCTGTGGGGAAATCCATCGGTCAAAAATCCATGCATGCTCAGAATCAAGTCAACGCATGCTCAGAAGCATTGAACTTCATTTTTCACTGCACAGTGTTGTGTTTACGTCACCGCGTTGGACACGATCGGATTTTTAACCGATGGTGTGTAGGCAAGATTGATGAAAGTCAGCTTCATCGGATATCTGATGAAAAAAATCCATCGAATCGTTTTCATCAGACGAACCGGTCGTGTGTACAGGGCATAAGAGTGGGATGCCATTAAAGTTCATGTGCGTGTAAAAGCAGGCGTCCCATTACTTTTGGTAATATAGTGTATATTCAAGTGTTTTTTCCTTTTTCACTTTAAATAAATGTGTCATGTGTTGCAATCTATTGTGAAGGTTGGCAGCTCACCTCGCAGCGTAATCTATATTCTCATATAGTTTAAGCCTGCTTGTTTGCACGTCTCTCCTCCGTGCTGGAATCACTGATGCTCTGCCCGTGTATGTCTTCTCAGATTACCCCTCTCCAATTGGCTCCCAGGTTAAATCATGTGTAGATTCAAAAAAACTCCCATAGTGTAAAACTGCCTTTAATTTAATTAAAAAACAAAATGTAACACTCACATTAAACAATAGGGATATACAGCAAGATTCAATACAGTGTAGTACACTGTGGAACCTCCGGTCCAGCCGTGATAAGGGGTTTGACGTCACTAGGCTCCCCCCAGACACGTTACGTCACAACACACGTGACTTTATCAAGGATCATGATGACCTGAGTCCACTGGATGTGCTGTATAAACTGTATGTAGCTGATTCTACATACAGCATACCGCTAATACCCAGAACACAGCAGTCTATCTGATCAGTGCTCAGCCATTCAGAGAAAGCAATGTAATCTAGCAATGAATACAAAGCTTCCTCTGAGTCAGAAGTTGTGACATCATCAGCCCACCTCTCTGATTTTGATTGCCTGAGCGCTAATCAGATAGGCTCTTCTGTGGTCCCGGTATGAGACCTGAAGTCTCGGCTGGAACCGGTACACAATGCGGTATGCTGTATGTAGCCTCAGCTAAATACAGTTTATACTGTACTTCAAGCGGCCCCACATGTTAGTGAGGGACATGGTTAATTTGAGCCAAGCTGGCCCAAACAAACTATGTAAAGTATATCAAAAGCTGGACTTCAGCTTAAAGGCTGTACAGAAAAGGCTTTTTATCTTAATGCATTAAAGGGGAGGTTCACCCTAAAAACGACTTTCTAGTATTACATTGGCCCCCCACATTACAATTATGCCTATTATGTTTTTTTTTATGCTGTACATACCTTGGTACAGCTAATTCACCCGTGGCTTCCGGGTTGCGAGTCACGCGGGAGTGGGCGTTCCTAACATGCTGGTGATTGACGTGATGACAAAAAACAAGCTCCCCCCGTCGTGTAAGCTGCGTCACGATTGGCGAAAGGAGCCGAACGGCGAGTCGGCGCTATACTGCGCCTGCGCACCACCGTTCGGCTCCTTTCGGCAATCGTGACGCAGATTACGCGACGGGGGGAGCTCGTTTTTGGTCATCACGTCAATCAACAGCATGTTAGGAACGCCCACTCCCGCGGGACTCGCAACTCGAAAGCCACTGGTGAATTAGCTGTACCAAGGTATGCACATCACAAAAAAAAACATAATAGGCATAATTGTATTGTAATGTGGGGGGCCAATGTAATAATAGAAAGTCGTTTTTAGGGTGAACCTCCCCTTTAATGCATTTTATGCATTAAGATAAAAAGCCTTTTCTGTACAGCGATATCCAGAGTTGTTTCAGCTGTCTAGATTTTCCTTTGTGATTGGCTGAGACAAAGCAGTGGGAGCCAATGGCCAATGGTGGGAGCCAATCAAAGTCAGCTAGCCAATCAGGAAAGAGAGGGTGCGAGGCCGGGTTGGGCCTCTGTGTCTGAATGGACACAGGGAGCTGTGACTCAGCTTGGGTGCCCCCATAGCAAGCTGCTTGCTGTGGGGGCACTGAACAGGAGGGAAGGGCCTGGAGCACTGAAGAGGGACCCAAGAAGAGGAGGATCTGTGCTGTTCTGTGCAAATCTACTACAACAGAGCAGGTAAGTATAACATGTTTGTTATTTTTATATTAAAAAAAAAACAAGACTTTACAATTATTTTAATACTGAGGATCAAGAGTGTGCAGGCTACGGAGGTGAGGCATGAGATGGAAGAAGGGGGACAAAACATCCACCACCCCAGCCCGAGACCACACAGACACCAGATGGGGAGGGAGCTAGCCAAAAAGTCCCTAAAATATATGTGCACCTATAAAAATAGGCGAAAATTAAAATGTGTTTCATCACATGGGTCAGGTTTATTTACAGCATGCGCTAATCTATCTCCTTACAATATTGATTTATGTAATATATATATACTGAATGCAAAGATCCATTTAGTATGAGCATTGTTCCTTTATTTATTGCTTGCTTCTACATGACATTGTTATGTTCTATTAGTTGTCCACAGGGAGCACAAAATTAAGCCATTCGAGGTGGAGAAGAAATGGATTAGTGAGAGATTTATATATTCGTTAAATAAAGGCTATACAACTATTTATGTGATATTTAGGTTTGTAAATTGCACATTAAAAAAATAGAATTATTGATAGAATAAAGAACAAATGAGGCTACAGCTTGGTGAACTGATATCTTACACATCTACGGGTCTGACTTTATGTAAGTAAAACGAAATGCATGGTGATCGGACCTGGAAGTGCGCGGTGTATGCCTGTAAACAGAAGCATCACAAATTGTGAAATTGTTTGTGACATCTACAATTGCTGCAGGCCGGTAACAGGTGCAGAGACATATGTAGTGCGGCCCTGTGCCGCCCTCTGACCCTGTACAGATGATACAGTCCCTGTTTACTATTACAGCTTCTATTAGTGTGCAGGCCAAACATAGCGACAAGACATATACTTTCTCCAGGCATCATAAAATCCACTAATTTACTATTCTAATATCCATTCACTAAAATCACTGTATACCTGTACAGCTTGTAAGCTACAATATTTATTCTAAATCATGCTCCGCAAAACCCATAAAAATTTATATTTTGTGTTTATTTATACAGTATATTCTTCCATTTATAGTTTTATACTTCACAATTTTTTACATAAAAGCATCAGAGGATTTGAAATGTATTATCTCGACCAGCGTTGAGTAATTTGTAAAACTCTTGGGAGTAAAAGGCTCGGCTCACACGGCTGCGACCCCAAAGTTGTGCGCCTTGCGACTTTTGTGATTTAATATTGCAGTCTATGGCAATCCAATCGCAACAAAGTTGCAGAAAAGTAACGCAGGGACCTTTTTTTTGTCGCTGCGGCTTGAGTCGCTTTGATTAATGCGGAGGTCCACCAAATTTTTTTTTTTTAAAGTCAGCAGCTACAAATACTGCAGCTGCTGTCTTTTAAAATATGAAATTACCTATCCAGGGCAGCCGCGATGTTGGCACCTGAAGCCGATTTATCGGTCGGCTCTCGTGTGCTGCCACCGCCATCTTCGGAGAGGGAATCAGGAAGTGAAGCCTTGCGGCTTCACTTCCTTGTTCCCTACTGCGCATGCGTGACTCGCGCTGCACGATTTTACTGGTCCCTGCTGTCTTCTGGGACCTGTGTGTTTACCATAAGACAGCAGGGGGGGACAAAGGAAGTGGCGTAGATACCCGCGGGTGGCTCGGGTATCTATGCCCGGAAGTGGGAGCAAATCCCTGGATTACAAAGGTATCTGTTCCCCCCCCCCCCCCTCTAAAAGGTGCCAAATGTGACACCGGAGGGGGGAGGATTCCTAAAAACGGAAGTTCCATTTTTGTGTGGAACTCCACTTTAAGACCATTGAAATGAATGTGTTTTGACTTGTTATGCGCCTTTATGTGTTGCAAGTTTCACGATAAGTCACAGCAGTGTGAACGGGGCTTTACAGGTGGTAACAGTAAAGCATGGCACATCGTCATTTTTAAATACAATGGACATAAACATTATACAAACAGTAGTAATGTGGATGATGGGGTTGATTTACTAAAGGCGCATAGACTGTGCGCTTTGCAGAGCTTAGTAAATGAGGTGAAGATTTACGTTGCGAAGAAAACCCACATGCAAAACTCACTTGCAAGGAAAACTAAAAAGAAAACAGTATTTTTGCTTGCATATGATTGGATGATGGAAGTCAGCAGAGCTGCTGTTCATTCACTAAGCTCTGGAGAAACTGCACTTTGCAAAGTGCACAGTCTACAATGAGTAATAAACACAACATAAAACTGGGAACAGACCATTATGCTATTAAAGCAGCTCTGTCATTCCTTTGTTAAGCTGGTTGAAATTTCTGTGTCCCAACCACTTATGGGGGCATTGCATGTTTGGCCCTCCATTGTACTCTGTGGTGCCACCCAAAGTCCATGTCATCATTTTTGTGTAACGTAGTGACATTTGGGTTGATTTATTAAAAGAAAAGAGGCTTTGAAAGGGGTTGTAAAGGTTCAATTTTTTTTTTTTTAAATAACAAACATTTCATACTTACCTCCACTGTGCAGTTCATTTTTCACAGAGTGGCCCGGATCCTGCTGTTCTGAGGTGCCTCTGCAGCTGTCTCGGCTCTTCCCGGCTAAGGCTAACCCCCTCTGGAAAAGCTCTTTCCCAAGGGTGTTAGCTTGAGGGAGCGCTCCCGTGTCATACAGTTGGCATCCATAGACGCCGAGTGTATGACTTGGTCCCACCCCCCCTGAGGCCGCATCATTGGATGTGATTGTCAGCCACGGGAGCCAATGGCTGCGCTGCTATCAATCTATCCAATGAACGGCCAAACTCTGTGGAGAAGAGGACGCCGGGGATGCGTACAGTAGGTTAATGGGCACAGGTAAGTAAGACGAGGTGGGGGCTGGGGGGGGCCCATGACAGCGAGGTGTTTTTTCATAGGATGCATTAAGGATGCATTAAGGTGAAAAAACACGACCCTTAAAGTGCAGGTTCACCGGTAAATTGCTATTTTTACCCTTAGATTGATGCTCATTTAGTCTAGGGGAATCGGCTAGTTGTTTTAAAATCCGAGCAGTACTTACCGTTGTAGAGGGCGATCTTCTCCACCACTTCCGGGTATGGGTCTTCAGGACTGGGCGTTCCTTCTTGATTGACAGTCTTCCGACAGGCTTCCGACGGTCGCATCTATCGCGTCACGATTTTCCGAAAGTAGCCGAACGTCGGTGCGCAGGCCCAGTATAGAGCCGCACCGACGTTCGGCTTCTTTCGGCTACTCGTGACGCGATGGATGCGACCGCCGGAAGCCTTTCGGAAGCCTATCGGAAGACTGTCAATCAAGAAGGAACGCCCAGTCCCGAATACCCATACCCGGAAGTGGCGGAGAAGATCGCCCTCTACAACGGTAAGTAATGCTCGGATTTTAAAACAACTAGCCGATTCCCCTAGACAAAATGAGCATCCATCTAAGGGGAAAAAAACATTTATGGGTGAACTCCCGCTTTAACAACCACTTTAAGGGAAGTTGCACTTTGCAGGGAAATTTTCCCTAGAGCTGTGAATGTGGTAGAATTTCACTTTGTCAAGAATACCCAATCAAAATGCAGTTTTGCTTGCACATGATTTAATGATGAAAGTCAGCAGAGCTTCATCTCATTCGCTAAGCTCCTGCTAAGCTAAGCTACCCAGATAGCAAGCTAATGAGCTGTAAAAGAAAATGACTTGCTAAGCTATTGCCAGACTTGCCGGACTTCACAAGTTTGTTCCACATTGCATGACTCCAGATCAACTTTCTTTGCAAACATTCTGCACGTCTGCTGCAAGTTCTGGTTCAGTCATGTTGTATAATAGTCATCCCACCACAGGGGTCACTGTGACTTGCAGAGTTCTTGCTGTAGACTCATCACTGCAACTTTACTCTAGCTAGAGACTTGCCATGTATATTTGCTACAAATTGGAAAAGTAGAACTTGTTCTTGAAGTGCTCTATAAATGTACAACTTTCCAGTGAAAATTTGCAGCAAGTTAATAAACAGACTTACAATTCAACACAAGTTATCCTTGTTATCTGGGTATCAGACAAGTTTCAAAGCACAGTGGGGGGCCAACTATCTGACACTCCCAAAAGTGTCAGATGCAGAAGAATGGCCCAACAGGTATGTATTAATTCTTTTCTAAAGCTTATTATAAGGCAGTCCTTATAAAACTTATAGAAATGTCATCTAAGAGCAGAATTGCATTAAACAGGCACAGGTGCCCCCTGCAGAGGTCATCCAGCAGCTCACCTTAGATCCAAGTTAACAGGATCATTTGATCTCAGTTAGGAACAAAGGATTTATAGCTGTTCCATGGGAATCTCACATCACACAAGGAGAAGAAATGTGATTAAACACAATGTGATTCTGCCGTGTTTACATTCTATCTTTAGTGCCGGTTCACACTACAGCGACATGAAAGTCGGCACAACTTTGCGAGGCAATTTGAGGAAACTTCAAGGCATCTTGGAGGCAACTTCAAGCCGCCTCCAGGACATGCAACTTTGCCAGTGGCCAAACAAACAATAATCAGCTCTGTAGGAGGGAGGGGTTTGCCTGAGAAAACTATTTTCTCTTTCTGTAAAGTTGCTTCAGTTAGGACAGTGATCCGACTTTGGAGGCAACTTCTATTGAAATCAATGGGTACAAGTCGCCTTAAAGCGGGGGTTCACCCGTACATGACACTTTTTCCCCTTAGATGGATGCTCGTTTTGTCTAGGGGAATCGGCTAGTTGTTTTAAAATATGAGCTGTACTTACCGTTTACGAGATGCATCTTCTCCGCCGCTTCCGGGTATGGGCTGCGGGACTGGGCGTTCCTATTTTGATTGACAGTCTTCCGAGAGGCTTCCGACGGTCGCATCCATCGCGTCACGATTTTCCGAAAGAAGCCGAACGTCGGTGCGCAGGCGCAGTATAGAGCCGCACCGACGTTCGGCTTCTTTCGGCTACTAGTGACGCGATGGATGCGACCGTCGGAAGCCTCTCGGAAGACTGTCAATCAAGAAGGAACGCCCGCTCCCGAAGACCCATACCCGGAAGCGACGGAGAAGATGCATCTCGAAAACGGTAAGTACGGCTCATATTTTAAAACAACTATCCAATTCCCCTAGACAAAACGAGCATCCATCTAAGGGGAAAAGAGAAAAAAAAACTTCATTGGGTGAATTCCTGCTTTAACCACTTGACACCCGCATGCCGTCATATGACGTCCAAAACGGGGACCTGTTATCCCGGGTGGACGTCATATGACGTCCTGGGCTTTGCGGGGGGATATCTCAATGATGCCTGCACCCGGAGGCATCATTGAGATATCATTTTTTAGCGGCGGCGATCCTGCGCACCGTAAGAACGATCATAGCGGTGGTTCCGCCGCTAGATCGTTCTTATAGGCGGCGGGAGGGGACTTCCCCCCTCCCGCTGCCATCCGGTGCTTCTCCGGGCTCTCCCGTCCCACCGGGGGCCCGGAGAGATGATCGCCATCCGCCGGATGTTTGCCATAGAGAAGACTGGTGACCAGATGGTCACCAGTCATCTCTATGACCGTCGGAGGCCCGGGCGCGATGTGATGACGCCCGGGTCCCCGTAAGTAAACAAACCGCAATTGCGGCTAGTTTGAATGAGATCGGTGAATTTTTTTTCACGATCTCATTCTTTCCAGCCTGGAGGAGAGATGTGGGGTCTTATTGACCCCGCATCTCTCCTTAAAGAGGACCTGTCACACACTATTCCTATTACAAGGGATGTTTACATTCCTTGTAATAGGAATAAAAGCGATTGAAAAAAAAAAAAGTAAAAAAAAAGTGTAAAAAATAAAGAAATAAGTAAAATAAAAAATAATAATAACATTTTTTAAATGCCCCTGTCCCCGGTAGCTCGCGCTCAGAAGCGTAAGCACGTAAGTCCCGCCCACGTATGTAAACGTCGTTCAAACCACACATGTGAGGTGTCGCCGCGTGCGTTAGAGCGTGTGCAACAATTCTAGACCTCCTCTGTAACTCTAAACTGGCAACTTGTAAAAATGTTAAAGTATCGCCTATGGAGATTTTTAAGTAACGAAGTTTGGCGCCATTCCATGAGTGTACGCAATTTTAAAGCGTGACATGTTAGGTATCTAGTTACTCGGCGTAACATCATCTTTCACATTTTACCAAAAAATTGGGCTAACGTTACTGTTTTGTTATTTTTTAATTTAAGAAACCATTTTTTTTACAAAAAAAAGCCGTTTGAAAAATGATTGCGCAAATACGGTGCAAGATAAAAAGTTGCAATGACCGCCATTTTATTCCCTAGGGTGTCTGCTAAAAAAAACATATATAATGTTTGGGGGTTCTGAGTAATTTTCTAGCAAAAGAATGACGATTTGTACATGTAGGAGAGAAGTGCCAGAATAGGAAGGAAGGAGGTGGGTTTTAAAGCCCGGTATTGAAGTGGTTAAAGTAGTACAGGAACCTTTTCTGAAGTCGGAGCGACTTCAGTAGTGTACATTAAGACGGCTCTCATTCACTTCAATTGAATTTCTAATGTCGGGCGATTTAGGGCGACACAAGTCGGATCCCAAGTCGCGGTAGTGTGAACTGGCACTTACAATACCTCCTCATTTTAGAACAGCCCCATAAAAGTTGTATGAGGTTGCCCTGGAAGGCTAGCAAAAAAAAGGTAAAACTTTGAGCAGGTTACTTTTTATTGCATCCTCAGTCAAACTATTTAGTTAGTAAAGTGGACTTCAATTTACAATTTTTGCTCCACTTTAAGTCTACTGTGCGTATATATGTACATTTTTTGCTAACTGCAAAGTGAATCAACTAACACTTAAAGGCCCAGATTCACGAAGCAGATACGACGGTGTATCTCAGATACACCATCGTATCTCGGATTTTTTCTGGTCCTATCTATGCGCCTGATTCATAGAATCAGATACGCATAGATAGGGCTGAGATCCGACAGTGTCACACTGTGTTACACTGTCGGATCTTTTTTTTGAATTAAAAATGGCGCCGGGGGCGTTCCCGCTGATTTACACTGAATAATATGTAAATCAGCGAGATACGCGAAATTCACGACCGTACGCGGACCTGACGCGGTGTTCTTACGTCGTTTCCGTAGCGCGGTACCCGTCGTATACTTACTCCTGCTAAAAGCAGGGGTAAGTATTGTTAAGTATGGCCGTCGTTCCCGCGTCGATTTTGAAATTTCCTACGTCGTTTGCGTACGCCGATTCACGAACACGCGCGTCGCAAGTCTAGATCACGTCGCAACCACTGACGTCCTATTGACGTCAGTGGGAGCAATGCACGCCGGGAAATTCCCCGGACGACGCATGCGTATTTAAATCGGCGCGGGAGCGCGCCTGATTTAAATATGACACTCCCCTAGCCGCGGAATTTGAATTCCGCTGGGGGATTTAGGATCCGCCGTCGCAAGTTTGGAGGTAAGTGGTTTGTGAATTAGCCACTTGCCTCCTAAACTTGCGGGAGCGGATCTTAATTCACGTAGATCGAGCGGATCTATAGATCCGCTGAGCTACGTGAATCTGGCCCGTATAGTTTACACATAAAATGTGTTGAATAGGGGAGGTTTTCTAAAGTGGAGGATCTCTATTCGCAGATTTTCCCTCTTGAGATATTTTTCCTTGATGTATTCTACATAATGAAAGCTGTATCCCTCCCAAGTTGTCACGCTATCCTTTTGCATTAAAATATACAAACCATTGCTCATTTAGTTAATGCTAAAAGCTTTAATTAATGAGTTTTCTAATTACAGGATAGAAAGACCATGTAATGATCAACTTGTCACATTCAAGTGCAAATGAAAGAAACCTAGTCTTATAGGGCGTTTCAATTCCATTACTTTTCGGGCTCAGTTCTGTGTTGCAGGCTCTCTCTGTTCGTGCTGAATTGTAAATTACCTTCAAATCATACTACATTTAGACTGCATTAATGGGGAAGCTAAAAATAAAAATGCTAATGGTTTGTCATTAGCTTTAAAGCTGTGCCAATTCATGAAGTTTCTGAAAAAAATGGCTTTAGCTCAACATAGAATGTTTTTATAATGTTATCATTCCCATTAATACTTCATCAGAAATAATTTAGATGGGTTCGATTAATTTTCAATTACATTTCTACTGTATATGAGGTTGTGGGTCAAATATGTAAGTGCACCAATGAATAGTTGAAGATGTTGCCATGGGTGTCCGCAGCATAGGGCGGGGGGGGGGGGCGATTGCCCCCCCTGGAATCGTGTTGAAGAGTGGAGACAGTTGCCCTGTGTAAGGCAATGACCGCCGCAGACTTTTGTTCTACGTCTGCTTGTTCCAGGTAAGTATCTCACTAAATAGAGAAGTAAGAGTGAAGCCTCGTACACACGCTCGGTTTTCTCGGCGAGAACCAGTAAGAAAACTGCTGGCAGAGCTTTCTTGCCAAGTAAACCGAGCGTGTGTACGAGGCTTTCAGGTGTATCGTCTGGAAATCTGGCCAGAATCTCGGCGAGAAAAATAGCAATCCTGCTCTCTATTTTCTCGTCGAGATTCTTTTCGGCCTGTTTCCCGACGAGAAACCCGAGAGTGTGTATACTTACCTGTCGCTGTGTAAACCCGCGCATGCTCGAAATGACTTTGATGCATGCGCGGTAGCTTCCATGGCATAGGTAGGGTGAAGCAAGATGGCGGCAACGGCATCGAATGTGACAAGCGTGTGCTCTTCGTACGCGATGACGTCACCGCGTTCTTGCCTTTCAAGAGAACCGCGGTTCTTTTGAAAGGACTGTGTACACTCAGGCGGCAAGAGATTCTTGCCAAGAATCTCGTCAGGAAAAACAACGTTTTTTTCCTGATGAGATTCTGGCCTGTGTGTATGAGGCCTAAGCCTGATACGCACTAGTATTTTTTTCAACCCAACGCACTCGTTTTTCTTTCAACCCAGCAGGCTGTTAAAGTGTTATTAACCTCCCTGGCGGTATGATTATTTCAGATTTTAGGTGCTGAAAGCGGTACCATTATTTTGCAAGGAAATTTGGCGTTTTACATTGTAGGCCTGTAATTCTTAGGAATAACTTTTTGGATAGGGTGGGGGGGGGGGGGGGTAATGTATGCCTCTAGAAAGCCTTAAAGGGCTCCTTGGATTTTGGACCCCTCTATGTAGTTACGCTGTGAAAAAGTCTCACACATGTGGTATTGCCATACTTTAGAGAAGTAAAAGAATATGTTTTGGGGTGTAATTCTAAGTATGCCCATGCTGTGTTAGAAATATCTTATTAATTGATGACTTTGTGTAAAAATTTTCATTCTCTATGCACATTTTTCAAAAACATGTGTAAAAAAAAATGACATTTTCAAAAGACGTATTATTGCTCTTAGAAAATACTTTGGTGGTATTTGCTTTCCAAAATGTGGCCATTTTGTGGGTGATTCCACTGCCTTGGTGCTCCGGGGCCTTCAGAGATGTGATAAGTAGTCAGGAAAATAGATGTGAAATTTATGTTCCTAGAAGGCCTAAAGGTGCTCCTTGGATTCTGGGCCCCTCTATGTGTCTAGGCCGTGAAAAAGCCTTAACCTCCCTGGCGGTATTATTAATTCAGATTTTAGCTGCTGAAAGCGGTACCATTATTTTGCATGGAAATTTGGGGTTTTATATTGTAGGCCTGTAATTCTTAGAAATAACTCACTTAAATCTGTCCAAACAAGAGCCTAGTAGACATCCTGGGTATAATAAAATTTGAAACACAAAATCATAAATTATAATACAATAAATAATTATAAATAATTATAACGAATAATATAATAATAATAAAAATTATTACTTTTAATTTTTTTGATGACAAATTTCCCCACAAATCACTATCGCTCAATTCTGCAAGTGATTCTAATTTCTTGTCGCTGTTTTTTAGCTAGTCTAAAACCACTTTTGACATAAAGGGACACTTTTTGGTTGCTATGGACAATCTCTAGTTTCCAGGCAGAAAGAACAGTTTTTATTATATAAAAGTGCATGTAGGACACTGGGCAGACCACTAGGGACAAAGGGGGTGTGTATTTTTTACATACAGTACTGTAATCTATCTAAATTACAGTATACTGTATGTATTGTGTTTATTTACTTTTTTAAATTTGGCGCCGATCTCCGCCCTGTGCATCGTAACGTCGCAGGGAACGGAGCTCGGCGGCACTCGGCACTGTGAATCGAGCGAGGAGGACACCGCTCGATCACACAACGGGGCGGTATTGCAGGATCCAGGGACAAGGTAAGTAACTTGTGCCTGTGGACTCTGCGAGGCGGTCCTGAGTCTGGCTCGGGGTTACCGCTTTTGGTCCTGAAATTCCACCCCGAGCCAGGCTCGGGAATACCGCCAGGGGGGTTAAACATGTTGTATTGCCATTCTCGGGAGGAGTAGCAGAATGTGTTTTGGGATGCAATTCTAAGTATGCCTTTGCAGTGTGTTAGAAATATCTTAATAATTGACAGCTTTATGTAAAAAAAAATAAAAAATTTCGGGCCTCATGAATTGAAAAAGGCAGTCAGAACATCAGAATTGGTAAATTTTCAAATATACATAACATAGCTTGTAGACTCTATAACTTTCACATTGATTGAATAATATGTCGGTCTTTTTTTCTTTTGTAAAAAAGGCAACAAAAATGTAAACAATGGAGATTAAAATTGGAGAGGAGATTGGACTAGTATTGGATATAAAATGGAGATTACTCACAATAGAAAGCTCTATCCATCTAAAAAATTATATAAAATTAATTTGGGCACAGTGTTGCATGACTGAGTAATTATCATTAAGGCTTGGTACACACATGAGCTGGTGCATGCTGGTACACCGTTTCAGGTCCAATTTCAGCCTGATTTTTGGGCTGAATTCGCACCTGAAACAGACCAAAAGACGCACAGCGCATTTCAGCAAAACGCACCAGAACTGCTGCAGAGATATGTGATCTGGCTCCATAAAGAGCCGGTCAAAATCTCCTGCTATTGTGAATTGGATGCAGTGATCTCACATCCAATTTGCAATGGTGTGAACCCAGCTTCAAAGTGTTACCACTGAGAAAACTGAAAAATCGCTTGGGCAGGAGGGCGGTAAAACAATCCAGTCTTCAAGTAGTAAATATCTACTGGGGCCCCTTGACTGCAGAGGCTGTTTTCTGGAAAGGGTAAACTTAGCCTTTAAGAAAAGTCTAATGAGTCAGGCCCCGTACACACGACCGAGCTTCTCTGCAGAATTCAGCCAGAAACTCGGTCGGAGCTGAATTCTGCCGAGAAACCCGGCCGTGTGTACACTTTCGGCCGAGGAAGCCAACGAGTTCCTCGTCGAGCCAAATACAAAACATGTTCTCTATTTCCTCATTGTTCAATGAGGAAAGTTGGCTCGCCGAGATCCTGGGCGGCTTCACACAGAACTCGACGAGCAAAACGATGAGTTTTGCCCGTCGAGTTCCTCGGACGTGTGTACGGGGCCTCAGTATAGCACTCTAGGGGTGATCAGGGCACTCTAGTTACCTAGAGTAAATATTGTGTAAACATGACCTTGTGTAAACATTAAGGCCCCTTTCACACTGGGCCGTGATGTGCGGTGGCGGTATATAGCGGTATTCGACCGCTAGCGGTATGGTATAACCCCTGCTAACGGTCGAAAAAGGGTTAATACTGCCTGCAATGTGGCTCTACAGAGGCGCATTGCCGGCGGTATTACCGCGGTCTCCCTTTACTTTCAATGGGAAGGAGCGGTAAACACACTGCTCCTCTCACTGCTCCAAAGATGCTGCTGGCATGACTTTTGGAGCGGTCCCGCCAGCGCATCGCCTGAGAATGCAGTGCAGGGGTTTTGCAGGCAGTATTTAGGCGCTATTTTTAGCGCTAAACTGCCTGAAAAACTCCTCAGGCCTCGTACACACGACCGAGTTTCTCGGCAAAAGCCAGCAAGAAACTTGTTGTCATTTTTTTTTGCCGAGGAAACCGGTCGTGTGTACATTTTTCGACGAGGAAACTGTCGAGGATCCCATCGAGCCAAAAAGAGAGCATGTCTTCTTTTTCCTCGACAGGAATGGAGAAACTTGCCTTGTCGAGTTCCTCGACAGCCTAACAAGGAACTCGACGAGGAAAACGATGTGTTTCGCCCGTCGAGTTCCTCGGTCGTGTGTACGAGGCTTCAGTGTGAAAAGGGCCTAAGGCTCGGTTCACATATACGCAAATTGGATGCGTTTTCAATTGCATCTGATTCGCCTGACATGTGACCTAAACTGGCTTTCTATGGAGCTTGTTCACATATCTGGGGACCAGCCGGAGAGCGTTGCTAAAAAGAGTCCTGTAGGATTTTAGGTTCAGTTCAGGTGCGATTTCAAGTGTCATATACCTGATCCCGTGAACAAAAGCGCACCAGACTCCTTTGAAAAATCGCAATGAAACCTGTCCAGCACATATGTGAACCGGCTCTTAAAGTTTATATGTCATATTTCATATATACCTGACCACATTTTTTTACTGTTTTTAGTCTTGAACATACAGCATATACAAAATACTTTACATTTTATTTCGATTTGGATTATGTTTGCTTTTAACTGTGGCAAGAATATTAACAGCACCAGTTCCTGCTAACAGATGGCAAAAGGTCTTAGACAAAATACCTTTTTCAGTATTTTACACTCTAAAGGCTACAATTTTCTGTAATATTACAATATAACGCATATAGCCATTTACGCTTGCAAATGCATCTTCTCCTCTGGCACATTATTATTCTGTTCTTTAGAAAAAGATTATTTCTATGACAAAGGGACAGTTTCACAATGCCGGCGAGAAAATATATAGAGAAAGGGTCACACTAACATATAATAAAATATGTCTCAATAGCATAATGTAGCAGTAGTTTAGAAGCTTTATGGGTGTTGTACTTTAGTACATTTACATATGATAGTTTTAAGGTATAATAATATCATAAGAGTTATCCTCAGTTAATCTCAGTTTTGTGAATTGTCTTTCAGAAAAAGTTTTTTCTCCATTGTGGTTTTATTATGCTTATTTATATACAGAATAGCTTTTAGATATTGAGTATTTCCTATGTATATTATTTAATGAGATCATTAAATCCCACGCCTGTATTCTATTACTCCAAGAACAAAATTATGGAAAACTGAATACATACATAGGGCCGGATTCGTAAAGACTTACCAAGGGGCGTATCAGTAGATACGCCCGTCGTAAGTCCGAATCCGCGCCGTCGCAACTTTAAGCGTATGCTCAAACTGAGATACGCTTAAATGTTGCTAAGATACGACCGGCGTAAGTCTCCTACGCCGTCGTATCTTAACTGCATATTTACGCTGGCCGCTAGAGGGGCGTGAACGCTGATTTACGCCTAGAATATGTAAATCAGCTAGATACGCCTATTCACGAACGTACGCCCGGCCGTCGCAGTACAGATACGCCGTTTACGTAAAGGCTTTTTCCGGCGTAAAGTTACCCCTGCTATATTAGGCGCAGCCAATGTTAAGTATGGACGTCGGGACCGCGTCAAATTTTTCGTCTATTACGTCGTTTGCGTAAGTCGTTCGCGAATATGGCTGTGCGTAATTTACGTTCACGTCTAAAGCATTGACTTTTTGCGGGTTAATTTGGAGCATGCGCACTGGGATACGTTCACGGACGGCGCATGCGCCGTTCGTAAAAAGCATCATTTACGTGGGGTCACAATTAATTTAAATAAAACACGCCCACCTCTTCCAGATTTGAATTAGGCGGGCTTACGCCAGCCAATTTACGCTACGCCGCTGCAACTTACGGAGCAAGTGCTTTGTGAATCCTGCACTTGCCTGTCAAAGTTGCGGAGGCGTAGCGTAAATAGGATACGCTCCGCCCGCACACAAATACGCGCTCCCTACCTGAATCTACCCCCTAGTATTGAGATAGATTTACAATGTCTATATGTTAGTGTTAAGCCTCACACACATGATCAGACTTCCATCGGACAAAGCCGTGGATTTTTGTCCGAAGGGCATTGTCCGTGAACTTGTTCTGCATACAGATGGCAGAACATTTTCAGCCAACATACACAAAACTTTGTGGTTTTCAGCTCTTTACCGCCGCCCTTTGGGCAACTTCTGCTATTGTATGATGTTTAGCATTGGTTCGGAGCATGCGTGTTTGTACTTTGGATTTTAGTCCAATGGATTTGTGTACACACGATCGGATAATCTAACGAAACACATTTGTTGTCGGTCAATTTGAGAGCATGCACAGCCAACATTTGTTGTCGGAAATTCCGACAATTGTCTGATGGAGCATACAGATGGTCGGATTATCCAACAAAACACGTCCATCGGAGAATTGTTGTCGGAATATCCGATCGTGTGTACGGGACTTCATAGTGTTCAGACATGACAGATTTTTCTAGCTATCTGTGTGTGACAACAATAAAAACTTGATTCTTTTGGGGTTTTCCACTCAATGCTGAACTAAAATAAAGATTTACATGGAGTTCCACTTTAATACATATGAGAACATACAGGTACATTTATAATATACATACTTAAATCACATCAGGTTGGATATGTATGAAGACGTTTCTAATTATATTGGCTTCAGAATATGCTGTTTTCCTAGAAACTATAACTTCTAACCACTAAGAATTGTAAACTGACTTTTGAAAACCAAGAACAATATTGCCACATTTCTGTAAAGCCATGAAATGGTTGAAATGGTTGTTGGTGCCAGACGGGCTGGTCTGAGTATTTTAAAAACTGCTAATCTACTGGAGTTTTCACACACAACCATCTCTAGGGTTTACAGAGAGTGGTGGAGAAAATATCCAGTGAGCGGGTGTTGTGTGGAGGAAAATACTTTGTTGATGTCAGAGGTCAGAGGAGAATGGGCAGACTGGTTCGAGATGATAGAAAGGCAACAGTAACTCAAATAACCACTCGTTAAAACCAAGGTATGCAGAATACCATCCCTGAATGCACAACACATCAAACCTTGAAGAAGATGGGCTACAGCAGTAGAAGACCACACTAGGTGCCCCTCCTGTCAGCTAAGAACAAAAAACTGAGGCTACAATTCACACAGGCTCACCAAAATTGGACAATATAAGATCGGAAAAATGTTGCCTGGTCTGATGAGTCTTGATTTTAGCTGTGACATTCAGATGGTAGGGTCCGAATTTGGCTTAACCACTTGTCCACTGGGCCTATTTTGGCACTTCTCTCCTTCATGTAAAAATCACAATTTTTTTGCTAGAAAATTAATCAGAACCCCCAAACATTATATATTTTTTTTTAGCAGACACCCTAGGGAATAAAATGGCGATCATTGCAACTTTTTTTCTCGCACGGTATTTGCGCAACAATTTTTCAAACGCCTTTTTAAAAAAAAAAAAAACGGTTTCATGGATTAAAAAATATCAAAACAGTAAAGTTAGCCCAATTTTTTTGTATAATGTGAAAGATGATGTAAATAGACACCTAACATGTCATGCTTTAAAATTGCGCACACTCATGGAATGGCGCCAAACTTCGGTACTTAAAAATCTCCATAGGCGACGCTTTAATTTTTTTTTACAGGTTACTATTTTCGAGTTACAGAGGAGGTCTAGTGTTTGAATTGTTGCACGCGCTCTAACGCACGTGACGATACCTCACATGTGGGGTTTGAACGGCGTTTACATATGTGGGCGTGACTTGCATGCCTGTTCACTTCTAAGCGCGAGCTACCGGGGACAGGGGCGTTTTAAAAAAAAAATGTAATTTTATTTTTATTTTACTTCATTTTTTTATTTTTACACTTTATTTTACATAATTTTTTTTTATCACTTTTATTTCCTATTACAAGGAATGTAAACATCTCTTGTAATAGGAATCACTGTGACAGGTCCTCTTTATGGAGAGATGTGGGGTCAATAAGATTCACCGATCAAATGCCGACATCCGTGATTGCGGCTTTGTTTACTTCCGGGTACCGGGCGTGACGTCATAACGTCGCGCCCTGACCTCCAAAGGTCATAGAGATGACTGGTGACCATCTGGTCACCAGTCATCTCTATGCTTTCCCAGCAAGCGCCGACCGATTCGCTCTCCGGGCCCCTGATAGCATGGGAGAGCACGGAGAAGCACCGGATGGCCGTGGGAGGGGGGACGTCCCCTCCAGCCGCCTATAAGAACGGTCAAGCGGCGATTTGATTGTTCTTATCGTGCACAGAATCGGCGGCTGAAGATGGCGATATCTGAATGACGTCCTCCTGTGGACAAGTGGTTAAACAACATGAAAGCATGGATCCATCCTAAAAAAAAAAAATTGCCAAAAAGGCTCAAAAAAATTAGATTTTTTTTTATACACTTACCAGCAATATATATATATACAGTACACGTGGCATCCTGTCTTTTAGCAGACACCACGTTCTCATGATCTTCCTGTTCGCGTAATTTCTGGTCGAGATTTCGGTATCAGGCAACTCCCATGGACTCCTGGGATACATTTTGGCGATATCCTAGGTGTCCATGGGAAGCGCCTAATTACGCCATCGCCTAGGCGACCGGAGTCGGAAGTGCTCCAGAAAATGAGGATTTATATATATATATATATATATATATATATATATATATATATATATATATATACGGTATATATACGGTATATATATAAATAGTTACTATTTAAAGACAAATGGAGAATGGCCATTGGATTTATAGCAAGTGAAAAAAGGAGTGGAACTCTTCTTTAAAGCAGATCTAAACTCTCTCAATCCACATTAACTATTTTTCACACTTTTCTGTTAGTAATGGTAAATAGATAGGAAGGTATATTATATTTACGTGTTTTACACTTTATTTCACTTTTTTAAGTTGCTTTCTGGTCTCTGGCCTAGGCCAAAATGATGTCATGCATTCCAGGAATCTTCATGGGCATTTGTTTTCTTTCATGAGGAGGAGGGGTGTTTTTTCATCTGAGCACATCCTCCTGCACGCCTCAGCAAAGGACAGATGGATTCCAGAAAGTAATGGCTACATGAATCATCTGCCCTTAGTCAAGATGGTCATAGCTATAGATTCTAGGAGGGGGGTCAATTTATTAATGTTCTACTTACAACATGTAAGTGATCACAGGCATTTAGGAATACAAATTGTCCTAGCACACTGACGAGCGTGATAACGCCACCGGTATTCCTGCCTGCCGATGTACATTTAGTCTTAATAGACATTTTCTGTGAGGCATTAGGGGCTAGATAGATCAGCTACTTATAGCGAGACTGCGATATTGTGGCAGAAAAATCAGACACGAATGGCCCGTACACACGATCCAAATATCAAACAAAAACTGTCGTCCAAGTAAGAATCGTACGATAATCACATTGTTAGTACAGAGCTTTCGAGTGCCGATTACGACAGATCATCCAATATTTTTGGATCGAACAAGTACGAAAACTTTCCTTGTACGATACCAGATCGTACAATTTTCGTTAAGTCAGTATACTTGTCGTCCGAAAATACAATACAAATTTTTACATTACAACACATGACATCACTTTCGATTTTTTTTTCTGTCGTACGAGAATTTTTGTGACTTCGGTAACCTATTCAATTTCTACATGCGACTATTAAGTGAAAACAGTTGGACAATCTGTTGTATGAATTTCGGATCGTGTGTACGGGCCATAACTAACACTTTTGACACGTTTTGGGGACCAGTAAAACCAATATAGTGATCAGTGTTAAAAAAATATGCACTGTCACTGAACTAATGACATTGGCTGGGAAGGGGTTAAGACAGGGGCGATCAAAGGGTTAACTTTGTGCCTAGCCAGTGTTTTCTTACTGTGGGGGAGGTGCTTGTACTAGGGGAAGGAACACAGGATCCATGCCTTCTGTACTGACAGAACAGCGATCTGCCTTGTTTACATAGGCAGACCACCGTTCTCCCTCTGTACCAAAGTATCGGCGGGTTCCGGCAGACATCGAGTCCCCGGCATCCACCGTGCATGCACGTCCCAGACCCGGAAGGGTCGGATTACGTGCTAGGTATCTATATCTAAGTTATATGGTCGGCAAATGGTTAAAGTAGCCTTAAAGCGCCCCCCACCTGCACACACACAATATCTTACTGCCATCATTATAATATTTAAAATAGTTAAATAAACACATCTGGTGGACACGTGCTAAATCTCCTCCTAACAACCAACACCACTATTTTGACTTATTTACGTCATTAGTGACCGGCTTCCTCCTTGTCTACACTGGCCCACTGATGATGTAAGCACCAGACCTCACAAACACACTTTACGAGATCTGCCGCTGTTTGTTATTGTTTATACATTGCCATGGCTAAGGTAACCTAACCAGTATTACGGTACTCAGCATTCACGTCGCTGAAACCAAAGCGTCATTTAAACAATGAACGTTTTCTTTAACATCTCGGGAGAATTTGGGGAATCTTTTGAGATCTGTAGCTGTTTAGCTGCGAGAGCTTCCTGAAGAACCCTGGTGTTGTAAGCTTCCCATGAGGCTGCTGGAAGGCCAAGGTGCCTCAAGAGAGGTGGAAGTACAGAAAACAATTCTGTAAGTTTTCAAAAATAGGATTTTTACATGTAGTGTTTATTGTTAAAGGGATTATAAAGTTTTTTTTATTTATTTTATTAAAATAACAATGTGGACCCGAACTTCCTCTTCAGGGTTTCCCTGCCGATGCACACGGCTCCTCCTCTTCTCCATGTGCCACCAAAGGAAGCCACTACTTATGGTGTCACGCTTGTGGGCTCGCTCCTGAGCCGGGCTGTGTGCCCCCCTCTCCCTCCTCAGGATTTGATTGACAGCAGCAGGAGCCAATATAGAGAATGCAATAAGGTACAAAATGTCTAGCCTTTACAACCACTTTAACTACTTGCTGCCAATAGGGCGTCCATTGACATCCTGGAGTTTTTTAGAAGGTAATCCGGGATGATGTCTGCACCTACAGGCATCATCACAGTATGGATCTTTTCAGCCGACAATTCCCTTTGTAGGAAAAGTGATTTGAGTGGCTAATTAGCTACTCGATCACGTCTGTGTGGCAGAAGGGGGTCCTGCCACCACCGTTGCCTTTCCCGGGCTCTGCCGTCCCATGGCGGAGTCTGGTAACGATGTGGCCAGTGGTGATTGCTGCACTGAACACAGAGAGAGAAGAACTGACGTCATTCCTCTCTCTCCCTGTAACCATGGACAACGGGAGCAATGAGTATTGCGTCATTTCCGGTTCAGCAGGCAGCCAGGAAAGCAGCTGATCAGACCGATCTGTGTCTGATCGGCTGCATGGGAGGCTACAGGAGAGATTTAGGGTCTAATAGACTCCAGATCTCTCCATAAAGAGGACCTGTCACGGCTCATGGTGTCACAAGGGATGTTGTTCGTTTCTTGTGATAGCAATAAAGTTAATCCCAAAAAAGTGTAAAAGAAAAAAAAATTGTATAAAAATAATATACAGCGTCCCAGCGTTCTGACATTACTCCCGCACGCATATGTAAACAGTGATGGCACCATATGTGAAGTGTTGTGGCGAATATCAGAGCAAGAGCAATAATGCTAGCACCAGACCCACTCTGCAACTCTAAACTGGTAACCTGTAAAGGCATATAAGGTGTGGCCTATGGGGAATTTTAAAGTGGGGTTCCGGGCATAATTTGTATTTATTTTTTTGTTGCGAAATAAAATTGATCACATTAAATATTACCTAAAACATATTAATAGCTCCCCAATCATTTCAGAAATCATTGCAAACACTTGCCTTATATCCTCCAGCTCATGTTGTGACTATATCCATCATATGTGTGGGCATGTGAAGCCCCGTTCCTTTTTCTTCTTGGTTTTCAGGGAGAGGTGCATGCTGGGTGATTTTTAGGCACAGTAATGCCCAGAGACTCCTGGGAAATGAGTGTCATCATTTCACAGGAGGCAATGGTGTCTTAGGACAGGAAGTTGAACCACCTAGATACAGGAACTAGGCAGATTACGAAATGTGCCTAGTATCAGCCAGATAAAAGTGAGTTAAAATATAGGGCCAGATTCAGAAAGAATGGCCTAACTTTCGGCGGGCGTAGCGCATCTCATATACGCTACGCTGCCGTAACCTAGAGAGGCGAGTACCGTATTCAGAAAGAACTTGCGCCCTAAGTTATGGCAGCGTAGCTTAAAAGGGCCGGCGTAAGCCCGCGTAATTCAAAGTAGCAAGGCAGTGGGCGTGTTGTATTCTAATGAAGCGTGACCCCATGTAACACGTCGCAAATACTCCCTAAGATACGTCGGCTCAATGCTTTGTCGACGTGAACGTAACATATGCCCAGCCCCATTCACGTACGACTTATGCAAACGACGTAAAATACGACCCTGTTCTGACGTTTACGACGTCCATACCTTAACATGACTTACCCCTGCTTTATGAGGGGTAAACTTATGCCGGACATACGCCTTACGTAAACGGCGTAGCTAAATCCGACGGGCGCAAGTACGTTACTGAATCAGCGTATCTTGCTCATTTGCATATTCGACGCGTAAATCAACGGAAGTGCCCCTAGCAGCCAGCGTAAATATGCACCTAAGAAACGACGGCGTAAGATACTTACGTCAGTCGTATCTTGAACAAATTCTGGCGTATCTGATTCTTTGAATCAGGCGCAGAGATACGACGCCTCACATTCGGACTTACGACGGCGTATCTGGAGATACGCCGTCGTAAATCCTTTGTGAATCTGGCCCACAATTTTGTTTTTACATTAGAGGCAAGCTGTTAATAGAAAGTTCATTTTTAGGGTGGAACTCCGCTTTAAGCACCGGAGGCAGATGCAATTTTAAAGCGTGACACGTTATGTGTCTATTTACTCGGCGAAACATCATCTTTTATGTTATACAAAAAAATTGGGCTAACTACTGTTTTGTTTTTTGTTTTTAATTCATTAAAAAAAATGCAATTGAAAAACTGCTGCGCAAATACTGTGTGACATAAAAAATTGCAACACCCACCATTTCTTTCTATAGGGCCTCTGCTAAAATATATATATATATAAAATGCTTGGGGATTCTAAGTAATTTTCTAGCAAAAAAAAAAAAAAGTAGATTTTTTCCATGTAGGAGCGAAGTGTCAGAACTGGCCAGATAGGATGTGGTTAGGTATGCGGGCCAAATCCACAAAAGAGATACGCAGGCGGAACTGCTGTTCAGTCTGTGCCTAACTTTGGAAACGATCCTCAAAAGGATTTTTCCAAAGTTAGGCAGAAGATCTGACATCTGTAAGACACTTACACTGTCAGATCTTAAGATGCAGTACCGCATCCGCCGCTGGGGGCATTTCGAGTCGAAATGCCGCCTAGCGTATGCAAATGAGTACTTAAGCAGATCCACAAAGCTTTTAAGCTTTGTGTTTTCTGCGTAAGTTACGATTTGCTTGCGCAAAATTAGGGCTGGTTTTACAATGTGTAAAGTTAGTACACCATGTAAAACCAGACCTTTTTTTTGATCGCCGCGTTTTTTTTTAAATTTTGATTTTTTTTCCCGGCACGTAACTTTTTTTTAACCCGTCGCAACTTTATTGTCCCGTCGCAATTCACAAAGCCCGGCGTAAATTACGTTCGCGCGCTGCCCGTCGGGAAAAATGACGTCACACGCATGTGCAGTACGTCCGGCGCGGGAGCGCGCCTAATTTAAATGGGAATCGCCCATTTTAATTAGGAACGCCTTAGGATGCACAGAGTTAAGTTGCACTGCCGCAATTTTCCGGGTAAGTGCTTTGAGGATCGCTACCTAAATTCGGAGAATTGCGGCCGTGTAACTTAACTCTGAAAAGTTACGTTAGGCAGCTTTTCTGTGGATTTGGCCCGCAGTGCTGAATACAACTATGATTTCATTTTGGGGGAAAAAAACAAACTTAAAAGACTGATTTCATTTTGCAAATGCAAAAATTGACTGATATAGAAGGGTATGCTATTCCCATTACACAAGACCCAGGCAGCCTGTGCTGATGTTTTGAATGGTGGAAGCAAATAGAAGAGTATAGAGCTTCACCTTCAATGTTAGTGCGTTTGTTCCAAGTCAGTGACTCCATAAAGGATAAGGGCCATTTCACAGCAGCCATTCCCGTTATAATCAGCAGGGGATCTGTGATCTGTGAACAGATCCAGTGCTGAATCAGAGCTGAACTGTGCAGATGTGACTGTATTTTTGCCTCCATTCACCGCTGCCCTCCTGGAGCTTAACAGACCTATGTTAGGTTTATGATCTGCCGTATATAAATGGACATGCACTTGTTTAGTATTAACTACCTCCGATCCGTCATGTTAATGTCCAAAAAAGATGCAGACCGTTTCATTTTTTTTTTCTGATCTAGACAATTCAAAGGTAATTGAGTATAAACTGGATGCATTGTCTGTTTACATTCCCCTGTCCATAGAATATCATGGAGCTTTCACTTCAAAACTGACAGGCAGATCTGATTGGATCATTCAAGTGAAGGGGGCCTAAGAAGACTTTCAGATAAAGTTTCCTTATCCTTTTGCCCTCACCCCCTAAACTGATGTAGTCCATCTTACCCACTACCCCACAGAGCCCTATACTTACTGAGACCGAGGGCCAGATTCAGAAAGGAGATACAAAGGCGTATCTCCGGATACACCGTCGTATCTCTGAGTGTGCGTGGTCGTAACTATGTTACGCATAGTTTTTCCTAAGATCCGACCGGCGTAAGTGTCTTACACCGTCGTATCTTAGGCTGCATATTTACGCTGGCCGCTAGGTGGCGCTTCCGTATAGTTACGCATATGCTAATTAGGTACATACGCCGATTCAGAAGCGTACGTCCGGCCGGCGCATTTTTTTACGTCGTTTACGTCAGACTTTTTTCAGCGTAAAGTTACACCTGCTATATGAGGTGTAGCTAATGTTAAGTATGGACGTCGATCCCGCGCGGAGTTTTGAAAATTTTACGTCGTTTGCGTAAGTCGTTCGCGAATAGGGCTGTACGTAAGTTACGTTCACGCCTAAAGCAATGACGACTTGCGGCGTAATTTTGAGCATGCGCACTGGGATTTTTTCACGAACGATGCATGCGCCGTTCGTAAAATACGTCAAATACGTGGGGTCACAGTGAATTTACATAAAACACGCCCACATCATACCCATTTGAATTAGGCGGGCTTACGCCGACACACATACGTTACGCCGCCGTAACTAAGGGCGCAAGTTCTTTCTGCATACGGAACTTGCGCCCTAAGTTACGGCAGCGTACCGTATCTGCGATACGTTACGCCCGCCCATAGATAGACAAATCTATCTGGATCCGGGCCCTTGTCTAGAGAGGTCCGCTGCATTGTTTGAATACCTCTTGTTGGCTTCTCTACCCTTTAACTCCTTCTCTGCTAGAGCCGATTTTGCGCTATTTCTTTTGCACACATTTTTTTTTAAATATTTTAGGCTTGAAGATTGGTTTTCTGAAAGCTGAGACCCTGGAGAAAACAAGTCAAGTGAAAGTAAACCCTGATGGGTTTTACTTCCTCTTTTTACCCCAGCAAAGTAAAAGCATAATGGGCTAGTCCCTGCTGGTGGCTGCATCCATCTTCGCCCCTCTTCCTTCTGGGGCCTCTGTGACTGACCGAAGCCACGTGACATCACTCGCGCACGGGAGCCTTCAGTCACGGCACTTGCGAGTGAAGAAACGACACAGAGGTCCGTTTCTTCACAGCGCACGCCCCATTGACATAATCGGTGCACTATAAGGTAAATATCTCCTAAACGGTGCACATTTAGGAGATATTTTCACTACCTATAGGTAAGCCTTATTCTAGGCTTACCTATAGGTAAAAGCTACAATTGGGGGTTTACAACTACTTTAAGCTTTAATTAAAGGATAACTAAAGGCAAACTTTTTTTTTAGTTTGAAAAGTTGTGTACACATTTCAACGCACAAAAATTCTACGCATGCTCGGAATCAATTTGTCGCATGCTCAGAATCATTGAACTTCATTTTCCTCGGCTCGTCGTACATGTTGTACGTCACCGCATTCTTGACGTTCGCAATTTCCGACAACATTTGTGTGACCGTGTGTATGCAAGACAAGTTTGAGCGAGCATCCGTCTGAAAAAAATACACGGTTTTGTTGTTGGAATGTCCGATCGTGTGTACGCAGCATCACTGTACTAATACCACTGGGCAGGAAAGGGTTAACATCTAGGGTGATCAAGGGGTAAATATGTGCCTAACCAATGTATGTGTGTACTGTGTGCTGCTTTTACTGGGGATATAGTTGTTTTCATTCCCTACTTAGCAGGGAATGAAGAAGCAACACGATCCCCTGTCACTGAACACAGCTCTGTGTTGTTAACAGGCCCGTCGGAACAAGAGAGGCAAACCAAACAACTGCTTGGGGCCCCGAGCTGGCCTGGTACCGCCGCTTCCTCCTGCAGTCCGGCCAGCCTGGTACCGTAACCGTGTGGTACAGGAGATTCAGTTTCCTGTTCCCGGCCGGACTGACAGGAAGTGCACACACTGAGTGCTCACTTCCTTTCAGTCCGGGCGGGAACAGCAAACTGAATCTCCTGCCGTGCGGACGCCAACATATGCCGGCGTGTGGAATTCAGGCCTGTGAGGCTGGTAGAGGCTCTGTCGAGGATACAGGTTCAAAGTTATCATTGTAGAGTGTCTTGTGCGGGGGGGGGGGGTTGGAGGTATCCTGGATGGTATGGAGAGGAGTGCTGCCCATACACATTCATACTTCCTCCTCCACTAAAGTGCTGCTGAGTAGAGGAGAGAAGCCAACTTATGCTGGCCATACGCTATACGAAAATTCGTCCGACATTCGGTCGTTAAGAAAGATCTTTCGTTTTTCGGCCAGTTAATGGGCACAAAATCGAAAATTGTTTGGACGGTTTTGAGCCAAAAAAACGTAGGACAAGTTTGGAATTTTTTTTGCCGAACGAACGATAAATCGGACGATTAGGCTGCTTTCACATTGCAGCGTCGAGCCGTGGTGACGGTATAGCCGCGCTATTTGTAGCGCGGCTATACCATCGTGTTTACCGTGATATTGCGGGCGGTATTACCACGGTATTACCGCGCTGATACCGCGGTAAAGATGCGGCTAGCAGGACTTTTGGAGCGTTCCTGCTAGCGCACCGCTTCAGTGTGAAAGCCTTTGGGCTTTCACATTGAAGACTACAGGGTATGATTTTTCATGCGGTATAGCAGCGCTATTTTTAGCGCTGTACCTCATGAAAAACGCCCCAATGTGAAAGGGGCCTTAATGTGTTTCACGTCCGAACTTTCTGCACGAGGTATATGTAAAAAAAAAATGAACCAAAAATGTCCACTGAACGATTTATCGGTCATTACATGATGGCACTATCGTTTGCGCTCACGAACAAACTTTCGTTTTTCGAAAGTTCGTTCGGACGATTTTTCGTGGAGTGTATGGCCAGCATAAGGCTAAGCGCCAAGAGGACTTTATTATACACAGCTGGCTGTCTATGTGCAATCAGTGCATGAGAAGCCGAAACACATTGTAGTAATGAGAAGACCCCAACCCCATCCACCCATCATCCTCACCCGCCCCTCATCATGACACACAGAGGAGACACCGACAACACTACGGTAAATGGATCTACAAACTTCACTTTACTAGAAAATAATACAAAGTATGAAAGTATCCTATGATCACTGGGGGAGGGGATAGATTTCCATATATACACACTGCACATTGCAATATATCACACTATGTTGTATGCAGACTAGAGATTGTAACATATCCTTAGTGTATTCCAACTTGAAAGCAAATGTTTTCGGCAGCCCCCACCCCCCCCCCCTCCGCACCTCAACTTAAAAAGATTCAGTTGCACCCCCCCCCCCCCCCCCCACGCTTCTTAACTTGAAAATGTCACCCATCTTTTTGCTTGGGGCCCCCAAATTTCTTCAAACGGCCCTGGTTGTTAACACCCGCAGAGCTGTGTCCCGAGAAAATCAGACGCGATCGCTGGGTGCCAGTGGTCAATACCTGGCCGAGACCCGGTGATCGGCATGCACTGGGATGAATCACAACACTGCTGGACAGGCGGGTCCCTTATCGGGAAATTCAGAATCACGTATATATACTGTACACAATTCCGCACGGTCGCAGGAAATGTACAATGCGCGGTGATCTATGCATGCTTAGCGTCAGGGTACTTACAGTACCAGCACCTAATCTAGATACCAGGTTACCCTGCGGAGCAGAATCATATTTCTGTAAGTCTGAACAGGAGATTTACATATGGCAAGGGCAAATTAACAAGAATCTAAACTGCCTTATCAGGAAGATTTCTAGTTGAAAATCTGGAAATTTTAATACTTGATTGGATTTGATAGAAGAAATTAGCAGTGATGGCACCATCTGATATCTCATAGGAAATAGACAGGAACCTGCTGAGCATCAGCTGTTGTGTGTGACAGATTGGCGCTCCTGTCATCTCTGCGCCCCTCAGGCATGAATTTCCCCTACATGAGCACACACAGGCCTGCAGTCTAGTGTTACTCCTTTGTTGTACCAGAACAGGAACAAGAAACATTATTATATCACTTACATGGAATACTGGGCAAAAGTCACAAGGGATCTAGCTTAATAGAAGTCTAGTAAAACTCTGCTGTTTATTTGCTCTCATGCGATGTGACTCTGCTAACATTCTATTATAATGAAGTCACTTGCTTGGAAATTAAATGTCTTGTTTTTTTGTGACAGATTAATCATTTTTGTGTTGTCTTAAAAACAGCAAGGCATGTTAATAACTATTTAATAGCATTGTTAATAAGGTAGAATGAAGTCCAATGACTATGCACAAAGTACAGTAAGCATGCTAGAAGTAGGAAATACTGTGGTTGCTATAGAATACGTTGTATAATATGTACCGTATTTATCGACGTATACTGCGCACTTTTTTTCCCTTAAAATCAGGGGAAAATCGTGGGTGCGCGATATACGGCGATCCCCGATGTCTCCGACATTGTCCGAGCATTGTCTGAGCCGAGCCGAGTGTACTGCGCACTCGGCTAGGCTCGGCCATGCTCGGCTCCGCCTGCAGCCACGCGAGAGGAGCCGAGTGCGCAGGAAATCCGGCTCTGCACAGCGCGCCAAATTCAAACACACAACGGAACGCAACCCCGGGCAAGGTGCGGATGGACACCCACAACACTCGACGGACCCCGCACAACACTCGACAGACCCCGCGCAACACTCGACAGTGCCCGCGCAACGCCGCAGACGGACGCCGTACAAGGCCGCCGACAGACGCCGGGGAAGACAGCAGACGGACACCGACAAGACTGGACGGACCCCGCGCAAGACCGCAGACGGACGCCGGACAAGGCCGCCGAGGGACGCCGGGCAAGACATCCAAAATGTAAGTTTTTTCCCTAAACTTCCCTTCTCAGCTTGGGGTGCGCGCTATACGCCGGCTCGCGGTATATGCCGATAAATACGGTATTTTGTGAACCTGCAGCTAAAACAATATAACAAAGCATAGATTAAAACAAAAAAGCAGCGCTAATAATAAAGCGCAAAAATTTCCAAATAGGTGACTACTAATAAAGTGGAACCAATAGTGCGTATCTAACAAATAATCAATAATAAAGTACAAGAGTGCAACTAATAGTGTATATATACAGTGGAACCTTGGATTAGGTGCATAATGCTTTCCAGGAGAATGCTCGTAATCCAAAGCACTCGCATATCAAAGCGAGATTCCCCATAGAAGTCAATGGAAACGAAAATAATTTGTTCTGCATTGACTTCTATGGCATGCAATACCGCATGTGGCCAGAGTTGGGGGTGCCGGAGAGCTTCGGAAAGGATTGGCTGAACTCGGAAAGGCTCGGGAACCTAGGGCCAGATTCACGTAGGGCACCGGCGGCGTAACGTATCGTAGATACGTTACACCGCCGCAATTTTTCATCGCAAGTGTCTGATTCACCAAGCACTTGCGATGAAAACTACCCTGGCGGCCTCCGGCGCAAGGCGGGCCAATTTAAATGGGCTTGTGCCATTTAAATTAGGCGCGCTCCCGCGCCGGACCTACTGCGCATGCTCCGTTTCTTAACTCCCGCCGTGCTTTGCGCGCCGTGATGTCATTTTTTTGAACGGTGACGCGCGTAGCGTAATTCCGTATTCCCGGACGGCTTACGCAAACGACGTTATTTTTTAAATTTTGACGCGGGAACGACGGCCATACTTTACACAGCAATACGATTGCTGTGTAAAGTTAAGGCACCAAAAAAAACGACTAACTTTGCGACGAGAAACTAGACTAGCGGCGACGTAGCGAACGCGAAAAACCGTCGGGGTTCGCCGTAACTCCTAATTTGCATACCTGACGCTGGTTTACGACGCGAACTCCCCCCAGCGGCGGCCGCGGTACTGCATCCTAAGATCCGACAGTGTAAAACAATTACACCTGTCAGATCTTCTGGCTATCTATGCGACTGATTCTATGAATCAGTCGCATAGATAGAAACAGAGATACAACGGCGTATCAGGAGATACGCCGTCGTATCTCATTTGTGAATCTGGCCCCTAGTTTTTACAAGTATTTCCAAACGGCTCCGAACAGCTCTGCCCGCCCCCCCCCCCCCCCCGCACTTCTGCCCAAATGCAGTATTGCACACCGCTGTGGCTTGGTATCCTGCTTATTTTATGAGGCAACACTCGCATACCGAGTCAGGATTTAGAAAAAAAATGCCTGTATTGCGAAACGCTCGTTAACCGCATTACTTGCAATCCGACGTTTCACTGTATTGACCCATATTAGTATGGAGCCAAAAATCTGAAAAGTTCATCACATCAAGTGTTGAAAAGTATATACCGTATTTTCCGGCGTATAAGACGACTTTCTGGATGCAAAAAAATGCATCCAAAGTCGGGGGTCGTCTTATACGCCGGGTACGGTCTTAGTACTCACTTTTTATTTTCAGCGGTGACAGTCCCCCATGCTGCGAGCGCGAGCGTGAATGATTTCAAAGCCGCGCCTTCTCTTCAGAGTGTTCTGTGATAGGAGGAACACAAATCTTCCCAGCAGCGCCTCTGTTCTGTGTTCCTCCTATCACAGATGCCTTCTCATCCACGGACGAGATGAGAAGACGTCGTCCGTGATAGGCGGAAAACAGAATAGAGGCGCTGCTGGGAAGATTTGTGTTCCTCCTATCACAGAACACTCTGAAGAGAAGGCGCGGCTTTGAAATCATTCACGCTCGCGCTCGCAGCATGGGAGACTGTCACCGCTGGAAAAAAAAAGTGAGTGTTTGCGGTCAGACACAGTGGGGGCAAGTGATGGCACAGCAGAGAGGGGCAAGTGATGGCACAGCAGAGAGGGGCAAGTGATGGCACAGCAGAGAGGGGCAAGTGATGGCACAGCAGAGAGGGGCAAGTGTTGGCACAGCAGAGAGGGGCAAGTGATGGCACAGCAGAGAGGGGCAAGTGATGGCACAGCAGAGAGGGGCAAGTGATGGCACAATGAGAGGCAAGTGATGACACAATGAGAGGCAGGTGAGGGGCAAGTGATGGTACAGTGAGGGGCAAGTGATGGCAATGTGGGGGCATGTAATGTAATGGCACAGTGAGATTTGAAAAAGCCTGTTTCTGTCAGTGGTTCTGGCTACCCCTCAGCTTCCAGAAGACTAGTAAGAAGGGGGTAGTCTTATACAGTGAGTATATCCCAAAATCAACATTTTTCCTGGAAAATTAGGGGGTTGTCTTATACGCCGGAAAATACGGTATGTAGTCCATAAATTAATAATTTAGTCCCTTCACAATACATCCAAAATATATGATCCTCCAAAAGGTGCCATATGTGTAAGAAAGGGAAGAGTGGACTCCACCACCAAATAGTAGTATGCCTTTACAACTACTTTAAATGTAAGGACATGAAGAATGCAGAGCAAATATGTATTAGGTAGAGCATGTTATAATGGACCTGTGCTGTGCCTTCAATTATTAAAGCTGATGAACAAGCAATGTATATCTCCTAAAATGAAGCGTTTGTATTATGTCAGGTTCACATAAGGATAAAAGGATGGCCTGATTTCTTGAAGGGTGCGAGACAAATGTTGTTTTCTAACCATGATCTCATTGGCCCAAGGGAAATACTCCTAGCTTTTCTCTAGAGAACTGACAAAGAAAATATCTCAGTAGTTGACTCCGAAGGAAAAGAAAGACAATGTAAAACTCTAAAAAAAATGGTCGCTGTGGAATATGTTCATGGTGTCATCAGACAGACCGTGCTAATTTCATATGCCTGTTAGATCTTTGCTCATGAATGTTGCATTATGGGTAATTAAACCAAAAAAAAACAAAAAACATTTATGTTGAAGTGTCATTTTTGGCACATTACTAAAGAAGTCCTTTTGCAGTCAAATAAATGCATATAGTAGACCCTTGGATTATAAGTAGGGATGTCCCGATACTAGTACCGATACCGAGCATTTCCCCCGAGTACTTGTACTCGGGGGAAATGCTCCGATGCCTCTCGGGGGAAATGCTCCGTTCGTGCCGCTCTTCTCTCCCCCCCCCCCCCCGTTTGTGCCGCTCTTCTCTCCCCCCATCCGTGCCGCTCTTCTCTCCCCCCCCCCCCCGTTTGTGCCGCTCTTCTCTCCCCCCATCCGTGCCGCTCTTCTCCCCCCCCCCCTGTCCGTGCCGCTATTCTCCCCCCCCCATCCGTGTCGCTCTTCTCTCCCCCCGTCCGTGTCGCTCTTCTCTCCCCCCGTCCGTGTTGCTATTCTCCCCCCCGTCTGTGCCGCTCTTCTCTCCCCCCTGTGCGTGCCGCTCTCCCTCCTCAATTTGTGAGGATGGAGAGCGGAGGTAGGAGCCGCTAAACCCGGCTCCTACCTTTTCCGAATGGACAGAGTCAGTGATCACTGACTCTGTCCATTCACATAACTGAGCATCGTAAACTGTGTTTACGATGCTTCAGTTTATGAATGGAGAGGAGCTTCCCTCCATTCATTTCAGCGGAGGCTGCAGAGAAAGGGACTGGGGAATCTGTGTCCTTAGTCCCTTTCTCTGTCTTAAAGGGGAGATTTCAGAGGTCTTTTAAGACCCCTGATATCTCACCAAAGACCCCCAACAGGGCTGATAAAAAAAAAAAAAATTGCAATAAAAATTTAAAAAAATAAATAAAATGTAAATAACAAAAAACAAACACACTGACAATTCACCCCCCCCCCCAAAAAAAATCACTGTAAAAAAAAAACAGTAAAAAAAAAATAGTAACAAAAAAAAAAAAAAAAAAAATACCGCCACTGTCAGATGACATTAAAAAAGAGTATCGGTATTCGGTATCGGCGAGTACTTGAAAAAAAGTATCGGTACTTGTACTCGGTCCTAAAAAAGTGGTATCGGGACAACCCTAATTATAAGCATAATCCGTTCCAGGAGAATGCTTGTAATCCAAAGCACTTGCATATCAAAGCAAGTTTTCCCATAGAAGTCAATGGAAACGAAGATAATTTGTTCCGCATTGACTTCTATTGCATGCAATACTGCATGTGGCCAGAGGTGGGGGGGCACCGGAGAGCCTAGAAAATACTCTGTGACAGCTCGGCTGATCTCGGAAAGGCTCTCGGAACGGAGTATTTCCGAACCGTTTTGAGTGTCACCGGCAACTCCGCGCCTCTGGCCAATTGCGGTACTGCACACTCCATTAGCTTGAATTCTGCTCGTTTTGCCAGACAACACTCTCAAACAGAGTCAGGATTTAAAAAAAAAAGTTGTTCGTCTTTCAAAACGCTCGTTAACCGCGTTACTCGTAAAGCAAGGTTCCACTGTATATGATTTCTGTCACCATGACACTTAGTATGAACTGTCAGTTACTTGCGTGGAGAGACAGTGCGGCGACTTGTTATTTCCTATTGTTAGATAAATCCACAGCTGGCTAGCTCTGTTCTCTGGAAATGACTTTATCTCTAAGATCGCTGATTTTCGGCGAGCGATTGATTTATTCATGGTTTTTGGTTTCCTAGTGGGAATTTTTCATTGTGCTCAGATGCCTGGGGTGCATTAAAATATAACTTTTTTCAGTCTTCCGTATTCGCTGGTTTGTTTTGTTCCAGCGTACGGCTATTAGTTTTTTTTAAGTTGAGACTAAAATAATATGTATTAAGCAGAGAGTAAGGTGGAAGATGTCACGGCTTACTTTTACGTGGGAATAGGTAAATGAAGTTGCCTTGAACACAAGATGGCAGTTAAATACTAGGAAATGACCTGGAGTCGGAAAAATCCCAGATTGTCACACACATACAGGCTGCAATGAAAGCATGCCTTCCAACAGTTATAAAATAGAATAGAGATGTCGAAGGAGAAAAAGCTGGGCACTTAGCAAAGCGAATATTCACTGTTAACCACTTCAGCCCCGGAACAATTGGCTGCTCAATGACCTGGCCATTTTTTACGATTCTGCACTGCGTTGCCTTAACTGACAATTGTGCAGTCGTGTGATGCTGTACCCAAACGAAATTGACGTCCTTTATTTCCAACAAATAGAGATTTCTTTTGGCGGCATTTAATCACCTCTGCGGTTTACATTTTTTGTGCTATAAACAAAAAAATTGCGAACATTTTGAAAAAATATATTTTTTGTACTTTTTGCTATAATTGCAATTTTTTTCTCAGTTTAGGCCGATATGTATTCTTCTACATATTTTTGGTAATAAAAATCGCAATAAGCATATATTGATTGGTTTGTTCAAAAGTTATAGGGGCAGATTCACAAACAATTGCATGGGCGCAGCGTATGTGAGATACGCTACGCCGCTGTAACTTACTGTTCCCAGCTTCGAATCCTCAAAGAATTTGCGCCGTAAGTTACGGCGGCGTAGTGTATCTCTCGCGGCGTAATGGCGCGCAATTCAAATGCGGCGAGTAGGGGGCGTGTTTCATTTAAATGAAGCGCGTCCCCACGCCGAATGAACTGTGCATGCGCCGTCCCTAAATTTCCCGCCGTGCATTGCGCTAAATGACGTCGCAAGGACGTCATTGTTTTGATGTGGACGTAAATTACGTCCAGTCTGATTCACGGACGACTTACGCAAACTAAATACAAATTTTAAAATTATACGCGGGAACGACGGCCATACTTAACATTGAGTACGCCACCATATAGCAGCTTTAACTATACGCCGGAAAAAGCCGACTAGAAACGACGTAAAAGAATGCGATGGCCGCTCGTACGTTCGTGGATCGTCGGGAATAGCTAATTTGCATACTCAACGCGGATTACGACGGGAACGCCACCCAGCGGACGCCGAAGAATTGCATCTAAGATCCGAAGGCGTACGAAGATGTACGCCTGTCGGATCTAACCCAGATGCCGTCGTATCTTGTTTTGAGGATTCAAAACAAAGATACGACGTGGGAAATTTGAAAGTACGCCGGCGTATCAGTAGATACGTCGGCGTACTTACTTTGTGGATCTGCCCCATAGTGTCTACAAAATAGGGGATAGATTAATAGCATTTTTATTATTATTATTTTATATTACTGGTAATGGCGGCAATCTGCGATTTTTATCGGGACTGCAACATTATGGCGGACACATCGGACACTTTTTACACATTTTTGGGACCATTGGCATTTAAACAGCGATACAGCTATACAAATGCACTGATTACTGTAACAATTTCACTGGCAGGAAAGAGGTTAACACTAGGGGGCGATCAAGGTGTTAATTGTGTTCCCTAGGTGTGTTTCTAAAGCCTAGCACACACGATCAGATTTTCATCTGACAAATCCATGAAATTTTGTCGAAAGGGCGTTGACCGTGAACTTGTTCTGCATACAGACAGCAGAACGTTTTTAGCCAACATTCACAAAACTACGTGTTTTTTCAGCTCTTTAGCGCCACCCTTTGGGCAACTTCTGCTAATGTTGTCTTATGGTTAGCATTAGTTCAGTACTTTGGATTTTTTTCCTGATGGACTTGTGTACACACGATCGGAAAATCCGACATCGCACATTTGTTGTAGGAACATTTAAAAGCATGTTATAGAACAGTTGTTGTTGGAAATTCCGACAATTTTCCGATGGATCGTACAAACGGTCGGATTATCCGACAAAATCCTTCCATCACACATT
The DNA here is from genome assembly GCF_905171775.1 of Rana temporaria. Classification (NCBI taxonomy): domain Eukaryota; kingdom Metazoa; phylum Chordata; class Amphibia; order Anura; family Ranidae; genus Rana; species Rana temporaria. Next base: position 322,406,321 of record NC_053493.1, read on the forward strand.
TGTTGTCGGAAAATCAGATCGTGTGTACGAGGCTTTCCTGTAGGCCAGTGGTCTCCAAACTGCCGCCCGGGGGCCAGATGTGGCCCTTTGCTTGCTTTTATCAGGCCCTTGGGGCACTATGTTATCCACTGATACCAACAATGAGCCAGAATTCATCCAACTGACATAAATGATCGGGCACAACTCCTCCCACCAACAAAGGAGCACAATCTCACCAAATGACACCAACAATGGGGCACAATTTCTCCCAAAGACACCAATGATGGAGCACAATTGTTCCCACTGACATCAAAGATGGCGCATTGTTTATTCCCACTGACGTTGGGACCTTTTCTACTCCCAATGGCCACAGTCCGCCCCCCCCCAAAGTCTGAGAGACAGTAAACTGGCCCCCTGTTCCGAAAGTTTGGAGACCCCTGCTGTAGGGGGATGGGACTGACCTAGAGAAAATGACAGATCGTGGTTCCCAGCTATTAGGAACTCACGATTTGCCTTCCCTCACTGAACAGAACAGGGATTTGTGTGTTGTCCTTGTTCTGCCTCTTGCGCCTCATGTGTGGGCCCCATCGGTTATTTATCCATAGGTTAAAAAAGAGCAATCTTGTTTTAAATTTAACCGATGGATTCCTAACCGGTTAAAAATCCATGCATGCTCAGAATCAAGTCGTCGCATGCTCGGAAGCATTGAACTTAGTTTTCTCAGCACGTCGTTGTGTTTTACGTCACCGCGTTCTGGCACGATCGTTTTTTTAACTGATGGTGTGAAGGCACGGCGGACCATCAGTCAGCTTCATCGGTTAACCAATGAAAACGGTCCATCAGACCGTTTTCATCGGATGGACCGATCGTTTGTTAGGGCTTCACTGTGGCGGCTGGTCCGTAAGCGGTTAAAGATGTATCCTCACTTTGCAAAGTTAGTGTTCGTAAATATGGTGAACCTGTGTTCACTTTAAATAGCTAAGCACGTAAAAGGGAAATGTTTTCGGCAAGCACATGATTGGTTGAGCACAAGGTTTTCTGGAACTCAAGTTGAAGTTGCCAAATTTTGCCCTCCTCTTTCTTTAGGCCCCTTTTACATAGGTGTCCCGTTTGTCAATTTTTCACCCACTTTTGAATGACAAAAAGAGGACTACAATGCATTCCTATGGGCAAACAGATGTAAACGGACATTGGGGGTTATTTACTAAAGGAAAATCCACTTTGCAATACAAGTGCATTGCAAGTGCACTTGAAAGTGCAGTCGCTGTAGATCCGAGGGGGACATGCAAGGAAAATAGAAAAACAGTATTTTAGCTTGCACATGATTGGATAATAAAATCAGCAGAGCTTCCCCTCATTTCAGATCTACCCCTCAGATTTACAGTGACTGCACTTCCAAGTACACTGGAAGTGCAAAGTGGATTTGCCTTTAGTAAATAACCCCCATTGTCTGTTTAGGGCCAATTCACACTGAAATTACAGAGCAGCCGTAGCGATTCATCGTTCCAGCCACTCTGCATTGCCACTGCGCTAGGGGGCAGTGTTATGCATAATTAATCGCGTTACACTGCTCCTTTTTTTTTGCACTAGCGTTATTGATAGTCTACAAAATGTACACTTCATTCACTGCAATGTTGGGCAGCGCAATGCGCTGCACTGATTGACATTGCAGTGTGATCCGGACCGGAGTACTATGATAAAATGCAGCATGTCTGACAGAGGTTTTACAATGCTGTAAAACGTCTGCCACTAATATTTCAGTTCCGCTATAAGTCGCTGATCATTACTAGTAAAAATAAATAAACTGATCATTACTAGTAAAAATAAATAAACTGATCATTACTAGTAAAAATAAATAAATGAATAAAAATTCAAAAAATACATCCCATATTTTGTAGACGCTATAACTTTTGTACAAACCAATCAATTGATGGTTATTGGGATTTTTTTTTTTACCAAAAATATGTAGCAGAATACATTGATTGATAACGAAATTTGATTTTGTACATTTTTTTAATTGGATATGTAGAGCAGAAAGTTGACGGTCCTTTTTTGTTTATATCGCAAAAAATAAAAAACACAGAGGTGATCAAATACCACCAAAAGGAAGCTCTATTTGTGGGGAAAAAAGGACATCAATTTTGTTTGGGTACAGCAAGACCACGCAATTGTCAGTTAAAGTAACGCAAAAAATGGCCTGTTCAGGAAGGGGGTAAATCTTCCGTAGGTAAAGTGGAGAGCATATGCCAGCAATTGCATTTTCTGGAAAACCATACGTTTACATTGATATTGACGTTTGCCTACTACTACTATTTATGTGTGGGGACGTTTTCATCTCATCAGTGTATAATCATTCAAGTTCCAGAATTGCGTATCCTTGGGGATTTAGGAATATTTCTCCTGTTATGGTACTATTCATACATATATTTATAAGGATGTTTAGAAAAACGCACAAGCGTAACGTATATCAGATTCACGTAGATCGCCGCAAATTTGTGCGGGCGCAATGTATCTGATTTACGTTACGCCGCTGCAAGTTTTTCAGGCAAGTGCTTTATTCACAAAGCACTTGCCTGTAAAGTTGCGGCGGCGTAGCGTAAATCACCCGTCGGAATAAAATTTCGGCGGGTAGGGGGGCGTGTTTCATTTAAATGAAGCGCGTCCCTGCGCCGAACGAACTGCGCATGCGCCGTCCGTAAAATATCCCAGTGTGCATTGCTCCAAATGACGTCGCAAGGGCGTCATTGGTTTCGTCGTGAGCGTAAATGACGTCCAGCCCCATTCACAGACGACTTACGCAAACTATGTAAATTTTAAAATTTTCGACGCGAGAACGACGGCCATACTTAACATTGGCTGCGCCTCATAGACCCAGGGGCAACTTTACACCGGGAAAAGCCTAACGTAAACGTCGTAACTTTACTGCGTCGGCCGCGCGTACGTTCGGGAATTCGCATATCTAGCTAATTTGCATACTCGACGCGGAATTCGACGGAAGCGCCACCTAGCGGTCAAAAAAAAAGTTAAGATCAGTTAAGATCCGATGGCGTAAGAGACTTACGCCTGTCGGATCTAATGGATATCTATGCGTAACTGATTCTAAGAATCAGGCGCATAGATACGACGGCGCTACGCAGAGATACGACGGCGTATCTGGAGATGCGCCGTCGTATCTCTTTTGAGAATCTGGGCCTTAGCATATTAGTCTCGGAGTCCCTTTCTCACCTTCTTCTAGACCAGATGTACATCTACTCTTGCATCTACAAAGCAGGCAGCACACATACTGATTGTCTGAAACACAGAATCTGATAAGAGTAGGAACACTAAGCGTCCTTATCTTAATTTAACATCCAGGTGCAGAAAGTGACAGGACTCTTCATTTGGCGGGTTATGTTAGCAGGCTGTTAAAGGAACTTTCATTCCCTGCAGCATCAGTGCCTCAGCTTGTGTTAAAGGGGTTGTAAAGGTACAATTTGTTTTTCCTAAATAGCTTCCTTTACCTTAGTGCAGTCCTCCTTCACTTACCTCATCCTTCCATTTTGCTTTTAAATGTCCTTATTTCTTCTGAGAAATCCTCACTTCTTGTTCTTCTGTCTGTAACTCCACACAGTAATGCAAGGCTTTCTCCCTGGTGTGGAGTGTCGTGCTCGGTCCCTCTCTTGGAATAAAGGAGAGTCAGGATGCCCACTAACACACAGCTCCTTTCTCTATTTGCAACGTAGAGAGCGTCCTGACTCTCCTGTACTCCAAGGGAGGGGGACTACTAAGTTATACGCCGTAAAGTTATGCCCCATAAAGGAGGTGTAACTCAGCAGCATCCATGCATATGGCTGCACCAGGGAACACAAGACGGTCGTATTTTACGCAGTTTACGTTGGACGTGAATATGACTACGTAGGCAGTGATCCAACGTATCTTAGGGAGTAGTTCCGACGTGATTCTGAGCATTCGCACTGGGATGCGTCCACGGGTCGGCGAATGCGCCGTTCGCTTTAAGTATCTGTCTGGCGCTCGGCCCATCATTTGCATGGGGTCACGCCTCATTTGCATGGCTCACGCCCACTTCCACCTACGCCGGCTTACGCTTAGAAAACCCAGTGCAGTTTTGGGAGCAAGTCCTTTGTGAATTCCATACTTGCCTCTCAGCGCTGCGTCGGCGTAGCGTACAGGAGATACGCTACGGCGGCATAAATGTGCGCCGCTGTCTGTGAATCCGGGCCTAAATCTTTTCTGACACTTATTGCTTACAATTAAAAATCCTGTATTTTCTGCTAGAAAATCACTTAGGGCCCTTTCACACGGGGCGGATCAGTAATGATCCGCCTCCGTGTGTCCGTAAGCTCAGCGGGGATCGCTCCGTATATCCCCGCTGAGCCGGCGGCTGACAGGGCGGTCCCCGCACACTGTGCAGGGACCGCCCTGTTTTTTCTCTGCTCTCCCCTATGGGGGGATCGGATGAACACGGACCGTGTGTCCGTGTTCATCCGATCCGCAGACAGAAGAAAAAATAGGGTTTTCTTCCGTCCGCAAAATCGTATCTTTGCGGAGGCGGGTGATTAAGGGTGTCAGCGGATGTTTATCCGCTGACACCCGCAATCACATAGGGACCAATGTATGTCCCTTTTTCATCCGCAAACTGATGGATGAAAAAGCGGACATACGGTCCGCACATGTGAAAGGGGCCTTAGAACCCCCAAACATTATATATATATTTTTTAGCAGAGACCCTAGGGAATAAAATAGCAATATTTTATGTCACACGGTATTTGCGCAGCGGTCTTTAAAACGAAAAAAAAAAAAAAAACTAAACCGTAAAATTAGCCTGTTTTTTTTTTTCTTCAAAGTTTTGATTACCTGTTTTTGTGCCTGCTTTGGGTGCCGACATCGCGGGCTCCCAGGACAGGTAAAGTGACCATGTATTAAAAGTCATCAGCTGCAGTATTTGTAGCTGCTGACTATTAATATATATTTTTTGGGGGTAGGAACTCCACTGCTTTCACACTGGAGCGGACAGGTGCTATTCGGCTGCTAGCGGGGTGCTTATAACCCAGCTAGCAGCTGATGAAGAGGTTAAATGCGCCCGTGTAGCACCGCTGCAGAAGAGCTTTGCAGGCGCTTCGGCAGCAGTGCCCATTCATTTCAATGGGCAGGAGTGGTGGAGGAGCGGTATACACCGCTCCAAAGATGCTGCTTGCAGGACTTTTTTTAACGTCCTGCCAGCGCACCGCCTCAGTGTGAAAGCCCTCAGGCGTTTACACTGAGAATGCAGGGGAGCCGTTTTGCAGGAATTTTACAGGTGCTATTTTTAGCCCAAAAGCGCCTGAAAATCACCCCAGTGTGAAAGGGGTCCAACTGTTAGATTTTATGAGATGAAGGGGAATTTTTTTTTTTAATCGGCCTAACATATCAACCCAAAAAAATCGGCATCATATATCGGCCATCGGCCGCCGCAATTTCTAAATATCGGCATCGGCCAGAGAAAAACCCATATCGGTCAACCTCTAGTATCAAATGTCTTGGTGCGTGGCATACAACTATAATAGCAACTTAAAAAAATCTTTAAAACCACCTTTGCCACACAGTACCTGTAAAGAAAGACAAAGCCATCTATTTCTGTAGCTGCAGTTTGGATACCAGCAGGTATTTGGTTTTGCTTGGTTCCCCTGGTAACAGCTCATTGCTTTGATTGCATAAGCACCCATGAGTATATTGGTCAGATTAGCATTTATTACACAGTAGAATTCTCCTCATGTAACAGAAAACAGTCTCTGGGGATTCTGTGGACAACACAAGTCTGTGGAAAATGTTTCACTGCTTTTTCCTTTGCTGTTCTGTATAAATAAATATATGAAACAAGCACATCTCTTTTCAAAGAGAATAATGGAAGAACAATTCTGATTGGTTAGTGTTCTTAAGCCACTTGCCAACCACCGCCTGTAGATTTTCGTTTGCAGAATGGCACGGCTGCGCAGAGGGACGTACCTGTAGGTCCCTTTGAATTTGCCGCCGTGCGGGCATGCGCGCCCCTGCCGCGAGCTCCGTGACCGTGGGACCTGTGGACTTTATGTCCGCCGGTGTCCCACGATCGTGTCACGGAGCTGCAGAAAGGGGGGATGCCTTTGTAAACAAGGCATTTCCCTGTTCTGCCTAGTGACAGGACAGTGATCTACTGCTCCCTGTCATCGGGAGTGATCACTGCCGTGTCACTTGTAGCCCAGCCCCCCCACAGTTAGAATCACTCCCTAGGACACACTTAACACCTTCCTCGCCCCCTAGTGGTTAACCCCTTCCCCGCTAGTGTCATTTACACAGTAATCAGTGCATTTTTATAGCACTGATTGCTGTACAAATGACAATGGTCCCAAAATAGCGTCAAAAGTGTCTGATGTGTCCGCCATAATGTCGCAGTCATGATAAAAATCGCAGATCCCTGCCATTACTAGTAAAAAATAATAATAAAAATGCCATTAAACTATTCCCCATCTTGTAGATGCTATAACTGTTGCTCAAACCAATCAATATACGCTTATTGCAATTTTTTTACCAAAAATATCTATAATAATACATATTGGCCTAAACTGAGAAAGAATTTTTTTTTTATATATATATATATTTTTTTTTTTTTTCTCATGTCGCGCGACTTGGGGGCGACACAAGTCAGATCCCAAATCGCTGTAGTGTGAATCAGCACTTACAAAACAAATGAAAACAATAAGAGCAAGATAGTAACATTTGCTTGCCGTAAAAAGCATAGGTTGTGTCACAAGCCATCGCATTAAAGCTCACAAACTCAATTTAAAGCTGAACTCCAGTCAAAAAGTATGTTTTGACATGTAAACTGTAAAAATAAATTCACGCTAATGAAGTGCGTCGTCCAATTGTCTAGGCTACAGCATTATGTAAAGTTCTGCCATTCACTCACCCCTGTACTGTGTAGTACAGAGAGCTTTGCATTAATAAAAATAAGTTTACTGAATGAAGGAGATAGAGTGCAAGCAACCCGCTATAATCTGTGTACTTCAGCCAAAACTGTACCTCTCAGCACTGGACATTTGGCACTGACTGTACTGTACAGGCGTGAGTAAATTGCAGAGTTGTACATAACACTGCAGCCTGGACACATGGACACAGTTGATTCAATGAAGACGGGCTGCATTAGGTGATGTTCCTTTAGGGCTCTTTAACATGGGCCTTCTGATTGGATCTGACACCGTTTTTCAGCTCTATGGGCAGGCTGGTGTCCATTTATATCCACCTATCTCAAAGTCCTTCCAGGCCCAGAAAATAAAAATAGAATAGGGCTGCATCCTTTTCTAGTAGTCTGATGCAACACAAGTCCGTTTACATCCAACCACCCATAGTGCCATTATGGGTCCCATTCAGCTTAGATTTAGCAATGCTCAGGGATCCCCTGCTGAATGGAGTGGAGCCACTCTGTGTGAAAGTTGCCTTTTAAGGGCTCTTTCACATGGAACCCCTCCCCTCCGTTCAGCAAGGCATCTGCTCATGGAACCAATGCTGTATCCTGGCCTAGGCCAACAAGGCCCAGGCCTAGGGCAGCACCTTGCAGGGGGGCAGCACAGACAGTGTCCCCGCCGGCTTGCGCTACATTGTTAGGCAAATTAGTTTAGCGCCCCCATAAATCGGCCGCACTGCTTTCAGTATGTAGGCGGGTTGGCATTCTGCAACTGTGGGGGGGGGGGGGGCGTTGCTTAAATTTTTTTACCATCCCTGTTCCATTGCAGAGCTTCTCCTTCACTTCCTGTCCCATAGCCAAGCAGGAAGTGAGAGGAAATCTATGCAAATTAAGGGAATCCATTGCGCCCCCCCCCCCCCCCCAGGCCATCAGAACTAGTGTCCCCACTTGAAAATGTCAGGGTGGGTCTTAAACCGCAAGGGGTGTGGCCTTGACAGGAAGGGTGGGTCTTATTTAAATTAGGGGGTGCGCAAGTTTAGTCAGGCCTAGGGCAGCACAAAACCTAAATACATCCTTGCATGGAACCCCTGCCAAATTAATGCTGAACTGGATGGATGTCTGATTTTTACATCCATGCCCATTCAGTGTGTGTCCGAACCCGTGAAAGGCCTATGGGCTGCCAGATGTAAACAGACTCTGGTGCACATTTACATCAGGCCACCTTCCATCCGTCACGTTTAGGTTCGGAAAAATGGAAAAGGACTGCTTCTGATTCGTCACGTTTAGGACCAGAAAAATGCAAAAGAATGCAGCCCTTTTCTGTTTTTATTTCTGGACCTAGGTAGACTCAGTGGTAAGCAGGTGTAAACGGACACAAGTCCGTTTACATCAGCCGGTCCAAAGAACTCTATGGAGCTTCAAACCAGGTCTGCCTGAAAAACTGACAGACGGACCTGTTTAGAAAACCCATGAGAAAGGGCCTTAAATGGTAACCCAACTATTGTTTAAATTGATATAATAAATGCTACAATATTATGGTAATTACATAAACAGCCTAACATGAATAAAAGCTACCATTTTGCCATTGCATAGGTTGCATTGATTGAGCTTATCATTGCCATACTTATGAAACGTCATAACTTACATATATAAATCTGCTAAAAGAGCTGGATCAGAGTGGAGTCTAGTAACACGAAGGCATACAGGGCCAGATTCACAGAAGAAATACGCCGGATATCTACTCATATTTTCAAATTTGCCGCGTCGTATCTTTAGTTTGAATCCTCAAACCAAGATACGACGGCTTTTGGCTTCGATCCGACAGGCGTACGGCTTCGTACGCCTTCGGATCGTAGGTGTAATATTTTGGCGCCCGCTGGGTGGAGTTTGCGTCGTTTTCCGCGTCGGGTATGCTAATTAGCTGTTTACGCCGATTCGCGAAGGTACACGCGGCCATCGCATTCTCTTACGTCGTCGCTAGTCGGCTTTTCCCGGCGTATAGTTAAAGCTGGTATTTCTTGGCCTATCTTTAGACTTGCCATGTTAAAGTATGGCCGTCGTTCCCGCGTCGAATTTAAATTTTTTTTTTTTGCATAAGTCGTCCGTGAATAGGAAAGGACGTAACTCACGTCAACGTGCGACGTCATTTTGCGCAAAGCACGGCGGGAAATTTCAAAACGGAGCATGCGCAGTACGTTCGGCGCGGGAACGCGCCTAATTTAAATGATCCACACCCCATTTGAATTAGGCGGGCTTGCGCCGGAGGGATTTACGCTACGCCGCCGCAAGTTTACAGGCAAGTGCTTTGTGAATCAAGCACTTGCCCATAAAACTTGCGGCGGTGTAACGTAAATGCGATACGTTACGCCGCCGGAATTGTACATGAATCTGGCCCACATTGTTTTAGTATAATAAATAGTGCTGAGAGTTTCATATGATATGTGGCAAAGTTGTATATCATGTGCCACTCATAATTGTTAATACAAACAGTTAAAGTTTGAAATGAGAAAGTACCAAGTAGAGAGCTATGTTAGGCAGTTACATATAATTGTGGAGTATAGTAGTATTGTATAGTACAAGTAATGTCAAGGTAATAGTAAACAAAGGTATCCCTGCTGAATTGGGTAAAACGAAGAACATAAGACATATAAGTTACTGCACCTCTCATTACAGAGATTATTGCCTAAGACAGAAACCCACCGCTATGTGCAATAAAACTGAAGCGGAGAATATGAAGAAAACTAAAGCTTTTGCCCAGTCGTGTGTACGAGGCCTCAGACTTAGGCCTGACAGTACCTTCTCCACTTGCATCCTGCATGGGAATGATGGCTGCCCTAAGCCAAGAAAAGGGGCTAAGCTCAGCCATTATTATCTAGAACTGGAGCAGGGGAGTAGAGCAGACATCAGAAGGAATTGCATATTGGGGAGCTGCGGTGGCTCAACGCGATTGGCACTGCGCTGACAAGCCATTCACCTCTGCAGCTAGAGGTTCGGATCCCGGTCTCGGCTTCATGTGAATTGAGTTTGGTGGTCTCAGCCCGACTCCCGGTGGGTGTGCTATGCAAGGTAAGCCTGTGCTTAGTACGCCCACCCCCCTCCCACAAAAACCACCACACCTACACACGCACTCTAAATTGGGTTAACACACGCACTTTGACCACGCGGTCTCTAAAAGAGAGGCGAAGGACTAACGGGGCTGGTTGAGCGGGCTAATCCTCTCACTCCCTTATAGGGAGTCCCTCTGCCCCGTTGGGCTTCAAAGCGGAGCAGGTAGGGCGGGCTGTGTGGGAGGACCCCCTCACACACCCGCCATTGCCACCCGGGGCATGGAGAAAGGTGGCAGATTGCCTCTGGGGGAGGCCTGCCTACTCCCAACTCCTGCAGTCCGGCTCCTCTCTCGAGTACACGCACAAAAATACACTTTAAAAAAAAAAAAAAAAAAAAAAAAAAAAGAAGGAATTGCATATAGCAGGGGCAACTTTACGCCGGAAAAACCTAACGTTTTTCCGGCGTAAAGTGTATCTAGCTAATTTGCATACTCGACGGGGAAAACGACGGAGGCGACACCTAGCGGACAAAAAAAAAATTGCATTTAAGATCCGACAGCGTAAGAGCCTTACGCCTGTCGGATCTAATGGATATCTATGCGTAACTGATTCTAAGAAACAGTCGCATAGATACAACGGCCCAGATTAGGACTTACGACGACGTACATGGCGTTGCGCCGTCGTAAGCCCTTTGAGAATCTGGGCCTATGGGTTTAATCCAGGGAGGTGCATGACATCTCCTGAACTTATCTCTATTATTTATGTCTGACAGGTTTGTGGCTCTGCAGGAGCAACCACTGATACTCAGGGCTGTGAGAAAGAAGAGAGAAGCACACAGAGCAGCTATGCCCACCGCTCCCCTCTGCTGCCCATTCAGAGAAGCCTTTGCATTTTGTGAATGACACATAAGGAGGAGGGGAGGGACAGGCAAGCAGCTTTACAGACTCTAAAGTTAAAGATGCTTAAACCTGAAATATCAGCATCTGGCTCCAAAAAAGACAGCAATAGCCGCCTTCCCGGGAGTGACATAAAACTGTCAGATTAATAGAGATAAGCCCAGGAGATGTCATGCAGCTCCTTGGACGTAACTTATAGGGGTTGATTTACTAAAAGTAGAGTGCAAACTCTTGTGCAGCTCTGCATGGTGGCCACTCAGCTTGTTTAATTAAGCTTTGACAAAAAAAATAAAAAGAAAAAACCTGACAGCTGATTGTTTTTTATGCAGAACTGCACCAGATTTTGCACTCCCCAGTTTTAATAAATCAACCCCATAGTGTGCCTTCACGTTATACAAAGGAGCTGAATAGCTGGAATTCAGCTTTAAGGAGAGGTGAGTAGTCCTTTGTATGTTTGCAGTGTTTTATGAACCCCCAATTCAGGAAAAAATCTTGAGCTGTTTGGATAGGTTTGTTTTCTATCTCTTTGCATATAAAAGTAACAGTTTTTTTGTCCAAGTTCCGTGGTATGACTGAGCAAAGGGAACTGCTGTGTATGCCTCAATGTTGCAGCTTTATCTCAAAAATGAAAATATAAAAAACATAAAACCATGGTGCACCCCCTGATCTGTTAACATGGTTGGGTAACAATGACACTGATATTATCGTGGCCACAGTGTGAGGCCTAGACGGGTTTGTCAGACATTTCTTTTGTTCAGAGTACACATAAAGTTTTTTCATCCTTTGTGTTGTTTTGTTAAGTTGAAAGTGTCTCCAAAACTGTAAAGAACAAAATGGAAAATATAAAAAAGGTCACCAGTGCAGCAGTACAAGAGCAGATAATGTTGAGGAATGTAAGATGTGCGCGAAGTATACGTTTGATGTTAAACAAAATATTAGAAAAACTTAGATTATCAGCATGTCAAATTGACTCATTTTGTAAAATCACCCAGTGAAAACTACCTAAGCTGGGAAAGAAGATTTTGATGTTGCTTTTCAAAGGGGCTTTGCAAATATTATCTGCTCATAACAGGAATGCATTGGTAAAAAAAAAAATGTTCTAGTGATTTTAACAAGCTTTACAGAAAGGATTTAACAGAACTCTATTTCACTGTGGATTTTTACAGGAACATAGCGTTGCAAGGCTTAGGGGAAAGCTGTAAGTTGGGTATTGGCACTGATAGTTTCTTGGCACCTGCATTCCGAGGTCAAACAAGTGCTACAATGTATGCATTGAATCTTCTTCACCTTACCCGAATCCTCTTACTCACCTTCATCTACTTTAGTCACTTTATACTTATATTTTTTTTAAATACCTTTTCTACGGGGACCCGGCCCCAGGCTTCTGACTTTCTTACCTAGGTGAAAAAGCTGGCTGCAGGCTCCTGGGATACCACATAATGCATCTAAGGGGGCATCAGGGCTGTTTCTTCCTTGTTCATGCAGCTAGTTGCAATGGCACATATGCATCATCAGGGGGAAGGCGAGGGTTTAGGCTGCAAAACCCAGGAAGAGAGAGACAGTCTCCTGATGACATAACAGAGAAGGATGTTGGTGTGGAACTGGGTGAGAAGCTGAGTAACACTGGATTCACTTGGCATGATTATAATAATGATGGACAATCCAATAAAAAAGGTAAAAGGGGTTTAGGGGAAAAATGTGAAAGGTGGTTTACGGTCCTCCTAAACCTCCCTTAAAAATGAAAACCTTAAAAGAGAAGTTGGCTTTTTATTTTCAAAAAACATATTTATGCTACTTCTGTCCCCCGCCGGCTCTAGCACTGAGAACCGAGTGATCAAAGACCACTGAGACCACCGTCCAACCACGTGGGAGGATCTTGCCCCAGCCTGGACCGACCCTGTGACGTCAGCCGCCATCACATTCCAGTAATCTAAAGGAGAAGTACAGCCAAACAAGCTCAATTCAACCCCCCTCACGATCTTATTTTGGCATTAGCCGATTCATTCATGTAACCAGAGCCATTCTTTGGTCACCAGCAGTTGATGAGTGTGATGCTTCCCCCTTTCCTGCCCAGTCATTGCACAGGGAGGACACCTGTGGGTTAAGATGAAACTGCAGGAGAGATAGATCAGCTCCTTTCCCATCAGGCATAATTGTGCTGTATGACAGAGCTGTGTAAACCTCAGGCCTGGATGGTCAGAAAAATCCTTATGGCAAGTAAAACAACACCCATACAGTATGGCCCGGATTCACAAAGACTTACGCCGACCTTAAGCCGACGTATCTAATATCGGATGCACCGTCGTATCTATGCGCCTAATTCACAGTACAAGATACGCCTGAATTTTGACTTCCTACGACCGACGTAAGTCTCCTACGCCGTCGTATCTTGGGTGCATATTTACGCTGGCCGATAGGGGCGCTTCCATTGATTTACGCGTTGAATATGTTAATGAGCAAGATACGCCGATTCATGAACGTACTTACGCCCATCGCAGTAATCTACGCCGTTTACATAAGGCGTACGTCCGGCGTAAGTTTACCCCTCATAAAGCATGGGTAAGTCATGTTAAGGTATGGACGTCGGAAACGTTGGAACAGCCGTCGTATTTTACGTCGTTTACGTAAGTCGTATGTGAATGGGGCTGGGCGTAAGTTACGTTCACGACGTACGCATTGAGCTGTCGTATCTTAGGGAGTATATGCGACGTGATTCTGAGCATGTGCGCGCATGCGCCGTTCATACGGCCATGCATTTACATTGGGTCACGATTCATTTTAATACAACACGCCCACTACCTGCCTACTTTGAATTAGGCGGGCTTACGCCGGCCTATTTACGCTACGCTGGCGTAAATATGGGAGCAAGTGCTTTGTGAATACTCAGCTTGCCTCTCAATGTTACGTCGGCGTAGCGCATATGAGATGCGCTACGCCGGCACAAAGATACGCCAATGTACCTGAATCTGGCCCTATATCTACAGGTTTTCATCCCTGTTTTAGATGTTTGCATGGAGTTCAGCTCTAAACCCAAATCTCTAAACTGTCTCTTTACCAGGACATTTTACATATAAATATTTAAAATGCAAATAATAACTTTTCTTATGAACACACTGGTACTTTATATGTACTGGTAATGGAAAGAACATTCTATGCTGTGCTGTGAAGTACGAGGACAAGGTGGCGTTGGGTTGAGAGAGAGGGAAGTGGCCGAAGTATGGAACACGTTGACCTTCACCATGCAGAAAATGAGGTTGCTGGAACTACGTGAATTCTGCTATCAGGGCAGTCAAGTGTAAAAGATGAATGCTAGCATGGAAATCAGAGCTACTTAGCTGGCAGGCTGCGTTCCTTTAGCGAGTTTAAAGGTAACATTCTCAAGTTTGCCCATAGTGTTTCTTTAGTCTCATAAACCTTTCAGGTGATTTCAGATTACTCTACTCTCATTATACCATCCCTTTAACTACTTGCCTACTGGGCACCTTTACCCTCTTTGTGCCCATGAAAGTTTTCAGCTTTCAGCGCTGCTGCACTTTGAATGACAATTGCGTGGTCATGTGACACTGTACCCAGACAAAAATGTTATAATTTTTTTCACACAAATAGAGCTTAATTTGTGTGGTATTTAATCACCACTGTTTTTTTATTTTTTGCTAAATAAATGAATAAAGACGGGAAAAAAAATCTTTTTTTTCATAGTTTGTTATAAAATTTAGCAAACAGGTAATTTTTCTCCTTCAATGATGTGTGCTGATGAGGCTGCACTGATGAGACGGCACTGATAGGCTGCACTGAAGAGGCGTCACTGGTGGGCACTGATGAGGAGCCATTGGTGGGCACTGATGAGACTGCACTGATGGCCACTGATGAGACAGCATTGATGGGCACTGATAGGCTCCACTGATGGGCTCTGATAGGTGGCAGTAATGGGCACTGGTAGGCGGCACAAATAGCTGACACTATTGGGCACTTATTGACGGTACTGGTGGGCACTTATTGGAGCACTGGTGGGCACAGATTGTCAGCACTGGTGGACATAGATTGGCAGCGCTGGTGGGCACTGTTGGGGCTGTCAGCATGAGGAATGGAGTGCTGATAACCAGCTTCTATTTACATCCGTGATCAACTGTTAGGCCTCGTACACACGGACGGACTGTCCGCTGGAAATGGTCCGCCGGACCTTTTCAGCGTACATGTCCGCTCGGAGATTTCTGTCTGATGGTTGTACACACCATCAGACAGAAATCCGCGCGGACACGATACGCGGTGATGTGGCCGCGCCGTCGCCGCGACGATGACGCAGCGACGTGCGCGGCCCTGGAAGGTCAATGCTTCCACACATGCGTCGAATGACTTTGACGCATGCGAGGGCTTTCGGCCGAGCGGACATGTACAGTGAGTCTGTACAAACGACTGAACATGTCCGACGGACAGGCTTTCAGCATGCTAAGAAACATTTGTCCGCTGGAAACCTGTCCGAACCGCCGGAAAATTGTCCGGTCGGACATACAGACGACCGAACATGTCCGCTGAAACTGGTCTGCGGACCAGTTTCAGCAGACATGTTCGGTCGTGTGTACGGGGCCTTATTGGACACAGCTGATCATGTGGCAAAAAGCTCCTGATTGGCTCTTTATCTTAATCTGTGATCACAGAGCGCGCCGCCCGTGCCTGGAAGTGGGCGCACGGCTGGCGCGATCACAGGAGGCCGTCATATGACAGTCTCCCAGAACTGCCCGTATAATGCAGTCGGCTAGTGGTTAAAGCTATCCACACTATTATTACAATCTTATTTTACAGTTTATTTTAAGACAGCCATACATGGATTTTCATTCCATGTATGGGCAGGCTGGTTGTACACAAGTTGATCTATCAATTGACTTGTGTACAACCAGCCTGTTGGGTTTTTGCTGAACACACCAACAGCTTAAGAAAAATTTGGTTTGGTACAGTGTGATTAGTATGTTTCAAAGAATTGTCTGTTTCACCATCGCAATCAGTTCAATTTAATTGAAATTGTAAGTTGATAAGAAAGGTGAGTCTTTTTCATAGCTGTGGATGGTGCAATTGTTTCTGGCATGCTGTGAGGCCCACAGTGATTCTGCATATTTTGTTCAAGCGTCTTTAAGTCTTATTCATCCTGACACCATATTTTCTGTTGTTTCAGTATTGATTGGATGACTAAAATGGAGAGGAAGCCACCAATAATTCCCAGAAATTCAGATATATTTTTTTCTGTGTAAAGTGGGTGAAAGGGCCTTTTAAGTGCATTCAATTATTTATAGCTGGTAGTTAGTTACCTGCTTACTCTTTGCCATGTTCCGCCAATAAAACACATTTTGTTTCTATCACTGTGCAAAGCACAGTGTATAACGTTCAGGATATGGTTTGAGTATATGGCGACACTCTAAACTTTAAAAAAAAAACAGAATGAAAGGTTGCAGTTTTCTAATTCTTTCTGTAATCCTGCAATTTTAAAGGGCATTTTTTAAAGTGGCGAATTGTGCAAATTGTTTAAATAAAATTGTATTCCAGTATTAGCTTTCATGGTGTAAATGTCGCTCTGTGTTCAGTTCAGTGCTATCCACACACCTGACAGCCTAGGAATTTGAGAACACGTTCACTCATGAAGAGGAGTTCAGTTTGACCGACCCTCACCTTCAGTCAGTAGAGTCATCACTTTTCAGCGCACATGAATGTTTCCATGAAGGTCTGTTTAATCTTTAGAGAACCATGAAATCTTGGATTTCAGGAGATTATGATTTATCAATTGCCTGATTCTCTCAAATATTTATGAATTTATTCAGAAGAACATACTCCAGCATTTCATTGAATGAGAAGCCATCTTGCTTGATGATGATTTACATCACTGGAAAATCTACTTAACGTTGGATCACATTGGGAAAAGGGCGGTCTTTTTTTGACTTTTTTAGTGTGGGTGTCTTTATCTACATTTTACTAACCAACTCCGTACTAATTCCTGTCAGGGGGAACAGATATCTTGGGATAACGTAAGACCTTGTAAGATGTGGGCTTTACTAATCCTCCTGGCAAGGTCCCGCCGAAGTTTGAAGGCTAGTGGTATGGTATGGTTCAGAAGGGTGAGGCACATGCTTAGATAAGGATCTGGTTTGAATTTTAGGGGCCTTTTTTCCCCCCGATGTAAATCTATATTCTATCATGTCATCCAGCAATGTAGATCCTTGTCAATCATGATCACCCACCGCCTAGTAATTACTGACCTGACCGGGTAGTATAGCGATGATGCTACTGTCAGTAAATGATAGATCCCCAGCCATCTGTAGTATGTACACTATCTTTTGTAAAGTAATGGACCAAATATGGTCATTACCATATTTGGCCAAACAGATCCCCAGGCATTTTTGGTCGAGAGTACGTTGAGTCAAAGTCGTCAGACTGCAGGGCAATATCATTGGGCAGTGAGTGGGTGGTCATGGTGGCAAGCTATCATGATTAACAAAGATTTACATTGCTGGGTGACATAATTGACATTGTATTTTGGGACATTGTTTTCTTCTTCTTTTTTTCACATTGTGTTTTTTTTTTTTTTTTACACAATTTGGTTGAAATGAAAGTTGATAATGTAGCCCGTACTTGTCTACCCTTTCATGGGACAGATATGTTGCGGCTCTTTGATTTTTTTTTTCAATAGCTTTTATTATTTTACCAAAATAGCATACAGTACATTATGCTCAAACATTCATCAGAAGATTGTTGAAACAGGGATGCAATATACATCGTGCTCCGTGGCTCTTATCACATACGTAATAACAAAACCTATTAAGAAAGTTTATATTGTGGCCAGAAAGGCTTATTTGTCTCCTGGTAGCATCCTTCAAACCAAATATTCTACCCTCCCTCCATGATTATGGTGTAGCCGAACCATCATCTAAAAAATTATGGAGCGGAGACACCAAAAACATAGACATAAACAATACCAAAACCCAAAATAAAACCCCAAAAAAGGGGGGGGAGAAGTGAGGAATTAGATAGAGTAGAACAGAGTGGGGTGGGTTCCGTGGGTCCCCTGGGTCCCTGCCTCTCAGCACAAACAGCCCAGCTCTCAGGGAGCTTGGAGATAAGCAATCCAGGGTTTCCAGACCCTCACAAACCTAGCTTGCCTATATTGTCTTATACTGGCAAGTTTTTCGTTGATCATGATCCAGGACACCTTGTATTTCACCAAGATAACTTTGATTAGAGGAGATTTTTATGCACAGGCTATAGTTATTTTAGCCGCTAGGAGAATAAAAAATATAAGAGATCGTAGATGTCTAGGGATCTCCTACGATAAGTCCGTAAACAACCCTGTTTTAGCCTTTCTAGGTATATTTTGTTCTGTCACTGAATAGATCAGGTTAAATATTTTGATCCAAAAACTTCGGACCTTCGGGCAAGACCACCAGACATGATACATATCTCCTTCCTGTCTGCACCCCCTGAAACAGAGGGGTGAGGTGCCGGGGTATAGTTTAGCTAGCCTTGTTGGGACAAGGTACCAACACGCTATCACCTTATGGTTTGCCTCCACCAATTGGGTGTTGAGTATGCCTTTGTGCACTATGGTCGACCATTTTGTCCACACCTCTGCTTCCACTATTTCCCCTAGGTCCGATTCCCAAACCGTTTGGTAGGAGAGTTTGTTACTCTGATTGGGGCTCTTTATTTTTAAAGGTAGCTTTCACAACCCTCCACATCCTATTTGGGGGCAAGGTGGCTTGCAGAGGGAGGAGGATTTGCCTCCAACCTTTGCAAAGTTGAAGGCATGTGACTTGGTATGAATCAGGAGGGAGAAGCACATGCTCAATGCCCTTCCTTGTGTGGTTTCTTGTCTAAATAAGTACCTGCTATAAATTTTAAGGGTGATCCTATGCCATTTTTTTAAGGGGACAGTAAACATTAGAAAAAAAAGGAAGAAAAGCACAAATCAGCCGGATCTGACATTTTGCATCGGTAATGCTCAGGTTAAGGTAGGCCAAGAAGATCATCCTTACTCAACACCCTTGGCATTGTATATATCCAAAAAGCATAATGCCAAGCAGAAGATTCATAAATCATACAATTGTATTACTATTTTAATTGTGTTAATGAGTGGAGTTTTGGATATGTAATGTCATAGTATCAATAATGGTAGTGGTAGTATCAATAATCATTAAAAAAAAAAGCCAGTAGTAGGCTTTAGGCAGCCATGAGTTATCTTAATAGATAACTCTAAATCCTCTGTCCCCTCCAACCACAAGTTAAATTGTTGGTAGTTTCTATCAGTGGATCTCATCAGTATGTGTGTATGTGTTTTTATTACAGCTACAACAACCGTTGTTGAAAATTAGAACCTCTGTATTACATTACTGGCAGCCTATCAAGAAATAAATGTAATTTTTCTGCACCCTCAGGCAACTCTAATTTGACGCAAAAAAATTACTGCAATTTCAGAATGTGTTCTTGCTTTTAATTTTTACTTGACATATATTTGAAAACAATATAATCCTTCTAATTGCGTATGTAAAGAGTAATCACCGTAAAAGATGAAAGATAAGAAATAGAAAGATGCAAACCTGCATCTACCCCCCGGCAACTGATTGTCTGTGGTGTCTGTAATGGCTCTATTTCCCCGTGTTCTTTTCCCATGGTATATGACCACATGAACAACAAAAGGAAAAATGTGAACCTTGTTGCTATGACAATGTCATGTTCTAAAAGAGCTGCAAGGAGCAAACAGTTTTTCTCTGTTACAGCGAAACCTTGCCAGCATTTTCAATGTAGAACCATGATATATCAAAGTAACAAGTACGTCAGCAGTATTGAAAACCCAGGACCACATGAAGACACTAACATGTTTATTAATAGAGAAACCCAAAGAGACGTGGCAACCAATCAAATTTCACCCTGTGGCAGTTTAAGGCAGATCAAAGAACGGAGAGTGCAACAAGGTGACTTCTGATTGGTTGTGATGGGTTACAAAAGACTGCTTGAAATCACTGAATCTCTAGACTAGAACAAAGCTGTATGTAATTCAGAATTATGCAAACCTATTTTTTGGGAATAGGAAGATTTTCATAAGCTCGCGTAGGATTATTATTTCACAATAATAAACATTTTTTGCTGACTCTGCATTCAGGATGGCTGGATGTACTCAGTGTGGGGAACCTAGGTTGCATTCACATCTGAGCAAAGCAATTTTCAGGCATTTTTACCTGACAGTTTTGTAAGAGTTTGGGAGAACTTTAGAAGTGTTTTACATCTGTATTCAAGGTTCAGGTTTTTTTATGTTAGCTGATAATTAAGCACTAGAGGAGGAGAGCTGCTGCTTGGTCAGAAAACGAGCGTCAAAATGCTTGTAAACGCTTATTCTTTAGGTATTGCCCATTGAAGCTGAGGGGCCAAAATAGCTCATGAACTTTCTTGAGCAACAGACTGGTGACAGAACGCTCAGATGTGAATAGCAGCCATTGAATTAAATGGGATTTTGCACATTGAGTATCTTCGAGCTTCAACCTTTGAGCTACAAAACACCTAGGTGTGAATGGGGCCTAGAGTAAGAGCCCTTAAAGCGGTTCTTCAGCCTTTTTACCGTGCCTTTTGCCGTGCTCAGCTCTGCCAGCATGTTTACTGTGGGCAGCCGGATGTGACTATTTGTGGCTTTACAGCCAGCTGCCTACTGCGTATGTACGAGCTACGCTAAGCTTTGCGAATGGTCCCGCAGCATTCTGGGACTTGTGACGTATCCCAGAAGGTTGCGGGAGGTAGGAGAACTTCAGGTAGTAGAACTTCAGGTGGATCGCCATGTCAATCAGACCAAAAGTGGGAACAAGTACCTCTCAAAACAAGGTACCTGTTCCCCTTTAGGGTGAAGTTACGCTTTAAAGATGAATTCCAGGTAAGGAAATGTTATACATAGTTATCATTGGTCTTTTAAATTTTTTGAATGTTCATAGTTCTTTTGAAATTGTACTAGTGTGCTTTACATATGTCCATGTGCCTTTTGCATATGTAAACCTCTACCCCGGTGCTATCACTTTAAAGCGGGGGTTCACCCCAAAAAAAAAATGTTATATTACATTTAGCCGAGTTGACAATCGTGCTCTGTTTTTTTTTATTTTATCCCCGTACATACCGTATTTTCACCGCCGCTTCCGGGTATGTCTTCTGCAGGACTGGGCGTTCCTAATTGATTGACAGGCTTCCGACCGTCGCATACTGCGCGTCATGAGTTGCTGAAAGAAGCCGAACGTCGGTGCGCAGGCGCCGTATAGAGCCAACTCGCAGTCCGGCTTCTTTCGGCAACTCGTGACGTGCTGTATGCGACGGTCGGAGGCCTGTCAATCAATTAGGAACGCCCAGTCCCGCAGAAGACATACCCGAAAGCGGCGGTGAAAATACGGTATGTATGGGGATAAAATATAAAAAACAGCCGATTGTCATTCTGAGAACTCGGCTGAATGTAATGTTAAATTTTTTTTTTTTGGGTGAACCCCCGCATTAAAAAAATAAAAATATTAGCATTGGTAGCTGTCTTCTTCTTACATCTATTCTGCTGGCACACCTATGACCTTTGTGCCCTATCTCTAGTTTAATGTCGTAAGGTGTATGTGTGAGATCAGGCACATAACGTTGTGTGTCTCATCTCATGTATGCGTCATTCGATATTACACTCATTTGTTGGAAAACAAAAAGCTGTAAATGATGCACAGCTCCAGGTAGGGCCACACCGCGAAGATCGCTGGAATGGTGGAACATGGAGCAAGGTAAGTATGTTATAAGGCAGATCAAACTCATTGGGTGGGAGGATTAATTAAAGTCGATCTCCGGGGCAAAAAAAAATTGCACTGCATGGGTTAACTGCTCATTTTTGTCTAGGGGAGCGGACAAAGGAGAATTACTTACCTAATCTTCCAATTCCTCCCAGCACAAGACCGGTCAGGTACCCCCGTGCTTCAGCGGTCTTGAGTTGTTGACTCTACCCGACAACATCAAGCCCTGAGCAGGTTTCACTGACCAGGAACAGTCCACCGCTGGACCTTGGGAAGCACTGTTTTCTGGAGGAACAAAGGTTTGGGTGAGGCCTCGTACACATGACTGAGTTTCTCGTCAAAAACCAGCAAGAACCTTGCTGGGAGATTTTTTTTTGCCGAGGAAACCGGTCGTGTGTACATTTTCGAGAACCTCGTCGAGCCAAAAAGAGAGCAAGTTCTCTATTTTCTCGACAGGAGTCTGATTTGGCTCGTCAAGATCCTCGACGGGCTGGTTTTCGACGAGAAACTCGAACATCTGTATGCTAAGAAACCCACGCTTGCTCAGATTAAAGTATGAGACGGGAGTAAAAGTAGCATTTGTAATGGAGATAACACATTTTTAAAGCTGTAACAGACTGAAAAGTGCAAATCGTCTCCGACCAAACTTTTATTTAACACGCAAACACATGAGATTAGCAAAAGCAGCCCCAATAGTTTAGCCAATGGAATCGAACTCCCCCTGCCGATGTATGTGTTGTATGTCACCGCGTTTGAGAACGAGGAGATTTTGGCTTGACTGTGTGTACGCAAAGCAAGCTTGTCGAGTTCCTCGACAAGCCTAACAAGGAACTCGATGAGGAACTCGATGTGTTTCACCCGTCGAGTTTCTCGTCATGTGTACGAGGCCTCAGTGTAAGCTCACCCCCTAGACAAAATGAGCAGTTGACCCGTGCAGTGCGTACACAGCTCCTCTTTTTTTTTTTTCCTGAGATGGACATTAAAGGTCACCGGTGCTAAAGCTGTACTAAAAGTACAATTGTCCTTTAAATGTAATGATAAAATGACTTACCCTACCAATAACCAATACGATTTCTGCTTTCCAGGACTTAGATTAATAAAGGATGAGAACTGATTGGTTTCTAGGGGGTTTTACTTCACACACTTCACTGATAAGTCCACACATTAGAATATATTTTCAGTATCCAATTATCCAGCATTTGGAGTTCATGCTGGAAAGTGCAGTTCAGCAGCAGGTGGACAGACAGCAAATATTTATAGTGCAATATTGTTGAAAGCACATAATGAGCATCATACAATTGGCATCATTGGCTTTCTCATGAAGAACCACTAATTCTGCCTCAGTGGATGTGTAAATGCTGGCGGACACAGACCTGCTTTTCTCTTCAGTGCTTTACACTCGCATAGGGAAATAGCTTGCTGGTCAATACCGCTTTAGCTTGCAGGAGGGCATAATCAATGTTTACTGCTGTAATTTGTGCATTTGTTCAAAATCCCTGTTAATTCATTTCTGCTAAATGATCAGTCACAGCTGCTCCAGATTAGAGAATATCTAAATCTATGAATACTTTTTATTAATGCTAATGTTACTGATGGCAAAATATTATTAATAATAAAAACCATCATCATAATTTTATGGGATTTAGCATCATATGTTTTTTTATTTTTTACTGCTGAACTGCTGCTTAAATGGGGCTTCAAATCTTTTTGTATGTGAAAGATGATGTTATGCCGAGTAAATAGATACCTAACATTGTCACGCTTTAAAATTACGCACACTCGTGAAATAGCACCAAACTTCGGTACTTAACCCCCCTGGCGGTATTCCCAAGTCGTGACTCGGGGTGAGATTTTTTGGCTACGATCGGTAACCCCGAGTCAGACTCGGGCTCGCCTCGCTGCAGCCACAGACAAAGTTACTTACCTTGTCCCTGGATCCAGCGATGCCACCGCACTGTGTGAGCGAGCGGGACCTCGCTCTGTGTGCCGCCGATCTCCATTCCCTGCGACGTTACGACGCACGGGAGCAGAGAACGGCGCCAAATTCAAAAAGGTAAACAAACACCTTACATACAGTATACTGTAATCTTATAGATTACAGTACTGTATGTAAAAAATACACACCCCCCCTTGTCCCTAGTGGTCTGCCCAGTGTCCTACATGTACTTTTATATAATAAAAACTAGGGCTGTGCAAATTAACTTTTAATTAATCGATTAATCTTTAATTTTTTTGATCGATCAAAATCTTTTTGATCGATTAAAATTCTTTTGATTGGTACTCACCTCTCCGCCGGCTTCTGGGCCTTCAGGGAGTTCTGTCGGAGATCCAGTAACGTCACGGACACCAGCGGGGCTTGCCGTGTCCATCTGAAGGGCTCCTTTGCTGTGCCTTCATATCTGCATGCCGGCGGGACCTTACTATCTGCCACACGCAAGGGCTGTTAGGCCCCGTACACACGACAGAGTTTCTCGGCAGAATTCAGCGAGAAACTCGGTCAGAGCCGGATTCTGCCGAGAAACTCTGTCGTGTGTACACTTTCGGCCCGATGGAGCCGCCGAGGAACTCGTCGAGAAAATAGAGAACATGTTCTCTATTTTCTCGTTGTTCTATGGGAGAACTCGGCCCGCCGAGCTCCTCGGCGGCTTAAGGGCTGAACTCGCCGAGGAACTCGATGTGTTTGGCACGTTGAGTTCCTCGGCCGTGTGTACGGGGCCTTACACTTCCCTCTATCACTTCCCTCTATCACTTCCCTCTATCACTTCCCTCTATCAACCTGGGATTCTACAACCATCCACTGGGAGTTGTGATAGTTCCCTTCATGGGACATCTACATGCCGACGGACTGATGTTAACCCCTCCTCATCTGGATTCAGCAGTGGTATCGTTGTACACATTTTTATACCAGTATCATACTTAGCTACATGTTTTTATGACTGCTTTTGGTACCGTTTGGTATTACTCGCACCATTTTTACAGTTTATGTAGCTACATCAATTTTATCTCCAGTGCAATATTTATTTGGTTACCTACTTGAAGACTATAAAAGTTTTAATGCTATTCCCATCGAGCGCTGCCTTTGTGTGTTTTTTGTATCCTGCTATCCATTTTTCCAGTGGTTGGGAATCAGCCTGCAACAAGATCAGCTAAGATCCTGAGGAAGTCACGTGTAGTGACGAATACGCGTAAGAGTCCACTGAGAGGTACCGGAGGTGACGTTGGCGAACTACTGCCCCTCTTTTTACATGCCTGATTTTATTTTAAACCATGTCAGTACCTTTGTGTATTTTTTCTGCTGATTAAAATTTTTAAAACGGTATCACACTATTGGTATTTTATCCCTCTGGCTGCGAGCTTTTGGCCATCCCGGGACGCGACTCCCAAGAGGGATCTGTGTTTCCTTGAACTAGAGTCTATTTGGATGACCATCCATACAGATACGATTGGAAATTGCGGTTGGATCTATATGCTGTTACCTTACAGTAGTAAGGTAAGGGGACATCCTCACTCACCTTAAAAGGATCACTGGATATCCATCCTTTCTTCACATTATATGTTTGGATCTACACCAGCACTTTTTATCTTTGGACTTTTGTTTATTATTCAGATTTCCATTCATACTATCTAAGCTCTGTTCTATGGACCTTTCATCACAAGCCTACTACTGAGCTTATCACAGTTATTTGGGTGTTGTGTTACACACATTGTATATCTTTATTTGCACTTTTTATCACTTATTGCATTATATCAAGAAGATGTCATGAAGTTATGTATTAGCACTTATACATAGAATTGCCATACTTTTGTTAGTCAGTTCACTGATCATTTCGATGCCATTTTGTTTGTACTGTTTCCTACCACAGACAGACCACCCTTCACTTCCTTTGTTCACCTTTCCCATCCCCCGCTCACAGCGCAGCACTATCTTCTCCTTATTAAGATCAGCTAAAACTAGTTGGATCTGTATGTGCGTTATAATTAATCGAAATTAGTCGATTAATCGATTTAAAAAAAAAACGATTAATCGAACAGAAAAATTTTGATCAGTAACAGCCCTAATAAAAACTGTTCTTCCTGCCTGCAAACTGTAGATTGTCCATAGCAACCAAAAGTGTCCCTTTATGTCAAAAATGTTTTTAGAGCAGCTAGAAAACAGCGATAATAAATTATAATCACTTGCAGAATTGTGCGATAGCGATTTGTGGGGAAATTCGTCATAAAAAAATTAAAGTAATGACAGCGACAATTCTGCAACTGAGCAAATTTCAGTGATTTTGAGTTGATTACATTGAATAACTTTTATTATAATTATATTATTATTTGTTATAATTATTTATAATTATTTATTATATTATAATTCATAATTTTGTTTTTTAAAAAATGTCATACCCGGGATGCCTACTAGACTCTTGTTTGGTCAGATTTAAGTTAGTTTTTCCTAAGAATTACAGGCCTACAATATAAAACACCAAATTTGCTTGCAAATAATGGTACCGCTTTTAGCATCTTTTTTCTGAAATAATCGTACCGCCAGGGAGGTTAAAGATCTCCATAGGCGACGCTTTAATTTTTTTTACAGAATACCAGTTTAGAGTTAGGCCTCGTACACACAATAGGATCGCCAGAGGACAACAGTCTGAAGGACCGTTTTCATCAGTCCAAACCGATCGTGTGTAGGCCCCATAGGTTATTTAACCTTCGGTCAAAAAAATTAGAACTTGCTTTAAAATTGAACCGATGGACGCCTAATCGATAGGTCAAAACCGATCGTTAGTATCGTTCGTTAGTACGGGGGGTGCATTAAATTTTATTTTGTTTTTTTATTGTATATTTTACTTTTATTTGTTATTTTTGCACTTTCTCTTTAAAAAAATATAATTTTTTTGATCATAGTGCGTGACAGGTCCTCTTTATGGAGAGATGTGGGGGCTATAAGACCCCACATCTCTCTTCTAGGCTGGAAAGACCAAGATTAAAAAAATAAAATAAACTGTCTCTGCCTTTCCAGCCGCGTCCTCAGCATTGTTTACTTCCGCCATGAAACTTTACGTGACTTCATAACATCGCACCCAGGCCTCAGAGGATCATAGAGATGACTGGGGACCATCTGATCACCAGAAATCTCTATGCTTAACTTCCGGCAGCGACCAATTCATTCTCCGGCTTGCCGATTGCACGGGCGAGACGGTAGAAGCACCGGAGGGCGGTTGGAGGGGTGGGGTGGCCTTTCCAGTTGCCTGTAAGAACGATCAAGTGGCTGAATGGCCACTATGATTGTTTTTACGGTGCACAGAATCGCCGCCCGAAAAAGATTATATCTGAATGATGCTGCAGGCATCATTCAGATATCCCACTTAAATTAAAGTAAGTATTTAAAGTGCATTCAGCATTTTAGGCCTGGTTCACACTGGTGCGACATACGCTCCGACTTTGGGAACACATGTCGCATGAAGTGTATAAATCAATGGCTATATACCCTATGAGAGCCATCTTAACTGGTCCGACACAAGTCGGTCCGACTTTGAAAAAGGTTCAGGCACGACTTTGGTCCGTGTATTTTTTTCAGCAGGAAAACGGCTGAAATTTGTCTTGCATACACACAGTCACACTAATCTTGGACGAAATTCCAACCGTTAAGAACGTGGTGACGTACAACACGTACGACGAGCAGAGATCAATGAAGTTCAATAGGCAGAAATTTTATTTAGTATCTTGACAATTGTCTTTGCAGGTTGGCACTTAGCAGGTCAACATCTTGACATTTAAAAAACGTATGAAAAGCTTTTAATGCTCAACGCTGTGGAAATGCCTCTAGAATCAATCCAGGCCATGTGTGACTAAGGGCTAATCATGCTTTTATTTTGGCAGCTCTCCAGATGAACATGGGAATGATTTGTAGACTTCTGTGGGGGAAAAAACAAATACAAATAATAAAATAAATGCTAAAAAAAATAAAAGCCTTGCGATATTTGAATTCACAGCAAGAAATACCTCTGGCACTGCTGAGCCATTGGAATTACAAGGTAGCCCCTTCTTCTTAGGGCACCACAAACTGAGCTACCTGCAAAGTCTTTGTGAAGAATATTTATGAAAAGCATGCTAACAGGAAAATTTGTATAGCCCGTGGCAACCAGTTAGATTCCTGTTGGCATTTCTGCAATGCAGAGCTAAGAACGCTGCAAGGATTGTTATTTGAGTGTGCGAACACACTCTTAAGGTATATGTAAATGCAGACAATGAATTTCTCATATTTGCTGTTTTTTGGTTTGGTAGATACTGTATACCATTTAAAGTGTTTTGTTATATTTGATAAGTGCAAAAAAAATGTCCACAATTGCAGCCTGCCCATGTCCACCAATGCACTCTGTGCCTAACAATGCAGCCTGTGTCCACCAACGCAGCCTGTGTCCACCAACGCAGCCTGTGTCCACCAACGCAGCCTGTGTCCACCAATGCAGCCTACCTGTGCAGGGGAAGAGAGGAGAGGAATTTCTGACCGGATGATCAAAGCGCCGAGGAACATCACAGCTTTCATTTCAATTGCAGTATGTTCCTGCCACTCACCGTCACATACAGCCCCGCCACCTGGCCGGGGAACTTTGATATACGTCACGCCTGGAATTGGACAGGTGATGGACAAGGAGGAGGGGCTTTATGTAAACGGCAGGAACACACTGCAATTGAAATGAAAGCTGTGATGTTCCTCGGCACACTGATCATCCGACTGCCTGCTCTTCTCTCTATTCCCCTCCGCGATTGCTGGGAGAACGGCTCCCATACAACTACACCTGCCGGCGGTGCAGCCATAGCTCGCCAGCCCTCAAATTCCACTCGCAAAATGCGAGCAGACAAGTGAAATTTTTGAGAGCTGATATATGTGATAAGAAAAAATAAAATTAAGCTGCGCTAATTAGAAATTGAAGTGTTATAAATTTCTTTCAACACCACACAATAATTGATACAAATTAGTCTATAGAACATAGCCACGTGTGTAAAATCTTTGATATGACTTGTGACGACACCAAAAACTTCCACTACACAAAGTGCATGCTTGCCAGAGGCAAGCTAACATAGGCTTGTGGCTGTTAACCCCGCCAGGGCCTTGATCTCGTAGTGCAGCATTAGAAAGACTTCATTATGAAATCAATCCATTTAAGTGCAACATATCATCCACCAAAAAAAAGGGGGGGTTATTTACTAAAACTGGTGAGTGTAGCCAATCAGCTTCTAACTTCAACTTGTTCATTTAAGCTTTTAAAAAAAAACTGGAAGCTGATTGGTTTCTATGCAGATCTGCATCAGATTTTGCACTCTTCACTTTTAGTAAATCAATCCCATTTAACATCCAAATCCTGGATCTGCAGACAGTGGAAATGAAGCACCTGCCACCCAGAGGTAAGTATTAAGCTTACCAGAACTTTAACCTCCCAAGCAGAGGTAGACATCACATGTGCTATAATCTCTAGGGTGATTGGATTTCTCAATGGCAGCTGAAGGCGTCCAATATGTGCCCACACCAACTTCAGTGAGCAAGCTGTACAAAAACGGCAATCACTCCAATTTACAACAAGCTTTTGAAGTAAGGTGCACCGTGCTCTTGTTGGGCTTCTAATGTGTTCCTGCCAGGCCCGGATTTCCCACAAGGCCACCGAGGCCAAGCCTCAGGGCGGCAGGGTGCCAAGGGGCGGCAGCGGCATGGAGTCCCCCGACGCCCGGAACATACAGTTAATGGCGGTAAGTTGCTTTCTAGCAGGACTAAATGTAGTGTGGGGGAATCCGCTCGCTCGTTAACAAGTGATTGCGGCGAGGTCGCCGAAATCACTTGTAAAATGTGTGCTGCCGTCCGTCCTCCCCTCCCCCCCCCCCCCACACACATACCTCTCTCTGCTGGCTCTGTCTTCGGGACTCCGTCCTCTCCCCAGCTGCCGAGTCTGTCTCCTGTCCCCGCCGATGTACACAGTGAGCTGTGCTCCTCCCATCTCAGCTGTGACAGGAGTTCTAGCATAGTGCCAGGACTCCTGTTTTGGAGGTGACAGGGTCAATCAAGAGAACCTGTCACCTCGAATTGCTATCACACAGGGAAGTTTTTACTCCTGTGTGATAGCAATAGTTAGAAAAAGTTAAGTGAAAAAAAATTTATAAAAAAATACTAAGAAATAATAATTAAATTAATAAAATAAAAAAGTAATTAAAAAGTAAAGAATAAGAAAAATAATATTAAAAATAATAAGAAAATTATATAATAATAAGAAAGAGTAAATGACAAGCTACAAATAAAATAAAAATAAAAAAAGTGATTAAAAAGTAAAATAAAAAAAACAAAAAATATTTGAACTAACCGTGCCGCCCCTGCCATCCGGTTGCCATTCTCTGTTGATTTGGGGGGTGGGGGTAGTTTGGTTGGCGGGGAGGGGGTGCATTGCGGAACCTGGCCTTGGGGCGGCAGGGAGAGCAAATCCGGCCCTGGTTCCTGCACATTTGTAGTGGTGAAGGCATAAAATTTGGCTAAATGCTCATAGATTTGGCAAGCATAGTCTTGTGGCATTGTTTGGCCTGGTTTTAGTAGGGTTAAAATGACCAAGTTTTGACTTATTCGAAAACATGGAAAGAAAACGCCCTAACTACATATATTTTTCTCAGATGGAGACCTCGTTATAAACATATCCATGTGTCAGCAATGCCTAGGGGACATGTCATTCTAGGGAATTAGTTTGGGTATCACCTTCTACATTCTTGAATGATACAAGACAGACAGGTGCAGAGAGTGGCCAAGAGAGAGTATATGCACGACAGAGAATATCTGTAGTCTACGAAGAATACCCCGAAAATAGATCACACAAACAGTGAGGCCCCGTACACACGACCGGTTTTCTCAGCAGAATTCAGCCAGAAACTCGATGGGAGACGTATTCTGCCGAGAAAACCGGTCGTGTGTACACTTTTCGCCAAGGAAACAGATGAGGATCTCGTCGGGCCAAATAGAGAACATGTTCTCTATTTCCTCGTTAGTCAATGGGAAAAGTTGGCTCGCCGAGATCCTCGGCGGCTTCACAAGGAACTCGACGAGCAAAACGATGTGTTTTGCCCGTCGAGTTTCTCGGACGTGTGTACGGGGTCTCAGATATAGATAGATAGATCGTAAAAAATATTTTTTTGCAACCAATTAACATTGCGTAAAGCAATCTGATTGTTTTCTAATTTTGACATGCACTTTATTAGTGCTAAGGATGTTCATACTGCTATTAATTTAAATTAATATTTTATATATGGCAAGATGAAGAAAATGCCATGCCCTTGCAATATTCATATTTGTATACACAGTATATGATGTGTCTGCATAGCCTTAGAATTTAGTTGGTGAGTGAGAGAAGATCCACAACCATGTGATTAACCGATCTGTAATTTAGTGTAACTAAAGTCCCCAATGGACCTTTGGCAAAAGAAGGAAATCCTAGAGATTATAAAGCCAAAAGATCAGCTGTGCAATCCTCTTGATCCTAGACCAGCGTGCAATATGGCCATGCTGTGATAATCTGTGGAAATCAAGCGGTTAAAGAAAAAAAGACTGTTGGCCTAAGGTGTCAGAGCAAAGCATGTCATTATTCTGTCCATTGTGTTAAAGATTAAAATATTCTACACACTTCTCACACTTGTTGGAGGTTAATGTTGCTCCTTGGTGAAAACAGATTTAACCTTGAAGCCACAGAAGTACACCGAAGCACATCTATTCATCACTGTCTTATTGTCCCAAGACATTCACAGTTTAAACACCTTGTTGACCTACTTTATAATACAGACTTTTCCCATTGGACGATCTGTAGAATTACAAGTCTTTGACTTTATAATATGAAGTTAATAAATCCTTTAGTGACAAAGGAGCTGCTTTGTATTGACACAAATCATAGTGATTAAATGACTGTATTAGTCACTTACTTATTTAATATTCAACTTTAACTGTGGTCATAGAACAGTTCTGAGCTATTCATATAAAAATATTCTAGCCATACACGGGTAGAATTTGGTTAAAGAACTAGTGTGGAGGTTCTGAAAAATTGTGCACTGGACCTTCCAATAGAACAATCGATGACTCAACAAATTGTGTTAGCCCTTAAACATTTTATTCAGTTACAATGCCAATGGATCAAATTTTACCATTTTGATTTCAGGATGCATGGACCTGATCTAATGTTTATGCCTGTGACCCAGGCATAAACATAACACAGGGCTTGACAAATTTGCTTGGAATTTTGGAGCTAATATAAAAAAGTTAGGATCCAGTCTCTTTTTTAACTAACAACATGTCCGCTGACACCCGCCACCCTCCGATCCGATCCTGTAAGCCAACAAAAAGATGGATGGTGGTCCTATTCCCCATTCGTCCGGCAGATCAGATGTATTGGACCATAGAGGAGAGTGTCTGTGTCTGCCAGTGCTCTGCATAGCAGAGCGAACACGGACCTGTAATCCGCCTGCTCAGCGGGGATTAGCAGAGAGATCCCCTGCTGAGCAAGCAGAATCTGCTTAGCAGAGGCGCCCGTGTGAGAGAGGCCTAAAAGAAAACGGAAAACGGGGTGTAAATGGAACTGAAGCCGTTCCAACAAGCTGCCCCACACTCCCTGCCCACTCACCAATAAGGAAAGGGCGCCAGATCAAGCCCACAACACCTTCAACCTTTTCCAAGCTATAAAATGGGGAAGGAGATGTCAGAGGTGAGCTGCAGTTAGAGCAGGCAGGGGAAGGCCTGGCCACCAGAGGAGGGCGCCAGATCCCTGGCAAATGCAATTATTGTAAGGCCAATGCCCTCAATCAAGATAGCAAGCGCTGCATCCCTCTCCAGCAAGTCGCAAAGCAGCGACCTCAATTACCGGTCAACGCGGCATCTTAGTCCGCGCACCAGAAAGGAGTCAAGACTCCTGCCTCAGTGTAGCCCAGGAGCCAGGCTGCTAATTCTAGTTGCCAATGCAACCTGGCACCTGGGGTTTGTAAAACCTTGCCCTATCACATTATACAATATATACCATAAATAGAATGAACACATTATCGTGACAGACAATGCAAGTTCTTTTTCCAGATC
Source organism: Rana temporaria (assembly GCF_905171775.1). Lineage (NCBI taxonomy): Eukaryota > Metazoa > Chordata > Amphibia > Anura > Ranidae > Rana > Rana temporaria. Next base: position 322,439,005 of record NC_053493.1, read on the forward strand.
TAACTAGATCTAGCACATGCACATTTGATTATCAAATTGTCCCCATTAACCCAATATAAATAATGTTTCCAAAACAACCATTTTCAACTGAAATTCTAATTGTATATTACTGGCCTTATTGGTCAACACTTTGCAACAATTAAAATGAATGAGTGGACTACTACGCAATACTATACAGTAAAACTTGCCATTATAGTAAAATCATAAACCAACAATAAAGGTTGAGGGATATCAGTGAAAAGCTTCTTTAGGGTTTAGATGGTCCTATACAATAGTTTATGCCTTATACAGGTCAAAACTATGGTAAAACAATAACCTTATAGGTAGGCTCATAGGTAAATATGTGTACATCCATATAGTTTTATAGTTTGTCTGGATCTAATATTTTGTAGACAGGTTTTGCTTGTTACACTTGTTGCTACTTAAATGCTCTCTATAATCTCCTCATCCGTTGCAAACACACAATTTTTGGCTAAGCAGCTATTTCCATAGCAAATCCATTTTTGACTTATTGCTGTATGATGATTTGTGACAGATGGATTGTGTCTCAAACTTCCCAAAGCAGAGATAATATCATCAATTTGCCATGCCTTAGGAAGCATTGCGTGCTTGGGGTCAGACTCTGTTGTTCACTGCTGAAAATAGTCCAGAGTTAAAATTGATTAAACTCATTTTACCCACATTTTGAATTAAAGCGGTGGTTCACCCTAAAAAACAAGTTTCTACCATGAAATCCAGAATACTAGCGTGAGCTACAGTATGCCTTTATTTTTATTTTTTTGCGCCATACTCACAGTTTAATCCCTTAGTTAAGTTTCAGACTCCCCGCGGGGAGTAGGCGTTCCTATGCAGAGCGTCACGCTTCCCGAAAATAGCCGGAGTAGGACTCGGCTCTTCACGGCACTATACGGCGCCTGCGCACAGACTAGGAGCTGACTGCGCAGGCGCCGTGAAGAGCCAAGTCCTATTTCGGCTATTTTCGGGAAGCGTGACGTGCCATAGACGGCCGTTAATCATGTTCCCCTCTGCATAGGAACGCCTACTCCCCGCGGGGAGTCTGAAACTTAACTAAGGGATTAAACTGTGAGTACGGCGCAAAAAAATAAAATAAAGGCATACTGTAGCTCGCGCTAGTATGCTGGATGGCATGGTAGAATTTTTTTTTTTTTTTTAGGGTGAACCCCCGCTTTAACCTCATGCACTGTGTTCTGAAATAATTTCTTCATAATTTTGTTCTTGGTCAAAGAGACAAAGAAGAAAATGGGGTTGATTTATAAAAATTGGAGATAAGAAAATGAGAATCAAAGTGGAGTTATTTCCAATAGCACTCAACTTTCACCATTCTTTTTTTAAAGAGAATTTAGGCAGGATTTATGATCAGCTTAGTGGGCTGCAACTATAGTTTTGATCAAATTTCGTTTTTATTAATTATCCCCTATAATTGGGTATGAGTAATAATATTTAGCTGCTAATTTCAAGTACGTTATTAAAATCTCTTTATCAGTTTCATGATGGGACCATGGATTCCTGGAAGTTTGCTGTCGCTAATGATGAAGCATCTGTTTCCCTGTGAGTTTTCTCCAGTTATATCATATAAATGATATTGGGCTGATATGAGGGCTTATCCTTAAAAGGGTTGTAAAGGTTTGTGTTTTTTCACCTTAATGCATCCTTTGCATTAAGGTGAAAAAACACCTGGCATTGACGGCCCCCCCAGCCCCCCGCTTTACTTACTTGAGCCCGTTCACCTACTCGGCTCATCCCCGGCATCCTCTTCTCCTATGCTTCTCAGCATTGATTGGATAGATTGATAGAAGGGCAGCCATTGGCTCGTGCAGCTGTCAATCAAATCCAATGATGCATCCGCCAGGGGGCGGGACCGAGACATACGAGACATACACTCTGTGTCTATGGACGCAGTATCAATTGTGGGTTTAGGATTGTGTATATGGAGGTTTCCCATTTATTTATTGTTTTCTAATGGTTTTCCTAGAGATCGGCTTGTGTCTTTTTTTCAACCTGACCAACTACCATGTGTCTCCAAAAATAAGACTTACATTAATTTTGGTTACAAAAAACACACAAGGGCTTATTTTCAGGGGATGTCTTATTTATTTTGCTTAGAATAAAGATCATGATTCTTTTACATTATACAAAAAAAATTAAAATGGGATATCTTTACTCTTTATTTTTTTTTTCAATTCATTGAAGTGTATTTTTTTCGACAAAAAAATTGCACTTAAAAGACCGCTGCGCAAATACAGTGTGACCTAAAATATTGCAGCGACCGCCATTTTATTCTCCAGGGTCTCTGGTAAAAAAAAAAATATATATATATATAATTTTTGAGGGTTCCAAGTAATTTTGTTGCAAAAAATACACATTTTTAACTTGTGAGCAACAAATGTCAGAAAAAGGTTTGGTCTTTAAGTGGTTAAACGGACTTCATTTACAGACCAAAGTTCATCCCTTTGATCTAAAAGAACTAAATGCTACTTAGTATCTCTTCTCTATCTCTTAGTGCTGAGAAATTTTGATAAATATTTGCCGGCTTTTTTTTTTGACAGCTCGGCTCTGTTTATATAGAATCGTGGAAATGGCTGATTAGGATCGTGAGGGGGTGTTGAATCGAAAACTTGATTTTTTAACGCTTAATCATGCATCTCTAGTGTCCCCTGTCTATTCTCCCATCTCCCCCTGTCAGCTCTATCGGCAATGTAGAGAGCGTCCTGACTCCCCTATAGTCCAAGGGAGGGGTGAGCATGACACTCCACACCAGGGAGAAAGCCTCGCATTACTCTGTGGAGTTACATACAGAAGAACAGGAAGTGAGGATTTCTCAGAAGAAATAAGGACATTTAAAAGCAAAATAGAAGGAAGAGGTAAGTGAAGAAGGACTGCACTAAGGTAAAGGAAGCTATTTAGGGAAAAAAAAATGTACCTTTACAACCCCTTTAATCAAGTCCAGTGATCCAATGTTTGACTTGCTTGCACTAAATATCCAATTACTAAATATGTTCGTAGACTTTTATTCACAGTTTTCATTGTAGACATCCTTCAACATATTTCAAGAACTTTGAAGTTTATTTGTAAAGGTACACTGCAGTCAAAACTAAGAATACTTGAGATGCATACAGGCAGCCAGGCTACCTCTTACATTTTCCATCCAAGCACCCTACCCTAGTTCATTTTGCCTGTAATCTGGTAGCTTGTGATGTGGGAAAGCTATTCCAAAACACACCCACAGCCGGTTATTCGCTGTGTCTCACTTACAGAAAGACTAATGTAAAACAATATCAGCAATTAGATTTTTATTACAGTCACCAATCAGACTGCAATCTGCCCTGGAAGCATGAAAGTCACGTGTTACAGAAAGCATAGTAAGAGGAAACTACCAACACACTTGTCATGGACAAAGTAGGCCACTAGATGGCGCTAGCAGCGCATAGGCGCGTACGGGCGCGCGCATGAGCGGCAACGGCGCGCACGGGTACGCGCAATCGCGGCACTGTGGTGCGCACGAGCGGCAGCATCAGATGGACACCCCAGTAAGGCCCACCCTTGAAAAAAAATGTGCAAAATGTCAATGAAAGGGTTAAGCACAATTTAATTGTGTTTTCTCAGGGCATGCACACTGCACACCCTCATCTACAACAGAATCTTTAATAAAATACCTTTCAACCTGTTCCTAACTGCAATCTGTAGAATAACATTCTCTGGCATAGTGCCCCGTACGCCAAGAACATTAATCTAAATTCCATTGCTCCTATTTCTAAGACTACAGGGTCACTTACAGCACCCGGTGTCAACTAACAGTTGGGGCCGAATCAGTGTGATTACTAATCATGTAATCATCGCAGCCAATTATTTTATTCACATGAGGTTTGTTTACAAACAAACATTTAGCTTGAGCTGTCACTGTGCTTTTCACAGGGAAGGGCTCAGTGACAGCTGAGGCTGGTAGGCTGCAGCTGTCACAGTGAAAATGTGTACTTGGTGTAAAAAGCACGCACAAATGTACAATACGTAATTGCAGCTGCTTTTTTTTATTTTTTTTTTGTAGTCAGCAAAACAACTAAAATCGTAGTGAAGTAAGCCTTACAGATTTGTTTTCCTTATAACATGGCTGCATGCGCCTGGTAACTGGAGTCAACTATTTAAAAATGCCATCCAGCTTTTTGAAGTCAGGTGAGGAAATGAATAATTATAGCTTAAAGTAGCTTCCATACTGAGATCACAAGTAGGAAGCATCCGCTTGGCCTTGTGCATTGCTGCACTGGATCAAACAGACGGTATACTCCCTGCTGAGGGGGTTAAGGGCTTGCTATTTAGGGAGTTGAGTGGCTCTAATCAGTTATTTTACAGAGATTAATACACATTTACATATATGATGCCATCATTTGTCCTGCTGCCAAATGAAGTACAGTTCAGAGTAAAATGTTAGACTGACACTAAACCACGTGTCTTAAAGAGGCCCATTTGGATATTATAAATTATATAATGTCACTTCAGGAAATTCCAGCAATTCAATGGCTTTTATTAAAAACCTTTTGACTGAAAGCAAATTAAGTAATGCTGAATGGAAGATGGTTAAATATACATACGTCCAGGGGTCAAGTCCTGGGGAAAAAAGTGTGGGAACTCCCACCCAAGATCCACTCCCCCACCAAAAATAAAATAAAACAAGATACGCTCATATGCAATTACTAAACCACATGTTTTTTTTATTTATTTTTTTCGATCCACTGTACCTTAGTAATCCTTTATGTTACTGGCCGCTTCCTGTATATGGATTCATCGGGTAGTGTGCGGGTATTCCGTCACTTCCTCGATGCCGCAATGTCTCCTGGGAGCTTTTGTCATTGTTCCCAGGAGACATTGCGGCATCGAGGAAGTGACGGAATACCCGCACACTACCCGATGAATCCATATACAGGAAGCGGCCAGTAACAAAGGATTACTAAGGTTCGCCTGCCCCTGACAGTGACTCGAGCTGGGCATCGCCGCTTGGTGAAGGATTGGCTTGGGCGGCTGCTCTAGTCCTGCAAAGGGAACTGCGTTCCTGCTGTGAAAAAAGTGCAGGAACTCCGTTCCCACGCGTTCCTGCAGGGCTTGAGCCCTGCATACGTCTGTTACTTAACCCCTTCAAGCCTAATGCCGCGTACACACAATCGTTTTTCAGCATGAAAAAAAACGAAATTTTTCGACATGTAGAAAAACTTTGTTTTTTCAAACTTCATCATTAAAACGACGTTGCCCACACACCATCGTTTTAAAAAAATGCTCTAGCAAAGCGTGGTGAAGTACAATACGTATGATGACACTATAAAGGGGAAGTTCCATGCGGATGACGCCACCCTTGGGGCTGCTTTAGCTGATTCCGTGTTAGTAAAAGACGATTCGCGATTTTCTGTCTGTTACAGCGTGATGAATGTGCGTACTCCATTATGATAGGTAGTTTTACCAGAACGAGCGCTCCCGTCTCATAACTTGCTTCTGAGCATGCGCGGGTGTTTAACATCGTTTTAGCCCACACACAATCATTTTTTACAACCCGAAAAACAACATAGTTTAAAACGTCGTTAAAAAATGCGGCATGCTCGAAAAAAAATGTCCTTTTTCAGAAGCCGAAAAATGATGTGAAGCCCACACATGATTATTTTAAATTACATTTTTTTAAAACTACGTTTTTTTCATGTCGAAAAATTATCGTGTGTACGCGGCATAAGGGTAACACAAATTCACCGGTTGACTGTTACAGATGTCCTCACATCCTTAGCAGGTCTATGGGCTTGATGACGTTTCTGAATCGAGCCCCAGATTATATGCAGCATTATTGATTTCTTCATAGGTGCATGCAGTAGCAAAAAAGTCGACACCGGTTTATAACAAGCTATTCACATTATCCTTCAGCCAAAACTATTCTTTTTAGTTATTCTCAGAGTTTAGAATAAAATGGTGCAGGGTTACCTCTGTTGTGTTATTATTACTGTCTGTGGGGTCTGTTTAATAATGTTTTTCCCCACAATCCACTAATTTTCACATAAGTTTCAATTAGAAAAATGGGTAATTCTTGTGTGAAAGTTGCGTGAATCTTTGAAGGAACCATGGATAAATAGACCCCTATGTCTTCCTGATAGAGTGCCAACTGCACCTATTGCCCTTCTACCCAACTGGGTAAGAGACAGAAAAACCTTTCCAGATGTATTTACTTCTCCCCTATCCAAAAGCGATCTATATATCCAAAAAAAAAAATGTTTTGGCTGGATTTAGGTTTTACCTTAAACTGTCTATACAAAGAATGGAGTGCCGATAAAAACAGCAAGTGAAAAGTAATTACGTCAATCCTCCAAAGATATTCCAACAGCTATAAAAAGATTTTCCACCACATTATAGATATATTTCATATGAAGCCCCATTGTAACTTTACAGCCTCTGATATTTCAAACACCATCTGTACAAACCACAAGTGTAGATTAGTAAGAGTTCTTCAAATTACGCAATTACATCTGAAAGATCCGCTGGGGCTCAATCATCGGCATTTACATCATATCACATAGGGCAATGCTCCAGAACAAGCATAGAGTATTCTTTACCAGTCCTGCTACCCACTCTAGGTATGCTGAGTAATGGAAAGATACTTGCCTATTTAAACCATGCATCCAACAGTTTTCTGGCTTCTAAAGATATCATCTACCATGTCTCTGCTTTCAATATAAGTTATTGGGGGTTGATCTACCAAGGGACTAGAAATTGTTCACTTTGCAAAGTAAATGTTCACTTAGCTTAGTGACTAAGGTGATGTTTTAACTTCAATTATCCAAACCGAAAACCGTGAAAACAAAATATATTTTTAACGTTGACTTTGTAAAACGTACAATCTGTATTCCTTTTGAAGATTTACCCTATGGTGTTAGACTGAGATCCTGCTAACACTCCAGGCTCCAAGCCATTGAGTCTGATTCCTAAGGTGCTGGCTCTTCCATCTGTATAGGAGAAGAAAGGGAAGATAAGTTAGATACGTTTTTTTCCTAAATTTGAACTCTCAGCTTAACAATTCTAACAGACTGCTGCCACATCTATTTTTTTTTGGAATGGATAAATATCTGCCAGTGTATGCTCTGCTTAATACTTGGAAGTCTTGTATTTGGTGGCTTACCTTTTGATCGTTTCCTTAATATAAACCTGTCATTAAAGAACTATGAGTACTGGAATAATTGACTTTCAGAAATTGCTAGTTGCATTGCTGATCTAGAGTCACTGAAGTTGATTTACTAAAGGCACATATGCTGTTACATAGAGTAGTTGGTAAGATTGAATAAAGACACTGGTCAATACAGTTCAACCTGTGTGTGAGTGTGTGTGTTTATGCCACTACCATTTTCAATATCCCTGTAAATTTTTTCACTAAGAAACACTTCCTAAAGGTTTGCTTGAATTTATCTAAACTCCCTGCTGGTCAGCAGATACAAATACTGTAGCTTATGACTTTTAATATAAGGACACTTACCTGTCCAGAGATCCCACAATGTCCTCACCCAAGCCGATTCTTCAATCGGCTTGGGGTGCAGATGTCGGCATCTCTAGTAAGGGAAACAGGAAGTGAAACCTTGCAGCTTCACAGCCTGTTTCCTACTGCACATGTTTGAGTTGTGCTGCACCTTGTGAATGGTCCCGTAGTCTTCTGGAACCTGTGATGTGTCCCAGATGACTGCGGGGGAAGGAGGGAAGGCCTAACTTCTGGCTCACTTAACCGGGCCTATCTCTGAGCCAAAAGTAGGAGTGGTACCTGTCAAAACCAGGTACACCCCCCCCCCCTAAATGCAAGAAGTGGAGGGGAGGAGGGTGCAAACAAGTGGAGCTTCCCCTTTGGGTGGAGCTCTGCTTTAAGTGCCTCTTCTACAGGGAGAATTCCTTAAATTTTTGTCAAATTGTGTGTAATTTTTTGTGTCATTCCTCATAGCCAAGTTCCTCCAGTGCCCTTATTAGCTTTGTTTCCCTTCCCTGGACTCTCTCCAGTTCAAGGACACCCTTCCTGAGATCAGAGACCAAAACTGGGCCTCATACTCAAGATGTGGCCTAAGCAGTGTAGAATTATAGTTTTATCTCTTGAGTAAATGCTCATTTTAATGCATTCTAATAATCTGCTAGCCTTGATTGCTGCAGCTTGGCATTGAGTTCTGATCTACTCTGACCCCCAGATCTTTTTCCACACTCAATTCCCATAGTGGTCACCCCCCTTGTGAGTAATTGGCATGCATACTTTTAGCTCCCAAGTGCATTACTTTACAATTCTCATTATTAAACCACATCTGCCATATAGCTGGCCACTCCTAACTAGACCTTAAAGCGGATGTTCCACCCCAAAAATATATTAAAAGCCAGCAGCTACAAATACTGCAGCTGCTGACTTTTAATATAAGGACACTTACCTGTCCTGGAGTCCAGCGCCGTCCGCAGCAGAGCACGAGCGATCGCTCGTCACCCTGCTGCTCCCCCCTCCATCCTTGCTGAGGGAACCAGGAAGTGAAGCGCTGCGGCTTCACTGCCCGGTTCCCTACGGCACATGCGCGAGTCGCGCCGCGCCCGCCGATTGGCTCCCGCTGTGTGCTGGGAGCCGAGTGTTCCCAGCACATAACGGGGGGGGGGGCGACAGGATGTGACGCAATGCCCGTCTTTTGCCCGTGAATGCCGGGCCGAAAGTGGGTGCAAATACCTGTCTTTAGACAGGTATCTGCACCCCCCTCCCCCCTCAAATGTGACACCGGAGGGGGGGAGGGTTCCGATCAGCGGGACTTCACTTTAGGGTGGAGAACCGCTTTAACTGAATCTTCTTGTAAAGCCAATAAATATTTGTGTGGGGCTTTTTAAGAGGATTCTCCCTTAACTTGGTGAATGGGGTGAAGTTCTGCTGACTCCCACTATCCCTTCATGTGCAATTTTTTTTTTTTTTTTTTACTTGCACATGATTTGATATTTTCACCACATGCATTAGGCAAAGGTAAAATCCTTTGCAAAGTTAGAACCCTTTAGTAAATTAACTCTACTGCCTATGAACCCCAACTCAGAGTATTTTAATTATATATTTATTGCACAGGCAGTTCAATAACAGGCAGTTCTTTCAGACTACAAGATGTCCCAGTGTCTTCTTTGATAGTGTATTGAGGTTATCACCTCAGCCCCGTTCTGCGAAACTGTGAGGATAGCCCAATTCTGAGAGAAATTGGAAGAGGGCCTGATATGTCACATGATTGCCCAGAAAATTTAGGAAAAATTGTGTATACGGTAGGTAAAACAATAGCATATCATACAAATTGTGGGAGCCTCCAAGGGTAGGGAGGGGGATGTCATCTGTAGCAGAACCCAGAGTTGGACTTTAAATGATTGGATTTTGTTTTTTAAATTACCCTTTAATCATTCTAAACACATTTAAGTACAGCATCTTCTTTTGCATATTCATAACTCTTGTTCCTGGAACATATCTTTGGGTTTTCATAACATTTTTATAACAAACTTTTAAAAAGCATCTGCAAAGTATGACAATTGCTGAGTGCATGTTTGGGCATTATTTTTTTCTTTTCTGCTCCTATTTAAAAAAAAAAAAAAAAAAACATGAACAGTTGGTCAGATCAAAATAGAGTGTCATTATGTAGAACACCCACTTGAAAAATGAAAAATCTTAAACAGTTTCAGAGAAAATGAAACGTATAAATGTATTCTGCTTCAAGACCATTACAAATAGCAAGCAGATGCATCCCACATTAAGCTAACTGTCAAGAACTGGTATTTAGTTCTGTTTTGCTCCACAAAAGTGCTGAGAGTGATCTATGCTGAAAGAAATGCTTAATAAATGCCTAGTTTTGTGAACAAGAATTGCAGATGTGTTCCGTAATCAAGCAAGAATTATTTTGACAGAATGGCAAACAGGAATTCAAAAAGGAAGAAAAAAAACCTTTAATGACTAGCTACTGACTGGCAATAGCGTTAACATCTGCAAACAAGGAAAGTTATTGAGCTTCATTACATTTATTTAGTCTTATAAATCTACTGGGCTTTTGATTATTCTCAAAGTAAGATAATTATTCAAGCACAAAATTTAAAGCAGACATAAAGAGGTTGATTTATTAAAGGGGAAAAGACTCCAGAGCTTAGTAAATGAGCAGAAACGCTGCTGACTTCCATTATCCAATCATATGTAAGCAAAAATGCATTTTTTTTTTCTTTGCACGTGATTGGGTATTCTTTATGAAGTGAAGCCTTACCTTGTCTTTTTGCCTTTAGTAAAACAACCCCAAAGTATAATATCTCAAATTGCTGGCTCTAGAGATAAGCAAAATGGACAGATGACTCACTCTGGTAGGGGGAATCAGATGAGATGTTCCCTGGGTAGACCAGACCACTTCTCTAAGGCCTCGTACATAGGCCGAGTTTCTCGGCAAAAACCAGCAAGAAGCTTGCTGGGGTTTTTTTTTTGCCGAGGTAACCGGTCGTGTGTACACTTTTCAACGAGGAAACCGCCGAGGATCTCGTCGGGCCAAAAAGAAAGCATGTCTTCTTTTTCCCCGACAGCAATGGGAAAAGTTGGCTCGCCGAGATCCTCGGCGGCTTCACAAGGAACTCGACGAGCAAAACGATGTGTTTTGCCCGTCGAGTTTCTCGGCCGTGTGTACGAGGCCTAAGGCTCCTTTCACATGAGGCGGGAGGTGCGGTGGCGGTAAAGTGCCACTATTTTCGCAGCGCTATTCGGCCAATAAGCGGGACGGTTTTATCCCCTGCTAGCGGCCGCTTTAACTGACAATTGCTCGGCCGTGCGACGTGGTTCCCAAACAAAATTTACGTCCTTTTTTTCCCACAAATTGAGCTTTCTTTTGGCAGTATTTGATTGCCTGTGCGGTTTTTATTTTTTGTGCTATAAACAAAAACAGAGCGTCAATTTTGAAAAAAAACACAATATTTTTTACTTTTCGCTATATTAATTATCCCATTTTTAAAAAAAATCATTTTCTCAGTTTAGACAGATACGTATTCTTCTACATATTTTTGGTAAAAAAAAAAAAAATTGCAATAAGCGTACAGTGACTGGTTTGCGCAAAAGTTATAGCGCCTACAAAATAGGGGACATAATTATGTTTTTTTTTATTATTTTTTTTTACTAGTAATGGCGGCGATCTGCGATTTTTTATTGGGACTGCGACATGGCGGACACATCGGACACTTTTGACACATTTTTGGGACCATTCACATTTATACAGTGAATAGTGCTATAAATATGCACTGATAACTGTATAGATGTGAGTGGCAGGGAAGGGGTTAACCACTAGGGGGCGGGGAAGGGGTTAAATGTGTAGCCTAGTGAGTGTTCTAACTGTAGGGGGAGGGGGGTGACTGGGGGAGGTGACCGATCTGTGCAAGGGACACAGCATTGGTCTCCTCTCCCTGACAGGACTAGGAGCTCTGTGTTTACACACAGAGCTCCACGTCCCTGCTCATTTACTGGGCAATCGCGGGTGCCCAGCGGCCATCACAGCCGGCAGGCACGCGCATCGTGTTCCCAGTAAAGCGCGTGCCCCCTATCGGCTCTAAAAGACGAGGACGTCATATGACGTCCTGTCAGAACAACTAAGCTACCTTGCCGCCGTTATATGACGGCGGCTGGTAGATAAGTGGTTAATGAGTCATACCAGTAATTGCTTCCTTTTGTCAGGTGTTGTGGTGTTGAGATTTCTTCTTCTGGGCAACCAGAGCCTCACATCTATTGTAGCATTGATAAGGGGTTTCCTCTCCTCCTTTCAGATTTGATTTTGTGTTAGGGCAGGGGTGCCCAACCTTTTGAAGAGCGAGGGCCACCTAAGCTACTTGGTAACCAGTCGTGGGCCACAATGAGTGGAGTGGGTGCATGGCAGCCCTCTCTACTCTATAGAGCCCACTCTACTTTTTTTATTTTCTTTTTTTTATGCGGATCGGAGTGGAGGTAGGTGTTTTTAAATGACACAAGTCCATTTACATCTGCTACTCCTTAAGCCCCATACACACTATCAGTTTTCCTGCAGGTTTTCTCTTCAGATTTACCAAAACCATCTAATATGAGGTCAAACCTCAAGAGTTTCAATTTGTATGCAATCAGGCAGGCCCTTGCACTACATGGTTTTGGTAAACCCGAAGAGAAAACCTGCAGGTAAACTGATACGCCCCGTACACACTTTCCTCATTGAACAACGAGGAAATAGAGAACATGTTCTCTATTTGGACCGACGAGTTCCTCGTCGGCTTCCTCGCTGAAAAGTGTACACACGACCGAGTTTCTCGGCAGAATCCAGCTCCGATCGAGTTTCTGGCTGAATTCTGCCGAGAAACTCGGTCGTGTGTACAGGGCCTTACTGTGTATGGGGCTTTAGAGGTGAATGGAGGGGTCAGACTGACCGCGTCAAAGGGGCCTATGGCTCAGTGCAGGTAACCCGCAGGTGCACTGCTCTGCACCTGCGGATCAGTTTGAAAGCAGCCCAGTAACCATTGCAGAAAAGATATGCCCATATATACACTGTGATTTTAGTAATAAGCTTACCTTTAATGACAGTATTCTATTGCATCCCAGAGCAGGAGGTCGTGGGCCACATCAGAGGGCTCTGCGGGCCACATGTGGTCTCCGGGCCACTGGTTGGGCACCCCTGTGTTAGGGTGACTGCAAAAGAAGGGGTGGTAATACCCTGCTTGTAATAAGTGAAGAGAAATCGGAAGGTGGAACAGAACCAGAAAATTTGTCAAGGAGATCTCACCATTGGTGTTCCAAGGAGATGACAGAAGCCAGCTGGTGACTCTGCCCACCAGATTCCAACTACAATGGAAACATCCCTTTGCTGTGGACTTTGCCCTTCAATAACAATTTTCTCTGAGGCCCCGTACACACGACCAGTTTCCTCGGCAGAATTCAGCTTCCGACCGAGTTTCTGGCTGAATTCTGCCGAGAAACCCGGCCGTGTGTACACTTTCGGCCGAGGAAGCCGACGAGGAGCTCGGCGAGGAAATAGAGAACATGTTCTCTATTTCCTCGTTGTTCTATGGGAGCTCTCAGCCCGCCGAGCTCCTCGGCGGCTTCAGTGCTGAACTGGCCGAGGAACTCGATGTGTTTGGCACGTCGAGTTTCTCGGCCGTGTGTACGGGGCCTGACATTCACTCTTGAATTGGATATTATCTTCTGCGTTAGCTGAGTGCCTGTGCTATTTCTTGACCTCTTATTGACGTGTTCATTAATTAGCCAGTCAGATTGCCGATTATGTTCTGCTTATCAAATCACTGACCAATTCTTCCTGATGTAATGAAATGTCTTTTGTTGTAACAGCAGCCCCCTGGCCAGATGTAACTCATACAACCCCTTCTCTAAACCGTAGTCATGTTCTTTAGTTGGCTCTTAGTCCATATTCTAAGCATATTACTGTAAACTTTTTTACACCCCTTGTTTGTGTTTTCTACTTATGATTGGATAATGTGTTTGAGATTCCAGAAACTAAAATGAAAAAAATGTTACCATCTAAATGAGTCCAACAAAATATATATTCTTGTATTAGTCGAATGCTAAACTGTGGCTATCTACAACAACAAATGCAGTTGGACTAGAATTTTTTTATGAAAATTTTAGATTTTTTTTTACTGGCTTCACTTTCGTTTCAAGAAATGGCAGGTTGCAGAGTTGTGATACTCACATTGATTGAAGGATGAATTCAGGAAGACATGTTCCTCCCACATAGTGACAAACAATACACAATTTGTAAATGTCATTTGTTGTGGATGGGAAATGGGGCTGGGGTGTTTACGCTGTTCTAACTGTCCAGGACTTCTGCATACACTGGTTACTGCAAGTCCCAAAAAAACTGCCCATCAAAAATGTAACTACATTGGAAATGGCTAAGGTCAGAATTTAAACCAGAATGAAAAAATATCCTCCATTCATAGAAGCTATAGTACAGCTTTTATGAATGAAGGAGGGGGGGTTGGAAAGGGCGGGCATAGTCAGCACTCTTGACAGGTCCCTCGGCTTCTTTAACCCACACCACACCAGAAGAATAGGGAGTAATTGGTAAAACAGAATGGAGGAGATTTACTAAAACTGGAGCCCTCAGAATCTGGTGAGTACTTGAAAAAAGTATCGGTACTTGTACTCCGTCCTAAAAAAGTGGTATCGGTGCAACCCTAATCTGAACCCCTAAAAGGTCACAGATTACCTTAACTGTCTCTATAAAGTCACATCACAAGACTTTCTTTGTTTCCCTGTTGGAAACTATGGGGTTGATTTACTAAAACTGTAGAGTGAAAAAACTGGGGCAGCTGTGCATGGTAGCCAATCAGCTTTTAACTTCAGCTTGTTCAATTAAAGGGGTTGTAAAGGTTTGTTTTTTATTTTCTGAATAGTTTCCTTATAGCTAGTGCATTGTTGGTTCACTTACCTTTTCCTTCGATTTCCCTTGTAAATGTTTTTTTCTTTGTTTTCTTTGTCTGAATTTCTCACTTCCTGTTCCTCCTCTGTAAGCTGTTCTGGCTGACTAACCCCCAGCCAGAACAGCTCGGATTATGGGGGCAAGCTTACTGAGGGCATCAGGAAGTGAGAAATTCAGACAAAAAAAATAAACATTTAGAAGGGAAATCGAAGGAAAAGGTAAGTGAACCAACAATGCACTAGCTTAAAGAAACCTATTTAGAAAATAAAAAACAAACCTTTACAAACCCCTTTAAGCTTTGACAATACAACCTGGAAGCTGATTGGTTTCTGTGCAGAGCTGCACCAGAGTTAGCATGCTCCAGTTTTAGTAAATCTCCCCCAACATTTCAGCAGCACAAGGGACACATCACACTGAATGTAGCTACTGTCCCTTGTGCCGTTTTTGATTTATAATTTACATTTTTGACTAAACGTAAAATAGAAGTCCACCCTAACACTGAAATCTTTAAATCTACAGGCATCCACAATCTAAGCCTAACCTATCTATCCCTGTAAAGAAGAAATTGCTATACATACCTTTTTTGAGGTCGTTCCGGTCCCGTCCCACACTGAGTTGTCAACGGTGACTTCGCTGTGTAGGCGGGTGCAGAGAAGGCAGCCGACAACGGGAGCCTCATAGTAAGTCTATGGGTGATGTCACTCCCCATTCACTTCCCAGCCACTGTCGGCTGTGTTCTCTGCAGAGCTTCTACCTCTGGAGACCGGACTAGAGCAGGTTCAAAAAATGTATGTATAGCGATTTCTTCTTTACAGGGCTAGATAGGTTAATCTTAGATCACGGATGCCTGAGATTTTAGTGTTAGGGTGGACTTCCACTTTAAGCTCCATTCACTCCTAAGCATTTTGGAATTGTAGGCAGAATCACACAATTCTGCCTGCAATTCCAGAATTCCAGCAAATCACACAATGGTGCCATTATGTCTGCAGCTCTACATGGTAGCCAATCAGCTTCTAACTTCAGTTTGTTCAATTAAGCTCTGGAAAAAAAAAACTGGAAGCTGATTGGTTTCTATGCAGAGCTGCACCTGATTTTGCACTCTCTAGTTTTAGTAAATCAACCCCATGCAGTCATGAAATTTAAAAAATAGTAAATAAAAATGAGCACAAAGAGTTGTGACTTATTCATAAGGGTAAGGCTGTGTAATATTAATCCTAAAATGCTACAGCTTCTATGAGATCACAGACTATTACACTATGATATGGTGTCTTATATTTGATTATAAAATGTTACAGCTTCTATGAGATCACAGACTATTACACTATGATATGGTATCTTATATTTGATTATAAAATGCTACAGCTTCTTCTGTAAGCAAAGTGCACCCAAAGGGTCACACAGGCAACAAGTGCTACATTGTGAAATACACGAGGGCGCTCTCACAGTGCAGTGCTCTATCATTGGTAAGAGTGGTCCTTCATCGATGGTGTCCAGTGGGAGGAATAGTGCCCCTGAGGACCAGGTAAAGGCACGCAAAGGGCCATGTCCGGCCCATGAGCTGGTATTTGGAGACCACTGATCTACAACAAACTGACATCAGAAAAGTACATGGGGTTGAATAAAAGACCAGTCATTTTGCACAAAATAAAAGAGCAGCAATGACTGGTTTTCATTAAAGAAAACTCTGGATTATTATGGGAAAAGTGCAGATGCTAATTTATGGATCTGTAATAAAAGACACCAATACAGAATTTCATATGATGCCGTCTTAGTGATTCTAAACGAAAGAATAATAAAAAAAACATGTTATACTCACCTGCTCTGTGCAATGGTTTTGCACAGAGCAGCCCGATCCTCTTCTTTTTGGAACCCCAGCCAACGGTACTGGCCCCCTCCCCTTCCGAGTCTTGCTAAGGGGGCACTTGAGCAGGCCACGTTAGGTGTATCTATTCACACACAGAGCACGGCTCTGCCCCACCTGCTGCTTCCTTCTCATTGGCTCACTGGCTGTGATTGATAGCAGCAGGAGACAATGGTGCCCGCTGCTGTGTGAGCCAATGAGAAGAGGGAGACCTAGGAGAGCCACTGCTCTCATGCACATTGCTGGATGGAGATGGGACTCAGGTAAGTGTGTGTGGGGGGGGGGGTTATAGGAAGACAGATGCAGCCAGAAGGTTTTTACTTGAATGCAGAGAATGCATTAAGGTAAAGGAAACATGAGCCTTTAGAACCACGTTAGTTGCATTTTCTTAACATGAACCTGTGAGGGTGAAGATATTCAGATTCCAGGGCCATGATTGTGATCCTGACTTTGCTACCTAGTGAGTCGCTTACCCAGAACTACCAGGGATGTCAGAAAAAGTATAAAGTTCCAACTTACATGTTTTCTCACACTCAATCATGCAAGGATCAAGAAGACAGCCCAGAAGCCTGCTTTTTTTTTTAAAGCAAGTCAGCAGTGAGAACATACATATCTCTATCTGCACAGATATAGATAAACTTAAAGCAAAACATTGGATAAGATTGCTGAGAATAAAATAATTTTAAAGTATGAAGATGCTAGAACAGCCCCCGCAGTTTGCTTTTATCATGCAGTGGTATTAATGTCATTGTGGATCAGCGCTTACCCCCTGCAGTATTAATGTCCCTATTAGATACACTGAGCATAGAGACACTTATGTCGTTTACAAAAACCCCAACAAAAGTTCTTACCCTATTATCTTCTCCTCTAGAGGCATGCAAAGAAATGCGGAGGAAGCAATATATAACGGCGTATTATAGCAACTACAGTAAATGGACAAATGTCAAATCTTCCCACAGCATGGGAGATCTCGATTCTAAAGTTTCCTGGAATAAGAAAACGAAATCACACGTGGATGCATCATTCTTCATGCAGCGGATGGACTCTTCTATATAAATCATAAATATATAATACAGTATAGTGCTGAATAGAAAATAGACCTTAGATAAAAAGAAGCTCTCCTATGTATCCCTTGAAGCCTCGCACACACGATATGTTAACCAGAGGACAACGGTCTGAAGGACCGTTGTCTTAGGTTAACCGATGAAGCTGACTGATGGTCCGTCGCGCCTACACACCATAGGTTAAATAACCGATCGTGTCAGAACGCGGTGACGTAAAACACAACGACGTGCTGAAAAAAACGAAGTTCAATGCTTCCAAGCATGCGTCGACTTGATTCTGAGCATGCGTGGATTTTTAACCGATGGTTGTGCCTACTAACGATCGTTTTTGACCTATCGGTTACCGATCCATAGGTTAATTTTAAAGCAAGTTGGCTTTTTTTTTAAATATGGTTAAATAACCTATGGGGCCCACACACGATCGGTTTTGAACAATGAAAACGGTCCTTCAGACCGTTGTCCTCTGGTTAACCTATCGTGTGTACGAGGCCTTAAAAGGAAATCTGCATGGAGAGAAATCCATAGGATGCTGTTGAACAGGAAAATTCTAGCTGCCTGGCTGTTGAGCTGATTGAGTGGCTTCAGTGTATTCTGAATCGCTAACCTGAAACAAGTTTGCAGATTAACCTCCTTGGCAATATGATTATGTCAGATTTTAGGTGCTGAAAGCGGTACAATTGTTTTGCATGGAAATTTGGTGTTTTACATTGTAGGCCTGCAATTCTGAGGCCCCGTACACACGTCCGAGGAACTCGACGGGCAAAACTCATCGTTTTGCTCGTCGAGTTCTGTGTGAAGCCGCTGAGGATCTCGGCGAGCCAACTTTCCTCATTGAACAATGAGGAAATAGAGAACATGTTCTCTATTTGGCTCGACGAGGAACTCGTCGGCTTCCTCGGCCGAAAGTGTACACACGGCCGGGTTTCTCGGCAGAATTCAGCTCCGATCGAGTTTCTGGCTGAATTCTGCCGAGAAACTCGGTCGTGTGTACGGGGCCTTTAGGAATAACTCACTTAAATCAGTCCAAACCAGAGTCTAGTAGACATTCCGGGTATGATACAGTTTGAAACACAAAATTATAAATTATAATATAATAAATAACTATAAATAATTATAATAAATAATAATAAAATTATTCAATAATGTAATCAAATAAAAAACACATAAATTAGTTGCAGAATTGTCGCTGCCATTACTTTTATTGTTTGATGACGAATTTCCCCACAAATCGCTATCGCTCAATTCTGCAAGTGATTCTAATTTATTATCGCTGTTTTCTAGCTGCTCTAAAACCACTTTTGACATAAAGGGACACTTTTTGGTTGCTATGGACAATCTCCAGTTTCCAGGCAGAAAGAACAGTGGCCCAGATTCAAGAAGCAATTGCACCCGTGTAACCATAAGTTACACGGCGCAATTGCTTACTTGCTCCGGTGTAACGAGTGCTCCTGATTCAGGAACCTCGTTACACCGACTGCAGCCTAAAATCTGCGCGGCATAAGGCTCTTATGCCTCGCAGATTTTAGGCTGCATTCTTGCGTGTGCCGCTAGGGGGCGCTCCCATTGTGATCAGCGTGTAGTATGCAAATTGCATACTACCAACTGATTCACAAACTTGCACGGGCAACTTTAGCGCAAGGCTGCCCCTTCTAATAGTAGGGGCAGCCAATGATAAAGTATAGCCGCCGCTCCCGCAACGTGAAATTTGAATTTCACGTTGTGTGCGTAAGTGATTCGTGAATGGCGCTGGACGCCATTCACGTTCACTTTGAAGCAAATTACGTCCTTGCGACGTCATTTGCCGCAATGCACGTCGGGAGAGTTTCCCGACGGAGCATGCGCTGTACGCTCGGCGCGGGAGCGCGCCTAATTTAAATGATTCCCGCCCCCGGCGGGATCATTTAACTTGCGCGCGCTTACGCCGGGCAAATTTGCCGGCGCGCCCTCGCAGTTCAAAATATTTGCGGGGGCGCAGGGCAAAATCGTTGCCCTGCTCCCCCGCAAATATCGCGCAAATGTACCTGAATCTGGCCCAGTATTTATAATATAAAAGTGCATGCAGGACACTGGACTAACCACTAGGGACAAAAGGGATGTGTAATTATTTTATACAGTACTGTAATCTGTAAGATTACAGTATACAGTATGTGTACTGTGTTTTTACTTTTATGAATTTGGCGCCGATCTCCGCCCCGTGCGTCGTAACGTCGCAGGGAACGAAGCTCGGAGGCACACGGGCATTGTGTGAATCGAGCGAGGAGGACACAGCTCGCTCACACAGCGGGGAGACATTGCAGGATCCAGGCGACAAGGTAAGTAACCATGCTTGGATACTGCAATGCGATCCCGAGTCTGGCTCGGGGATACCGCTAATGGTACTGGATTTCTACCCTGAGCCAGACTCGGGATTACCGCCAGGGAGGTTAAGCATTCTGAAGTGGCTGTAAAGGCGATCCTTAATGCATTCTCTACATTAAAGTAAAAAACCTTTTAGGTGCAGCTCCTCCCCCTTCCCCATAGACCCCTTTCCCACTAGGGCTGCTGCTGCGTCAGCGCTTAAGAGCTGTTTAAGCAGCGTTTTTTCGCCGCTAGCGGGGGGGGGGGTTTAACCCCCAAAAAAGAGGTGAAAACTCCTGTGTTGAGGTGCTTCAAAATTGCTTTTCGGTCACTTCAGAAGTGTTGCCCATTCATTCCAATGGGCAGGGCATTTTGGGAGTGCTAAATACAGTGCTCCCAAACCGCCCCAAAGATCCTGCCTGCAGGACTTTTCAGAAGGTCCCGCAATCGCGCACCCCCGGAGTGTGAAAAGTCACACTTGAGTGAATGGGGGGCAGTTTTCAGGCACTTAGCAGAGGCTATTTCCAGCGCAAAAGCACCTGAAAACCTCCCCAGTGTGAAAAGGGTCTTAATTACCTGAGCCCGATCTCAGTCCAATGCTGTGCCCAAGAGCAGCACCGCTGCTCTCTCTCCCTCCTCACTGGACTCAGTGAGAGCAGTGGGAGTCATTGGCTCCTGCTGCTGTCATTCAAATCCTGTGACAAGAGGAAGTGGCCGAGATGCACTGTGTCTGTCAATAGACTCGTGCAGTACGGCTTGGGGGTCAAGCTTGCACAAGTACTCTTCCTAGCAAGGGGGTTATTCAAAGGCAGGAGTTGCCAGCCAAAAGAGGGGGATTTGAGACTGCTCTGTGCAAAACTATTGCATGGAGCAGGTAAGTACGACATGTTTTTTTTAGAAAAAAAAATCACCTTTAGAATCACTTTAACGTCACTGACTGTATACTGTACTTGTTTAACTTGAGTGATGGCTTGATCAACGTGGTAACGCTGCAGAGGCCCTATTTACTCACAGATTATTGCCACCAAGAAGTAGTCCGAGTGACTGCCAAGGTCAATGGGTTGTTTCTATCAGAAAAATGTAATAATAATAATAAAAAAACACAGGACACAGAATTCTGAAAAGTTATTGGTAGTGCTTTAGCTTTTCCAACCTCTACCCACCCTTCCCTATTTAGGGCACTCTAGATGTCAAGCATAGTGGGGCACTGAAAGATTATGCATGCCTACCAAAGCTTGCCCAGAATCCTCCCACCTCCCACAAATTTCTGTTGACCAGATGGAATGTATGGGGGGGGGGGGGTGTAGGGCCAAGCAAGAGCGGTCAAGCTTTAACATGGCTGTGAAGTATCCAAGCTTTGCCTGATCAGAACTGGCCAGCATTTGAACAGAATGAGTGGCACTGAAAGCTGCCACAGGTATGTGAAGGCACATCACCACCTTCTTTATTGGTTTGTTGGTTTCTTTTTTGTTAAAGCGAGCCACTTTAAGGCAAAATTGACACTGTCACAATGCATTAACACACATACGGCGTGCAGCGCACCACAACGCACAGATACTTCACATCCGTTTATGACTATTTATAAACATGTTATCCAGGATGTTAATGTTAATGATACGTCATTTTTTTTTCTTTCTGTTAAACCCAATTTCTTGCTGATTGGCATCCAGAGTCACATCATATCCTTGACATTAGTATATCCGTAAAAAGAGATGGATTGTGTGAAGACTGATTTAGAGCTAACAAATTTGCAACAATATCGCTATTACTTCCGACATTCCATGTATCATCTCTGCTGAGCAGCTGTAAAGAAAATATCAGTTACCCATCTAAAGAGTATATTGCTTTCAGACCGAGTAGTAGACTTGCATTGATGAAGAGGAAGACCACTACACAGTGTGCAAAAGTAATGAACAAATATGGCCAAACCCCCCCCCCCCGCCACATCCCCCACGAAGGATCATTAGCAAGTATACAGTACCTGAAAAATGTGCAAGTCTCACAATCAAAAGCAACTATATTCCTCTTGACCCCTGAAATGCATGCCCCTTGGACTGTTTGTGACCAATTATAAACATCCATAAGAATATATGGAAGAAAACATGGTATTTAGAGAAAACTTAAAGTCGACCAAACATTGTACAGTGAAACCGTGGATTGCGATCATAATTTGTTCCAGAGACATGTTTGTAATCCAAAGCACTTGTATATCAAAGCAAATTTCCTCATAAGAAATAATGGAAACTCAAATGTTCCACAACCATTTAATCATAGGTCCTTCAGTTTATAGTTTAACGGTATCCCGTCTTATACAGAGGTATCAGAGGTTTGGAATATATGTAACACACCCTAGGTTGGATTCCATTATTTTTACCTTTATTATCCTTCAGTTTATAGTCCATATAAAAAGATTATACCCGTGTTTCCCCGAAAATAAGCCCGGGTCTTATATTAATTATGCCAACAAAAGACACAGTGGGGCTTATTTTCAGGGTAGGTCTTACCATGTAATGTGCTGTCTTCTCTCTCCCTCCCTGCCTGTCAGGAATCCCCAGTGTGAACTGAGTTAAAATGCTTGTAAAATCCTACAACCCACTCTATTACAGTATAATATAATGTACAATGTGCGTGTTCCTGTAATATAATTGTGCCAAATACCTTTGTTATAGCGCCATTCTGCGCTTCTGTGACCCGCCGGAGCTCTCTTCCCCACAATTATATTACAGAAACACACAGTGTACATTATATACTGTATTAGAGTGGATTTTAGGATTTTACAAGCATTTTTAACTAGGGCTTATTTTCGGGGTAGGGTCTTATATTGCAGCTCTCCTGGAAAATAACGATAGGTCTTATTTTCAGTCAGGGTAGGTCTTATTTTTGGGGAAACAGGGTAGTAATGTTACCAGGTTAAGTAACCATAAAATGTCCATTCACAAATGGAAGCCTTCACAAGGGTATTAGAAGCAAAATCCAGCAGGAGCTACAGAGAATACAAGAGAAGAGAGGCGCCTCTAAGTGTAGCAATATGGTTACATTTAATGAAGGTACAACATTTAGCAACTCACATGGCACATCTTAGTAGGCAGGCATCCGGGGGACAGCTGTCCACATAGACCATCCTCCGCACTGCCGTCTCTCACCACTTTCAGTCTACAATCATGACCAGGAAGACTACCCTACAGTAGAGCGTTCTGAAAGCAAGTCTTGAATCGCTCGTAGAGTGCAGCATGGAAGGGACAACGCCGATGGCGGTGAGGAGGACGGTCTATGTGGACAGTTTACACCGGATCCCTGCATACTTAGATGTGCCTCTTTTAATCATCAACCATGTGAGTTACCTTCAATAAATGTAACCATATTGCTACACTTAGAGCCACCTCTCTTCTCTTTTAAGCCTCGTACACATGCTTGGTTTTCTCGACAAGAACCAGCAAGAAAACTACTGGCAGAGCTTTCTAGCCGAGTAAACCGTGCGTGTGTACGAGGCTTTGAGGTTTCTCGTCAAGAAAACTGCCCAGAATCTAGACGAGAAAAATAGAGAACCCGCTCTCTATTTTCTCGTCGTGATTCTCAGCAGTGTTTTCCTGTCGAGAAACCCGAGCGTCTGTATGCTTACCTGTCACCGTGGAAATCACGCATGCTCGAAATGACTTTGACGCATGCGCGGTAGCTTCCAAGGCATAGGTAGGGTGTAGCAAGATGGTGGCAACAGCATCGAATGTCACAAGCGCAAGCTCGTCGTAGTCGATGACGTGCCATTCAAAAGAACAACGGTTCTTTTGAATGCAGTGTGTGTACACTCGGCTGGTAAAAGAATCTTGCCAAGAATCTCGTCAGGAAAAACAACGTTTTTTTCCTGACGAGATTCTGGGCTGTGTGTACAGGGCTTAATACTCAGTTACATGATGATACTTGTATATCAAGACATCGCTTGTTTATCAAGTCAAAATGTATTTAGATATTTTGCTTGATTCGCAAAACACTCTCAAATCATGTTACTGTCAAACCAAGGTTTTACTGTATATGTTTTCAAAGGTAAGTGCATGTCTGGGAAGTAATGCCTTGTAAGTGTAAGGCCGGCCATAGACAGATCCAAATCTGGCCAGTTCCTAAACCCGACAAATTTTAATCTGTCTATGGGCAGACTGGTTGTATTGAGGTAGACTCATCTATCGACTTCAATACAACTGGCCTGTCGCTTTTTCTTTTATTTCCTGCAATCACTGCCGGTGTCCTGCTGAGAATTGTCCCCCCGGTGAATAATGCCTGCTCTGTACTGCACAGGTGCAGCGCTTCAGCAGTACAGAGCACAACAGACCTTCGAAAATCCCAGAAGATGAACACAGATGTGACTCATCTGCACACGGCGCATGCGCAATGAGCAACACACGCTGCATGCTCGCTCCACTCTGCAAGGGGTGGATGTGTATTACTATTATATAGTGTAAGGGGCGGATGCCTACAGCAAGGGGCGGATGTGTATTACTATTATATCGTGTAAGGGGCGGATGTGTATTACTATTATATCGTGTAAGGGGCAGGTGTGTATTACTATTATATCGTGTAAGGGGCGGATGCCTACAGCAAGGGATGGATGGATTATTAGGGTGGTTTTATTAAGAAACTATACGTCTTTGCGGGGCATTTTGTAGTGCGGGTTTTGCAGTGTCTATGTCCATCAATTTAAAATACGGCCTCTTCGCCCTCCATTTGTTTAAACATGGCCCGTAAAGACGTTTAGTTTCTTGATAAAACCACCCTAATAATACATCCGCCCCTTGCTGTAGCCATCCGCCCCTTACACAATATAATACTAATACATCCGCCCCTTGCAGAGTGGAGCGAGCATCGGGAGCGTGCGGCAGCGTCTCTGACAATGTGCTGTTCATTGCGCAGGCGCAAACTACAGCTGATTCCCTGCTCTTCGTGTTTGGCAATTTTCAGCATCTCTGTTTGCTAGGGCGCTGCGCCTGTGCAGTCCAGGGCATACATTATCCGCCAGGGGGACACATCTCGGCAGAACACAGGCAGCTATAGCTTTCAGCAGTGATCTTTGCATTCTGTCAGGCCCCGTACACACGACCGAGATTCTCGGCAGAATTCAGCCAGAAACTCGATCGGAGCTGAATTCTGCCGAAAAAAACCTGGCGTGTGTACACTTTCGGCCGAGGAAGCCGATGAGTTCCTCGTCGAGCCAAATAGAGAACATGTTCTCTATTTCCTCGTTGTTCAATGAGGAAAGTTGGCTCGCCGAGATCCTCGGCGGCTTCACACAGAACTCGACGAGCAAAACGATGAGTTTTGCCCGTCGAGTTCCTCAGACATGTGTACGGGGCCTCAGTGGGGAAACCTCCCGCTGTCACAATACAATAGCACAGCAGGAGGCATTCCCCATCAACACTGACTGATGGGGGAATCAAACTATTTTCTTTCCTTCCACCCATGGTAATGTATGGGCAGCACATCACTCACTGGTATCAGTACTCCCCCTGACAATGCCTTCATCTGCTTTTCGCTACAGACTCTGCCACTTGCGATCCTGCCGGTGGCAATTTCTAGAAATCGGCAGCGGCAGAATGACTGAGCCTGTTTGTTCCTATGGAATCACTACTAACTGAGCCACAAGGTGACGCTCCGATCACTACTGACCAAAATTCCAACAACATTTGGTCCAGCGGCAAGGGAACATCTTGCTGCATGTGGCTACAGAGAGAAAGATTCCACAGGGACAGACAGGCAGCCTCGTTAGCGATCTCGATATTGGCGATTTGTCTCTAGCGGCAGATTCGCTGTCTGACATTAGCCTTAGGAAATACTTCTTTATGCCTGCAGTTGATTGCTGACATCATCTCATCATAGGCCAAGTTAACTGGAGCTCAACGGCTGATTTTTTATAATAAAAGGTTTTGAATAAAATATAATGTTGCTGTATATTGTGACATGGCAGAAAAGTATTCATGCAGTTACTGAAAAGTCCACCTTAATTTACCATTCTTTCTTCATGACAATGACTTTCAAGGATATGCATGAAAAATGGCATAGAACAGAAATGTTAGCATTTAATTACACAAATACTTCTGTTGGAAAGACTTGTAAAATCAGTTTAATACAAGGTTGGTTGCTGAAATAGCGAACAGCTCCTTTGTTACAATACAAAAAAAAGTTCCATCTTGTTTAAAATGTTTAGACTCTAAGGCTGCATTCACACAAAGAGCATCCAGCAGCGATCACCGCAGGTAATGGCTGGTTGGGTGGACTGCCGCGAGTAGTTGCGGCCGCCGGCGACCTGACATAATAGTGAATGGAGTCACTCGCAGCAGCAGGAATCAGAAGATTGCCGGTGTGAATGTAACCTAAATGTGTGATAATCAAATTGAAACATTGCCAATAAAAAAGACACATATGCAAACAATGTAAAAACAAACTATAAAATCCCGGTGGCGCCATTAACACCATAAATTGAGGATGGCATAGGAGCTACTAGGTTTGTCAGATTATTAAAATTTATGATTCACAATTTCATGTGCCTGCTTGTATTCATAACTGTAATAAAATGCATTGCATTAAACTTTTTTTTTTTCTTACAATCAGAAAAATATATTAGAGGTTAGAGTCCAATATACTGTATATATATATATATATATATATATATATATATATATATAAACCTTGGATTGCGAACATAATTTGTTCCGGAAACATGCTTGTAATCCAAAACACTCAAATAACAAAGCAAATTTCTCCATAAGAAATAATGGAAACCCAGATGATTTGTTCCACAACCATTTATTCATACGTCCTTCAGTTTATAGCCCATATAAAAAGATTAAAGCAATGTGATAGGTTGTGTAACCATAAAATGTCCATCTACAAATGGAAACCTCCACAAGAGGATTAGAAGCAAAATCCAGCAGGAGTTACAGAATATAAAAGAGAAGAGAGGCACCTCTAAGTTTAGCAATATGGTTACATTTAATGAAGGTACAACATTTAGCAACTCACATGGTTGATGATTAAAAGAGGCACATCTAAGTATTCAGACATCCGGGGTAAAGCTGTAACATAGACCATCCTCCTCACCGCCGGTTCTTACTGATGTCAGTCTGCAATCGTGACAGGGAAGACTACCCTGCATAGAGACCTGAATCGCTTGTGGAGCGCAGCGTGGAAGGGATGACATTGACTGCCGGTCTGGAGGATAGTCTATGTGAACAGCTGTACCCTGGATGCCAGCATACTTAACCACTTACCCCCCGGAACATATTGCTGCCTAAAGACCAGAGTACTTTTTGCGATTCGGGACTGCGTCGCTTTAACAGACAATTGCGCGGTCGTGCGACGTGGCTCCCAAACAAAATTGGCGTCCTTTTTTTCCCACAAATAGAGCTTTCTTTTGGTGGTATTTGATCACCTCTGCGTTTTTTATTTTTTGCGCTATAAACAAAAATAGAGCGACAATTTTGAAAAAAATGAATATTTTTTACTTTTTGCTGTAATAAATATCCCCCAAAAATATATAAAAAAACATTTTTTTTCCTCAGTTTAGGCCGATACGTATTCTTCTACATATTTTTCGTAAAAAAAATCGCAATAAGCGTTTATTGATTGGTTTGCGCAAAAGTTATAGCGTTTACAAAATAGGGGGTATTTTTATGGCATTTTTATTAATATTTTTTTTACTAGTAATGGCGGCGATCAGCGATTTTTTTTTCGGTATTGCGACATTATGGCGGACACTTCGGACATTTTTGACACATTTTTGGGACCATTGGCATTTTTATAGCGATCAGTGCTATAAAAATGCATTAGATTACTATAAAAATGCCACTGGCAGTGAAGGGGTTAACACTAGGGGGCGGGGAAGGGGTTAAGTATGCCTGGGTGTGTTCTTACTGTGGGGGGGGGGGGTGGCCTCACTTGGGGAAACACTGATTTTCTGTTCATACATTGTATGAACAGAAAATCAGCATTTCCCCTGCTGACAGGACCGAGAGCTGTGTGTTTACACACACAGCTCCCGTTCCCCGCTCTGTACCGAGCGATCGCGTGTGCCCGGCGGCGATCGCGCCCGCCGGGCACACGCACGGGAGTCGGGGGCGAGCGGGGAGCGCGCGCGCGCGCCTCCGGCGGCGCGCACGCGCCCCCTAGTGGCGGCTATACGATAGGACGTATAGCTACGGGCTCTCGCCCAGGAGAGCCGACCTGCCGCCGTATAATGACGGTGGCTGGTCGGCTACTAGTTAAATTGAATTTATTTAATTATTTTTAATCATCAACCATGTGAGTTGCTAAATGTTGTACCTTCATTAAATGTAACCATATTGCTACACTTAGAGGCGCCTCTCTTCTCTTTTATACTCAGTTGTGACATGACGCTACTTAAATCAAGACATCGTTTGTATATCAAAATTGATTAAAAAAATGTGCTTGTCTTGCAAAACACTCTCAAACCAAGTTACTCTCAATACAAGGTTTTAATATATATATATATATATATATATATATTGTATATTTGAAAGATGTATTAGTTCAATTTGATTTCAGGACCCCTACAGTAAAAGTATGAAGATCATTTTTGGGTTGCAGGAGGATGGGGTCTTTTCCCTGTCTATTCTGTACCCAAAGTTTTCTTATGTTTAAAAGGAATTAATTTAAACATCTCACTAGGGGCTCCTGTTGTCCTATCAAAGGGCACTATACATGCCAGTCTTCCTACATGATTTTTGCTTTAACTTGTCCTAGTAATTTAATTTATATAAGGGAGACTATGCTAGATCTACCAGCATAGACATTCCGTCCTTAAAACCAATCTGGTGTTTCCAGTTTATAAACATTCTGCAGACAAAAGATATTCGGAGACAAACCTCCTATTTTATGGTCCTAAATGATGTGCCCGGGCTAAGGAGAGAAGGCGATCGTATTTTACTACCTATAAAACAGGAAATCTGGATTAATAGATTGAATATATATGTCCAGAAGCGCTTAACAATGATCGTGATATACTGTATATACTGTTCTTATAGCATGGAAACCCTGTTCACATTGGTGTGATTTGTCACACCAGGCGCACTCCATTGTCAGCAATGGAACTGTTCAAATTGCCACAACTCATGTCGCAGCAACTTTGAAAAAGGTTCCGGCACTACGTTTTGCCGAGTTGTATGAAATCGTAAGCCCAAATGAAATCGGCAGTGCAAACCGCACTGATGTGTGGCTTTGAAATAGCACTGAAGTAGTGCCATTTCAAAGCCGTAGCGGTGTGAACAAGGGCGCAGAGTCTTTGTTTTATGCATTCTATTACTGGTAATAAAACGGTCCAAGGATGACAACTGAGGAACATTATTTGCCTGAATCTGTGATCAACCTTTTAATACAAAGTATCAATTAGGTTGATAGTTTTGATGTAAATAGTTCATGACGTATTCAGGTGAAGCGATTCTGCGCTTTGGTTTTCACTCCATTCATGAAACAAGTGCAAGTACAGTAGTAGGAAGTGATTGAATTGCTGTGACTGTGTGACTTGCTTTTTGTATTTACTGTAATTGGGCCTCTCTGAAAGGCTAATCACTATTTCACCTGACAGAGGAGTCGGTTGTGCACTGAAAATAAATAAATCCTGACTTTGAGCAAGAAACTTTGGAGTGTGGTGACTCTTTTGGAGATATACAGTGTATATATATACACACTTTGCTTTAATCATCCATTTGAAAACATTCTATAATTTAGATATTTTTTTTTTTTATTAAAATGATAAAAATGTAAACAGTGGCACTCACATATGATGGTGCGCAGACCTTGCTTATGGCCCGTACACACGATCCGAATATTGTACAGCAGATCATATGACTTTTTTCGCTTAATAGTCGCAAGTAGAAATTGAATAGGTTACTAAAGTCACGAAAATTCTCGTACGAAGTGATGTCATGTGTTGTAAGGTATTTGTATTGTATTTTCAGACGACAACTATACTGACTAAACGAAAATCGTACGATCTGACATCATACGAGGAACATTTTCGTGCTTGTCCGATCGAATAATATCGGACGAACTTTTGTGATCGGCTCTCAAAAGTAGTGTACACACTATCCGAAAATCGTACGATTCTTCATCGTTTTCGTCCGATCGTCGGATCATGTGTACGGGCCATAAATCTCTTTATCAGCTCTACCTCCAGCTTGTGCCATGCATGTGTGATGAGTCCTTGACTAGTCCTCCCTTCGTTCTTTTTCTCCAGAACGTTACCACTTATGGCCCGTACACACGTTCAGAAAATCTTAAAAAAAAATGATTTTGAAGTGATTGTACTATAATCTGATGGTTAGTACACAGCTTTTGTCCGAATTTTTCACAGTACACAGTTTTCGTCCTAAAATACAATACATATTCTGTCGTAAGAGAATTTTCATACTTTAGTAACCTATTAGTTTTCTATATGAGACTAGCATGCGACAAAAAAAGAAAACAGACGATAATTTGTTCGATAATCACATTGTGTGTACTAGGCTTTAGCAAGCAGTAGTCAGTGATGGCATCATGACTTGGAGCAAAGACTGAGGTCTCGTACACACGACCGTTTTCCTCTACAGAATCCATCAAGAAACTTGGTGGCAGAGCTTTTTTGCCGAGGAAAACGGTCGTGTGTATGTTTTTCATCGAGAAAACTGACGAGGAACTCAAAGAGAAAAAAAGAGAACAAGTTCTCTTTTTTCTTGTCGGGAATCTCAATTTCCTCGTCGTGTTCCACGTCGGGCTGGTTTTCGACGAGAAACACGTTCGTGTGTATGCTTAGAAACCCACCCATGCTCAGAATAAAGTATGAGACAGGAGCGCACCTTCGGTAAAAGTAGCGTTTGTAATGGAGATAGCACATTCGTCACGCTGTAACAGACTGAAAAGTGCAAATTGTCTCTTACCAAACTTTTACTTAACACACAATAACATGGGATTAGAAAAAGCAGCTCCAAGGGTTGTGCCAGTGGAATCGAACTTCCCCCGTGTTGTACGTCACCACGTTTGAGAACGACGAGATTTGGTCTTGACAGTGTGTACGCAAAGAAAGCTTGTCAAGTTTCTCGACAAGCCTAACTAGGAACTCGTCAAGGAAAACGTTGTTTCATTTACGACGAGTTCCTCGGTCGTGTGTACGAGGCCTGAGGCCCCTTTCCCATGGGTGTCTCTGTTTTGCGGAATCCACTTGCTCAGCGGGGGATCACTCCACTGAAAACTCCATTGAAAACACCTATAAATGAACATGCTTATAAATACAAATTACCGTGTTTAGATGCATTTACATGCTGTTATAGGCATTTGCCATTTTAAATGCCACTAAACTTCTGAGCTTCTAAACGTCTACAAACGCCTGAGTGTACTTGTACACATAGGATAACATTGAGGAGAGTTCAGGGGCTGCTGAAAAAAACACCAAAATGCTCCTAAACGTCAGTTTACCAGCTGCAGCAAGTGTACATGAGGCCTAAAGGATAAAAAAAAATTAGAAGAAGCCCAATCTAATGTATTAAATGTTCATTTAAAGAAGGTTACTTTTTTTTTGTACAGCAGCGCTTGAGACACATAATAGTGAGGAGTCAGTTGGCCCACAAATATTGAGAAATATATGTATGTATGTATGCACAGTGTGGAAAGTTGAACTTGCTACCCGGAGTCAGGTTTAGCAGATATGGGAAGGGCATGGTGTTTTGGGGCAAAGCTAACTTTTGCAGAAATGTTAAAAAATGCACCACATTGTTAAAATTAAAAGTATACATTTATTAATTGTTTG
Source organism: Rana temporaria (assembly GCF_905171775.1). Lineage (NCBI taxonomy): Eukaryota > Metazoa > Chordata > Amphibia > Anura > Ranidae > Rana > Rana temporaria. Next base: position 322,470,478 of record NC_053493.1, read on the forward strand.
CATTGGAGTCTGCAGAGCATTGCAAATATGTTCGGTGTATTGTGGGTGCAGTGCATAGGCTCATGCATACTTTTTCGCTAGCCCCAGGTCCAGATGGAGGCACGGACCTTATGGAACTGGAGGAAGTAACCTAAACAATGGATTACATTGTGAAATCATCATGATTCTTTGAGCATTCAGGCAAGAGGAGAAGAGAAGGGAGTGTTTGAGGTTGGCAAACTGTCGAATGTTACCATATTTTATGTTACAACCTTAATAAGGGTATAACATAAACCTGGTCAGAAAAGTGGACTATTCTTTTATTACTTCAAAGTTATATAGGCATGTGCCATCCTCTACAATTAGTTCTGCTAAGTGTTTTAGGTCATAGATCTAGAGACAGCTAGGGCTCTGTATACAGAATCCTGTCACCCGGATGGTTACAAATTATAGTTCACCTGGCTTGGGGCAGATTGTGCTCCCAGAGTGATAAGCATTGAAAGAGAGGTTAAAGGTAATCCAAATGGAAAGCTGACAATATTGGTGCTTGACAGATTGACCTTAGATTACATAAAATGTGATTTATAGTATGTCATCCTGGAGACAAAAAATACAATACATGTGCTTCTCTAAAAGTTTTTCTCATTGTATTCTCTTGCATGAAATCGCTGGTTTTGGAATGAATGTAAATTTGTCGTGATTCTGCCCGTTATTTCAAAGCACCGAGGTGTGAATGACAAACCGCAGAAAGCACTTTTGAGATGCCATTCATTTGAATGGCACTTAAAATTGCGGTGCGGTTCTGCCGCGATCATTGCGTGATAAATTGTGTTGCAATCGAGGCAACCTACATCACGTGAATCTTGTCGCCCCAAAGTTCAGGTATTAGTGGTGCAACGGATCGTAAATGATCCGTGATCCGAACGGGTCACCACATGCGGATCGGCACACCACGTGATCCGCGGAACTCCGCTGCTGCCTCTGTCATAGGAAAGGCCACAGCTTCAGCCTAGCTCCCGGAGTGGCACCATCTTGGTCCACCCGGCGGCGGCCTAGGTGAGCCTAGAGTGGCACGCTGACATCATCACCCAGCCTCAACTGCTCATGTTCGGTCGGCTTCTCTGGTAAGACTAAGCCAGCACTAATCTTCCTATACAGTGGGGGAGATGTCTGTGGATACTACAGTGGGGGAGATGTCTGTGGATAATACAGTGGGGAGATGTCTGTGGATATTACAGTGGGGAAATGTATGTGGATATTACAGTGGGGGAGATGTCTTTGGATATTACAGTGGGGAGATGTCTGTGGATATTACAGTGGAGAGATGTCTGTGGATATTACAGTGGGGAGATGTCTGTGGATATTACAGTGGGGGAGATGTCTGTGGATATTACAGTGGGGGAGATGTCTGTGGATATTACAGTGGGGGAGATGTCTGTGGATATTACAGTGGGGGAGATGTCTGTGGATATTACAGTGGGGAAGATGTCTGTGAATATTACAGTGGGGACTATATATGGTGGTGATCCGAAAATGTATGTGCGTTATAATTAATCGAAATTAGTCAAATAATCGATAAAAAATAAATGATTAATCGAACACGAAAATTTTAATCAGTAACAGCCTTAATATATATATATATATATATATATATATATATATATATATATATATATATATATATATATATATATATATATATATATTGACCCCTAAATATGTGTCAATGTAAGGGCTCTTATGCCATCAGCATCTCATCTCTTTGTTTACGTGTGTTGCAGTGCAGAGAATGCCCACAGCTAAAATGGAGTAAAAAAAGCACAATTTTAATGCTTGAATGGAGATATGTTTCGGAGGATGCTTGAGGTCATCTGTACTAAAGACATTTTTATTTCTGTGATGCTGTTGTAGAGTAACTCTAATAAAACATTGTCAGCTGGACAGGAAGTGAGGGTACATCTCTCTAATTTTCCTTACGTTCCTTCCTCCCCTTATTCCTTCCTTCCACCAATCAGGTGTTTGCTAACATTTTATACCCTGTAGCTAGAACCTTACTGGCTGCAATGTGCAACCCCACCACTTTCTTTTCTAGTTGTAAATGTAATCAAAGTACTCACATCTGCCTTTTCCACCATTAAAAGCTGCTGTGAGTCATAGTCATGTTCGCAGAGGCATCAGCTTGCGAACATCAATTCACAGGAAAGGAGATATGTGAACAACTTTACATCACCTCCCCCGCTCAGGCATACAAGGTCTTCAACAAGAAGATCCTAGGAGACACAGATGTTATCAAAAAATTACTACTTTATTCTTCCCATTTTCATTTTTCATCCCATAATTGGATAGACTTGAGATGAATTGCTGCCAGAATATTCAGTATCAGCTGCCAATTCTTTGCTTTCTCTGAACACCATCTAATGAAAGAACAAAGGGTGTGATTGCCACTCTTGAAGGCATAGACTAATTTATTTTCTAATTCAAATACAGATGGTTTTGTAACACTTTGAGGTCTGTTTAGCTGCTTATGTTTTAATCCCCCAAGTTGCAAGTATTGAATGTCGAGTATTTTGCTCTCGGTTGATGACACAGCAATAAAAGTTCGAAGGACAATATGTGGGCAAAAAATTAGAAAGATGTAATTTCAGGTTAAAAGGGAAAGCCAGCCAAACTGCTAAGAACAAAGTTCAAACATACAATATGTAAAATACTACGGCAATTTCTGGATGCACCAGATGTTGGTAAAAGGTATGGTTGGAGCCACCTCTTAAGCTGGCTGTACATGGTTCTAAGTTCAACGGAGACCCGCCAATGTGTGGCCACTGTGATTGAACAAAAGTCAATCTGCCGACTTCTGTTAAACCACCCTATTGGAAAATGTCTACATAATAAGCTGCATTCTATAGACTGCAGCGCTAATTAGTGTATTCTGATGGCGGAGAAGTCTCCCTGTTGTCAGAATACAATGACACAGTGGGGAGGATTTCCCCATCCACATTGAATGTGGACAAGGAAATCAGGACATTTTTTTTCATTCAACCTTCTCTGCTTGTCACCGTCCTGTGACAAGCACTTAAGCATTTACCAGAATTACAAGTACTTAACTGTCATTACACACATTAGAACTGTTATCCCTACATTTTTTTAGGGTGGCAGCTCAAGGCTGCCACAAGTACAGCTACCCATAGGAATGAATAGGGTCATGGCAAACATGTTTAGACACAGGAGTGGCTGGCGGGGTTCATGTCAGAGAGTTGGGTCAGGGCTGAAGGTAAGTATATAATCAGGCTACTTGCATTTGGGGGTGGTGTGGGGTGGGGTGGTTAAGCTGTCCTTTAAGTATTTCTCCAACATCCTTCTTATTACAACTTTCCCTGGCATGTGTTAATCTTTGTAGAAAAAAACAAGCTGCGCAAATAACGTGAAATATCAAACAAAAAGCCAAATATCATACATATTTGCAATAGTTGTGCTCATATTGTGTTGAAATCACTGTAACCAATAGGTTACCCTATTAGTATGAATTTCTGAAGAGTCCCAAAAAAAAAGCTAAACAGATCAAAGTCCTGTTTTCCAAATGTAGGACGTATCAGATAGTGTAATTATCAGCTGGAACTGTTCTGCTCTTCTACAGGTGAAAAGGTGACATCAAACCAAAGGAACCACAGAACAGTGATGCGATAGAAAGGAAATGCTTCGCCATCCAAATAACTGCCTCTTACCGAAAGGGAAGATCCCAACCAGAGATCTTCTGTTGGCGTGTAGCTTTCTAACCCAGCCTAGGGGTCTATGCAACAGAATAACATTCCACCAGTGTTAATTGGATCTCACAGATGGTCGGAAGTGATTGCAACCAGGTGAGGAAGGAAAGAAGGCTAACATAGCATAATCCAGTAAAACATTTTAATGGGTAAAATAAAATAAATCACACTTACATTAGGTAGATAAAAATTTGCGTGTCAAAATTTGTAGCCGGCCGGCTAACACAACTCCGGGACTCTGTATGCAGTGATGACGTCAGCACGCCGCTTCACCCTACGTCGTTTCGTCTCAATAGACTTTGTCCATGTGTTAATCTTTGTGATTACAGCTTTTAGATAATTACATTAAATAAAATACATAAAATATTGAATAACATTTTTTTACACAAAAGAGTTTAGGGATCTTTTTAATAGATTTGCTTGGTTCCTTAAGGCAACCTGATGAAAAAGTTTCTTGTTAATGGATAACAGACTGTTCCAGGAGGCCCTTTTGCACTGGATCAGACTGTTGTGGAGGGTTCTTGTGGTCTGAATCCTTGGCTGTCACAGAAGACCCTTTCGCTCTGGATCACAGACTGTTGTGGAGGGTTCTTGTGGTCTGAATCCTTGGCTGTCACAGAAGACCCTTTTGCTCTGGATCACATACTATTATGGAGGGCCCTTGTGGTCTTCAATCTTGGCTCTTACGAAGGACCCTTAATGCCATGTACACACGGGCCAGAATCTCGTCAGGAAAAAACTGTCGTACAGACACTCCTTTAAAAAAAAACACGGTTCTTTTGGAAGGCAAGAACCCGGTCACGTCATCGCGTATGACGAGCATGCGCTCGTCACATTCGATGTCGTCGCCGCCATCTTGCTGCACCCTACCTATGCCTAGGAAGCTACCGCGCATGCGTCAAAGTCATTTCGAACATGCGTGGGTTTTAGGTAAGTATACAGTATTCTCGGCAGGAAAACACTGCTGAGAATCACGACGAGAAAATAGAGAACATGTTCTCTATTTTTCTCGTCAAGATTTTAGGCAGTTTTCTTGACAAGAAACCTGAAAACCTTGTACATACGCTCGGTATACTCGGCAAGAAAGCTCTGCCAGCAGTTTTCTTGATGGTTCTTGCCCAGTATACCGAGCGTGTGTACGAGGCTTGATGCTCTGAATCACAGACTGTTCTGGGGGGCCCTTGTAAACTGGATCCTTGGCTGTTGGAGGACACAGATTACGACACAGATTTTTTTTGCTGGATATTGGTGCCGTGACTCACAGGCTTGTTCCTGAGGACCCATGTGCTCTGAATCACAGACTGCTGTGAAGGGCCCTTGTATTATAGATTATATACTCTTCTGGGGGGCCCTTCTGTTCTTGATAACAGACTGTTCTAGTCACCATTGTGAAAGTACAACCTATTTACCCTGGTTGTCGTTAAACACAAAAAGTGTCCAATGGAGACACAGACAGCAAGGAAAAGCTGACAAAGGTATTTACTCCTTATCCAAAAAATATTTACATTTTTAATATTGATGTCAAGAGGTTTTGCTTACTTCTTGTACCTGGTGACCACAGGGAGAAGAAGTAATAAAAAATGTAATTCAATAAATTAATGGGCTGGTATTATATACTGAAGACAGTTTGTGGATCTCCTCATTTCTTAGAGATCTTAAGGCTCGTTTACAACATGTTGGTTAATCTGCATAGATAAACAATACATAAATACATGTTTTCTATGTGCCCTGTTCACACCATACGTAATGCCCCTCATACTGCAGCAATGCATAGAGTTGAATAAGGTGTCCTTTTGTAACACTTCAAAAAAGTAAAAAAAAATGAAAAAGTAAATAGTGCAATGTAGTGTGACTCCTCAGTGTCCCTATACAACGTACACCAACGTGCACATGCTTTAACGTACGGACTGGTGTGAAGGAGCCCTTAGCCTCAGGCCGCGTACACACGGTCGGTCCAAACCGATGAAAACGGCCTGAAGTCCAGTTTCATCGGTCCAAACCGAGCATGTGTATGGCCCATCGGTCTGTTGTCCTTCGGACAAAAATTAGAGAACTTGCTTTAAAATCGAACCGATGGCCTGCTGACTGATAGGTCCAAACCGATGGTTAGTACACAAAAGCATCGGTTCAAAACCTGCGCATGCTCAGAATCAAGTCGACGCATGCTTGGAAGCATTGAACTTCGTTTTTTTCAGCACATCGTGTGTTTTACGTCACCGCGTTCTGACCCGATCAGATTTTGAACTGATGGTGTGTACGCATATCACACCATCAGGCTGCTTTAGCGGTGAACCCATGAAAACGGCCCGTCGGACCATTCTCATCGGATCGACCGTGCCTCAAAGCTCCTTGTGAAATGTGATTTTCTAGACTTAAGGGGAAAAAAATCTGTCTGACATACGCAGACATAATACATGTTAGGAGTAAGATGTGGCTTTTGACTGACAGCAAAAGATGACAGGTGTTTGGGAATTATTAGGAATGTAAGGTGGGAGTCAGCCACTGATCTGGTTGCTAAAAAAGAATAAAGGAAAAGTGTTCGGAAGATTTTAATGAGACAGGGCAAATGAGTGCACAGACCTTACCTGAATTAGAGAACATGAAATATGGTATGAGAGAACAAGTCAGACAAAGCTAAGGTGAACAGAATATAGACTTAAAAAAAAAATCAAACCTGATATATAAGTAAAGAGAGAAATGTTCTTTATGTGAGAAGAACAATTCAGTATACTAAACATATATACTAACGATCCAGCATAATAGAAATATTTGAACAATATATAATTTCTAGGTGGGCACATGTAAACTTCTTCTGCCTTTGCAGTTATAATGTCCTGTGTATTTGCCAAAAATGTCAAAGTCAATTAAAAATATATCATAACATATTATAAATATTAATTAATATATTTTATACAGTGCCTTGAAAAAGTATTCATACCCCTTGACATTTTCCACATTTTGTCATGTTACAACCAAAACCACATATTTTATTGGGATTTTATGTAATAGACCAACACAACGTGGCACATAATTGTGAAGTGGAAGGAAAATGATAAATGGTTTTCAACACATTTTAGAAATAAATATCTGAAAAGTGTGGCGTGCATTTGTATTCAGCCCCCCTGAGCCAATACTTTGTAGAATCACCTTTCTCTGCAACTACAGCTGCAAGAATTTTTGGGGATGTCTTTATCAGCTTTGCACATCTAAAGAGTGAAATGTTTGGCCATTCTTCTTTGCAAAATAGCCCAAGCTCTGTCAGATTGGATGGAGAGCGTCTGTGAACAGCAATTTTCAAGTCTTGCCACAGATGTTCAATTGAATTTAGGTCTGGACATTGACTGGGCCATTCTAACACATTAATATGCTTTGATCTAAACCATTCCATTGTAGCTCTGGCTGTATGTTTAGGGTCGTTGTCCTGATGGAAGGTGAACCTGCTCCCCAGACTCAAGTCTTTTGCAGACTCTAACATGTTTTCTTCTAAGATTGCCCTGTATTTGACTTCATTCATTTTCCTATCAACACCGACCAGCGTCCCTGTCCCTACTGAAGAAAAGCATTCTCACAACATGATGCTGCCGCCACCATGTTTCACGGTGGGGATGGTGTGTTCAGGGTGATGTGTAGTGTTAGTTTTCTGCCACACATAGCATTTTGCTTTTAGGCCAAAAAGTTTAATATTGGTCTCATCTGACCAGAGCATCTTCTTCCACATGTTTGCTGTGATGCTGTTTGTTCACTAAGGTTCTCTAACAAACCGCTGATGTCTTCACAGAACAGCTGTATTTATACTAAGATGAAATTCTATTTACCAATAATTAGGTGACTTCTGAAGGCAATTGGTTCCACTAGATTTTAGTTTTAGATATCAGAATAAGGGGGGCTCAATAGAAAATCCACGCCACACTTTTCACATATTTATTTGTAAAAAAAAATAAAAAATGAAAACCATTTATCATTTTCCTTCCACATCACAATTATGTGCCACTTTGTGTTGGTCTATCACATACAATTCCAATAAAATAATTTTTTTTTCCGGTTGCAACATGACAAAATGTTGAAAATTTCAAGGGGTATGAATATTTTTTCAATGCACTGTATATATCATAAATTTCTTGACATTTATCCAGTAAAGGTATTTGGGGGAAAAAATGTATTTAATATGTTATTGGAATTGAACAATATTTCATAATTCATAATTTGCAAACTTTTACATTTAAAATCTTTAAAGATACAGTAGTGCCCTAGTCAATGGAGAAGCCCAAAGCAACCAGACTTTACTTTAGCTACACCAGTACAAGATGCATCTTGAATGTTTGTCTACATTTTTAAATATACAGAATTTGTTCAGAGTTGTATAAGAAAAACATGAAGGCACATCTTCTAATTCTAAGATGAGAAAGAGACACCTTTTATCAAATGTATCACAAGGCAAAGAAAACACACTCAACCAAGCCCCGAGAACTATAAATCAAAACATATTGGTTAAACCAAGAAGTACTTTTCATCACTACTTGTTCTTATTACAAGCTTTTCAAAATATCACATACGGTAATGAAAGAGGTTTGATGGTTCGATTACAGGTTTGCAGTAATATCACAATTTTAGTAGTTAAATAGTAAGCTGTTTTTCTTTTTTCTTATTGAGGTCTACATTTCAGACAAAACAGTAGAAAATTATTTCAAAAGGAGTAGAGAAGGTTTCAAAAGCACAGTCCCTTTAAATGTGGGACAAATTAGGTAGCTCTTTAACCACTTAAGACCCGGACCTTAGGCAGGAAGATAAAAATGGGAAGCCTGTTGAACAAGTACCTAGAGTCTACTGCAGGGGTGCCCAACCTTTTGAAGAGCAAGGGCCACTTAAGCGACTTAGTAACCGGTCACGGGCCACAATGAGCAGAGCAGGTGGATGGCAGCTCATTCTACTTCTTTTTTTTGCTGATCGGATTGGAGGTAGGCGTTTGTAAATGGACACAAGTCCATCTACATCTGCTACTCCTTAGAGGTGAATGGAGGGTCTAATTGGGTCGGACTGACTGTGTGAAAGGGGCCTATGGCTCAGTGCAGGTAACCCGCAGGTGCACTGCTCTGCACCTTTGGATCAGTTTGAAAGCAGCCCAGTAACCACTGCAGAACAGATATGCCCATATATACACAGGGGTAGATTCAGAGAGAAGATACGACGGCGTATCTCCAGATACGCCGTCGTATCTCTGAGTCCGGCCGGTCGTATCTATGCGCCTGATTCATAGAATCAGTTACGCATAGATTTCTCTAAGATCCGACTGGCGTAAGTGTTTTACACCGTCGTATCTTAGGCTGCATATTTACGCTGGCCGCTAGGTGACGCTTCCATAGATTTACGCGAGGAATATGCAAATGAGCTAGATACGCCGATTCAGAAACGTACGTCCGGCCAGTGCATTTTTTTACGTCGTTTACGTTAGGCTTTTTTCGGCGTATAGTTACCCCTGCTATATGAGGCGTATCCTATGTTAAGTATGGCCGTCGTTCCCGCGTCGAGTTTTGAAAATTTTACGTTGTTTGCGTAAGTCGTTCGCGAATATGGCTGGACGTAATTTACGTTCACGTCGAAAGCCATGGCGATTTGCGGCGGAATTTCGAGCATGCGCACTGTGAATTTTTCATGAACGGCACATGCGCTGTTCGTAAAAAACGGCAAGTACGCGGGGTCACAGTTAATATACATAAAACACGCCCACATCATCCACATTTGAATTATGCAGGCTTACACCGACACAGATACGTTAGGCCGTCGTAACTAAGGGCGCAAGTTCTTTCTGAATACAGAACTTGCGCCTAAATTATGGCGGGGTAACTTATCTGAGATACGTTACGCCAGGCATAAAGATAGACAATTCTATCTGAATCTACCCCACTGATTTTAGTAATTAACGTACCTTTAATAACAGTATTCTGTTCCATACCAGAGCAGGAGGTCGCAGGCCACATCAGAGGGGTCCGCAGGCCACATCAGAGGGGTCCGCAGGCCACATCAGAGGGGTCTGCGGGCCAAATCAGAGGGGTCCGCGGGCCACATCAGAGGGGTCCGCGGGCCACATCAGAGGGGTCCGCGGGCCACATCAGAGGGGTCCGCGGGCCACATCAGAGGGGTCCGCGGGCCACATCAGAGGGGTCCGCGGGCCACATCAGAGGGGTCCGCGGGCCACATCAGAGGGGTCCACGGGCCACATCAGAGGGGTCCACGGGCCACATAAGAGGGGTCCGCGGGCCACTGGTTGGACACCCCTGGTCTACTGCATACCATAAGACAGCAGAAACCGGGTAGGTATATAAGATTGAAAGCTTGTAACGAAGGTAGCTGGAATCTGCAGACCATAATATGATGTAACTGAAGCCGGCCATAGACTTTTGAATCTTATACTTAAGCTCTTTCTACTATCGATACAACAATGCTTTGCCATAGATTATTAGTTTTAGCACCACTGATCTCCACATCTCTCTTTGTTTTGATTTTATTGTATAATTGGTCAATTGGGCCATCGCTGTATTTTAATGCACTTTTGGGTGGAGTTTGTACATTTATAAACGTTTTACCATTCCAGTTTGTAATATGCTATGACTAAGGCTCTCGCCGAAACGCGTTAGCTTCTCTTTTTTAATGCTACTCTTATGTAGCTAATAAACTTACAGCATGGATTACAGAGTTTCCGGCTCTCTTTCTTCGCTTAACTTGTCTATGGTGTGGGCGGATACGCTGCTTGGCCTAGGCACCTGTTTGTGGATCTTATACTAAGCTTTGAGAGTTCCTCGTAGTGAGCGCTATACCTATACCTTCTCTCTTCAGGAAGATACAAGAGGAGCAGCTTGTAAAGCAGGTACCTGGAGTCTTCTGCAGATGACAATACACAATATTGCAGCAGGAAGAAAAGGAAAAAGATTACAAGTGGAACCTCGGATTGCGAGTAACGCGGTTAATAAGTGTTTCGCAATACAAGAACTGTATTAAAAAAAATCCTAACTCGATTTTCCAGTAAAAAGAGGACAAACCGGTGTGCAGTACTGCCTTTGGCCTGAGGTGGGGGGTGCCGGAGCCGAGCGGAGCCAAATGGCGCCGATTGGCACCGTTTGGAAATGCACGGAAAGCCCGAGGACAGTTTAGCTAACCTCGGCAAACCTTGGGAACGGAGTCTTTCCGAGGTTTGGCAAGGTGTCCTCGGCCCTTTCCGGCCATTTCCGCGGCTCTCCGTCTCCCCCCCACCTCTGGCCGCATGCGGTATTGTCAATAGTCAATGCATAACAAATTATTCTCGTTTCCATTGACTTCAATGGGGAAACTCGCTTTGATATGCGAGTACTTTGGATTACGAGCATTCTCCTGGAACGGATTATGCTCGTAATCCGAGGTTCCACTGTATTTGGATACAGCAGGTAGATGGAGTATCTTGAAGATCCCAATGTTAAATAATTTATGAATGAAAATTAAAGGAGGATCTCGAAGATCAGGTAGATGGATTTTTCTGCAGACCACAATACAGATTAATCTGTATTGGCAGGCAGAAGGAGGAATGGCAGATAGCCAGAGTGTACTGAAGAATGATGGCAGAGAAACCAACAAATGGTGTGAAAGGAACGTGGTAGAACCTTCTCATTAGCCTTTTCCATATATTGGTGTGTATTTGCCATTTTTACCCCCTCAGTCCTTTAGAATTAGAATGCTTATGTAACTAGCAAACACAAATTGAAGAGTAAATGGCAAATATGCACCCATGGTACTCAGAAGATCATTAACTACACCAATTAATTATTTAATCATATTCCATGATTTATTTTTCATGGGTCAATAACACATGAAAATGATTCTTCTTAGTTTCAAGCTATATTTCCCCTATAGCATACAAGGCTGATTTGATGAAAAATAACATCTTGGGCTTTTGGGTTTAGCTAATGGAATTTCTTAATGAGGATCTGTTTTTTTTTATATATATATAGAATCCATTGAAGGAAAATAGAACACATACCCATGTCTGTATTTGACTTTTGATGGGAAATGACATTTGAGCACAGCAGCTCATGTGTATCGTACCATGTCTATGAGCCTTGAATGTCAGATTTGACCATTCTGTCTCTCGTACTGCTCAGACTCTGTGTTTTTAATCTATCTAGGTTAAGATGTAGAGTTGTGTTGCCTAGAAATAGATAAAATAAGTGCTAAAAAGATGACACAACCAATGGGCACTGCATATCCAGGCTAGCTGTATAGTATAGATACTGTGTATCTATGAGACGTAGACGTGTTTCTCATAGATCTAGAGTATTGTCCTGTTCCTTCGACTGTTGAAGTGGTACCTCCATGTTTCTGGGTAAAAAGCCGTATACGCCTGGTCAACTATTTACACTGCAAGCATTTAGCCAACCTTGCTAAGAGGCATTTTTTGGAAATGTCAACTGTCTAGAGATATTTACGGGAAAGCAAAATGGGATGACTAATTGCAAAATGCAAATTTCTAAAATGTAATTGAGTGATTTAGCACAGAGGTTGCTAACCAGTGATCTGTGGACCGCTGATGGTCCACCAAAACATTTTGGTGGTCCCCAGGGGTTCTGCTGCAAATGAACATTGTGGCGGATGTATGCCGCTCATTGTAATTTCCAGTGTTGTTCTCAATGCATGCTGACAGTCAATATTGACAGCGCAAATTGATACTCAGTGCTTCCTCTGTTGTTCTAGGTCTGTGAACTCAGAGGGAGGAGTCAGGAGTAGTGCAGAGAACGGGAAGTGAAGGAGGAGGGGACTTCTGATGGCAGCGTAGATCACAGATTGTGGGAGGGAGCACGGAGCTCGAGCACATGGCTGGTTAAGGAGATGAGTCTGTAAGGCAGCAGTGTTTTGCAGACTGTGGGGGTGGAAATGTGGGCAAAGAGAGCCAGAGCATTGTGTGTATAAGGCAGCAGTGTGATCCAGGAGGAAGGCGGGCAAAGAGCCAGAGCATTGTGTATAAGGCATCAGTGTGATCCAGGAGGAAGGCAGGCAAAGAGCCAGAGCATTGTGTGTATAAGGCAGCAGTTTGATCCAGGAGGAAGTCGGGCAAAGAGACAGAGCATTGTGTGTATGAGGCAGCAGTGTGATCCAGGAGGAAGGCGAGCAAAGAGACAGAGCTTTGAGTGTATAAGGCAGCAATGTGATCCAGGAGGAAGGCGGGCAAAGAGACAGAGCATTGTGTGTATAAGGCAGCAGTGTGATCCAGGAGTAAGGCAGGCAAAGAGACAGAGCATTGTGTGTATAAGGCAGCAGTGTGACCCAGGAAGAAGGCGGGCAAAGAGACAGAGCATTGTGTATAAGGCATCAGTGTGATCCAGGAGGAAGGCAGGCAAAGAGCCAGAGCATTGTGTGTATAAGGCAGCAGTTTGATCCAGGAGGAAGTCGGGCAAAGAGACAGAGCATTGTGTGTATGAGGCAGCAGTGTGATCCAGGAGGAAGGCGAGCAAAGAGACAGAGCTTTGAGTGTATAAGGCAGCAATGTGATCCAGGAGGAAGGCGGGCAAAGAGACAGAGCATTGTGTGTATAAGGCAGCAGTGTGATCCAAGAGTAAGGCAGGCAAAGAGACAGAGCATTGTGTGTATAAGGCAGCAGTGTGATCCAGGAGGAAGGCGGGCAAAGAGCCAGAGCATTGTGTATAAGGCATCAGTGTGATCCAGGAGGAAGGCGGGCAAAGAGCCAGAGCATTGTGTGTATAAGGCAGCAGTTTGATCCAGGAGGAAGTCGGGCAAAGAGACAGAGCATTGTGTGTATAAGGCAGCAGTGTGATCCAGGAGGAAGGCCGGCAAAGAGCCAGAGCATTGTGTGTATAAGGCAGCAGTTTGATCCAGGAGGAAGTCGGGCAAAGAGACATAGCATTGTGTGTATAAGGCAGCAATGTGATCCAGGAGGAAGGCGGGCAAAGAGACAGAGCATTGTGTGTATAAGGCAGCAGTGTGATCCAGGAGTAAGGCAGGCAAAGAGACAGAGCATTGTGTGTATAAGGCAGCAGTGTGATCCAGGAGTAAGGCAGGCAAAGAGACAGAGCATTGTGTGTATAAGGCAGCAGTGTGATCCAGGAGGAAGGCGGGCAAAGAGACAGAGCATTGTGTGTTCAAGCCATGTAAAATTCAGCTTTCTATGTTCTCTTGGAAGCAAGGAATCAGATTGAAAGAGGGTAATTACTGTCAATCAGTCTGAGTCTATTTCATTGCACGCCAGTCTGACAATGAGAACTTGCTTGCTGGAGGGGAGTGCACATCTTTACACATGGAAAGCCCAACAGGGAGATAAGACTTATATGTTGATCACAAACATGAGACTCTGGGCTTCTATTTTTTGTCTGGAGTTAAGAACTTTATTCTTAAATAAATGTATGCTTTTATGTCAAAGTAAGACATAAGTGTCGCCGTTAGCTGGCAGCTTCCCTGCTGGGAAATACAGTGTTAGCAAGTAACATGGCAAAGTTATCACCTCTGTATTTTTAGATATACATGACATCTTGCTAGCTGAGCTAAGTACCTTTCCCCCCCTGACTCTCTCCAGCAGAGATCATAGAGATCCAGTATGTAGTAACCAGAAACATATGAGAGATTTTCACTTTAGCTGGACACTTTAACAAGACATGTACAGACACGTTAGTGTTTCATCAACAACTGGGGTTTAGTTATAAAAATAAGGAAATCGAACCTTCAAAGGTAACCTTAATCAGATGATGGGCAAACTGAATTTAGTGTCACAATTTACCAGCTAAATGGCTCCAAATTTTGTATCCTTTGTATTTGACTGTGCTGTTGGTAAAATTGATATGGTTGCTGGTTACATCTTTATAAAGGCCCTGACTCCTAAGCCTGGTACACACGATCGGATTTTACGCGGACAAAGCGTAGGACTTTTGTCTGAAGGGCATTGGTCATGAACTTGTTTTGCATACAAATGGCAAAGAATTGTCGGCCAACAAACACAAAACAATGTGTTTTTTCATCTCTTTAGCGCCACCCTTTGGCTAACTTCTGCTAATGCTGTGTTATGGTTAGCATTGCTTCTGAGCATGCATGTTTGTACTTTGGATTTTTTTCTGAAGCACTTCTGTACACACGATCGGATAATCTGACAGCACACATTTGTTGTCGGAAAAATTGAAAGCATGCTAGCCAACTTTTGTTGTTGGAAAATCCGACAACAATTGTCCGATGAAGCATACAACTGGTCGGATTTTCCGACAAAAGCCTGCCATCGAACAATTCCCGTTGGAAAATCCGATTGTGTGTACGAGGCTTTAGCCTCCAAAAATGTGGTTTAAGCAAGTCGGTGGCTGAAAGTATTAAAGCATGACAGCCAGGTAACTAGAGAATTACCAAATTGGAGACATCTGAGCTGTCATCGATCTGAATCAGTTTTCTTTAGCTATTAGTAGGCTGTTGAATTTAAGGTGTATGTCAGGGCAAAAAACAAAAAATGCAGTACATCCCAACCTTAATTATACCTTTAACTACTTCAGTGCTGGGGCAGGCTCAACCCCTTCATGCCCAGTTTCTAGCACTGTCACACATTGAACAACAATTGTCCACAGCGTGGCCCGTGGGACATACTCAAGGTGCATTGTGGGAGGACGTCACATGATGTCCACCCGGTGCAACGAATGCCCCCCCCCCCAGTTGTCATTTGA
This sequence comes from Rana temporaria, assembly GCF_905171775.1. Taxonomy (NCBI): domain Eukaryota; kingdom Metazoa; phylum Chordata; class Amphibia; order Anura; family Ranidae; genus Rana; species Rana temporaria. The sequence goes on from NC_053493.1 coordinate 322,485,887, forward strand.
CTAAGGTCGAAACAACTAATCGATTAATCGACAATTAATCGATTATGAAATTAATCGATTACAATTTTCATAATCGATTAATCGGCCAGTAACATAATGGGGTTAAAAAACTAAAATTAGCCCTTTATAGTACAAAAAAGCAAATCGCTACTGTAAATAATACTTTCACTGTCCCACAGTAAAAAATGAACCCCTTACAGTAGTGATTATTTGCTCTTTTTGTACTTATTTTTGTTTTAACCCCCCATTATGTTACTAACATCTCAGGTCTGGGTTCACACGTCAGTTTTTGGTGCTTTTTGCAGAAACACGCTACAGTTCATTTACATGTTTTCCTATGGGACACGTTCTCATCCATGATTTTTTTTTTCAGCTGCTGCGTATATGGAAAGGCCGAGGACTTTTTAACGCAAAACGGTGCAATTTTTTTTTTTTTTTGGTTCAATATACTTCAATGGAGAAGCTGCAGAAAAGCATGTAATGTGTTTTTGCGGCAATTTGTGTTTTGTAATCTGCCCAACAACAAATTGGCCCAAAAAAATTAAAAATTCAACTTTTTTTTTTTTTTAAGGCTATTATCTGATTAATCGATTAATCGAAACAATAATCGGCCAACTAATCGATTATGAAAATAATCGTTAGTTGCAGCCCTAAATTTGACAGTAAGCTGGGGGGAAATGGTTAAAGACCCTCCAAGTACAGAAGAATACCTTCAGAAATGCAGTCAGATCCTAATGTGCTCTTGTGCAAAAGACACCCAAAGCCTTTGTGTAAACTGAAACTGGCTTGGTGTTAGATGTACACAGTCATTATTATCGGTATTTATACAGCACTTTACATCTGACCCCACCCCCAAGGAGCTTACAATCTAAGGTCTCCAGCTCAGATATACTTGGACCAATTTTAGACAGGAGTTAATTAATCTACAAGCATGTCTTTGGAGTATGGGAATACCCAGAGGAAATACATGCAATCTTAGGGAATACATGCAAACACAATGCAGATAGTTTACTGGCAGGGATTTGAACCAATGACCACAATATTGCATGGTAGAAGTGCTAACAACTAAGTTACTGTTCTGCACAGTTACTAGACCCCTTTGCATTCTCATCTCCACAGCATATAAGGGATATTTGTGCAAGACAGGATGTTTGCACTTATGGAATGGTATAGTTATTAGACCAAAAGGAAGCAAATAGGAGAAATTCAATCAATGTTAAGGTTAACATACACTTTAAGGCAGGGTTTGACAAATTTGCTTGGAATCTAGGAGCCAGCTAAAAAAGTTAGGAGCCAGAAAACGCACCCCGTCCCGACGAGCTTGCGCGCAGAAGAGAACACATACGTGAGCAGCGCCCGCATATATAAACGGTGTTCAAACCACACATGTAATGTATTGCCGCGATTGGTAGAGCGAGAGCAATAATTCTAGCCCTAGACCTCCTCTGTAACTCAAAACATGCTACCTGTAGATTTTTTTAAACGTCGCCTATGAAGATTTTAAAGGGTAAAAGTTTGTCGGCATTCCACGAGCGGACGTAATTTTGAAGCGTGACATGTTGGGTATGAATTTACTCGGCGTAATATTACCTTTCATAATATTAAAAAAAATGGGGATAACTTTACTGTTGTCTTATTTTTTAATTTAAAAAAGTGCGCTTGTAAGACCGCTGCGCAAATACGGCGTGACAGAAAGTATTGCAACGATCGCCATTTTATTCTCTAGGGTGTTAGGATAAAAAATATATATAATGTTTGGGGGTTCTAATTAGAGGGAAGAAGATGGCAGTGAAAATAGTGAAAAATGACATTAGAATTGCTGTTTAACTTGTAATGCTTAACTTGTAATACCAACGGCTACCACCAGATGGCGCCAGCTCACACAAGGAAGAGCTGGGGACTTTTTTGTTTTGCCCACCCTCCAAGCCAAGTCGCCAGGATGCTATTTCTAGTCGCCATGGCGACCTGGCGACCGGGATTTGTCGAGCCCTGCTTTAAGGGCCTTATGTCATTAGCACCTGTTTGTGACAACACAATGGATAAGAGCACTCACCCGCTTGTACAGCTTTACTCCTGCTGGCCATGATGCAGCAATTTGGCCGGCAAGAGAGCGTTGCTATAAGACAGGGATATGCAATTAGCGGACCTCCAGCTGTTGCCAAACTACAAGTCCCATGAGGCATAGCGAGACTCTGACAGCATCAAGTATGACACCCAGAGGCATGATGGGACTTGTAGTTTGGCAACAGCTGGAGGTCCGCTAATTGCTTATCCCTGCTATAAAAGCATGTGAGCGCTCTTTTTAGAAATATTGCTGCTAGTGGTTGTCGCCAGCAAAGGGAAAGCTAATGTGATATATGAACAGCAAACAGAAACCTAAAAACGTATATTGTATTGAACTAAAACATCTGGTCATTCAAACATTATTTTCCGCCCGTGTGTCTTGTATTTCAATAAGGAGTGAAACGTGAACATGTTCATTTTAGAAAATGGTTTTCCTTTATTGCAAATGTATTTGACGTGCAGTAAATGCCGATTAAATTGCAGCAAGCATGTGATGCACATTTTATAGCCCATTGGATTGTGCTGAGATGTCCGGCTAACAATAGTGTATATTGATCGATAACATGTATTGCTGGATGCACTAATCAATAGAATGCATTGATGGATGTAATACACCAAGCCCAGTATGAAATTGTAGAATTAATAGCTTGTAGATCATTTTCTTTTGTGAAACAGGAGTCTGTTCAATGATTAGTTGGAGCAGCAGAAAATGATGATGCCTAGTAAACGTGGTGTAACATAAGTAAAGATGAGCAATTATTGCCCTAAGTTAGTATCACAGAGAAGTAATGACACATACACTCAGAGAGGATAAAAGAACTTCACATCTGTGTATTTTTAAAGGTAGATTATCAGTTTCCAATACGACGATCTGGTATTTATTATTATGGCCAGTGTTATGCTAGAAATATTGTTAAAGTCATTCTAAAGTCGAAAGTTTTTTTTACCTCGCTTCATAAAAGCAAAACACGTTCCACTGTGTTAGATGGTGTGAAGTGCAGGGGAGACATTATTAGACCCCCCAATGTCTCCATAAGGAGTACCTGTCACATGCCAATGCTATCACAATGGGGTTTAATAACCCATCAGGATAGAAATCAGGTAGAAATAAAGAAAACAAATAAAGAAAAAAATAATAAATAAAGAAAATTATAATAAAATATATTAACCACTTCAGCCCCGGACCATTTGTCAGCTTAACCACTCAGCTACCAGCCGCCGTCAATTGACGGTGGCACAGTAGCTCAATTGTTCTGACAGGACGTCATATGACGTCCTCGTCTTTTAAAGCCGCTAGGGGGCACCCACCGCGTTACTGGGAACACGATGCGCGTGCCCGGCAGCCGTGATGGCCGCCAGGCACCCGCGATTGCCCAGTAACTGAGCAGGACCGTGAATCTCTGTGTGTAAACACAGAGCTCCACGTCCTGTCAGGGAGAGAGGAGACCGATACTGTGTCCCTTGTACATAGGGACACAGATCGGTCACCTCCCCCAGTCAGTCCCCTCCCCCTACAGTTAGAATCACTCACTAGGCTACACATTTAACCCCTTCCTCGCCCCCTAGTGTTAACCCCTTCCCTGCCAGTCACATTTATACAGTAATCAGTGCATATTTATAGCACTGTTCACTGTATAAATGTGAATGGTCCCAGTGTCCGATGTGTCCGCTATAATGTCGCAATCCCAATAAAAATCGCAGATCGCCGCCATTCCTAGTAAAAAAAAATCATAATTATGTCCCCTATTTTGTAGGCGCTATAACTTATAGCTAATCGCTTATTGCGATTTTTTTTTTTACCAAAAATATGTAGAAGAATACGTATCGGCCTAAACTGAGAAAATTTTTATTTAAAAAAAAAAAAAATTGAATATGTATTATAGCAAAAAGTAAAAAATATTGTGTTTTTTTTTCAAAATTGACGCTCTTTTTTTGTTTATAGCACAAAAAATTAAAACCGCACAGGCGATCAAATACCACCAAAATAAACTCTATTTGTGGGGAAAAAAATATGTCAATTTTGTTTGGGAGCCACGTCGCACGACCGCGCAATTGTCAGTTAAAGCGATGCAGTGCCGGAAGCTGAAATTTCGCCTGGGCAGGAAGGGGGTATATGTGCACAGTAAGCAAGTGGTTAAAGACCCGAGGTCTTTTTACAATTCGGCACGGCGTCGCTTTAACTGACAATTGCGCGGTCGTGCGACGTGGCTCCCAAACAAAATTGACGTCCTTTTTTTCACACAAATAGAGCTTTCTTTTAGTGGTATTTGATCACCTCTGCGGTTTAAATTTTTTGCGCTATAAACAAAAATAGAGCAACAATTTTGAAAAAAAAAACTATTTTTTACTTTTTGCTATAATAAATATCCCCCAAAAATATATAAAAAAAACTTTTTTTTTCCTCAGTTTAGGCCAATACGTATTCTTCTACATATTTTTGGTAAAAAAAAAATATCGCAATAAGCATGTATTGATCGGTTTGCGCAAAAGTTATAGCATTTACAAAATAGGGGATAGTTTTATGGCATTTTTATTAATATTTTTTTTTACTAGTAATGGCGGCGATCAGCGTTTTTTTTTTTATGACTGCGACATTATGGCGGACACATCGGACACTTTTGACACATTTTTGGGACCATTGTCATTTTTACAGCGATCAGTGCATAAAAATGCAATTTACTGTGAAAATTACACTGGCAGTAAAGGGGTTAATCACTAGGTGGCTCTGTAGGGGTTAAGTGTGCCCAAGTGAGTGACTCTTACTGTAGGGGGGATTTTTGGGCACCATTGTTTTTGGTGATATCGCGGGCGCATGCAGTTTTAAGACGTGGCATGTTTGGTATATATTTACTTGACGAAAGCTCATCTTTTAAACAAAAATGTATATTTTATGCTGTGGTTTTGCTCTAAAATAATTTTAATATTTTTTTTTCCAGAAAATATGAGTTTAATAAACATTATCACGTGAAACAAAAATTTGTAACTATTACCTTTTTATTCTCAGGGCCTCTGCTTTCAGAAAACATATAATGTTCTGGGGGTTTAAAAGTAATATTATTGCCAAATATTATCCAGAGCAATAAAAAAAATTGCTCTGGAGCCAGACTGGTTAAAGCCTAAGGGCCCTTTCACACGTGCGGACTGTATGTCCGCTTTTTCATCCATCTGTTCGCGGATGAAAAAGGGACATACATTGGCTCCTTTGTAATTGCGGGTGTCAGCGGACAAACATCCGCTGACACCCGTAATCACCTGCCTCCGCAAAGATCCGATTTTGCAGAGGGAAGAAGATCCTATTTTTTCTTACGGATCGGATCGGATGAACACGGACACACAGTCCGTGTTCATCCGATCGCCCCATAGGGGAGAGCGGAGAAAAGACAGGGCGGTCCCTGCACAGTGTGCGGGGACCGCCCTGTCATCTGCCGGCTCAGCGGGGATATACGGAGCGATCCCCGCTGAGCATACGGAGGCGGATCATTACTGATCCGCCCCGTGTGAAAGGGCCCTAAGTTGCTAAAAATAAAAACAGAAAAATCAGCTCAAAGGACAAAACTTACAGTTAGTATGATGTGACCCTTGTGTTGATTGTTCTCCTATCAGTAGAAGTCTTTCTCTGTCCTATTACCCCCTACTGCCATGATCTTCCAGTGCAAAAGGGGTTAATACAGCTAAAGGGCTGTTAGGAACTCTTATCAAGATAGCCTGACTGTGCCCACTCTTTCCTACCAGATCCACTGTTCATAAAAGCGGCACTACAGCCTCTGCAAATGAAACAGGATTTCTGAATCGGGAACAGATGATTGATAGCTCAGAATAACATTTCTGGATCCCACACCTTTACCAACTTGTTTACCAACAAGTGGGTAAAGCAGAGTTCCACCCAAAAATGGAACTTCCTCTCATCTTATTCCTCCCCCCCCCTCAGGTATCCTTTGCCACTTTTGGGAGTCCCTGCCGCGGAGCTGTGACATTACCATGGGGCTCCCGCCGGGCCTATAGGAGAGAGGAGAGGGGCCTTGCGCATGTTATTCTGAGCTATCAATCATCTGTTCCTGATTCAGAAATCCTGTTTCATTCGCAGAGGCTGTAGTACCGCTTTAATAAGCAGTAGGGTTCCCAGCGTGAAGCCGAAAGGGGGGGGGGGGGGTTCAGGTAAAGGTAATTGGGTGGCTTTAGAGCTGCCCGATTACTTTCATTGGTCTTTCAAAGGGGCCCCCCTTTATCACAATCTGTACTGGAATAGTTGCAGTGGAGGGCAGGGGAGACATTGGGGGATTAATAGACCCCCAGTGTCTCTATAATAAGGACCCGTCACCTGCCTATGCAATCATATAGGGGCCTAACAAGCCAAAATGGCAATTAGGTAAAAAATAAATAATAATATTAATAATAATAATAATAATAATAAAAAAGTGTAAAAATAAAAAAGAATTGTACAAAAAAAAAAAAAAGGCGCAGCATAGGGCAAACACGTGTATGTAGCATCAATTGTCGGAGTAAGATCCCTAATTCTAGGGCTGTTGTTTATGGTTAAATCTAAACTAATATAGCTAGATTCATAAAGAGTTAGGCCGGCGTATCAGTAGATACGCCGACCTAACTCAGAATCTGCGCTGTCCTAAGTTTAAGTGTATTCTCAAACAGAGATACACTTAAACCTATCTAAGATACGACGGCTTGCGCCGTCGTATCTTAGGGTGCAATATTTAGGCTGGCCGCTAGGTGGCGCTTCCATTGCGTTCGGTGTAGAATATGTAAATCACTAGATACGCCTATTCACGAACGTACGCTTGCCCGTCGCAGTAAAGATACGCTCTTTACGCAAGAGATAGGCCGCCTAAAGATAAAGCTGCCCCTAGGAGGCGTAGGCAATGTTAAGTATGGCCGTCGTTCCCGTTTGCGTAAGTTGTCCGTGAATAGGGCTGGACGTAATTTACGTCCACCTGGAAACCAATATGTCCTTGCGGCGTACTTTGCCGCAATGCACACTGGGATATGTACACGGACGGCGCATGCGCCGTTCGTAAAAAACGTCAATCACGTCGGGTCACAGTTAATATACATAAAACACGCCCCCCACATCCTCATTTGAATTCGGCGCACTTACGCCGGCCTATTCACGATATGCCGCCGTAACTTAGCTGTAACTTAGCAGGCAAGTACTTTGTGAATACAGTACTTGCCTAGCTAACTTACGGCGGCGTAGTGTAAATACGATACGCTACGCCGCCGCAAAGATGCGGCGGTCTATTTGAATCTAGGCCATAAAGTGCAAAAGCTGTTAAGCTTTATGAAGAATTTTGGATATCCTACTTTTAACAATTGCACAGGTGTGCATAATTTTAAAGTGCTTGTAAACCCTTAGGCCCCTTTCACACGGGGCGGATCAGTAATGATCCGCCCCGTGAACCTACACTTGCTTAGCGGGGATCGCTCCGTTGATCCCCGCTAAACCAACGGATGACAGGGCGGTCCCCGCACACTGTGCAGGGACCGCCCTGTCTTTTCTCCACTATCCCCTATGGAGGGATCGGATGAACATGAACCGTCTGTCCGTGTTCACCCGATCGTATCTGCCAGACGGATGGAAAAGTAGGTTTTTCCTCCGTCACACGTTGGCGGATCGGAGCGGGTCGGATGTCAGCGGGCATGTCACCGTTCAGGTCCGCCAAAAAAAACAATATTTTTCTGGGGCAGTCTTGTGTTTTGGCCCAACAGACTCCAATTGGAGTGCCTGAAAAAAGTGTGAGCCATTTTGTTTGTGTTTTTTTTTTTTATCTGCTAGCTTTCCTTAATGCAAAAACAGCACTCAAGCCTAAAACAGATGCAAAAATACTTGTACAATTGCTCAACAAAAATGCTGAAAGAAACGACCAAAAGACACAGCCAAAGAGTGTAGATGGCTTCAATGTTCACCATAGGTAGAAAAAAGTTCATTTCCGCAGAGATTGCCACAGTGATCTGACTGGAAGTGGGTGCAAGGACCTGTAAAAACTAGATACCTGCTCCCTCCAATAAAGTGCCAAATGTAGAGGTGGAGGGGGGAGGATGAAAACAAGCAGAACTTTCCCTTTTGGGTGAAATTCAGCTTTAAGTTCCTGCTTCTTTTCTCTAGGAAAAAGTCCTGGAGAAATGTATATAGTCTTATGCCGCGTACACACGGTCGTTTTTTGTGATGAAATAAAACAACGTTTTTAATCATGAAACAAAACGAAATTTTTCAAACTTCTTTTTAAAAAACGACGTTGCCTACACACCATCGTTTTTTCAAAATGCTCTAGTAAAGCGCGGTTACGTTTAGCACGTACGACGGCACTCTGTTCCATTCAAGCTCGCGTCATAACTTGCTTCTGAGCATGCGCGGGTTTAAAAACGTCGTTTTAAACGTCGTTTTACCCACACACTATCATTTTAAATGACACAAAAAACGACGTTTTGAAAAACGACATAAAAAATTGAAGCATGCTCGAATATTTTTTTTGTCATTTTTCAGAAGACATAAACGATGTTTTCCCCCCACACGGTCATTATAAATGACGTTTTTAAAAATGTCGTTTTTTTTTCATCACAAAAAACTACCGTGTGTACATGGCATTACAGATACAACCGGTCCATTGAGGGCAATCATAATGCTGCAGGGATCTTCACTGAAATAGAATTTGACACCCCTGAAGTAGAGTCATGCCGCGTACAGACGGTCGTTTTTTGTGATGAAAAAAACCGTCATTTAAAATGACCACATGTGGGGAAAACGTTGTTTTATGTCTTCTGAAAAACGACAAAAAAAAAATTTGCGCATGCTTCGATTTTTTATGTCGTTTTTCAAAACGTAGTTTTTTTGTGTCACAAAAAATGACTGTGTGTAGATAAAACGACGTTTAAAACAAAGTTTTTAAACCCGTGCATGCTCAGAAGAAAGTTAGGACGCGAGTTTGAATGGAACAGAGTGCTGTCGTACGCGCTGAACGGAACCGCGCTTTGCTAGAGCTTTTGGAAAAAACGATGGTGTGTATGCTACGTCGTTTTTGAAAATGACGTTTGAAAAACTTCGTTTTTTTTCATCACAAAAAACAACGTTTTTTTTTACATCACAAAAAACAACGTTTTTTTACATCACAAAAAACAACGTTTTTTTTACATCACAAAAAACAACGTTTTTTTTACATCACAAAAAACAACGTTTTTTTTACATCACAAAAAACAAAGTTTTTTTTACATCACAAAAAAACGACCGTCTGTACGCGGCATAAGATGCCTTTCCATAACTCTAGTGTGCATGCAGTAATACTCTGCAAATGTGTAAATAGGCCCATAAAGTTAAAAGGATAAAGATCTTTTGAGGTCGCGTTCTTACATAACATTTGACCAACATCTGTGATCGTGTTTAGGAAAATATATTGCCCACAAAACTCTTGCATTGGACCATATAATTGTCCTTCTGCTATGTCTATGTCTAGCTTTCCAGTTGAAAGTATCTTGCGTGATCTTGTTGGGCTTGGAGGGCAACCAACAATGACCTTTCAGAAAGGTGATATTGGATTGTTATATTTCATCTTCATGGCTTTCTTCATGCTTCCCCAAGCTTGCATGGTCTTCCTTTTCATCACACGCAGTTAGACAAAGCAAGCAAAACCCGGCTCTCCAGAAACAACTATTTTTACACACTTTAAATAATGTCTTTCTTTGACAGAAGCAGTCAAATAGTAACACGGCAGAATAACAACATCAGGCTCGGAACGGGGAAATAGAAAATGTCATTTTCAGTTTGCGCCTGCTGAAAGACTTCTGAGTGACACCGGCTTCTATAATACATAGTAATTTAGTATAGGGAAATAAAAAAAAACAGATGTGTCTGTTAGTTCCGGAGAGCAGCGTGGTAATGGTTGAGAATGATGTTTTTGTGTTACTTATGTCTAGAGGACCAGCTTCTTAGAGAATCACATCAGTCAACACTTCAAAAATAAATGTGACAGTACAATCTAATTCAGATAAAATAATATGCATTGGTTTACACAGTGTTCTACATCTACATGGTGCATAATCCGGATCCAGCTGTTGGAGCCGAGCCAGCCCATGTTAGATAAATTCTGTATAGTCTGGTAATCAATACAGAGAAAAAAAATATATATATGTATCTCTCTCTATATATATATATATACAGTATATATACATATACATATACATACAGTATGTGTGTGTATATCTATCTATCTATCTAACTACCGTATTTTCCGGCGTATAAGACGACTCGGCGTATAAGACGACCCCCTCATTTTCCAGCCAAAATGTTGGTTTTGGGATATACTCACCGTATAAGACTACCCCCTTCCTACTAGTCATGCCTTGCCTCACGGTGCCACCATTACATGCCAGACTATGCCACTACATGCCAGACTGTGCCCCATTACATGCCAGACTGTGCCCCATTAAATGCCAGACTGTGCCCCATTAAATGCCAGACTGTGCCCCATTACATGACCAGACCTGCCCCATTACATGACCAGACTGTGCCCCATTACATGCCAGACCTGCCCCATTACATGACCAGACTGTGCCCCATTACATGCCAGACCTGCCCCATTACATTACCAGACCGTGCCCCATTACATGCCAGACCTGCCCCATTACATGCCAGACCTGCCCCATTACATGACCAGACCTGCCCCATTACATGACCAGACCGTGCCCCATTACATGACCAGACCGTGCCCCATTACATGACCAGACCTGCCCCATTACATGACCAGACCGTGCCCCATTACATGACCAGACCGTGCCCCATTACATGACCAGACCTGTCCCATTACATGACCAGACCGTGCCCTTACCTTATCCCATGCGAATCGCGGCCGTGTAACCTAACATCTTACCTTACCAGAATCGCGGCCGTACGATTTTTCAAAAGCCGCGCCTCCGGCGTCTTCTGTTCCGTGATAGACGGAACATTCAGCTTCCCAGGAGGCACTGTGTTCACTGTTCGCCTATCATGGAGGCCCTCTCGTCCGAGGATGAGAGGGCCTCCATGATAGGCGGACACTAAACACAGGACGAGAGGCCCTCCGTGATAGGCGGACACTGAACACAGTGCCTCCTGGGAAGCTGATTGTTTCCGCCTATCATGGAACAGAAGACGTCGGAGGCGCGGCTTTTGAAAAATCGTACGGCCGCGATTCTGGTAAGGTAAGATGTTAGGTTACTGGCGTATAAGACGACCCCCGACTTTTAAGAAGATTTTAAGGGGTTAGAAAGTCGTCTTATACGCCGGAAAATACGGTATATATAGATATATAGCCAGATTCACGTCCGGCGGCTTAAAGTTATGCGGGCGTAGCGTAAGTAATTTATGTTACACCGCTGCAAGTTAGAGAGGCAAGTGCTGTATTCACAAAGCACTTGCGTCCTAAGTTACGGCGGCGTAGCGTAAATGTGCCGGCGTAAGCGCGCCTAATTCAAATTATGAAGAGGTGGGCGTGTTTCATGTAAATAAAGCATGACCCCACGTAAATGACGTTTTGAACGAATGGCGCATGCGCCGTCCGTGGACGTATCCCAGTGCGCATGCTCCAAATTACGCCGCAAAGACTCATTGGTTTCGACGTGAGCGTAAATTACGCCCAGCCCCATTCACGGACGACTTACACAAACGACGTAAAAATTGAAAAATTCGAAGCGGTTCCGACGTCCATACTTAACATTGGCTGCGCCATCTTTTTGGTGGTTTATCTTTACGCCTGAAAACGCCTTACGTAAACGTATCTTTACTGCGACGGCCGTGCGTACGTTCGTGAAAAGGCGTATCTCGCTGATTTACATATTCTAGGCGTAAATCAGCGTACACGCCCCTAGCGGCCAGCGTAAATAGACAGCTAAGATACGACGGCGTAGGAAGACTTACGCCGCTCGTATCTTAGCAACATTTAAGCGTATCTCAGTTTGAGAATACGCTTAAATATACGACGGCGCAGATTCGGAGTTACGACGGCGTATCTACTGATACGCCGTCGTATCTCTACCTGAATCTGGCTCTTGATCTATATATATGGATATAGAGATTTTCTAAGCCAGGCACCCCTTCCATAGACTCCCATGTTAAACGGTAATTTCTCCAGTGATTTTGGAGACCCGGTACCTGCCGGTCATAGGTCCCCTGGACCCGGGAACTTGGCACACATGTAGCCCCATTTCTTCTCTACAGGTGTGCAAAGTTTGTTGTCTAGGGAGGCTACGGCTGGGGAGCACCGATTTTTCAAGGCCAGGCACCCCTTCCATAGACTCCCATGTTAAACGTCAGTCTAGTCATGGACACAGTGAGGCATGGGCACAGTGAGGCATGGACATGGACACAGTGAGGCAAAGTGAGGCACAGTGAGGCATGCAGATGGTCACCCTAGGCTTATACTCGAGTTAATACGTTTTCCCAGTTTTTTGTGGTAAAATTAGCTGCCTCTGCTTATATTCGGGTCGGCTTATACTCGAGTATATACTATGCCTCGTACACACAACCGGTTTTCCCGTCGGATAAAAAAAACGATTGTTTTCCCGGCGAAATTCCTCTCAAGCCTGCCTTGCATACACACGGTCACACAAAAGTCCGGTGAACTTTTGACTGGCAAGAACGCGGTGACTTTAAAGACTATGACGAGCCAACAAAATTAAGTTATATGCTTCCAAGCATGCGTTGATTTGTTTCTGAGCATGCACGTTTTTTTTCCCCTCGGAAAAGCATACAGACGAACGGTTTTCCCGCTAGGATTTTTTTTCCTGACGGGAAAAAAAAGCTCCTGCTCTTTTTTTTCCAGGCAGTTTTCCCGTCGGAAAAACTGCGATGGAGCGTACACAAGGCCGGGATTCCTGACGAAAAGCTCCCATCGCAGTTTTTCCAACGGGAAATCCTTTGGTGTGTACGGGGCATTAGATTGTATAGTACGGGGCATCTTGGATAAAAGATAGATCACACTTTTTGTTCTATATTATTGATCAATTGATGGTTAATACGGTAGTATCTGGTCTGCTGGAAGGTTTCCAAAGCTGCCGCATGGTTATGTTAAGCTTGTGATTGGCTGCCTCATCATAGACTGACTAATGTATTGGTTTTATAAGCCCTGCTCTGAATGCACTAGCTATTTTACACAACTCCCGAGTTCCCTTCTCTACACTAAATATTCATGATATTAGTGAGGCATATCACACAGCTTCTAGAAAAACAAGTTCAGTTATTTTGTTACGTGATTAATGTATGCATCTCTACATTAATTGAATTGCCTGAACCTTTGGGGCTAAATAAAGTAATTCTACACTTAAGGGGCCTTTTGATAGTATTCTGCACCTAAAAACGCACTACATCACACCGAATGTGCAGTAACCTATATCTGCATTCATTTTTATGCACAGTGCATTTAAATGCATTGGCGTGCATTTTAATGTTCATCTGTTGATGAGCATTTTGTAGTCATATTTCCTTTTACATCATTACCAATTCCCTGGAAGGCTTAGAATAAGAAAAAGCTTTTTTTTTCACTTCAGTTGCATTACATTGCATATATGTTAGAGCTGCACGATTAAACGTTAAAAAAATTGCTATCTCGGTTCAATCCCCCTCACGATCTTAAAGCGGAGGTCCACCTAATAGAAAAATATTAAACGCCAGAAGCTACAAATAATGCAGCTGCTGACTTTTAATAAATGGACACTTACCTGTCCAGGGTAGCAATCCCTTGTCTCTCGGCTGCCCTCGTGGCCATCCTCGGTCAGGGAATCAGGAAGTGAGGCATTGGGGCTTCACTTCCCAGGTCCCTACTGCGCATACGCGAGTCGCACTGCGCGTCTTTCACTGGTCCGCGCTGTGTTCTGGGAACTGTGTGTTTCCCAAAACACAGCGGGGAGGGGGGTGAGTGGCGTGGGTACCCGCAGATTCTGCGGCTATCTATGCCCGGAATTGGGTGCAAATACCTGTCTTACCTGTCTCCTCCCTAAAAGGTGCCAAATGTGACACCGTAGGGGGGGGGGGGGTAGTTACGAAAATCGGAGGTTCACTTTTTGTGTGGATCTCCTCTTTAATCTGGAATTTCCCTGATTCATTCATGTAACAAGTGCAGAGCTTTCTCCGCTCACTCAGCTGAAAAAACAAAAAAGCCCTCAAATGAACATTATCAGCGCTTGAGTTAACTATAAACAAACTATCTTTTAGTTCTTTTAGAACAAAGGGATGCACTTCGGTCTGTAAACGAGGTCAGTTTATTTACTTAAAGACTATGGGCTGGATTCAGGTACATCCGCGCATTTTTATGGCGGCGCAGCGTATCGTATTTACGCTACGCCGCCGTAAGTCAGTGAGGCAAGTGCTGTATTCACAAAGCACTTGCCTCCTAAGTTACGGCGGCGTAGCGTAAATAGGACCGGCGTAAGCGCGCGTAATTAAAATGAGGATGAGGGGGCGTGTTTTATGTTAATTATTGGTGACCCCACGTGATTGACGTTTTTCCCGAACGGCGCATGCGCCGTCCGTGGAATTTCCCAGTGTGCATTGCTCCAAAGTACGCCGCAAGGACGTCATTGCTTTCGACGTGAACGTAAATTACGTCCAGCCCTATTCGCGAACGACTTACGCAAACGACATAAAAAATTAAAACATTTGAAGCGGGAACGACGTCCATACTTAACATTGCGTACGCCTCATAAGAGCAGGAGCAACCTTACGCCAAAAAAGCCTAACGTAAACGTCGTAAAAAAAATAGCGCTGGGCGTACGTACATTTGTGAATCGGCGTATCTAGGTAATTTGCATATTCTACGCCGAAAACGACGGAAGCGCCACCTAGCGGCCAGCGTAAATATGCAACTAAGATACGATGGCGTAAGAGACTTACGTCGCTCTTATCTTAGCCTAATTTAAGCGTATCTGGTTTCCAGAATACGCTTAAATTTACGACGGCGTAGATTCAGAGTTACGACGGCGTATCTACTGATACGCCGGCGTAACTCTCTCTGAATCTAGCCCTACAACTTTTTCTGACGCTTGTGGCTTACAAGTTGAAATCAGTATTTTTTTACTAGAATATTACTTTTTTTTTTTTTTCAAATCTCTTTAGAATATTACTTAGAACCTCCAAACATTGTATATATATTTTTTTTAGGAGAGACCCTAGAGAATAAAATGGCAGTTGTTGCAATATTTTATGTCACTCTGTATTTGCGCAGCGGTCTTCCCAACGTGATTTAAAAAAAAAAAGATATACTTCAGTGAATACAAAACAGTAAAGTTCTTCATACCGTTACATAGGCTATCCCTTCTTCATACCTCTCAATAGGCTATCCCCTCTATCATGAATGCTGCTGCCAGACTTATCTACTTTACCAACCACTCAGTGTCTGCCACCCCTCTCTGCCAATCCCTACACTGGCCTCTGATTGCCAGACAAAATAAATTAAAAATATACTCACAACCACATACAAAGCCATTCAGAACTCTGCCCCGAACTACCTCACCAATCTTGTCTCCAAATATCACCCAAACCGCCCCCTCTGCTCCTCCCAAGACCTTCTGCTCTTATTCTTTTGTGTCTCCAGCTCCCATACCCTTCTCCAGAGCTTCTCCCATCCTCTGGAACTCTCAACCTCAATCTGTCTGGCTATCTCCTACTTTGGCCACCTTTAGGTGAAAGCTCTATACAGCCGCTGCGCCCAAATGGCATGAATGGGACTGCCTGCACAGGGAGGCATGGAGCACCTGTGCATCCCTGTGCAGCAAACATGGCCCTCAAATGGGTGAAGACTATAATTGACCTATGTATCCATATTTTGACAGCACTGCCTGTAAACATCATATCATACACATACCCCTTCTCTATGTCATTTCATTTATCCTATTTAAATAATATAAAAATGTAATATAAATAGAAAACATTTACAGTACTTAAGGCTCGGGCAGGAACACTGATTTCTTCTCATGAGCTGTACGTGTTAGCAAATGATTTATATTCAGCAAACACAGATTAACTTTGCAAATGTGTAATCAAGCACTCAGGAATTCTAGATATCTTATAATCAGGAATCACAGTTGGGGCTTCTTGAAAGATGCTGTATTGTATTTTTATGTGCTTTGCGAGTGACAAGGTTCAGAATTAAGACTCGCTTAAGGTCGTTCATGAATATGTAAAAATATAGGAGATGTGCAAAAACAACTGTGCAGCAGTTTTTGTGCATGAAGGGACATTAGTTATTCAGCAGTGGCGGTATATTCACCCTGCGTCCCTGGTGGAAACTACAGGCAGCTTGGCTGACACACATTACAGCGTAGTCCACTGTTACCGATATCAGAAGCCAATCCAGAGCAATGACACTAGATCGAGGGAGTGGCTGAAAGAGGCTGGAGGACATCAGCACTGAGATGATAACAAGTTTGGAAAAGAAGGTAAAATACATACCGTATATACTCGAGTATAAGCCGAGTTTTTCTGCAAATTGTTTTGTGATAAAAATGCCCCCCCTCGGCTTATACTCGAGTCACCTTTTTGCGTCTGATCTCCCGGATTTTGGGGACCCAGTACCGGCCGGCCGTAAGTCCCCTGGACCATGTAGCCCCACTCTTCCTTTATAAGTGTGCAAAGTTTGTTGTCCAGGGGACCTACGGCCGGGGAGCACCGATTTTTCAAAGCCGGGCACCCCTTCCATAGACTCCCATGTTAAATGGTAATTTCTCTGGTGAATTTGGGGACCCGGTACCGGCCGGTCGTAGGTCCCCTGGACCCGGAACTTGGCACACATGTAGCCCCATTTCTCCTCTACAAGTGTGCAAAGCTTGTTGTCTGGGAAACCTACAGCTGGGGAGCACCAAGTTTTCAAAGCCAGGGCACCCCTTCCATAGACTCCCATGTTAAATGATAATTCCTTTGGTGACTTTGGGGACCCGGTACTGGCCGGTCGTAGGTCCCCTGGACCCGGAACTTGGCACACATGTAGCCCCATTTCTCCTCTATAAGTGTGCAAAGCTTGTTGTCTGGGGAAGCTACGGCTGGGGAGCACCAAGTTTTCAAAGCCGGGGCACCCCTTCCATAGACTCCCATGTTAAACGTCAGTCTAGTCATGGACACAGTGAGGCATGGGCACAGTGAAGCATGGGCACAGTGAGGCATGGACACAGTGAGGCATGGACACAGTGAGGCATGCACATGGGCAAAGTGAGGCACAGTGAGGCATGCAGATGTACACTCTAGGCTTATACTCGAGTCAATACGTTTTCCCATATTTTTTGGGGTAAAATTAGGTTCCTCGGCTTATATTTGGGTCGGCTTATACTCGAGTATATACTGTATTTTATTTAAATAAATGTGCTTTAGTAAGGCATATGTCATCCAGCCTGGCCCCATTTAAGCTTGAGCTAAGTGTTTTTAGTTGTTTCTCATTGTTTTCATTTTTTTTTATGGAATGAAAAGCTAGTTACTAGTCAAGAAAACACCCAAAAAAAGTATGTTTTTCATCCACTCCTATTAACGTCTGTTGGGGCCAAAATGCACAATTCTGCAAGAAAAAGAAACTTGTGTACTTTTTCAAGCAATAAGCTTCAAGTGACACTAAGGGGTGAATGGACTAGGGATCGACCGATATTGTTTTTTCGGTGCCGATACGATAACGATATTTCGGCCACCTCCTTTGCCGATAGCCTATACATAACATCCCTTGTGACAGTAATAGGCAGTGACAGGTACTCTTTATGAAGAATCTGGGGTCTAAGACCCCAAACCCCTCCTCTGCACTTCAAAGTATTCAAAACGTCAAGATCAGCATTTTTGAATACTTTATTTTTTAAAACTGGTGCCTTTTAGATTCCAGTCATTTAGGAAGTGATGTCATGACATCGGTTCTACGGCCAGCCAGCGGACATGCCAGCTGGTTGCTCGTGCCTCCCTTAGCCGCATCAGTTGTTTTCACAACAAAGCCGACCGGACAGTATAAACTTTTGAAAACAAAAATGTATATAGACAATAATTCAAAAAGGGGGTATATGATACAATATAAGCTTACCATGGTAAGCTTGCTTGCGCCATCATTCTGCATCTTTTGTATATGTGAACTTATATTGTATCATATACCCCCTTTTTGAATTATTGTCTATATACATTTTTGTTTTCAAAAGTTTATACTGTGCTCATATATATGCACCTATACTTACCAATATGTTGTTTCCCATCCCTTATATATTTTTTTGTCTCTTGATATTTTGTAGTATTACCTGTTCAAGCTCCTGAAGAAGCTCATTTTGGAGCGAAACATGTAGAGCGATTCAATACTGCAAACAGGTCTTCTCATATCTTTGAAGTTCAACAACTATAATATTTATCGGATGGTTTTTATTTACTTATTGTTATCAAATAAAATTATTTTTCTATTTTTCTATATTACATTTGTGTTATTTCACTTTATCAGCACCGTTTAAAAGTCCCCAGGGTTTTTTGGTACCCTGTTCCTTCCCCTCTACATTGTTTCACTTTATAGGGAATGTTTATTATGTATATTTTTTACACATGATTTGCACTATATTTGTTAATTTACATTATTAATTTAGAAGTGGATATACAGTGTGACGTAAGATTACATCTTACCTTAACTATTATTATTTGAATTCTTTTGACTAACACGTGACACTTTTAAGCCCCATACACATGGGCCGGTTCAATAAAAACTGTTTGACATTCGGCCCGTGTGTATGGCAGCCTGTCGGACGAGCATGCCAGAAAACCAGCAGCCGACCAATTCCTGATCAGCGCTCTCAGCCAATGGCTGAGAGCGCTGCCTGAAGTGCTCTGACGCTGACCATACAGGTTTTACTTGTATGCTGTCTTTCTACACTCTTTAGAAATTGCAGATCCTGTTACAAATCTTTCTTCCTCTTCCAGCAGTGGTTGTGGTGCCAGGGCTTACACTGTGTGATAGCTGATTGGAGGAAAGGCGCACCCCCTCCACATAGGCAGGGGAACAAGGGAACATGCAGAGCTGTCATGTAAATGGACCAGCTCTCTGCTTATCTACCTATAAGCTCCCTCCCTGACACAAATTTTCAGATGCTGTTATCTTGTGTGGCGAGGAGTTCTCAGAAGTGACTCTGCTGATACCAGAGGAATGGAGCAGCAGAAAAACATGGCACTTAGAGCTTTGGAGAGAGATAAGTAAACAATACATATATATACGCTTAGGTCTAATTTCATGAATGGGGTTTAAAACCACTTTAAGAGACAGCGCCTATCTGATTATGACCAGTCTTCCTATGCAGACCTCCTGCTGTGCAGTATATTGCAGACGGGTAAGTGTAAATCATCTCATGTTTACACTGCTTTTGGTGCACGGGAATGACGTTCTGTTTGATAGGTTTCTTAGCATCCCTAGGGACACTAAAGAACTAATGTGTTTTAAATGTGCACTTATTTTTGAAACGTGAATAAATTGAAAGCATAAATGGTCTGATTAGCAATCACAGAACACAGAGTGCTTTTTGAACCTGAAATGACAATAGGAACACAAGCCTGGTCGCAGTAAAGTATCCAGAGCCATGAATCACGCAGTATAATTACTGTATGCTATTGTTAATCATAAGTTTGAAAACAAACACTGGGAAATAAATGATTCTTCTCCTCTGCTTTGTTAGGTAAGGCTGTCTTAGCCGTACAAATGACACAACTCAGAATGGGTTTGATTTCCATTGTGCTCCAATGGTGATCTATTAAACTCAATAGAAGAGAGCTCAGCTGCCATCCCGCTGCCAGAGCTGACTGAAAAGTGGAAACGTAGTTATTAAACTTTGCAGCTGCGACAAGTTTCATTTATCTGACTGCAAACTGGCAGCAGACATTTTAATTAGAAAAAGCTATTAATAATAAAACCAGGAAATCCTTATTATAGAGGAAATATTACTGCTTATTAAACACGACGTCTGCTAAATTCTGCTAGAAAAAAAAAAATGAGGCTACTCTCAGCGTGCATGTGTGTAATGAGCAAAATTTATTATAGCTAAGGTATTATCAATAATGGTTTAAAATGTGCAATTTGATATGTGCTTGTGGCAACCTACTGTGAAGTATGGCTTTCCTGTCTTAAAGGAAAAGATATTGCAGTCAATGACATCCCAACCTGCAAAACCTAATTTTGGGGGGGTGACAAACTAATTTTAGGGAGGTGGCGCTTCATGGGAGCTTTGACTTGGGAGTGAGCCTGCTCGAATGCCCTGATAGCAAGCTGCTTGCTATGGGAGCACTAGATGAGGGGGAGGGGCCTGGAGTGTCATGGGGGATTGGGGCTGCTGTGTGTAAAACCCCTGCACAGATCAGGTAAGTATAACATTTTTGTATTTTTGTAATTATTAGGCAATGGCTAAGACTAATGCCGCGTACATAGTTACATAGTTAGTCAGGTCGAAAAAAGACACAAGTCCATCCAGTTCAACCACAATAAATTAAAAACAAAATAAAAAACACAGTACAATCCTATACACCCAACTCCATACCCACAGTTGATCCAGAGGAAGGCAAAAAACCCCAGCAGAGCATGATCCAATTTGCTACAGCAGGGGAAAAAATTCCTTCCTGATCCCCCGAGAGGCAATCGGATTTACCCTGGATCAACTTTACCTACAAATCTTAGTACTCAGTTATATTCTGCACATTTAGGAAAGAGTTCAGGCCTTTCTTAAAGCAATCTACTGAGCTGGCCAGAACCACCTCTGGAGGGAGTCTGTTCCACATTTTCACAGCTCTTACTGTGAAAAAAACCTTTCTGTATTTGGAGGTGAAATCTCTTTTCCTCTAGACGTAAAGAGTGCCCCCTTGTCCTCAGTGTTGACCGTAAAGTGAATAACTCAACACCAAGTTCACTGTATGGACCAAGTTCACTGTATGTTGATCATATCCCCCCTTATTCTCCTCTTCTCAAGAGTGAATAAATTTAGTTCTTCGATCAGACGATCAGAAATTCCGACAACAAAACCGTGGATTTTTTCCGACGGATGTTGGCTCAAACTTGTCTTGCATACACACGATTGCACAAATGTTGTCGTAAATTCCGAACGCCAAGAACGCGGTGACGTACAAGACGTACGACTGCACTATTAAAAGGAAGTTCAATACCAGTCGTGTTAGTAAAAGTTTGGTGAGAGACGATTTGCGTGCTTTTAAGTCTGTTACAACGTGACAAATGTGCTATCTCCTTTACAAACGCTAATTTTACCAGACAGAGCACTTCCGTCTCGTACTTGATTTAGATCATGCATGGAAATTTGTGCGTCAGAATTGTCCACACAAAATTGGAATTTCCGAGAACGGATTTTGTTGTCGGAAAATTTGAGAACCAGCTCTCAAATTGTTGCTGTCTGAAATTCCGATGGAGCCTGCACGCGGGCGTAATTTACAACAAAAAGCTCCCATCGAACATTTTTTGTCGGAAATTCTGAGCGTGTGTACGCGGCATTAGACTAACCTAACCTAACCTCTATCCTAAGCCCTACCTCCAATTACCTACTATTCTGCATATTCCTCATTTAGCTCCAAAAGCATGCATAACTGGACTCCAGTAGCATATAAAACTGATTTATCCCTGTGCCCTGGTGGCCATCAATGTATCAAGAATTACCAGCACAGATAGTGCCTAAATACAGAGCTAAAATAAAAGGGCTAATTTAGATTACATTTACGTAGTTAAACCTTCAACAGAAGGGACTGAGTACAACTCATTGGTCTCTATGCAGAAGTGAGCCTGATTTCGCACTTTTCATCTTTAGTAAATAAACCCCATTGTGTACTTAAAAGCGGGGTATGCCTGTACACTGGAGAGGAGTTGCAAGTACTTGCAGTCACCTTGCAGTGTCTGCACTTAGGAAGCAATGCTAGATTTATGAATTTACAATACCTGACAGGTTCCTTTTAATTATGCAGAGATTTCACAGCTGTCTTTCTATAAACTTGGCAACTATCAAGCATATATCAGGGAGAACACATTTTATGGAGCCATAAGGTCATTGTGACATGTATGCAGGGAATGCAGGGTTATTCTGTAGATTTGAGCGAACAGAACTTCCCCTTTAGAGTACCGTCGCTTTGTTCATAATTTTTCAAAAACTATGGTGTGTGGGCAACATCATTTTTAATGATGAAGTTGGAAAAATTTCGTTTTTTTTCATGATGAAAAATTACATTTTTTTTTTTCCAAGACAAAAAGTGATCGTGTGTACAGGGCATTAGTGTGCTATAGTATTGTTCTCTGCACACAGCATTTTTTTGCCCTGTTACTTACTTTTAAGCTCTTTGATAAAGTTTCCCACACTTATGATCCTGCACTCTTCCAGAACCCCCCTATACAAAGTAAATAGTAGAGCGCTCCACCTCCCTCCTGTAGAACTCTTTTTAACAATCAAATTTACTATCTCCAGTGCCATGCATATCAAATTATTCAGCATTACGCAGAAGGTCACACAAGGTCCAATCGTGCAAAAACATGCAGGTTATATTTGCTAGAATAAAATGCATTATCAAGGCACATTTCATCACTAAGGTGACTTCTTCAATAGATAGCTTTATTTGTGTCATCAGTCAGACAGCTGATTAGAGCATCAGCAATGATTCCCAGAAACGAGAGTGAACACCCCCACCAAAAAAGACAGACTGTTAACTGCAATATATTTTGGGGTCAACAGTGATTTGGTGAACCCCTGAGGAAGTCACGTGACAGTGACGACACACGAAGGGAGGAGCCAGGTGACGATTGTTTTGTTTGCGTGCATATTTTCAACACGTTTAACACCTAAATATAGGTATTGTCACTTTATTCAATGATTTGGTGAGGGAGCTTGTGAGGTGTGTATTGTGCAAAGACAGACCTGATTGGAGGAAACTTTATTCCTGCTTGTAATCCCTTCAAACAACGAGGCAATGCACTGTGTTACCCATAGTTTCTTAGTAATCTTTATTTTGCAAAGCACAATTCCATGTTCCGTGTTGAATAGAGGTGGAGTGCCATCTCTGCTTGCTTTTTTCAGTAAAGTTTTTTAATGACCTGTGGATGATACAGTTTGTGGCCTCATTGTTTAACCACTTTAGCTCCGAAAGGTTTACCCCCCTTCATGACCAGTCTTGTCTATATTCCTAATGTTTTTTATTCTAATGTTATGCATTCTTAGGGTGTGCCCCCCAAGTCTATCTTTGTCTATATTCCTATCGCACACATTCCTGGAAAACAAGGCTCATCAGTAGCGACTCGTTTTGGAGGCGCGCAGGACCCCTTTCGTCAATTTTCTGTTGAATGGAATGGGATAGGGTTCAACCCCAACTGAATTTTAAAGCGTCTTATAAAAAAATGAAAAGTCAGCCGCTACAAATACTGTAGCTTCTGACTTTTAATATAAGGACACTGTCCAGGGATCCAGCGTTGTCGGCACCCAAAGTGGATTACTCAAGTAGTGGAAACCGGCAGTAAAGCATTCAGGCTTTACAGCTTCCTACTGCACATTTACGAGTCGCACTGCACTTTCTGAATGGTCCCGCCGTCTTATATGACACACAGAGGTCCCAGAGGGCAACGGAGGGAAGGAGGAGGGGCGGATAAGTTGTAAATCGGCAATCTTACCAGGGAGTGTCAACATCAAGTACCCGCTCCCCAAAATGTGTGTGAAAATCCGCTTTAACTGCTATGTGGGGCTCTCCATTGTAATATTTCTCCCAAGTTACACTATTTAGCATGTATAGAGAGTTCATAAAAGGGTCAATACAGTAATTTGGCATATCTGTGTCCTGCAGTCTATAGTAAATTCCCAATAGGAAAACATGGTGGCTGGCAGGGCCGGCCTTAGGTGTTCAGGTACCCTGTGCGAGCTAATCTTGTGTCGCCCCCCCATCTTCACCCCTCGCCCCCTGGTCACCTAAACATACACAAAGAGGCTGTCCGGGGCCCCTCTATCCTCTCCCGGGAGCCTGGCGAGCAACAATGAGGAAGAGGTGAGGCAAGAGTCAGTGCTGCCCCTAGGTGGCAGCGCGCCCTAGGTGGCTGCCTTCCTAATCCGCCTAGTGGTAGCGCTGGCCAGGCCCTGCTGCGACTCACATTCTGCGAGCTGTGATGGCCGCACGGCGCCCCTGTTGCCCATGGCGCCCTGTGCGGCCGCATAGCTCGCACACCCCAAAGGCCGGCCCTGGTGGCTGGTGACAAAGGTAGTTTGGATGACATGCCCAGCTCAGCCTGTCAAGGGTTTGCTGGGGTAATGCCAGTGAGTATTGAAAAAAAAATTCCGGATTCAACCTACCCAGTTAGCTTTTCATTTCTTCATGATGAAAATGTACTGCCCTAGTCTTCTAGTTATAGAAATGGAAGTTGTTCCCCTCGGTAACGGTGCCTTTTTGTCTTGCATAGACGCAAATCTTGGTGCAGAGACAAATGCATGAAGTCATACAAAAACTAAAAATAGGTTTCGTGCTCCACTGCAGACTGTGTCACTGAGATGTAAATTATTCCCAATGCCAACTTAATTCAAGCAATCCGCAATACAACATTTCTACTTGAAGAAATATGACACACGGAGAGATTTTCAAACATACAAAATTAAATCTGACTTGAATGATCTAAACCTGATATACTCATGGGATTCAGGTAGACACAACCATTACACATTACTATGGCAACCGCAGAGCTAGAGACACTTTCCTTCTTTTACAGTGGAAGCCTACAGAATTTTTATATGACGTACAGCAGGGGAAAATACATTGCTTCCTATACCTTTTGTTGAATGCAGTTAGTAATTAACAATTAATGAACTTAATTTACATATTTGATTATTTAGGCGACATTCTTTATTTTTTTCTATAATGGTAAATATAAAGCATTGCAGCGGACGCAAGGACGTCATTGTTTTGACGTGGACGTAAATTACGTCCATACCGATTCACGGACGACTTACGCAAACTAAATTTTTTTTTTTCAAATTAAACGCAGGAACGACGGCAATACTTAACATAGCAGGTTTAACTATACGCCACTAAATAGCAGGTTTAACTATACGACGAAAAAAGCCGACTAGAGACGGCGTAAAAGAATGCGACGGCCGCTCGTACGTTCGTGGATCGTCGGAAATAGCTAATTTGCATACTCGACCCGGAAAACGACGTGAACGCCACCCAGCGGACGCCGAAGAATTGCATCTTAGATCCGAAGGCGTACGAAGACGTATGCCTGTCGGATCTAACCCAGATGCCGTCGTATCTTGTTTTGAGGATTCAAAACAAAGATACGACGCGGGAAATTTGAAAGTACGCAGGCGTATCAGTAGATACGCCGGCGTACTCGCTTTGTGGATCTGCCCCTCAGCATTCAACATTAGGGCTGATAGGGGTAGGGGAATAAGGATAGGGGAATCCCTACTGTGAGCTATTATGTTCTCCCAACGGAGGGGACACAGGGAGCCATTCCTTCTGGGAGAACACACAGTAATTATTGCTAACAAATATAGCCGCTGACAATAATCGCATGAAAAATATGATATGCTTGCTCGATCAATCAACTTGGGTACAATCAGCCTGCTCAGACATAGTTCAAATCTTGGCTGGTCCCTGATGAACTGGCTGAGATTTGAACGATCTATGACTGGCTTTACCAAGCCACATCGTCAGTTCCTAGAGTGTCAAAGAGATACCCCAGCACTTCTATTCATACTTTAGACCACCTTAATCCAATTATCATGGAATGTGTAAAGCCTGATAGACACAGAGTACAGTGGGTTGAACGGAAAAAAAATAAAAAAATCACAGCTCCGACTGTATTAACGATCCAACATTAGTACAGAGATCTCCCCCACTGAGCTGTTGTGTTTTGACTAGGGTTGTCCCGATACCACTTTTTTAGGACCGAGTACAAGTACCGATACTTTTTTTCATGTACTCGCCGATACCGAATACCGATACTTTTTTTTAAATGTGTCCCCAAATGCAGCCATGTCCCCACAAATGGAGCAATGTCCCCACAAATGCAGCAATGTCCCCCACAAATGCAGCAATGTCCCCACAAATGCAGCAATGTCCCCCACAAATGCAGCAATGTCCCCCACAAATGCAGCCACGTCCCCCACAAATGCAGCCACGTCCCCCACAAATGCAGCCATGTCCCCCACAAATGCAGCCATGTCCCCACAAATGCAACAATGTCCCCACAAATGCAGCAATGTCCCCCACAAATGCAGCCATGTCCCCCACAAATGCAGCCATGTCCCCACAAATGCAGCCGTGTCCCCACAAATGCAGCAATGTCCCCCACAATTCAGCCATGTCCCCCACAAATGCAGCCATGTCCCCATAAATGCAGCAATGTCCCCCACAAATGCAGTAATGTCCCCCACAAATGCAGTCATGTCCCCCACAAATGCAGCCATGTCCCCCCACAAATGCAGCCATGTCCCCCCACAAATGCAGCCATGTCCCCCACAAATGCAGCCATGTCCCCAAAGAGAAAGCCAAGTCCCCCCCCCCGCCGCCATCTCCGCCTAGTTGATCAGCGCGGGGAACATTACAGCTTTCATTTGAATAGCTTCCCCCGCCGCACCTCTTCATATATAGCCCCTCCCCCTTGTCCGGGCACTTTGATAGACAGATCCCCCATCCAATCCAGGGACGGCTGATCTGTCTATCAAAGTGAAAGCTGTATTGTTCCCCACGCTTATCAACTAGACGGCGGCAGGGGGGAGGTCTTGGCTTTCTCTTTGAGGACTGCACTGCTCCGCTCTCCGCCCCCTCGCCACCCGCTCTCCGCCTGCTCTCGCTCTGAAATAAAAAAAAAAAGTATCGGGCGAAGCATCGGGAGCATTTGCGCGAGTACAAGTACTTGCGCAAATGTTCAGTATCGGTACCAATACTAGTATCGGTATCGGGACAACCCTAGTTCTGACAGGGGGGACACCCCCCCACCAGAACACTTCTATCAACGCTCTCAGCCATTGACTGAGAGTGCTGATCGAGAGCCGGTTGACTGCTGGTTTTACAGCATGCTTGTCCGACAGTAGTCAAACCAACTGACGTACACAGGAGCTGAATGTCGGCTGTTTTTTATTGACCTAGCCGATGTCTCCTGACATTTGGTCCATGTGTACGGGGCTTAAATTATTAAATTAAATGATTGTTCAAGAGCAGGATGTGTGGTGTAATAGTCAAGGTCCCATCCTCTCCTATTTACATAACATCATTGTTGGTGTCAGGAAGCCTGCGTGGGTGTCAGCTCCTCGATTCGCATGGCTAAAGGTGTGATTTGTTGTCAGATTACCAAGATAGAGATATTTATGATGTATTTTATACGGTAGAAAGATGGTGATGAAGGCCCCACCCCTTTTTAGGGGAAGGTCGCTCCATTTTTATGTAGATGACCTCTTTCATGCCTCTTTCGAACCACTTGTCTCCACTGTCCAACCTCACTGTCCTCGAAAGAATGTCCCTTTTCTTTAAGGTGTAGGAAGACTGCCAAAGCTTGGTCTGTAGAATTTGCTCTCCTGTGTTTGGCCATTAATTTTCTTGAGAGGTTGTTTTGTCTTCCCAACAAACGAGTATTTGCATTCCTCACTACATTATACCAAGTTACTTTGCTTGTGTTTGGATGTTAGGCCTTTAGAATGGATAAGGGGCAGCTAAAGGCAAGACTGACTCCAGCAATGGGGCATCATTCCACTTACCAGAGGTGCAAGATTATTTTGTACTCCCACTGATCACCAACCCTGGGGCATTTTTTACAACTCACTACCGAGCTTTGAGCTGTTTACTTTCATTGACCACTTCTACCAGGGTCTGGCCCCACTTAAGTCTAAAGGACTGTGAACTGACCCTTTGTTTAGAAAGTTTGGGGACCCTTGCTCTAGACTGTTTTACTAAGGCCCCTTTCACATTGGGGCATTTTTCATGCGGTACAGCGCTAAAAATAGCGCTGCTATACCGCATGAAAAATCATGCCCCGTTATGTTCAATGTGAAAGCCCGAAGGCTTTCACACTGAAGCGGTGCGCTAGCAGGAGCGCTCCAAAAGTCCTGCTAGCCGCATCTTTACCGCGGTTATAGGAACGGTGTGTTCACCGCTCCTATACCGCGCCTTCCCATTGAAATCAACGGGAAAGCACGGTAATAATGCCCGCAACGCGGGCGGTATTAACCCTTTTTCAGCCGCTAGCGGGGGTTAAAACCTCACCGCTAGCGCCCGAATATCGAGGTAAACACGACGATATAGCCGCGGCTCCACGCTGCAATGTGAAAGCAGCCTAAAAGTCAGCACAATAAATAATTGGTCAAAGGAAATCTCACTAGCACCGCATCCCATAAATAATGTATTTATCGGCGTATAACACGCACAGGTGTAAAACACACACCTTCATTTTAAGAGGGAAGTTTCTGGAACAAAACATATTTTTTTAAATAAACAACTTTGAACTAAAATAAGGGTCAGTGCCCATCAATGCAGCCTGATTAGTGCCAATCTGCAGCCTCCTCATCTCCCATCAATGCAGCCTGATCTATGCCAATCTGCAGCCTCGATGCAGCCTGATCAATGCCCATCTGCAGCCTCAATGCAGCCTGATCAATGCCCATCTGCAGCTTCAATGCAGCTTGATCAATGCCCATCTACAGCCCATCTCCCATCAATGCAGCCTGATCTATGCCCATCTGCAGCCTTGATGCAGCCTGATCAATGCCCATCTGCAGCCTCAATGCAGCCTGATCAATGCCCATCTGCAGCTTCAATGCAGCTTGATCAATGCCAATCTACAGCCCATCTCCCATCAATGCAGCCTGGCTAATGCCCATTTTTAGCTTCCATGCTCATCTGAAGCCTCACCATCTCTCATCAATGCAGCCTGAACAGTGCAGGGAATCACTGAGCCGTCATCTCCTGTTTACTTGGCTCTCACTCGGCTCTCGGTCAGCAGTCACACACACAGTCCCGCCTCTGCCATCGGCATTGGACCAGATTCTGTGATAGAGGACTGGTCCAATGCCGGTGGCGGAGGCGGGACTGTGTGTGTGACGTGAGAGCCGAGTAAACAGGAGATGATGGCTCGTGAATTCCAGCGTCCTCCTCCTTCCCCTCCGAGATACACTATTGGCGTATAACACGCAAAACCCGTGATTTTCCCTTTATTTTCAGGGGGAAAAAGTGTGTGTTATACGCTGATAAATATGGTATTCAACAAGACATGAAAGAAGTATGGACATTTAGAGTAGTTTCTCATCTAACTGGATGGTTAGCTAGAGGGGAGATGAGTCTTCCAGTAGTGAAGACTAGTGATTTGTTGCTGCACTCTAGACCTATCAACTGGTACCGTGCATCTTGATGCCACCATTTAAAGTCTTCAAGGACCCTCCTGGTGGCATCTTCTTACAGCAATGCATCCATGTCACCAGGCAGTGATGTGGGTATTCAGAGAAGCACCCTTCCACACTGCAGCCTGGTACAAAGAAGAACCAGACCGATTGATTGACCACTATTTCAGGAAAGAAGTTTGGACATTTAGATTAGTTTCACATCTAACTGGATGGTTAGCTAGAGGGGAGATGAGTTGAGTTAAGTGTAGTAGGGTGGGTTATCTTAAAGTGGAGTTCCATCCATTTTTTTTTATGTTTGTCTGTGCTGCATGCCCTAATCTCATAGTGTTCAGAATGGACAATTTTTATTTATTTTGTTGCTTGTAAATACCTTTATTTTGTAGTCCTTCATTACTTCCTCCTCCTTATTAGCCTAGGCTATTAAGTCACAAGGCTATTCGCAAGGGTTTCTGGGATAGGCATCATGTATCCCAGTAGTCCTTGCAAATAGCCTATTTGCATAGAGAAGGGGCGGCAACTTCCTCTGACACTCCCGTTGCTATGGAAACCGGACTGAAACCTATTACATCGCTTGTGCAGCACTGAGCATGTGCGAGATCTGCAAGGCTGAAATCCAGGAAGTCATACAGTCTGGCTTCATGATGCCCACACTTAAGATGGCCACGGTCTATTTCTAGATTATAAACAAACTAAATGCTCCAACAACCTAACAAAACGGACCTTAGTTTACAGAGTAACTTTACTAGACAACATTAAGCTTGTGTATTACAGGGGTATTTATATTTAAAAAGTGAAATTGTGGGTGGAACTCCCCTTTAACTTGCCTTGCTCTGTATAAGCATTACACTATTAAAGATGTATCATTCAAAGGAATGATTTTTTCCTACAGCCACTGAAGAATTAATTATACAAAATTACAATCAGGTTACACAGAGCAGCTGCTACATTGTTGTCCTGACCTTTGGCAGCTGTTATGCACATGCCCTACCGCAAGACCCATCATTACAGTGTGCGAGAAACAACACTGTTTTTAGATCTATTTTATCTTCCTTCACAACAAAGCCTTTAAAAGCATTGCCTGAATGGATGATGTAGTATAATACAGCAATCACAGTGATATGGTTTCATTAGGTGTAAGGACGACTAGGCCATATGTCACAGCTCTCTCAGTATTAATTATTGATAACTATCCAATATGAGATAATTGCTTGACATCAAAGTCATTAGATAAAATTGTCTTTTGTCCTTATGCTGCCATTTTTAGACATTTGATATGTTACCATTATTGAAATGCAGTGATCCTAAGGATGGAGGAAAAGAGCCCTAGGACAAGGAAACACTAAGCTGGTATTATGAAGGTCTGCCTGTCATCAACATTATTTATCATTAAAATTCCATTAGGATCTTTGTCTGCAGACCTTGTTGGTTTAAATACTTCCACCCAGAAGATAGACTAGTAGCAGCTTCCTGTAGAGATAATGTAATGTATGGTAATAATGTGTACCTCTCTATACCCTCAGAGACTGCAGTGATCAATGTCTGCAACACACAAAGCAAAAATATTGTATATAATCTTATAAAAATAAGGGGGGATTTATGTAACAATTATATATATATATATTAGGGCTGTGGAAATTAACTATTAATTCATCGATTAGCCTAGGTTCACACTGCTGCGAATTCAAAATCGCGGTAAAATGTGCGATTTTACCACAATTTCGCGGCTGCGATTTTGCCGCGATTTCGGCCGCAATTTAATGTAAATCGCGGCCGAAATCGCAAAAAGTAGTACAGGAACTACTTTTTGAAATCGCAGATGCGGCGTCGCACTGATTAGGACAGTGCCATTGCCGCCGATTTGAGATGCGATTTGACATGTCAAATCGCATCTCAAATCGTTCCAAATCGTACCCAGTGTGAATCAGGGCTGAATCTTTAATGCATACGGCCAGTTTTCCCGACCAAAGGAAAACATGACAGTTTTCCCGGCAGGAAAAACAATCGTGTGTACTAGCCATTAGTGGTGGTTACTACACCTGCTTTGCAGCACTGGCTTCCATTACCAGCAGTTACTCAATCTGAATAGCATTTTTATGGGTATGCTTTGGTTTCCTACCACAATTCCAAACAAATTGCTTTTATTGTGTGTGTGTGTGTGTGTGTGTGTTTATGAGAGGGAGAGAGAATGAGGCCTCATACACACGACAGAGTTTCTCGGCAGAATTCAGCGAGAAACTCGGTCAGAGCCGGATTCTGCCGAGAAACTCTGTCGTGTGTACACTTTCAGCCCGATGGAGCCGCCGAGGAACTCGTCGAGAAAATAGAGAACATGTTCTCTATTTTCTCGTTGTTCTATAGGAGAACTCGGCCCGCCGAGCTCCTCGGCGGCTTCAGGGCTGAACTCGCCGAGGAACTCGATGTGTTTGGCACGTCGAGTTCCTCGGCCGTGTGTACGAGGCCTGAGAGAGTTACTGCATGTGAATGTATCTTCCTTTGGAAGTCTATTCTTACCGATTGGCAAATAAACATCTTTGCAAGCGTTATTATAATTTCAATTTCATAAAGTCATAGTTCAGCCCGGTGACCTTTTTAAATGGCAGCATTCAAAGCAAACAGAATTGGCCAGTCTGAAAAATAAAGTGTACAAGTGGAGGTACATAGAATGGATCTCTTGCTTATTAAATTACTATTTTACATTTTCCTGTGAACTTTGATATTTATGTATTTCAGAGGCTGGCAGTAATTAGTGTATAATATGGAATATTTTTATTTTTTTTATTTGGTAAAATTTATGTGTTAGAAAAAGGCAGTATGTGCCGCTGTATGGTGTTTTTTTTTTTTTTTTTTATTCTCTTTATTCATTTGCAAAGAAAATCACAGTATAAAAAAACTACTGAGACGGCAAGAAAATTGATGTTAGGTTTCACAGGGCTTTAAAGCAGAACTCCAGGTAAATATAAAAAAATAATAATAATAGGGCTGTTACTGATCAAAATGTTTCTGTTCGATTAATCGTTTTTTTTTTTTTAATCAATTAATCGACTAATTTCGATTAATTATAAAGCACATACATATCCAACTACTTTTAGCTGATCTCCTTGCAGGCTGATTCCCAGTGCAGCTACCAACAACTGGAAAAATGGATAGCAGGATACCAAAAATACACAAAGGCAGCGCTCGATGGGAATAGCATTAAAACTTTTATAGTCTTCAAGTAGGTAACCAAATAAATATCGCACTGGAGATAAAATCGATGTAGCTACATAAACTGTAAAAATGGTGTGAGTAATACCAAACAGTAGCAAAAGCAGTCATAAAAACATGTACCTAAGTATGATACTGGTATAAAAATGTGTACAACAATACCACTGCTGAATCCAGATGAGGAGAGGTTAACATCAGCCCGTCGGCATGTAGATGTCCCGTGAAGGGAACTATCCCAACTCCCAGTGGATGGCTGTAGAATCCCAGGTTGATAGAGGGAAGTGTAACAGCCCTTGCGTGTGGCAGATAGTAAGGTCCCGCCGGCATGCAGATATGAAGGCACAGCAAAGGAGCCCTTCAGATGGACACGGCAAGCCACGCTGGTGTCTGTGATGTCACCGGATCTCCAACAGAGCTCCCTGAAGGCCCAGAAGCCGGCGGAGAGGTGAGTACCAATCAAAAGAATTTTAATTGATCAAAAATATTTTGATCGATCAAAAAAATTAAAGATTAATCGATTAATTAAAAGTTAATTTGCACAGCCCTAAATAATAATGAAATCTAGTTTAATTTGGGCTGAGCAGCCTGAGCATCTCCCTATATGTATGTGAAAACGTTTAGTAGAGTAGCAAATGGTTAAAACTCCTGGCAGTTTTTGGTGTTACATTGGAGAGATTTTGCTTCACTTTGTGACCAGGAAACACAACAGAAAGCGAGAGGTTATCATTCTCTACAAAGTGAGAGGAAATTTGAATCTAAAGTGATATTAGGCACTTTTGGCATGGGATTTGGCATTCCAAATCAGCGGCTATTGCCCGAAATGGCACCGTCCAAATCAGTACGATGCCGAATTCGCAGCACTGCACCGATTCCCATAAGTAGTTTCTGTACTACTTTTGGCGGCTTCGGGTTGCGATTTACTTATATACTTACCTGCGCCATGCAACAATATTGCGCAAACACGTCCCTTACATCCTCTTTGGCGGTCCCCCGCTGGCCGGCATTGTGTGTTCCCTCTTTCTCTACCCTCCGTTTCTCTGTTGAGACAAGGAAGAGAGGAGAGTAGTGCTGCAGTCGTGATGCCGCTGGATCACTGAGAGGAGTCAGGTAAGTGTTTAGGGCAGGATTTCTCATCCAGGGTTTCCCCAGAGGTTGCTAGGGGTTCCTCGGGCAATAAGCAATCTCTGCCTTTCAGATGAGGAACCACTGACACCAATGATGTTTTAGCTATCTGTAAAGGTGGAATTCTTCCCAACAACCACAGACATAAGGAGCATTCTTCACACCGACCATCATGATAATGTACTGTGAGCTGTAAATATAATAATTATTAGCAGGGGTTACCTTAAACCAAAATTTTATTTCAAGGGTTACTCCATGTTAAGAAGGTTGAGAAAGGCTAGTTTAGGCATGGGGTGGGGGGGGGGGTCATTTAGTGGAGCATTCTTTACCGTAAAGTGGATGTAAACCTGATTCATGAACTTTGAGCTGGGCACATATATCTGCAGTATTTTGTTATCTCTTTTCAATGAGCTAAGTCTTATAGCTCTCTTCTGAACGGTTCCTCTGTTATCAGCCTGAGAACTCCTGACATATTTTTTGACTTTTTAGACAAAAGCAGCCAGAATCTTTGGTCAAAGGAGGTTGCTAAAATAGAGTGGCAGAGAGCAGCTCCTATTAAAAAACAGCTCTGAGAGTCTCTGCCTATGAGGAGAGGTGGGTGTGCCTTTCCTCCAATCAGCAATGTTAACTATCTTGGCTGTATGCCCAGACATCACACTATGTGTTAACCAGGAATAGAAAATCTCCCAACATGATCTCAACCTTCTAAACAGTATATAAATGTGAAGACAGCAGATATACTTATAAAACCTATGTAGGGAGATTTGGTTAATCTCTGTGTATCATCTGAGGCTGTTTACTTCACTGGGTGTATGGAGGGTTTACATCCACTTTAAGGCTAAGTTCACCTCTGTTCACTTTGTTTGTGCGTGAAAATTCCAGTAGTTCAGCAGTTTTTCAAATATAGTAAAACCTTGGATTCCGAGTAACTTGGTCTGCGAGTGTTTTACAAGACATGCACATTTTTTTAATACATTTTAACTTGATAAATGAGCGAGGTCTTGCAATACAAGTGGTGTAATGTCACAACTGAGTATAAGGCTCGGTTCACACTGCTGTGACTTGGGATCCAACTTGTGAGACTCCAAGCCACATGACATGTGAAATCCCATTTTAGCCAATGATGACTGTCTTAATTAGCACTACTGAAGTCGCTCCGACAGTTCCTGCACTACAAGGCGACTTCTTCCCATAGATTTTAATGGAAGTTGCCTCCAAGGCGGATCCTTATCTTAATTGATGCGATTTGGATCAGACATCACAGGAAGTTTGCCCAGGCATTTCCTGAAGTTACTTCAAAGTTGCAGGCAAAGTCGTGCCGACTTTCAGGTTGCGGCATTGTGAACCGCCTCTCTTCTCTTTTATACTCTGTAGTTTATTTTTACAGTACACTTTATACTGTATTTTGTATTGTATTTTCATTTCTATATGAATAAATGGTTGTGGAGCTTTCATTATTTCTTATGGGAAAATTTGCTTTGATAAACGAGTGCTTTGGATTATCAGCACGTTTCTGGAACAGATTATGACCGCAATCCAAGGTTTCACTGTACTCAGACCAACCTGTCTAATGCACAGTTTGAACTTCAGCAAGTTGTCTTCATCACGTCTAGATGCCTAAATGCATTGAGTTGCTGCCATGTGATTGGCTGATTAGCAATTTATGTACAGTAAAACCTTGAATTGCAAGCATAATTCGTTCCAGAGGCATGCTTGTAATCCAAAGCACTTGTATATCAAAGAAAATTTCCCCATAAGAAATAATGGAAATTCAAATGATTCATTCCATAACCATTTATTCATAGGTCCTTCAGTTTATAGTCCATAAAAAGATTATAGCAATGTGATAGATTGGGTACCGTATTTGCCGGCGTATAAGACGACTGGGTGTATAAGACGACCCCCTAATTTTCCAGCTAAAATTTTGGTTTTGGGATATACTCGCCGTTAAAGACGACCCCCTTCCTACTAGTTTGTCTGGATGCTGAGGGGTAGCCGGGAACAACCGCTGACAGGAATCTCACTGTGCCATTACATGCCTCACTGTGCCATTGCATACCTCACTGTGCCATTGCATACCTCACTGTGCCATTGCATACCTCACTGTGCCATTGCATACCTCACTGTGCCATTGCATTCCTCACTGTGCCATTGCATACCTCACTGTGCCATTGCATTCCTCACTAGTGTTGCTCACGAATATTCGCATTGCGAATATTCGACTCGAATATAGCATATTCGAGAAATCGCGCTATATTTCGAAATTCGCGGTGAATATTCGCAATTCCGAATATTCGATTTTTTACAATTTTTTTTTTGAATCAGATCACATCCTAGATATCTCCATCGACGTCTAAAAGCATTGCTGGTATCATTAGAGACCCTGGGCCGAGTAGCTGAAGCGTTCATTGAATTTTCCAGAAAGATCGCAATGCGATTATTCGGCAAACGCAATATCGCGCGATTATTTTCCTCGCCCCGATCTTCCGCATCAGAGCGATTTTTACAGTTTCATTTTTAAAACAGATCACATCCTAGTGATCTCCATAGACGTCTGAAAGCATTGCTGGTATGATTAGAGCCATTGGGCCGAGTAGCTGAAGCGATCATTTTATATTGCCGAATATTCGCAATGCGAATATTCGGCAATAGGAATATTGCGCGATTATTTGCTCCGCCCTTTTGCATCAGAG
Organism: Rana temporaria; assembly: GCF_905171775.1. Lineage (NCBI taxonomy): Eukaryota > Metazoa > Chordata > Amphibia > Anura > Ranidae > Rana > Rana temporaria. The sequence continues at coordinate 322,522,285 of NC_053493.1, forward strand.
CCAATCAGAGTTCTCCTTCCACACTCGTCACAGGTTAGCAACCAATAGGAACCTGCCTGCATGGACATTATATAAGCTCACTCCCAGCACCATTTCATTGCAGATTCAGAAGCTGGCTATAGAGTGTGGAGGCTGTTTCTGTGTTCCTGGTTTCCTGTGTCTTTGTTCTTGATTGATTTAGATCATCACCAGCATTGCTATTTAGTGATTCCAGTGGATCTTTTCCAGTATATCAACTGCTTTTTTCAAAGCAATAGACCCAAGAGCTTTTTTCAAAGCTACGTTTTGTGCTGTTTTGTGCTGTTTTTTTCATTTGTGTTACTGTTTGATCCTGCAATCCTCCCTGTTCAGTTATATTTGCAAGAGATTTCAGAACACATATTGATCTGAGCTTTATAAAAGAGCTTTTCTAAAAGCTAAGTTTTGTTCATCTTGTGTTACTGTCAGATCTTGCAGGTTCACTGTTCAGTGATATTTGATAGGCATCTCAGTTCAAATTTTGTTTAGTTTTCCCTAAAGAGCTTTTATAAAAGCTAAGTTTTGTGTTCAGTTTAGTTAAATTTTGTGTAGTAAGTGTACACACTGTTAGTGTACATTTATTTCATCTAGCTTAGCTTAGTGTGTGTTTAGTGTCTGTGTTTTGTGTTTAAAAAAAAAAAAAAAAAAAAAGTTAGTGTTTGTTTAGTGCTTTTTTTTTTTTTCTTTAATTTTGTAGTCCTTGTCTGGTGTACTACTTTTCTTATAGTTTAGTAGCTGTCTGTGTACGTCTTTGTCTGCGTGCCTGTCTTGTAAAAAAAACACAAAAACACATTTTGTTCACATTTTCCCCCCCAATAAAGTTTAACCCCCCCACACACATATCAGCAATTATGAGCGGCATCCGTGGCCGTGGCAGTAGGGGTAGGGGAGTTACTCCCAGTGCTGGATCGCTGCCAGCACGGGGTACCTCTCGTGCCCCTACTAGTGGTAGAGGATCGGGTGCAAGGGGAGTACGCCTGATCCGGGAGTTCTTCCCATCGGGCAGCCGCCCGATATTGCCATCTCAGGCTCAAGTAGTGGTGGACTACATGGGGCACAGCAGTGCCACTGAGTCGTCGGTCCCGACTCACAGTAGTACCACCATTACACCGTTGCCTGTACTACCCCCCCCCCAGCCCCCAAGAGTCCAGCATCTTACTGTTCGACAGCGACAGTGATAGGGATCTCTTGGGGGAGGCCATGCATCAGGCAGACCTCCAGCTCTGTCCTGATGGTCAGGACCTTTTTGAAGGGATGGATGAGGAGGATGGGATACCTGCTGGCAGTATCCCAGAGACATCCCTTCAAACTGGTGCTGCTGTTTTGGTGCAGGAAACAGCAGCACCTAGTCAGACCCAGGCGTGGGTGAGGGGACAGCGGAGCCAGGCTAGAGGCTCCATGTCACGTGGTTCCCTCAGACCAACACATCTCAGCCCTTGGTCTGACATCTCTGGGGGCGAAGAGGGTGACCCATCATGGTTGCCATCTGACGCGTCGGCTCACTACGTCAGTGACGACGGGGAAGGTAGGCACCCTGGTGAAACGGTGCGCCAGGTCACCACCAGGGAGACCATCGTCAGGGTCTCCACTGGTGATGGCAGCAGGAGGTGTCAGGAGGAGGAGCAGCAGCAGCAGCAGCAGCAGCAGGCAGCTCCACCTGTGCGCACCGAATCCCAGCAGGTGCAAGTAAGCGTCACCCCATCTGACAGGAGGGCGGTGCTGAAGTCACCTGTCTGGAATTTCTTTACCCTGGTGGCAGACAACCCTACCGTGGCCATCTGCCGGATTTGTAAAGTGAGGGTGAAGAGAGGGAAGTGTTTGGCTCGGGTGGGTACCACAGCCCTGAACCAGCACCTCAGGATAAACCACTGGGCGTTGTATGAGGAGATGAAGCGTGGTGGTGGTAGCAGCGCCACCACCACAAGTGAGCAGGGTACAGCAGCCCCTGCCACATCTTCATCTGTTTCCAGCAGGTCATGCCCCCCCGCTCCCTCTAGTAGAGGTACTGGTACCGGCAGCCAGACCTCTACTTCCACAGCACCCTCCACGTCTGTGTCCCGCACTGCCGTCCGGCGCCAGGCGTCGATTTCAGACGCCTTTGACCGCACCACTCCCTTCCCCCCTGGAGACCGACGTGTGCGTTCCCTCAATGGGCTCCTGGCAAGGGTTATTGCCCAACATCTGCTGCCCTTCAACATAGTTGACAGCAACCCCTTCAGGCAGATGTTGGAGCAGGCCCAACCCCAATGGCGTGTCCCCAGCCGCCATTTCTTTGCCAGGACTGGTGTCCCTGCCCTACACCAGCACATTGTTCAGAATGTAACCCTGTCGCTGGATCACGCTGTCAGCGACAGGGTTCATCTGACAATGGATGGCTGGACCAGCAGGCATGGGCAGGGACGCTACATCAGCTTCACGGCCCATTGGGTTTCCCTCCGAGGCGTCGGTGAGGGATCGTCGGCAACCGATCTTGTGGTGCCGCCCCGGGGTGTCCAGGGGAGAACTGCTGGTCTCCCTCAAGCCACTGTCTCCGCAGCTGCTGAGCCTCCCAGCAAGCGCCCCCGTAGCTACTCAAGTGTGGGGCACGTGCGCTGTCAGGCCGTGCTCCAGCTTGTTAGTTTAGGGGACCGGAGACACACTGCAGAAGAAGTGCTGAAAGCACTTCAAGCTCAGGTCCAGAAGTGGCTGACACCCCGAAGGCTCCAGCCAGGTATGGTTGTCTGCGATAACGGCAGCAACCTACTCGCCGCCCTCCATGCTGGCAGTCTGACGCACGTGCCCTGTCTGGCACATGTCCTCAACCTGGTGGTGCAGAAGTTCCTGCGCACTTATCCAGGGTTGAGTGACATTGTGGCAAAGGCGCGTAGGATTGCCAGCCACTTCAGGCGCTCCCCAACCGCTACCGCGTCCCTGTCCAAATTGCAGCGGAAGTACAATCTGCCCCTTCACAGGCTGATTGTGGACAGTGTGACGCGGTGGAACTCCACCCTCCACATGCTGAAGAGGTTGTGGGAGCAGCAAAGGGCGGTGAGGGAGTACCTGATGGAACTAGGCACTCAGAGGGCTTCACCACAACTCCCTTTCATCGCCTGTGCGCAGTGGGGGCAGATAAACCAGGTCTGCCAAGTGTTGTCCTCCTTCGAGCAGGCGACCAAGATGGTCAGCAGTGAGCAAATTGGCCTCAATAGCGTGCTGCCAATACTGTTCATGCTGGAGAGGACACTAGATCGCCTGCTCGAGGCTGGGGAGAGTGCCTTGGTGGAGCAGGAGGAGTCAGCAATGCTCCACCGAGACCAGGGCCAGGACCAGGAGGAAGAGGAGGAGGAGGAGGATGATGATGAAGAGGAGGAGGAGGTGGTTGCTGGTGTCGTCCCGGAGTCAGGGCCTGGTCAGGAGGGAGAGCCGGTGTTGGGGGCACCGATAGTCCGGGGGTTGGGCATGTCTGAGTTTGACCAGCAGCGCCTCAGGGAAGAAGAGTCGCACCTCATTCACCTGGCCAGCATTGAGGAGTCACAGCGGGCTGTGCTCTTCCCCATGGCTGCCCACATGCTCAGATGCCTCAGGAGGGACCCCCGGGTTAAGACCATCAAGACGAGGGATGATTTCTGGATGGCCACCCTTTTGGATCCCAGGTGCAAGGGGAAACTGGAGCAGTTCATCCCAGCCAGCCGGAGGCAGCACCGGATGGAGGAACTGCAGGCAGCCATTGTCAGACGGTTGGAGCAGGCAACTCCCCGGCCTCCAGTTGTCCCCCCTCATCTCACCCAGCAGGTGGCTGCACCCAGCTGCAGCCGAGCAGGGGACCTAATGGAAGAGATGAGGATGTTCTTCCAAACCGAGCGACCCAGTACCACCACCAGCAGCAGCAGCAGCAGTCACCACCAGCGGCTGGCCCACATGGTGGCAGACTACATGGCGTCCGTCGGTGCTTCTGACAGTATGAGCACCGACGACCCCATGGAGTACTGGGTTGCCAGATTGGACACCTGCCGCGAGCTCGCTCAGTATGCGCTGGAGTTATTGTCTTGCCCCCCCTCCAGCGTACTATCTGAGCGGACATTCAGCGCGGCAGGTGGGGTGGTCACGGACAAGAGGACCCGTCTGTCCACAGAGTCCGTGGACAGACTCACATTCATAAAGATGAATGAGTCCTGGATCGGCGGTGACTTTCTGGCACCCGTCGTCGGTTCAGGGCGCTGAAGGGTCCCTTGCCATGCATTCCCTGATGAAGCCCCGGACCTGATGTATTTACAGTGCTGAATATAACTATTTCAACATCAGAGAAAATCAATGTTAATATTTGGTACAGTAGGCTTTCTTTGCAATTACAGCGGTCAAAAATTTCTTGTAGTTTTACACCAGCTTTGCACACACTGGAGGAGGGATTTTGGCCCACTCCTCCACACAGATCTTCTCTACATCAGTCATGTTTCTGGGCTATCGCTGAGAAACACGGAGTTTGAGCTCCCTCCAAAGATTCTCTATTGGGTTTAGGTCTGGAGACTGGCTAGGCCACGCCAGAACCTTGATATGCTCCTTACAGAGCCAATCCTTGGTTATCCTGGCTGTGTGCTTTGGGTCATTCTCATGTTGGAAGACCCAGCCTCGACCCATCTTCAAAGCTCTAACTCAGGGAAGGAGGTTGTTGCCCAAAATCTTGCAATACATGGCCCCGGTCATCCTCTCCTTAATACAGTGCAGTCACCCTGTCCCATGTGCAGAAAAACACCACCAAAGCATGATGCTACCACCCCCATGCTTCACATTAGGGATGGCGTTCTTGGCATGGTACTCATCATTATTCTTCCTCCGAACACGGTTAGTGAAATTATGATCAAAAAATTATATTATAGTCTCATCTGACCACATGATTTTCTCTCATGACTCCTTTGGATCAGTCAAGACAATTATGTCAGCAGTTATTTCACACCCTATATACTCTTATTAAGACTGCTGTACATCATGGCAACTCCTGCCCATGTGATATGACTCTGTATCAACTACTACTGTTAATACTACTACTGCTGCTTCTGCTGCTGCTGCTGCCCAGTCAAGACACCTATGTCAGCAGTTATTTGACACTCTATATACTCCTATTCCTACTGCTGTTCATCATGGCACCTCCTGCCCATGTGATATGACTCTGTATCAACTACTACTGTTAATACTACTGCTGCTTCTGCTGCTGCTGCCCAGTCAATACACCTATGTCAGCAGTTATTTGACACTCTATATACTCCTATTCCTACTGCTGTTCATGATGGCACCTCCTGCCCATGTGATATGACTCTGTATCAACTACTACTGTTAATACTACTGCTGCTTCTGCTGCTGCTGCCCAGTCAAGACACCTATGTCAGCAGTTATTTGACACTCTATATACTCCTATTCCTACTGCTGTTCATGATGGCACCTCCTGCCCATGTGATATGACTCTGTATCAACTACTACTGTTAATACTACTGCTGCTTCTGCTGCTGCTGCCCAGTCAAGACACCTATGTCAGCAGTTATTTGACACTCTATATACTCCTATTCCTACTGCTGTTCATCATGGCACCTCCTGCCCATGTGATATGACTCTGTATCAACTACTACTGTTAATACTACTGCTGCTGCTTCTGCTGCTGCTGCTGCCCAGTCAAGACACCTATGTCAGCAGTTATTTGACACTCTATATACTCCTATTCCTACTGCTGTTCATCATGGCACCTCCTGCCCATGTGATATGACTCTGTATCAACTACTACTGTTAATACTACTGCTGCTGCTTCTGCTGCTGCTGCTGCCCAGTCAAGACACCTATGTCAGCAGTTATTTGACACTCTATATACTCCTATTCCTACTGCTGTTCATGATGGCACCTCCTGCCCATGTGATATTACTCTGTATCAACTACTACTGTTAATACTACTGCTGCTTCTGCTGCTGCTGCCCAGTCAAGACACCTATGTCAGCAGTTATTTGACACTCTATATACTCCTATTCCTACTGCTGTTCATCATGGCACCTCCTGCCCATGTGATATGACTCTGTATCAACTACTACTGTTAATACTACTGCTGCTTCTGCTGCTGCTGCCCAGTCAATACACCTATGTCAGCAGTTATTTGACACTCTATATACTCCTATTCCTACTGCTGTTCATGATGGCACCTCCTGCCCATGTGATATGACTCTGTATCAACTACTACTGTTAATACTACTGCTGCTTCTGCTGCTGCTGCCCAGTCAAGACACCTATGTCAGCAGTTATTTGACACTCTATATACTCCTATTCCTACTGCTGTTCATCATGGCACCTCCTGCCCATGTGATATGACTCTGTATCAACTACTACTGTTAATACTACTGCTGCTTCTGCTGCTGCTGCCCAGTCAATACACCTATGTCAGCAGTTATTTGACACTCTATATACTCCTATTCCTACTGCTGTTCATGATGGCACCTCCTGCCCATGTGATATGACTCTGTATCAACTACTACTGTTAATACTACTGCTGCTTCTGCTGCTGCTGCCCAGTCAAGACACCTATGTCAGCAGTTATTTGACACTCTATATACTCCTATTCCTACTGCTGTTCATGATGGCACCTCCTGCCCATGTGATATGACTCTGTATCAACTACTACTGTTAATACTACTGCTGCTTCTGCTGCTGCTGCCCAGTCAAGACACCTATGTCAGCAGTTATTTGACACTCTATATACTCCTATTCCTACTGCTGTTCATCATGGCACCTCCTGCCCATGTGATATGACTCTGTATCAACTACTACTGTTAATACTACTGCTGCTTCTGCTGCTGCTGCCCAGTCAATACACCTATGTCAGCAGTTATTTGACACTCTATATACTCCTATTCCTACTGCTGTTCATGATGGCACCTCCTGCCCATGTGATATGACTCTGTATCAACTACTACTGTTAATACTACTGCTGCTTCTGCTGCTGCTGCCCAGTCAAGACACCTATGTCAGCAGTTATTTGACACTCTATATACTCCTATTCCTACTGCTGTTCATCATGGCACCTCCTGCCCATGTGATATGACTCTGTATCAACTACTACTGTTAATACTACTGCTGCTTCTGCTGCTGCTGCCCAGTCAATACACCTATGTCAGCAGTTATTTGACACTCTATATACTCCTATTCCTACTGCTGTTCATGATGGCACCTCCTGCCCATGTGATATGACTCGGTATCAACTACTACTGTTAATACTACTGCTGCTTCTGCTGCTGCTGCCCAGTCAAGACACCTATGTCAGCAGTTATTTGACACTCTATATACTCCTATTCCTACTGCTGTTCATCATGGCACCTCCTGCCCATGTGATATGACTCTGTATCAACTACTACTGTTAATACTACTGCTGCTGCTTCTGCTGCTGCTGCTGCCCAGTCAAGACACCTATGTCAGCAGTTATTTGACACTCTATATACTCCTATTCCTACTGCTGTTCATGATGGCACCTCCTGCCCATGTGATATGACTCTGTATCAACTACTACTGTTAATACTACTGCTGCTTCTGCTGCTGCTGCCCAGTCAATACACCTATGTCAGCAGTTATTTGACACTCTATATACTCCTATTCCTACTGCTGTTCATGATGGCACCTCCTGCCCATGTGATATGACTCTGTATCAACTACTACTGTTAATACTACTGCTGCTTCTGCTGCTGCTGCCCAGTCAATACACCTATGTCAGCAGTTATTTGACACTCTATATACTCCTATTCCTACTGCTGTTCATGATGGCACCTCCTGCCCATGTGATATGACTCTGTATCAACTACTACTGTTAATACTACTACTGCTGCTTCTGCTGCCCAGTCAAGACACCTATGTCAGCAGTTATTTCACACCCTATATACTCTTATTAAGACTGCTGTTCATCATGGCACCTCTTGCCCGAGTGATTTGACACTGTATTGTCAATGTCTACTACTACTATTACAGCTCAGTCAAGACACCTGTGTCCCAATTTTTTGGTACACTATTGACTACTATGACCACTACTGATGCTGTAAAGTATTCCCCAAGTGTTTTTATGCTATGTATTACTATTACCACTACTGCTTGTAAATCATGCCTGTGTGATACTTAGTGGGAATGCTTTAATAAGCATTCCTAGTATGGATACCCGTAAATGTATTAATCTTAATTAGTGTGAATGCTTTAATAAACATTTCCAGTATTGATATCCGTAAATTTAGTAATCTTATTATTCCTTAAGTTTTTTGGTTCTGCGTAACTTCGGCATACTTTCAACTATTGAGACCATTCAACTGTAAAAATGTTCGTCTCGTTCAGCTAATGATGGGACTTCTTCAAGTTTTTTTCTACTTTTTACACTTTTATAAATTTTAAGCTTTTAGACCCTTTTTTTAAACATTGAAGTCAATGAGAACATCCTTTTCCCCTTTGAATTCACATGCCATGCCAAAAGTTTCAGCTACTTCATACTTTCACTTACAGACACTGAAAAAACTTTAAAGCGGTCACAAAATATTTAGCTATCCGGCTATGACTTTTCAAATCGTTATCGTTTACAATTTTTTGGTGAAAACGCAATTTACGTTTTGCGAATTTTTCACAAAAATGCAATAGGTTATAATGTAATCCTATGGAGGGGATTTAGAGTCTGTCAGGTGACCTTAACATTGGAGATCTTTGTAATTAAAAATATCTTTACAAAAAGGGGAAACAAATTGGTCTCACGCCCACAAGATCTACTTTTCATACACAATTTTTAGATCAAAACGTAGCTATGCTTGTCTGGTTTATGGCAATGTGACCAATTCTGCGATACGTATTTTAGTTTTAATTATTGGAGCAACAGCCAGAAATTATGTCTCATAGACTCTCATGTGAAATTATCTAAAAAATGTTGCTGCAGAACTCACAAAGACGCTCTTTTCTAAATCGCAGAAATGGCCACATTTTTAAGTTTATCTACATAAATTTCATATCGATGCGTTTACAAGGGCCGTGTATTTCAAACGGTGTAGTCGTTGTATCAATTGCATGTACGTTTGAGGATTTATTAAGCTTTGTTTGGAGGCTTAAATCATGTATTAGATCTGTGAATTAAAAGCGTTTGTAATGTTATTTCTTTCCATAAATAACTTTCCTGACCTCAGTGCAATATTCCTCCTCACTGACCTGGGGGGAGGGGAAACCTATTGAGGGGGGAGGGGCGACCAGGAAGTCAGCATACTCTATACTTTGCAGATAGAGAAAGAAGCTGTGTGTCCTAAAGATAGTGTAGTGGTTATGGTGAATGTCTTTGGCAAGGGGCTCACCAATTAAGCTATTCAGCATTCCCACTCGCATTTTCCTCAGGAAATGCATTGTCTAGTTATATTATATTTTAATACTCCTGCTGCTGCCTCCATGCTGAGTAAAGCTTCATGAGCTTTCTGGCACAGCGGATCCACCAACAGCCTCCGCTACAAGCTACCAGACCGGACTACCAGACCGGATCTAAACAGCAAGTGTAACTATAACAATGAACCTTATGTTAAACCCTGTTTTGCGGCATTTATACTGCAACCATTGGGCTGACTGCAAGAGCTCATCTGCATTCTCTCTCTTTCTTGCTCTCCCTCTCTCTCTCTTTGTATATATATATATATATATTGTTGCTTTTGTTATGTTCATTTTTCAACAGTTTATTTTGTGTTCGTCGTGTCTGTGTCGTGTGCTTTAGTTTGTCCTAGGTTAATGTTAAATAAAATAATAGTATAAAATGTTTTTGCTTATTATGAAGTTAAATGTGTTGATGTTGATTTGTTTGATGTGAAGTTAGATGTGTTGAAAAACCTACAACTCTATCTCAAAAAGAAATGAAACATTTCCAAAAAATAAGTTTTTTTAATACAAAAATAAATTTAAATATAGCTCTCAATCCGTTTTTGAATGCGGTGCATTTCCGCAATCTGACCCGATAGCTGCTGCTCTAGCAGAGCATTTTGTTGGTTGAGGTAGCTCATCTTACGCTGGTTCTGAAGGATCTTCTGGTGCGTCTTTTCAATGAGTATATTTTGCCTCTTCAGATCTCTTGATGCTTTTAGGATATAATAAAAAAACATTTGGATTTCAAATAACGTTACCAAATAAATAAATATTTTTTTTTGCTTATTAATCAATCATTATCATGTGTATACACTTGTTATGTGTCTAACACATCCCGGGAGTGCAGAATTATTAGGCAAATGAGTATTTGGACCACATCATCCTCTTTATGCATGTTGTCTTACTCCAAGCTGTATAGGCTCGAAAGCCTACTACAGATTAGGCATATTAGGTAATGTACATCTCTGTAATGAGAAGGTGTGTGGTCTAATGACATCAACACTCTATATCAGGTGTGCATAATTATTAGTCAATTTCCTTTTCTTTGGCAAAATTGGCCAAAAGAAGGATTTGACAGACTCTGAAAAGTCCAAAATAGAGAGATATCTAGCAGAGGGATGCAGCACTCTTAAAGTTGCAAAGCTTCTGAAGCGTGATCATCAAACAAAAGAAGCGTGTGGAAAAACAAAGGTGCAAAATAACTGCCCATGAACTGAGAAAAGTTAAGCGTGCAGCTGCCAAGATGCCACTTGCCACAAGATTGGCCATATTTCAGAGCTGCAACATCACTGGGGTGCCCAAAAGCACAAGGTGTGCAATACCCAGAGACATGGCCAAGGTAAGAAAGGCTGAAAGACGATGACCACTGAACAAGACACACAAGCTGCAACGTCAAGACTGTGCCAATAAATATCTCAAGAAAGATTTTTCTAAGGTTTTATGGACTGCTGAAATGAGAGTGAGTCTTGATGGGCCAGATGGAAGAGCCCGTGGCTGGATTGGTAAAGGGCAGGGAGCTCCAGTCCGACTCAGACGCCAGCAAGGTGGTGGTGGAGTACTGGTTTGGGCTGGTATCATCAAAGATGAGCTTGTGGGGCCTTTTCGGATTGAGGATGGAGTCAAGCTCAACTCTCAGTCCTACTGCCAGATTATGGAAGAGACCTTCTTCAAGCAGTGGTACAGGAAAAAGTCACCATCCTTCAAGAAAAACATGATTTTCATGCAGGACAATGCTCCATCACACGTGTCAAAGTACTCCACAGCGTGGCTGGCAAGAAAGGGTATTAAATAAAAAAAAGTAATGACATGGCCTCCTTGTTCACCTGATCTGAACCCCATTGAGAACCTGTGGTCCATCATCAAATGTGGGATTTACAAGGAGGGAAAACAGTACACCTCTCTGAACAGTGTCTGGCAGGCTGTGGTTGCTGCTGCACGCAATGTTGATGGTGAACAGATCAAAACACTGACAGAATCCATGGATGTCAGGCTTTTGAGTGTCCTTGCAAAGAAAGGTGGCTATATTGGTCACTGATTTGTTTTTGTTTTGTTTTTAAATGTCAGAAATGTGTATTTGTGAATGTTGAGATGTTATATTGGTTTCACTGTTAAAAATAAATCATTGAAATGGCTATCTATTTATTTTTTGGTTAAGTTGCCTAATAATTCTGCACAGTAATAGTAGTCACCTGCACACACAGATATCCCCCGAAAATAACTAACACTAAAAACAAACTAAAAACTACTTCCAAAAAAATTCAGCTTTGATATTAATGAGTTTTTGGGGTTCATTGAGAACATGGTTGTTGTTCAATAATAAAATGAATCCTCAAAAAATACAACTTGCCTAATAATTATGCACTACCTGTATACTTCTAGCATCAATACCATATTATGGTTATACAATCTGACAGGTGCGCTTTATATGTTGTCCATTTTTATATCTACATTTTGTTGTTGAAATGTTATTAATCATTGTGCACATATTTACCTTCCTGAATGAGGCTCACAGGACCGCTCTCTTCCTCCTGCTCTTCTGCTTGAGAAGTTGGGGTGGTGGGGGGGGGAAGCTCCTCAGCTTGCTCCTCAACAGGAGCTGGGGTTGGGGAGTGGGAGGGCCCTGGCTGCTCCTCCTCATCCATGTCCTCCTCTGCCGCATCCTCCTCTGCCGCATCCTCCTCCTCCTCCTCATCGGCCTGGCGCCTTCTGCGCTTGGCGCGGACAACTGGCATTGGAGCTCCTATAATAACACAATGTTCATATATTATAAAAATGTTTTCTAATGACGTATGCAAATTCTGTGTACTGTGCTGTATTGTATATGAATACAAATTGATTTATATAGACAGTTAACCAATGGGACAATGTTATATTAAAGGGTCTTGTGGGCACTACAGGGGACTGAGCGTGAGCTGGGATGCAACCATGTTAAAATGAGCTGTTTTTGTCTCCTTTGTTTTGTTCAGACCATCTCATGTTAAAAAAAGGGCCTGATGGAGCACACGGGATTACTATAACAACCCCACTCCTAACACAGGAATTTAGTGGTAATCTATATATATAAAACTCAACGTGTGTGTGTGCATAAATGTATGTATGTATGTATGTATGTATGTATGTTCCAGCATCACGTACAAACGGCTAAAGATATTTATATGAAACTTGGCACACAGGTTACTTATATGTCAGCCACAAACATAGGATAGGTGGTTTAAACCTTACCCACCCCCACTTGCCATGGTCGGGGTTTTTCTTTAAAGTCCCATGCAAAGCAATGGGAAAATTATGTTCCCACATAACTTCTGTGTTCCTGTCTGCTGCCCCATGTCTTTTTTCAACAGTACTATGAATACCTTGGCCGGTGGTGATATATGTTAGCACAACATGGCATCTTGGTTAACAACATCTGACCTTACATGAATTACATATGACCTTACATAACTGTCACCAAAGGAGCTGCGGTGGCTCCACGCGATTGCCACTGCACTGACAACTGATTCACCTCTGCAGCTAGGGGTTCGGATCCCGCTCTCGGCTACCTGTGAATTGAGTTTGGTGGTCTCAGCCCCGCCACTGGTGGGTGTGCTATGCGAGGTTGGGTTGGGAGGACCCCCTCACACCCGCCATTGCCAACCGGGGCATGGAGAAAGGTGGCAGATTGCCTCTGGGGGAGGCCTCCCAACTCCTGCAGGCCGGCTCCTCTCTCTTTCGAGTTCACGCACAAAATACACTTTTTTAAAAAAAAACATAACTGTCAACAATAACTTACCTGGATGATATTTAGCCCGAAGACGTCTGACATTACCCATTTGGCGCCTCTTGAGGTCAGACCACTTCTTAACAATGGCCTTGTGGTCATGTTGGCCGCCAAAGTCAGCGATTAGGGCGCTGACCACAGCCCTTTTCTGTGGCTGCCGCCGCAGGTCATCGTATCCTGTTTCCAGGAACTTCTGCAAGATGAAGAACAAAGTATATTGTAATACTTCTGTTGACAGCCTTATGGATATATGACGTAAATGTATGCTATTCAACAATTGGAAGCATTCTCGCCTTATTAATCAATGACAGGGGTAACATGAAAGATTTTATATCCTGCCATTTCGGTCGCCACCTTTTTTGCATAAATATAGCAGCCATTATCATTTGCATAATTATGAATATATTATTAACAACACAGGATACACGTATAGGGGAGATATGCGTTGCTAACTCTTTTCCCTGTCAGGAGCCTAACGCCCCGGGGGGTCAGAGACGGGACCTTTTTCGGAGGACCACTGACGTATGTACCAGTCGCAGTTTTTTGTGATGTCACTCTTTAGGTGTGTGCACATTTTTCACTGCATCCGGGTGGAGTTTTTGGGTTGTGTTTTGCACGCCACAGGCTTTTCAACAGGAAAAAAACAGCTGGAGGCAGAATGGTTGCAAAACACTACGTGTTTGTTACTTAACTCTGGGTTTCAAGACCAGTCCACCTCCAGCTGTTGCAAAACTACTACTCCCATCAGCCACGGTCTGTCAGTGCATGCTAAGAATTTTACTTTTGCTGCATTTAGGGTGCCACAGTTTAGAGACCCGTGCATAAAGGCCTGAAAAATGGGGGCCTGCAGAACTTACAATACTAGAAGTGCCAGCATTCCCAGGCATGCTGGAAGTTGTAGTTCTGCAACATCTAAAGGGCAATATGTATTCGAACGTCCTTGGGCCTTGAGGACACTGAAGTCAGGACGTTCGCATACGTCCTATGTCCAAAAAAATTTTAAATTCATTATGCTAAATAACAAGGAAAAGTGCCTAAATACACATTTGCCAACCAGGGTGTCTGCAGCTGTCCAGGCATGCTGGGACTTGTAGTTTTGTAAAAGCAGGAGACACATTTTTTGTGAAATACTAATATATGATCATATATACTAACTTTTAAACTAGACTTAAATGCTGGGCTGGGCTGGGACTTGTAGTTTTGTAAAAGCAGGAGACACATTTTTGGTTAAATACTAATATCTGATCATATATACTAACTTTTAAACTAGACTTAAATGCAGTTGAAGATGATGAAATAACAGTGGTCAAAATACTTACACAATTCAGCAACTTTTCCTCAGACTTAGTGAAATTGCTTCCAACCATGTTGCTGTGTGATTGCGCTGCGATCATAAGTTGGAAACTGGCAAGGCTCCAGGAAATGGTCGCGTGTTGTTCGCGTGTTGATTGCGCTGCTTGGACCGAGATGGGTCCATATGGCTTCGGCTGTATGGACCACAGTAACTCTTTTCCCTGTCAGGAGCCTAGGAGCCTAACGCCCCGGGGGGTCAGAGACGGGACCTTTTCGGAGGACCACTGACGTATGCAACCGTCGCAGTTTTTTGTGATGTCACTCTTTAGGTGTGTGCAAATTTTTCCTTGCACCGGGTGGAGTTTTTGGGTTGTGTTTTGCACGCCACAGGCTTTTCAACAGAAAATAACCAGCTGGAGGCAGAATGGTTGCAAAACACTACGGGTTTGTTACCTAACTCTGGGTTTCAAGACCAGTCCACCTCCAGCTGTTGCAAAACTACTACTCCCATCAGCCACGGTCTTTCAGTGCATGCTAAGAATTTTACTTTTGCTGCATCTAGGGTGCCACAGTTTAGAGACCCGTGCATAAAGGCCTGAAAAATGTGGGCCTGCAGAACTTACAATACTAGAAGTGCCAGCATTCCCAGGCATGCTGGAAGTTGTAGTTCTGCAACATCTAAAGGGCAATATGTATTCGAACGTCCTTGGGCCTTGAGGACACTGAAGTCAGGACGTTCGCATACGTCCTATGTCCAAAAAAATTTTAAATTCATTATGCTAAATAACAAGGAAAAGTGCCTAAATACACATTTGCCAACCAGGGTGTCTGCAGCTGTCCAGGCATGCTGGGACTTGTAGTTTTGTAAAAGCAGGAGACACATTTTTGGTTAAATACTAATATCTGATCATATATACTAACTTTTAAACTAGACTTAAATGCAGTTGAAGATGATGAAATAACAGTGGTCAAAATACTTACACAAATCAGCAACTTTTCCTCAGACTTTGAGAAATTGCTTCCCACCATGTTGCTGTAATATTGGGAAACTGGCAAGGCTCCAGGAAATGGTCGCGTGTTGTTCGCGCAATTGCGCATGCGCGATCGAAAAATCGCAATCGCAATATGTATTTTGGTTAAAATATCATACATATTCGATTTCAGAGTGCTGCTACAGCAGTTTTCGAAATATCTGCAATAAATTTCGCATTCGCATGTTGCGATATTTCGATAAAATATCAGGAATATTCTGAGCCAATCAGAGCGCTCCTCCAGCATATCTCGAAATTGCGCAATAAATATCGCATTCGCATGTTGCGATATTTCGATAAAATATCAGGAATATTCTGAGCCAATCAGAGCGCTCCTCCAGCATATCTCGA
The DNA here is from genome assembly GCF_905171775.1 of Rana temporaria. Lineage (NCBI taxonomy): Eukaryota > Metazoa > Chordata > Amphibia > Anura > Ranidae > Rana > Rana temporaria. The sequence continues at coordinate 322,538,098 of NC_053493.1, forward strand.
AATTGCGCAATAAATATCGCATTCGCATGTTGCGATATTTCGATAAAATATCACGAATATTCTGAGCCAATCAGAGCGCTCCTCCAGCATATCTCGAAATTGCGCAATAAATATCGCATTCGCATGTTGCGATATTTCGATAAAATATCACGAATATTCTGAGCCAATCAGAGCGCTCCTCCAGCATATCTCGAAATTGCGCAATAAATATCGCATTCGCATGTTGCGATATTTCGATAAAATATCACGAATATTCTAAGCCAATCAGAGCGCTCCTACCGCAGTTATTAAAAAATCGCAATTATTTTCGCATTCGCAATAGCGAAAAATCGCATTCAATTAATTTCGATAAAATATCACGAATATTCGAATTTAGCGAATATATCTCGAATATTCGAATATATATTCGAGATATATCGCGAAATCGAATATGGCATATTCTGCTCAACACTATTCCTCACTGTGCCATTGCATACCTCACTGTGCCATTGCATACCTCACTGTGCCATTGCATACCTCACTGTGCCATTGCATACCTCACTGTGCCATTGCATATCTCACTTCGATGATCCCATACCTTATCCCTGTATACAGAGTCAGTCAGACTGCGGGCGTCCATTATTCAAAAGCCGCGCCTCCTCCTTGTGCTGTTCCGTAATAGGCGGAACACTCAGTTTCCCAGAAGAGCCTGTGTTCAGTGTTCCGCCTGTCACGCATGTCCTCTCGTCCGAGGCCGAGGAAGAGAAGACATCCGTGATAGGCGGAACACTGAACAAAGGCTCTGCTGGGAAACTGAGTGTTCCGCCTATCACGGAACAGCACGAGGAGGAGGCGCGGCTTTTGAATAATGGACGCCCGCAGTCTGACTGGGACAGGTACAGGCGTATAAGACGACCCACAAGTTTTGAGGCAAGTTTTGAAGGACAAAAGGTCGTCTTATACCCCGGAAAATACGGTAACTCTAAGGCCCCCATTCACACCTGAGCATAGCGTTTTCAGGCAGAAAGTCACAGTTTTACCGCATTTTTGTCAGTGTTTTTTACCGTGTTTTTGCCGCGTTTTTGTACAGGTCAAAAGGCCACCAATGTAAAAGCAGAAAAATGCCCAAATCTGCCCAGAACTTGTTTGAGCTTCAGGCGTTTTGGAGCTTCTGGCTTCAGGCATTTTGGAGTGGAGATGTGAACCATCTGTATAGAGAATAATAGATTTTTTCCCCTCCAGCATTTGTAGCTTCAGGCTTCAAGCTACAAAAACGAAAAACGCTTCGGTGTGAATAGGGTCTCAAATGTCTGTTCACAAATGGAAGCCTCCACAAGGGGATTAGAAGAAAAATCCAGCAGGAGCTACAGAGTATAAAAGAGAAGAGAGGTGCCTCTAAGTGTAGCAATGTGTTGCTAAATGTTGTACCTTCATTAAATGTACCCATATTGCTACACTTAGAGCCCATTCACACAGGGGCAACATGACATCTAGCACGACTTTGGGAGGCAACTTGGACAGGACTTGAGTATGAATCATCAGGCAAATTACAAGGCAACTTCAAGTTGCCTTCAGGACAGTACAAGTCAACTTCAAGTCGCCTCCAGGACAGGAGGCTTTTCAGTGGCCAATCAAACAACAATCAGCTCTGTGGGAGGGAGGGGTTTGCCTGAGAAATGTATGTTTTCTTCCTGTATTGTTGCCTCAGTTAAGACAGGGATCCGACTTCTGAGGCGACTTCCATTGAAATCAATGGGTACAAGTGTCATGGCTATGTAGTATGTCTGGCAGCTTACCTTTCTCTCCATGTGTTCATTAGAGGCCAGACTCTCTTATCTGGCTGCCTTTATCATCTCTCCTCCCTGTATGGCTCCACCCCAGGCCATCCCAGGAACTATATATTAACCAGTTCACTGCAGGTCTGCTTTGCTGATCAACGTTGTTTGTTAGCATTGTGTTCCTGCTTGCTGTGTGCTACATTATAACTGTGTACTGATTTTGGCTTGTCTCCGACTACTCCTGTTTGCCTGTGACCCTGACCCTTGGCCTGTCCCTTGGTTATCCTCGTCTGCCTGTTGCCCCGACCTCGGTTTATCCCTCACTTTCTCTGTGTCCTAAGTGGCTGCTTCCCCTCTCTCCCTACGGAGCGTGACCTAGGGGACTCCAGTTGCAGCAAAGGCCATCCTCACCACTAGAGGCTCTGGTAAATACCAGCTGGATCTTAGATTCTGCGCCCTGGGGAATCTTGGGCTCAAGCTTCCTGTAGGGTCCCTGTTTGTGCCCCAGTGAACCTCTCCTCCATATCCTCTCTGTGGCCCATCTGCAGCAGTCTGCCATAGGGTTCACTACTTTGTGGTGCACCCCTGACTCCAACGGGGTGCACTTGTCATCTGGCCACAGGTGACCTGACAACAAGTTGCCTAGAAGTCGGATTGAAGTAGTACATGAACCTTTTCTAAAGTCGGAGCGACTTCAGTAGTGTACATTAAGAGGGCTTCTATTCACTTCCATCCATTTTCTCCATCGCGCAACTTGGGGCGACTTGAAGTCGGATCCCAGGTCGCCCCAGTGTGAACCGGCTCTTTTATACTCAGTTGTGACATGACGCTACTTGTATATCAAGACATCACTTGTATATCAAGTCAAAATGTATTTAAAAATTTAGCTTGTCTTGCAAAACGCTCTCAAACCAAGTTACTCTCAAACCAAGGTTTTACTGTATTTGAACAGGTGTACCTAATAAAGCGGCCGATGATTGTATATCTCTAATGGCAATTTGTATGTTGGCTGGAGTTTTCATGGATAACAAGAGTGTAGACACTTGCTTGGACATGGGGAAGCAATGGAACAGGTAGGATGGACAGAAAAGTTATCATTGTGAGCAGAGACACAGGTTTCACATGAGGTTAATAATGCCTTTTTGGCACCTTTATAAAGACACATAAATCCTTTGTGACAAGCTAATAGGACTAAACTTTTAGGAAATTGGGGATGTGAATGTTCATTGCTGAGAATGCAAGATTTCCCCCTGGAAAATATAAAAAGAACAAATGTAACAGATAAGGGTTTAGGCACTGCTCTCTGAAACATAAAGCAAAATAGACATGTTCAGCCAAGGAGATCAAGGGTAGATATGAAGGCAACCTTGTCATAAAAAATTGCTGACATTGCAGTAGCAGTGAGTTTCATCTGGGTTAGCCTATGTAGTGATTTCTATTAAACAGGACGGATACGACTGAAATGGGCTAAGAAAGATTTCCTTCATACTCGGTTAATCCCTTGTAGTTCTTTCCCATGCAATGATGGAGAATTATGACTTTAGCGATGAGTCGCTATGTTAGTGACATTCAGCAATAGAGGTTGATCTCATCCATTCAAAACCTCATTATTGGTGGTCCTTCCACAAGAGTAAACTGAGATTTCAGCACTAGAAAATCAATATGTGCTATAAACATATATTTTGTGTCAACTAAAAGTTTAGATTGCTGAGTTCTCTTAGCTGTTTTCGCTCTATGAGGTCAATCTACTGACATAGGAGCTAGCTCAACTGCCATTGGATACCTCCAATACAGTGCTTGGCAAGAATGGGGCTCTGAATGTCCTAATGAAGCTACTTGGTGCCATCTGTAGAGGCATCCGTTATAGATAGATCAGCAAGATGAGCCACTTACCAACGAGTCTTATCTAGAAACTGCACAGTAGTATGTGGATGAACCCAATAAATATTGCCATATATACTGGAGTAAAAGCTTTTTCAGAATATATTTTTATGCTGAAAAAGCCCCCCTCGGCTTATACTCGAGTGAGGGTATCCCACTGTGTCAGTCTTAACTGTTCCACGCCGTCTACTGTAACAAAGCTCTGCCTCCTCTTCGTCCGTGTTAGATGGAACACGGAACACTGATAGCAATGCTGGAAAACTGAATCAGTGTTCGGTCTATCACGGATGAGTGAGGCTGCAAATGGGCACAGTGAGGCTGCAGATGGGCAATGTTGATCCTCTTTTCCACTTACAGTAGCTGCTGCGTTTCCCACCCTAGGCTTATACTCGAGTCTATACAATTTCCCACTTTTTTGTGGTAAAATTAGGTGCCTCGACTTATTTTCAGATCGGCTTATACTAGAGTATATACGGTAATTATTTATCATACAAATGTGTTTTAGATATGTATGGTTGCGTGTTCGGATGCTGCAGTGACATAATGGCATTTCTAATAATAGCAAATTGCAGTAGCAAGGAGGGAGAATGGGTTTTGGGACTTTAAATATACCCCCGTGTGCACAATTAGATATAGAAGGACATACAAAATGTCTAAAATAATTTTGTCTTTATTTTACACAATATAAAAAGCATATGTTGCTATCAAGTATAGTACATTACAAACAAGTCTGTGCATAAGGTCTTCTAGAAGGGTCAACGCGCTTTGCGGATTATGCGCTTCGTCAGGACCAGTAGCGTAAAGTCAAATAGTTTTAAAACAGATCCAAAGTGGATGTAGTATAGTTTACACAGTATCCATGGAAGGAAAAGGGTCCGTGATCTCACAAAAAAGTCTGTCGGCCCATGGAAGGGTAACCATCAGGTTAAAATATCAAGGCCAGATAAACCAAAATATGAGTAGATATGTATATAATATCATAGTGAGTCAAATATGAATTGCAAGTAGATTATAATGCATGTGTAGCATTACCCCCAGAGGAGCTGCTGGATTTTTAGGCGGCACATTACCTCATGGCTCCTCCGAATTCCTAGGGGTGAATGATGCGTATTGCATATGGTAGAAGTAAAGGAAGGTCCACAACAGGTGCTCGTTTCTGTGTTCTTTATTACCCAGCTGGGTAAAAACAATAAACGTGTGGTGAGGAAAGTAAAGTTGAAGAAGGGAGAAGAGCAGATTCAGGCGTGATGATAGGAAACAGTCCTGCTCCCAAGCGTAACACTTTTCTGCGCCACTCCTGCTGGAGTGGGTTTAGTGTACCCGGACAGGCCTCTCTCACTGACCTGGCAGCCGGAGTATCACTCGGACAATTGTAGGATAAATTCTCTGCCACAGACCCTCCTTGGTGAACTTGAGCTTGAGGAAAAGTCTCTGCCACAGACCCTCCTTGGTGAGCCTCAGAAAGATACCTCTGCCACAGGCCCTCTCTGAATTGTAATCACAGAGATATCCCTCCTTGGATGAGTTACGCCTGGATCTCCTTCAACTTGTCGCCCAGGTACCGACTGACAGGTGATCAATCCCTCAGTGTCCGGCTACCTCGATCCCCAGAGGTTTGTCGAGGCCCTTTTGGACCGCCAGCCTCTCAATGGCGCTCCTCAGACTGACTCCCACCGAACAGCAGTACAGCTTGGGATCCTCAAAGATGGGAACCCAGTCACTCACTGGGTCCCCGTCGCTGTTCAGATGCTCCGGGCCAACATGGCCCTGGAGCCATGAACACCGCATGGCACGCACGCCCCGGCCAGGTAGGCCATAACACCTGGGGGGCCGTGATGTGGCCACCCTAAAGGTGGGTGCCACACTGGACGAAGAAGACCCAGAACCAATGGCGTCTGCCTCATAAATACCCCTCCCCAGCATGCACAGCAAGGACCAACCCTCCTTATTGGCTGCTGGGAAAGAGCACCCACACCTTGACTCCACTGCTGCCACCTGCAGCACCTGGGCTGGAAGAACACCCCAGTACAACAGAATAAGCCTACAGCACAGCCAAGCTGAGACAGAGATCCTATTTACACATAGCAATTTGGATCAGAGTTTAACTACACTCTGATCTACCTCTAAATTTAACTAGCACCGGTACTATAAAGTACACAGGCGCTACACATGCATAGAGGGGCTCCCAACACCTCAGGTGTAAAAGATAAACAAATAACACATAAAGCAGCAATAGTTCCTAATCCCAAATAGGGCCCAAATGATTCAGACAGATAGGTGCAAGCTACAGTCAAATTAAAGAAGTCATCTCCACGGGGGGATAACCCACACACAATCTTATATAGAGATCAGAGATAGTATGTCTCCCCCTCCTTCCAGGATAGCAGCACACAAAATTGCAGTCATTTATATCAACCAGTTAGAAGTGTCATTATACCCCCATCATAAAAATATCAATAAATGGTGTATTATATGCTGCTCATACTCACTCTGTCACTATCATATGTATTCTGCTGTTCTCTATCTCCACCTTCTGTTCACCTAGGGAATTTTGCAGCTGTGGTGGCAACTCTGCACATGCTCACTTTTCAGTGACTTTCTATGTTGAGCATTTCCACCTCTGACCAGCCGTGTGACTATAGAGTCACACATGTGGGTATATACAGAATGATAAAGGACACCCCACTCCCTCCTCCTCCTCCATGCCCACTAACCAGCTAAACACAATGTTTAATGTAGATTAATGGAGGCTTCACTTACCTCTTCTTCTAAGACACAGACTGGAGGGGCATGACACAGCCTGTGACAGAAATTAACCCACATCATGTTATTGCCAAAAAATAACAATTTAATTTCCAATATATACCATATTTTTCACTCTATAAGACGCACCTGACCATAAGACGCACCTAGGTTTAGAGGAGGAAAACAAGAAAAAAAATATTCTGAACCAAATGGTGTACTAAAATATTTGCTGCGGACATGGACAGGAGCTGCGGACATGGACAGGGACAGGGGCTGCGGACATAGTCAGCATCCTTCTTCTAATACATTTGCCGGTCATTGCTTACATGTTACATCACTGTGACTGTCCCTCTGCTGAGCCAAGCCGACATCATGACCGACCGCCCGAGCATAGCATAGAACAGCCGAAGTGAGCTGAGCAGGGACCGCCCCCTCCCACCCGAGCACAGCCGAAGTGAACTGAGCGGGGACCGCCCCCTCCCGCTCGAGTATAGCCGAGCCCAGGTGAGTGGGGACCGCCCCAGGACATTCACTTTATGCCGCTGTATGGGGGACTCTGTGCGGCTGTCCGAACTAGTGGGGGGCTTTTTTTAGTGCGGGGGCGGCTTTCTTGCATTGGCGGGGGGGGAGTTAGCAGCAGCGGCAGGGGGGGTGCTGGCAGTGGCAGGGGGCGTTGCCAGTGGCGGTGGGGGCGGTGCCTGATGTACATTCGGACCATAAGACGCTGAGACATTTTCCCCCATATTTTTGGGGTAAAAAAGTGCATCTTATGGTCCGAAAAATACGGTATTTGTATGACAATTTAAAACAGTTTCTTGATATCAATTATTTATTTTTACTCTGTATCCCAAAGGTTGTTTTTTGTTTTTTTTTAACATGTGACCGGCAGCAAAGGACCAGAAGCTCCTCCTGCTTGCGTTTGCCTGCAAACAGGCTGGGAAAGAGCTGGGTCATGTAACAGCTGTATATCAATGTTTTTTTTTAATTAATTAATTAATTAATTAATTAATAATTACAGTGCCATCATCCACATGCAGAAATAGAAGGGATAATGTAAATAAAAAAGGATGTGTTTAGTATCAATTTAATTAGCTGGCAGAAACCTAAAGACTGTTATGCCGCGTACATACGATCATTTTCCGGCATGAAAAAAACGTTGTTTTAAAAAAATGTCATTTAAAATGATTGTGTGTGGGCTTCACATAATTTTTAGGGTTCTGAAAAACGGCAAAAATTTTTTTTCGAACATGCTGCATTTTTTAACAACGTTTTCAACAATGTCGTTTTTCGGGTTGTAAAAAATGATCATGTGTGGGCTAAAGACGTTAAAAACCCGCGCATGCTCAGAAGCAAGTTATGAGACGGGAGCGCTCGTTCTGGTAAAACTACCGTTCATAATGGAGTAAGCACATTCATCACGCTGTAACAGACAGAAAAGCGCAAATCGTCTTTTACTAACACGGAATCAGCTAAAGCAGCCCAAATGGTGGTGTCATCCGAATGGAATTTCCCCTTTATAGTGCCGTCGTACGTGTTGTACGTCACCGCGCTTTGCTAGAGCATTTTTTTTAAACGATGGTGTGTGGGCAACGTCAATTTAACCACTTAAGGACCGCCGCCTGTACATATACGTCGGCAGAATGGCACGGCTGGGCAGATGGACGTACCGGCACGTCCTGTACATCTACCCAGCCGTGGGTAGCGGGCGCGCGCCCGCGACCCGGTCCGAAGCTCTGGGACCAGGATCGCGGGACCCGATCGCTGCTGGGGTCCCGCGATCGGTCCCCGGAACTGAAGAACGGGGAGAGCCGCGTGTAAACACGACTTCCCCGTGCTTCACTGTGGCGGCTGCATCGATCGTGTCATCCCCTTTATAGGGAGACACAATCGATGATGTCACTCCTACAGCCACACCCCCCTACAGTTGTAAACACACACTAGGTGAAACATAACCCCTTCAGCGCCCCCTGTGGTTAACTCCCAAACTGCAACTGTCATTTCCACATTAAACAATGCATTTTAAATGCATTTTTTGCTGTGAAAATGACAATGGTCCCAAAAATGTGTCAAAATTGTCCGAAGTGTCCGCCATAATGTCGCAGTCACGAAAAAAATCGCTGATCGCCGACATTAGTTGTAAAAAATTTTTTTTTATAAAAATGCAATAAAACTATCCCCTTTTTTGTAAACGCTATAAATTTTGTGCAAACCAACCGATAAACGCTTATTGCGATTTTTTTACCAAAAATATGTAGAAGAATACGTATCGGCCTAAACTGAGGAAAAAAAAAATGTTTTGATATATTTTTGGGGGATATTTATTATAGCAAAAAGTAAAAAATATTGAATTTTTTTCAAAATTGTCGCTCTATTTTTGTTTATAGCACAAAAAATAAAAACCACAGAGGTGATCAAATACCACCAAAAGAAAGCTCTATTTGTGGGAAAAAAAGGACGCTAATTTTTTTGGGAGCTACGTCACACGACCGCGGAATTGTCAGTTAAAGCGACGCAGTGCCGAATCGCAAAAAGGGGCCTGGTCCTTTACCTGCAGTTGGAAAAACTTCGTTTTTTTTCATGCCGAAAAATTATCGTGTGTACGCGGCATTAAGTTTCAAAACGTTTGTTAACCGCGTTACTCGTTAACCAAGGTTCCACTGTATTACATTTTTGGTTTAATGCCACTTTTAGGCCTCATGCACACTGAACGTTTTTGGAAGTTTTTACAGCAGCTGTTTTTGGCAGTAGACGTTTTTTTTCTACAGTCAATAAACTCTCCATCATGTTATCCTATGTGTCCATGCACACATAGGCTGTTATCAGCAGTTTTGGGCAGTGGCGTTTTTGAGCAGGAAAAAAAACCCCAAACTAGTGGGTTCTGAGAGACGTTTTTCAGCTGTAAAAATGCTCTAACGCTGATAAACGTCGATAAACGCTGATAAACGCTCAAAAACGTCACTCACCAGCGTTTTTTAACGTTTTTGATCAATTGAAAAAATAAATAAATAACGCTAATGATCGCTAAAAAACGATATTGAAAAAAGTTGAAAAACTCACTGCAAAGCTACTGGCGTTTTTATAACGTTATTTTAACGTCCAGTGTGCATGAGGCCTAAAGGGCACACATCCCTTAAATAACCTGTTTGGGGGTGCTTTAAAGCTGCAAGTGAAGCAGTTCTTTAAAAGTGACGTTTTGTGTAGAAACAGCAGGTGGGTATCTGTCATTTAGTGACGATGGCAGTACTGCTGTTAAATGAGAGATCCCCACTGGCTTTTGTTTGTCAAAAACAAAACAGGGGATCCGTCATTTAGTGGTGCTATCATTACAGATCCCCTCCAGCTTCTGTTTGTATGTAAAATGGCTGGGGATTCTGTGTGATGTAAATAAACAGTGCCCCCCACCACTACAATGATACGGCCCTGCTGCTACTGTCATTCCAAATGACAGCTCCCTGGCACTGCTGTAATGTAAATGAAGCACGGGAGGCTCCAGGAGATGTCGTAAACTGAATATAGGCATGACCAGATTTGATCAATGATGTCACTCAGGATACCTGGCACGTTTGTTTTCATTCCACCATCCATGGGTATCTCCCATAGTTACATAGGGCCAGATTCACGTAGAATCGCGGCGGCGTAACGTATCCTAGATACGTTACACCGCCGCAATTTTTCATCGCAAGTGCCTGATTCACCAAGCACTTGTGATGAAAACCTACGCCGGCGGCCTCCGAAACAAGGCGGGCCAATTCAAATGGGCACGCACGCCCCGGCCAGGTAGGCCATAACACCTGGGGGGCCGTGATGTGGCCACCCTAAAGGTGGGTGCCACACTGGACGAAGAAGACCCAGAACCAATGGCGTCTGCCTCATAAATACCCCTCCCCAGCATGCACAGCAAGGACCAACCCTCCTTATTGGCTGCTGGGAAAGAGCACCCACACCTTGACTCCACTGCTGCCACCTGCAGCACCTGGGCTGGAAGAACACCCCAGTACAACAGAATAAGCCTACAGCACAGCCAAGCTGAGACAGAGATCCTATTTACACATAGCAATTTGGATCAGAGTTTAACTACACTCTGATCTACCTCTAAATTTAACTAGCACCGGTACTATAAAGTACACAGGCGCTACACATGCATAGAGGGGCTCCCAACACCTCAGGTGTAAAAGATAAACAAATAACACATAAAGCAGCAATAGTTCCTAATCCCAAATAGGGCCCAAATGATTCAGACAGATAGGTGCAAGCTACAGTCAAATTAAAGAAGTCATCTCCACGGGGGGATAACCCACACACAATCTTATATAGAGATCAGAGATAGTATGTCTCCCCCTCCTTCCAGGATAGCAGCACACAAAATTGCAGTCATTTATATCAACCAGTTAGAAGTGTCATTATACCCCCATCATAAAAATATCAATAAATGGTGTATTATATGCTGCTCATACTCACTCTGTCACTATCATATGTATTCTGCTGTTCTCTATCTCCACCTTCTGTTCACCTAGGGAATTTTGCAGCTGTGGTGGCAACTCTGCACATGCTCACTTTTCAGTGACTTTCTATGTTGAGCATTTCCACCTCTGACCAGCCGTGTGACTATAGAGTCACACATGTGGGTATATACAGAATGATAAAGGACACCCCACTCCCTCCTCCTCCTCCATGCCCACTAACCAGCTAAACACAATGTTTAATGTAGATTAATGGAGGCTTCACTTACCTCTTCTTCTAAGACACAGACTGGAGGGGCATGACACAGCCTGTGACAGAAATTAACCCACATCATGTTATTGCCAAAAAATAACAATTTAATTTCCAATATATACCATATTTTTCACTCTATAAGACGCACCTGACCATAAGACGCACCTAGGTTTAGAGGAGGAAAACAAGAAAAAAAATATTCTGAACCAAATGGTGTACTAAAATATTTGCTGCGGACATGGACAGGAGCTGCGGACATGGACAGGGACAGGGGCTGCGGACATAGTCAGCATCCTTCTTCTAATACATTTGCCGGTCATTGCTTACATGTTACATCACTGTGACTGTCCCTCTGCTGAGCCAAGCCGACATCATGACCGACCGCCCGAGCATAGCATAGAACAGCCGAAGTGAGCTGAGCAGGGACCGCCCCCTCCCACCCGAGCACAGCCGAAGTGAACTGAGCGGGGACCGCCCCCTCCCGCTCGAGTATAGCCGAGCCCAGGTGAGTGGGGACCGCCCCAGGACATTCACTTTATGCCGCTGTATGGGGGACTCTGTGCGGCTGTCCGAACTAGTGGGGGGCTTTTTTTAGTGCGGGGGCGGCTTTCTTGCAATGGCGGGGGGGGAGTTAGCAGCAGCGGCAGGGGGGGTGCTGGCAGTGGCAGGGGGCGTTGCCAGTGGCGGTGGGGGCGGTGCCTGATGTACATTCGGACCATAAGACGCTGAGACATTTTCCCCCATATTTTTGGGGTAAAAAAGTGCATCTTATGGTCCGAAAAATACGGTATTTGTATGACAATTTAAAACAGTTTCTTGATATCAATTATTTATTTTTACTCTGTATCCCAAAGGTTGTTTTTTGTTTTTTTTTAACATGTGACCGGCAGCAAAGGACCAGAAGCTCCTCCTGCTTGCGTTTGCCTGCAAACAGGCTGGGAAAGAGCTGGGTCATGTAACAGCTGTATATCAATGTTTTTTTTAATTAATTAATTAATTAATTAATTAATTAATAATTACAGTGCCATCATCCACATGCAGAAATAGAAGGGATAATGTAAATAAAAAAGGATGTGTTTAGTATCAATTTAATTAGCTGGCAGAAACCTAAAGACTGTTATGCCGCGTACATACGATCATTTTCCGGCATGAAAAAAACGTTGTTTTAAAAAAATGTCATTTAAAATGATTGTGTGTGGGCTTCACATAATTTTTAGGGTTCTGAAAAACGGCAAAAAATTTTTTTCGAACATGCTGCATTTTTTAACAACGTTTTCAACAATGTCGTTTTTCGGGTTGTAAAAAATGATCATGTGTGGGCTAAAGACGTTAAAAACCCGCGCATGCTCAGAAGCAAGTTATGAGACGGGAGCGCTCGTTCTGGTAAAACTACCGTTCATAATGGAGTAAGCACATTCATCACGCTGTAACAGACAGAAAAGCGCAAATCGTCTTTTACTAACACGGAATCAGCTAAAGCAGCCCAAATGGTGGTGTCATCCGAATGGAATTTCCCCTTTATAGTGCCGTCGTACGTGTTGTACGTCACCGCGCTTTGCTAGAGCATTTTTTTTAAACGATGGTGTGTGGGCAACGTCAATTTAACCACTTAAGGACCGCCGCCTGTACATATACGTCGGCAGAATGGCACGGCTGGGCAGATGGACGTACCGGCACGTCCTGTACATCTACCCAGCCGTGGGTAGCGGGCGCGCGCCCGCGACCCGGTCCGAAGCTCTGGGACCAGGATCGCGGGACCCGATCGCTGCTGGGGTCCCGCGATCGGTCCCCGGAACTGAAGAACGGGGAGAGCCGCGTGTAAACACGACTTCCCCGTGCTTCACTGTGGCGGCTGCATCGATCGTGTCATCCCCTTTATAGGGAGACACAATCGATGATGTCACTCCTACAGCCACACCCCCCTACAGTTGTAAACACACACTAGGTGAAACATAACCCCTTCAGCGCCCCCTGTGGTTAACTCCCAAACTGCAACTGTCATTTCCACATTAAACAATGCATTTTAAATGCATTTTTTGCTGTGAAAATGACAATGGTCCCAAAAATGTGTCAAAATTGTCCGAAGTGTCCGCCATAATGTCGCAGTCACGAAAAAAATCGCTGATCGCCGACATTAGTTGTAAAAAATTTTTTTTTATAAAAATGCAATAAAACTATCCCCTTTTTTGTAAACGCTATAAATTTTGTGCAAACCAACCGATAAACGCTTATTGCGATTTTTTTACCAAAAATATGTAGAAGAATACGTATCGGCCTAAACTGAGGAAAAAAAAAATGTTTTGATATATTTTTGGGGGATATTTATTATAGCAAAAAGTAAAAAATATTGAATTTTTTTCAAAATTGTCGCTCTATTTTTGTTTATAGCACAAAAAATAAAAACCACAGAGGTGATCAAATACCACCAAAAGAAAGCTCTATTTGTGGGAAAAAAAGGACGCTAATTTTTTTGGGAGCTACGTCACACGACCGCGGAATTGTCAGTTAAAGCGACGCAGTGCCGAATCGCAAAAAGGGGCCTGGTCCTTTACCTGCAGTTGGAAAAACTTCGTTTTTTTTCATGCCGAAAAATTATCGTGTGTACGCGGCATTAAGTTTCAAAACGTTTGTTAACCGCGTTACTCGTTAACCAAGGTTCCACTGTATTACATTTTTGGTTTAATGCCACTTTTAGGCCTCATGCACACTGAACGTTTTTGGAAGTTTTTACAGCAGCTGTTTTTGGCAGTAGACGTTTTTTTTCTACAGTCAATAAACTCTCCATCATGTTATCCTATGTGTCCATGCACACATAGGCTGTTATCAGCAGTTTTGGGCAGTGGCGTTTTTGAGCAGGAAAAAAAACCCCAAACTAGTGGGTTCTGAGAGACGTTTTTCAGCTGTAAAAATGCTCTAACGCTGATAAACGTCGATAAACGCTGATAAACGCTCAAAAACGTCACTCACCAGCGTTTTTTAACGTTTTTGATCAATTGAAAAAATAAATAAATAACGCTAATGATCGCTAAAAAACGATATTGAAAAAAGTTGAAAAACTCACTGCAAAGCTACTGGCGTTTTTATAACGTTATTTTAACGTCCAGTGTGCATGAGGCCTAAAGGGCACACATCCCTTAAATAACCTGTTTGGGGGTGCTTTAAAGCTGCAAGTGAAGCAGTTCTTTAAAAGTGACGTTTTGTGTAGAAACAGCAGGTGGGTATCTGTCATTTAGTGACGATGGCAGTACTGCTGTTAAATGAGAGATCCCCACTGGCTTTTGTTTGTCAAAAACAAAACAGGGGATCCGTCATTTAGTGGTGCTATCATTACAGATCCCCTCCAGCTTCTGTTTGTATGTAAAATGGCTGGGGATTCTGTGTGATGTAAATAAACAGTGCCCCCCACCACTACAATGATACGGCCCTGCTGCTACTGTCATTCCAAATGACAGCTCCCTGGCACTGCTGTAATGTAAATGAAGCACGGGAGGCTCCAGGAGATGTCGTAAACTGAATATAGGCATGACCAGATTTGATCAATGATGTCACTCAGGATACCTGGCACGTTTGTTTTCATTCCACCATCCATGGGTATCTCCCATAGTTACATAGGGCCAGATTCACGTAGAATCGCGGCGGCGTAACGTATCCTAGATACGTTACACCGCCGCAATTTTTCATCGCAAGTGCCTGATTCACCAAGCACTTGTGATGAAAACCTACGCCGGCGGCCTCCGAAACAAGGCGGGCCAATTCAAATGGGCGTGTGCCATTTAAATTAGGCGCGCTTCCGCGCCGGACCTACTGCGCATGCTCCGTTTCCGAACTCCCGCCGTGCTTTGCGCGAAGCGACGTCATTTTTTTGAACGGCGACGCGCGTACGCAAACAACATTTTTTTTTACATTTCGACGCGGGAACGACGGCCATACTTTACACAGCAATACAATTGGTGTGTAAAGTTAAGGCACCAAAAAAAAACTACTAACTTTGCGACGGGAAACTAGACTAGCGGCGACGTAGCGAACGCGAAAAACCGTCGGGGATCGCCGTAACTCCTAATTTGCATACCCGACGCTGGTTTACGACGCAAACTCCCCCCAGAGGCGGCCGCGGTATTGCATCTTAAGATCCGACAGTGTAAAACAATTACACCTGTCGGATCTTATGGCTATCTATGCGTAACTGATTCTATGAATCAGTCGCATAGATAGAAACAGAGATACGACGGCGTATCAGGAGATACGCCGTCGTATCTCATTTGTGAATCTGGCCCATAGTCAGTAAGGTTAAAAAAAAAAAGACACCAGTCTATCCATTTCAACCTGTGGTGTGTGTGTGTGTGTGCATTTATGTCAATAGTATATTGTATATCCTAGCATACTAGCCCATTATGAACTACTTACCTGAGACCGAAGCCCCTGCAGCAGTCTCAGGTAAGTGCTTGACTATGCTCACCCTTTACACCCAGCTACTTCATTCATAGAAGTTATACTACAGCTTTAATGAATGAAACAGGGTCTATGAATGAAGGAGGTGGGCCTTTCAATCGTCTGCCCATCCACCATTCATAGATGGCTTTGTCAGGTAAGGCAGTCCACGTATTATTTTTTTGGTGCTTGGAGTTTAGCTTTTTAAGAAACTAAGCCGTATGTGTGTGACAATTATCTGAGAAACCATTTCAATGTCCAAGCGGAAAGAACCTGTCTGTTTAAGGCAGAAGGCACTTGTGCCCTCAATGCCCTGAGGGTGTCTGTGTTTAGCTGGCTTAGTCATCATTCCCTTAACACCTTGTTCAATGCATTTAGTTGCTGATCTTATATATTTATGAAGGACTGAGATATGGTAAATAGTTGTCAGGGGAAGACTGGGAAAATGTTGGCCTAGGGAGGTGAATTCAAGCTCACAATTCACAGTAGACCCTGGCAGACATGACAGTTTGAAAGTAGCAGTAGAGAAATGACAAGCTGTGTATTCATATGCTTGGTGTATTGCTTCCAGATCATGAATTCAGTGGGAAACTGTCACACTGTCCAGGAATTTCTTGTAATAAAGACCAGTCACTGCTTCTCTCACTCTTTGTACCAGGTGGCTGGTCTTGTACCCGCCCTCTCTTGTAGTTTTCTGCAGGCAGCCTGTAGTACAGGGGTCTCAAACTGGCGGCCCTCCCACTGTTGCAAAACTACAAGTCCCATGAGGCATTGCAAGGCTGACAGTTACAAGCATTACTCCCACAGGCAGAGGCATGATGGGACACCTGATGTAGTGGATAGCTGTACTTGGAAGCTCCCATGGATTTGCTCTCTGTATAGGCTTTGTGTAGCATAGCGATGATGACACTGATATTTTTCTATGGTAGTAGCTGGGTTTGCAAATGCATTTGGTGCAGACAAATTGGGTTTATGCGCTTTGCAGTCATTGAGGAAGATATTTAACCATTTCAATACTGGGCACTTTTACCCCCTTCCTGCCCCGGTCAACTTTCAGCACTTTAAAAAACCAAAAGCAATCCTCTTTTTATTGTTCAGTGAAAATAAAAAGACTTGCAGAGAAAAACCGAAGTCCTTTCCGCCCCCTTGCTTCGAGTGACAGGTTATTTACATATCTTGTGCACTAGCTTGCAGACATGCAAAGCCAGGATTTCTCCAGAGCCTTTGCCATCCTCTGGAACTCTCTACCTCAACCTGTCTGGCTATCTCCTACTCTGGCTGCCTTCAGGCGATCCCTGAAAACTCATCTCATCAAGGAAGTCTATCGCGCCTCCAACTAATCGTTTACCACTTCTATCAGCTCATTCCCCACAGTTACAACCTTTTGTACCACCTGCCCCTCTCTATTAGATTGTAAGCTCTTCTGAGCAGGGCCATCCTAACCGTCTTTTATTTTATAGCATTGTAACTGTATTGTCTCCCGTTTATATTGTATTACGCTGTGTAAACTGTCGGCGCTATTTAAATCCTGTATAATAATCAGGTCCGCCTGTCAGTTTTTAATAGGCGGACCCACTGGTGCAATTCGGGAACCCTGCGAATCCACTGCGGGTTCCCACATCACACCCAACTCGCACGGCAGTTCACACTGCCATATGCAAACTGCTGGGGAGTGTCATACAATGGTAATGACACCCCCATTTCAGCTCGCATATCGCACTGACAGTTAGGACATGAATCGGATCGCATGGGTGTGAAGGCCTATGCGATTCTGGTGTGGACCAAAAAAAGGGTCCTGTGCGTGTTTGGTCCAAATGAGATGCGATTTTAGCCATACAGTTTGTATGGCTGAAATCGCATCGCACAGACATCGCATGTGATCTGAACAGCAGTGCGGTGCAAATCACTTGCGATCTCGCACAGCGCACTAATGTGAACCAGCCCTAAGTTCATTCAGCCTTACTGGGTGTAAGTATAAAAAGTGAGAAATCCACCCCTCCCACACATAACACATCCTGGTAATATAGGAATGTTGCATATATGATCAGGTGACCTCAGACACACACACACTGCAATAGAACAATAATAAGAAGAAGATCACTCAAGCTCTGACTAAATACATCTCCCCTAATCACTTGTCTATGTATATTCTGATGGCTGTTCACTGCAGCATACAATTCCTCGTCACACTGAACTGTGGATCACATCCCATATTAGGATAAACATCCAGGCAAAATACAGTAAAGGCAGCCAATCCTGGGAGAGCTAGAGGGGAGAGGAGAGGGGTGTGAATTGTGAACTTTTTACACAGGCTGTGCATGTCTGCAAGCTAGTGCACAAGATATGTAAATAACCTGTCACTCGAAGTAAGGGGGCGGAAAGGACTTCGGTTTTTCTCTGCAAGTCTTTTAATTTTCACTGAACAATAAAAAGAGGATTGCTCAGAGCTGGATTAACTCTGTGTGTCAAGAATGGGCACAGATGATAGGAAATCGAATTCTCTACATTTTGACATCAAAATAAATAAATAGAATTTTTGGGTTTACATCCACTTTAAATGACAATTGTGCATTCACTGGACCCAAATTAATATATATTTTTTTTTTTTTTTTACACAATTACAGCTTTCTTTTGGTGGTATTTAATCACCACTGTGCTTTATTATTTAGTCTGTAGCAGTGTTAATTTTGATATCAAGGGCTAGATTCAGAGACAGTTACGCCGGCGTATCAGTAGCCATTGTAACTCTGAATCTACGCCGTCGTAAATTTAAGCGTATTCTGGAAACCAGATACGCTTAAATTAGGCTAAGATACGAGCGGCGTAAGTCTCCTACGCCGTCGTATCTTAGGATGCATATTTACGCTGGCCGCTAGGTGGCGCTTCCGTTGAGTTCGGCGTAGAATATGCAAATGAGCTAGATACACCGATTCAGAAACGTACGTGCTCCCAGCGCATTTTTTTACGTCGTTTACGTAAGGCTTTTTCTGGCGTAAAGTTAGTCGAACAAATAGCTGTCCTAGCCAATGTAAAGTATGGCCGTCGTTCCCGCGTCGAAATTTGAAAATTGTACGTCGTTTGCGGAAGTCGTCCGTGAATGGGGCTGGACGTAATTTACGTTCACGTCGAAACCAATACGTCCTTGCGGCGTACTTTGGAGCAATGCACACTGGGATATGTCCATGGACGGCGCAATCACGTCGAGTCACGAGTCATTTACATAAAACACGCCCCCCTGTTCCACATTTGAATTAGGCGCGCTTAGGCTGGCCCATTTACGCTACGCCGCCGTAACTTGGGAGGCAAGTGCTTTGTGAATACAGCATTTGCCTCTCTGACTTACGGCGGCGTAGCGATACGCTACGCCGCCTCAAAATTACGCCGACATACCTGAATCTAGCCCCAAATTTAGATTTTGTTTTAGCTATAGTCTTTTAACTAAAATGCCATTTTAGTTTTAGCCATATTTTAGTCTTTTAAACCAAAATACCATGTTAGTTTTAGTCGTATTTTAGTCATTTGAGTTGTTTTAGTTTTAGACGTGTCCCAACCATACTAATAGGAGCCACACCAAGGACGGGTCCCAACCATAATAATGGGAGCCACACTGAGGATGAGTCCCAACCATACTAATGGGAGCCGCACCAAAGACGGGTCCTAACCATAATAATGGAAGTCGTACCGAGGACAGGTCCCCATAAATGTTCATCATTTTCCATAATCGAACCCATATAAGGACCTTGTACCCCGCCGACTGCCACGACAATGCCCCCAAAACACGGTCCACATCAGACCCAAACCACTGAACACAGTAAGGGTGGGAGGTTGGACAGTTGTCTCAAGCACGCGCTCCTCCAACTCAAGACCTGAGATCCTCCTACAGATCTCCCCTTTCTGAAGCCCCACTTTCTAACGCCCACTCCACCAATCACATAAGTGCTATTTTATTAATGCTAAACTGCCCAGAAACGCCTTTCCCATACCAAACCCCTTTAACCCTGTGATGCCGGCCCTGTGTTCATTCTTTTCCTTTTCTGGACCTTTCTTTATTGCTGGAAACAGATGAACCTTTAGGCCGCGTACACACGGTCGTTCCAAACCGATGAGAATGGTCCGACGAGCCATTTCCATTGGTTCACCGCTGAAGTGGCCTGATGGTCTGATGTGCGTACACACCATCGTTCCAAAAAACGATCGGGTCAGAACGCGGTGAGGTCAAACACACTACGTGCTGAATAAAAGAAGTTCAATGCTCCCAAGCATGCGTCGACTTGATTCTGAGCATGCGTGGGTTTTGAACCGATGCTTTCTGTACTAACCATCGGTTTGGACCGATGGGGCAGCGGTCCATCGGTTCGATTTTAAAGCATGTTTTAACATTTTGGACTGAAGGAAAACAGACCGATGGGCTATACACACCGTCGGTTTGGACTGATGAAACTGAACCTCGGTCCATTCTCATCGGTTTTGTCCGACCGCGTGTACGCGGCCTTAGAGGTGGTTAGCAGCATGTTTAGCACTGGTGCAGTGGAGGAGCCAGTGGGGGGGGGGGACTTATTACTATAGATGTGCTCTTGTATTAAATCTGTCCCATAAAATACCATTTGGTAAAATTATCTGCATTTTTTCTGCTCCTTATCTCTACTTACATTTACAAATGTATCAACAAACAGCAACAGAAACAACGGGATTTTTATAATTGTGTTAGCCTGAAGTCATAATACCAAGAAATATTCATTTAACAATCACTGCCGTTATATAATATAACTACTCTGTGCTCATTCAATAGCTCAGCTTCCATAACTGCGTAATGAAAGTGCCATTGTAGAGCTGCCAAGGGATGCTAATATTGTAAAATGCATTGAATGAGCTGGTAAAATATTAATACATGCTTGAAAGTTAGATAATAGGGCTAGCGTGCCATGAAATATCCAAGTACATGACCCTGCTGCATTGCATTTCAGATATCAGGCCTAATTTACCAAAACGCGTTCTGCCAACAAGAGTCATTGGCATTCCTGGCACCAAAATGACTGTCACTTGCTGCTGTAACCCTGTGCAGGGGTGCTGGTAAACAAACACATGTTCTGGCAAAAGCAGTATTATATCAATGAGAATCTTTACAAATTAAATGTTATGAATAAGTACCAAAAAAAATTTTAGTCTCGTGACCACTTCCCGACCGCCGCATGTATATGTACGTCCACAGAATGGCACGTACAGGCAAATGGGCGTACAGGTACGTCCTTGCCTTCTAGCGGGTGGGGGGTCCGATCGGGACCCCCCCGCGCTACATGCGGCGGTCGGATTCCCGCGGGGAGCGATTCAGGACGACGGCGCGGCTATTCGTTTATAGCCGCTCCGTCGCGATCGCTCCCCGGAGCTGAAGAACGGGGAGAGCCGTATGTAAACACGGCTTCCCCGTGCTTCACTGTGGCGGCTGCATCTATCGAGTCATCCCTTTTATAGGGAGACTCGATCGATGACGTCAGTCCTACAGCCACACCCCCCTACAGTTGTAAACACACACTAGGTGAACACTAAATCCTACAGCGCCCCCTGTGGTTAACTCCCAAACTGCAACTGTCATTTTCACAATAAAGAATGCAATTTAAATGCATTTTTTGCAGTGAAAATGACAATGGTCCCAAAAATGTGTCAAAATTGTCCGAAGTGTCCGCCATAATGTCGCAGTCACGAAAAAAATAGCTGATCGCCGCCATTAGTAGTAAAAAAAAAAAAAATTAATAAAAATGCAATAAAACTATCCCCTATTTTGTAAACTCTATAAATTTTGTGCAAACCAATCGATAAACGCTTATTGCGATTTTTTTTACCAAAAATAGGTAGAAGAATACGTATCGGCCTAAACTGAGGAAAAAAAATTTTTTATATATGTTTTTGGGGGATATTTATTATAGCAAAAAGTAAAAAATATTGAATTTTTTTCAAAATTGTCGCTCTATTTTTGTTTATAGCGCAAAAAAGAAAAAACGCAGAGGTGATCAAATACCACCAAAAGAAAGCTCTATTTGTGGGAAAAAAAGGACGCCAATTTTGTTTGGGAGCCACGTCGCACGACCGCGCAATTGTCTGTTAAAGCGACGCAGTGCCGAATCACAAAACCTGGCCTGGGCATTTAGCTGCCTAAAGGTCCGGGGCTTAAGTGGATAATTATTCATATTTGACAAATCATTTATTTTTTAACCTGCCCAGACCAATTTGTAGTTTTCAACGCTGTTGCATTTTGAATGACAATTGCGCAGTCATGCAACACTGTACCCAAATGAAATCTTTATTTTTTTCCCCCACAAATAGAGCTTTTGTTTGGTGGTATTTGATCACCTCTGCGGTTTTTATTTTTTTCTGCTCAATTTTGAAAAAAACTAAATATTTTTTACCTTTTGATTTAATAAATATCACAATTTAACCACTTGGTCACATATACCCCCCTCCTGCCCAGGTGAAATTTCAGCTTCCGGCACTGCGTCGCTTTAACTGACAATTGCGCGGTTGTGCGACGTGGCTCCCAAACAAAATTGACGTCCTTTTTTCTCTACAAGTAGAGCTTTCTTTTGGTGGTATTTGATCACCTCTGCGGTTTTTCTTTTTTACGCTTTAAACAAAAAAGTACGACAATTTTGAAAAAAAAATACAATATTTTTTACTTGTTGCTATAATAAATATCCCAATTTAAAAAAAAAAATGTTTTCAGTCTAGGCCGATACGTATTCTTCTACATATTTTTGGTAAAAAAAAAAAATCGCAATAAGCGACTGGTTTGCGCAAAAGTAGGAGATATCCAGACAAATTGAGGTAGAGAGTTGCAAAGGATGGGAGAAGCTCTGGAGAAATCCTGGAGATGAGCATGGAAGGAGGAGACAAAGGAGCTTGAGAACGGGAGGTCTTGGTAGGAGTGGAGAGAACGATTTGGGTGATATTTGGAGAGAAGATTACATATACAGTAAAACCTCTTGTCCTGGAGGCGACTTGAAGTTGACTTGTACTGTCCTGAAGGCAACTTGAAGTTGCCTTGTAATTTGCCTGATGATTCATACTCAAGTCGTGTCCAAGTTGCCTCCCAAAGTCGTGCTGGAAGTCGTGTTGCCCCTGTGTGAATGGGCTCTAAGTGTAGCAATATGGTTACATTTAATGAAGGTAAAAAATTTAGAAACTCACATGGTTGATGATTAAAAGAGGCACATCTAAGTATGCAGGCATCTGGGGGAAAAAGCTGCCCACATAGACCGTCCTCTGCACCACCATTGATGTCATCCCTTCCACGAGCGGTTCAAGCCTTGCTTTCAGAACACTCTACTGAAGAGAAGACTTCCCGGTCATGATTGCAGACTGACAGCAATGAGAGCCGATGGTGAGGAGGACGGTCTATGTTACAGCCTTACCCCGGATGCCTGCATACTTAGATGTGCCTCTTTTAATCATCAACCATGTGAGTTGCTAAATGTTGTACCGTCATTAAATGTCACCATTTTTTTTGCGAACCCTCCTCTTAGCGAATTTTTCCTATTTTTTGTGTGTTTTCAAGCTTCTTTGAGCTTTTACATGCTCTTTCGCACGTCTTCGCCTGTTTTTGGGCACTTAAGCGTCTTTTCTGCTCGAAAGCATCCATTGGGAAAACTGCGGAGAGAGCTTTGGCCAGGAATCGCAGCCGTGTGTATGCTCCATCGCAGTGTTTTCCTTTAGGAAAACTGCCGGGTTTAAAAGCACCGGGAATCCTGGCGGGAAAATAGAGAGCAGATTCTCTATTTTCCCACTGGGATTCCCGGCAGTTTTCCTGTTGGGAAAAACTGCGAGGAAGCATACACATGGCCAGTTTTCCTGGCCAAAAGCTCTCTTGGCCGTTTTCCTGGCAGGAAAACCGGTCATGTGTATGAGGCACTAGCTGAATACCCGGCGTTGCCCGGTCTTCCTATCTTAACCTTTTGGGGAGGAAAATCATAGTAATATAAATATACCCATCTTTTATATAAGGGTGTAGGTAAGGGTTAATTTAACTGTCATATATTTTTATTTGGCATATAAGTAATATGTGTACCAGGTATTATTGAAATATCTCCAGGCGTACAGAAGTTATGTGGGAACATACATTTCCCATTGATTTGCATGGGACTTTAAACAAAAACCCCGACCCTCACAAATGGGGGTAGTTAAGGGATAAATTAACTATCCTATAGTTTAAGTGGACATATAAGTAACATGTGACCAAGTGTTATCGAAATATCTACAGCCGTTTGGAAGTTATGAAGTAACATGTATTTCCCATAGAGTTGAATGGGACTTTAAAGGAAAACCCTGACCATGGCAAATGGGGGTGGGTAAGGGTTAAACCACCTATCCTATGTTTGTTGCTGACATATAAGTAACATGTGTGCCAAGTTTCATGTTAATATCTTTAGCCGTTTGGACGTGATGCTGGAACATACATACATACATACACACACTTGAGTTTTATATATATAGATAAGAGCATATGCCTGTAAACTCCTGAAAAAGCTATAGGCCCAGATTCTCGTATATGGGCGTAAAACTGTGCGGGCGTAACGTATCTGATTTACGCTGCGCTGCCGCAAGTTTTTCAGGCAAGTGCTTTATTCACAAAGCACTTGCGTGTAAAGTTGCGGCGGCGTACCGTAAATCACCCGACGTAAGCCCGCCTAATTCAAATTAGGCGGGTAGGGGGCGTGTAGAATTTAAATGAAGCGCGTTCCCGCGCCGAAGTACTGCGCATGCGCCGTCCGTAAAATATCCCAGGGTGCATTGCTCCAAATGATGTCGCAAGGACGTCATTGGTTTCGACGTGAACGTAAATGGCGTCCAGCCCCATTCACGGACGATTTACGCAAACTACGTAAATTTATAAATTTTGCCGCAGGAACGACGGCCATACTTAACATTGGTTGCGCCTCATATAGCAGGGGCAACTTTACGGCGGGACAAGCCTAACGTAAACGTCGTAACTTTACTGCGTCGGCCGCACGTACGTTTGGGAATTCGCGTATCTAGCTAATATGCATACTCGACGGGGAAAACGACGGACGCGCCACCTAGCGGACAAAAAAAAATTAGCATTTAAGATCCGACGGCGTAAGAGACTTACGCCTGTCGGATCTAATGGATATCTATGCGTAACTGATTATAAGAATCAGTCGCATAGATACGACGGCCCAGATTAGGACTTATGACGGTGTACATGGCGCTGCGCCGTCGTAAGCCCTTTGAGAATCTGGGCCATAGTGTACATTGGACACATTGGCTAATATGGAGTGGAGTTTCCAGGTAGAAAAAAATGAGAGCTCTAAAAAGCCTATAGGAGCAGCTTCTTTGAGGTTCTTTGAGCTGCAGTGTGCATGAGCCCCTTTTCCTTGTGATTCTTTATTAAAGTGGTTGTAAACCCTCAGGGACAACTTACACCTACAGGCAAGCCTAGATTAAGGCTTACCTGTAGGTGCTTGCAATATCTCCTAGACCTACACGGTCTTGGAGATATTTGCAATTTCCCCGAGTGAAGCCTCCAACTGCGCATGCGCCATCTTAAGGCAGCTTCCATGCGCATGCGCATGAGTGACGTCACGCGTCTCCGGACAGTCACAGAGCTGTAGTTCGCGGCCCCCGGAAGAAGAAGGGTGAAGAATAAATGCTCGCTGCCAGCGTGGAAGATGGGGACATTGCAGGCTTCTCTTGCAGGTAAGTGTCACATAATGGGCTAGTAGGGGGGCCGATCGGGACCCCCTCCGCTGCGTGCGGCGGGCGGATTCCCGCGGGGAGCGATCCGGGACGACGGCGCGGCTATTCGTTTATAGCCGCCCCGACGAGATCGCTCCCCGGAGCTGAAGAAGAACGGGGAGAGCCGTATGTAAACACGGCTTCCCCGTGCTTCACTGTGGCGGCGTATCGATCGAGTGATCCCTTTTATAGGGAGACTCGATCGATGACGTCAGTCCTACAGCCACACCCCCCTACAGTTGTAAACACACACTAGGTGAACCCTAACTCCTACAGCGCCCCCTGTGGTTAACTCCCAAACTGCAACTGTAATTTTCACAATAAACAATGCAATTTAAATGCATTTTTTGCTGTGAAAATGACAATGGTCCCAAAAATGTGTCAAAATTGTCCGAAGTGTCCGCCATAATGTCGCAGTCACGAAAAAAATTGCTGATCGCCGCCAATAGTAGTAAAAAAAATAAAAATAATAAAAATGCAAAAAAACTATCCCCTATTTTGTAAACGCTATAAATTTTGCGCAAACCAATCGATAAACACTTATTGCGATTTTTTTTACCAAAAATAGGTAGAAGAATACGTATCGGCCTAAACTGAGGAAAAAAAAAATGTTATATATGTTTTTGGGGGATATTTATTACAGCAAAAAGTAAAAAATATTGAATTTTTTTCAAAATTGTCGATCTATTTTTGTTTATAGCGCAAAATATAAAAACCGCAGAGGTGATCAAATACCACCAAAAGAAAGCTCTATTTGTGGGGAAAAAAGGACGTCAATTTTGTTTGGGGGCCACGTCGCACGACCGCGCAATTGTCTGTTAAAGCGACGCAGTGCCGAATCGCAAAACCTGGCCTGGGCATTTAGCAACAAAATGGTCCGGGGCTTAAGTGGTTAAATACTTGAATTATTAATTCATAATAGATGCCTATTTGTGTTTTGTTTAGATTTGTTGCTAAAAATTCTCCTTATCCTATACCTATACTCTGCATTTCTTGCTTATAAATGTTTCAGCTGTTTTATTCTGATCTTTAATAAAAAAAAAAAAAAATCATCTACTTTCCATCATGAATACAGTATTTACGGCAAATTTGTGAGAATTATAATGAAGCGAGGGTTCTGTTGGTTGTCAGGGGGCTATTTTTGTAAGACAGGTCAGGTTGTCAAGTCAGCGGATGGTGAAAATCCTTTGAGCGAATATTTACAGGCTTTGTCCAGGAATACTAGGGGTCATCATAACAATGTTTAACAAAAAGCAGAGGTCAGAGCATTCATATCTAGGGAGTATTTATAAGCAGATCACAGCAAGTAACCAGGATTGAACACAGTTCATATAATAGGCAAGGCCACAAAGTTCAGGTGAAGCTAAAAGTGTAAAAGACAGGATGTGGAGCAGCAAATTAGTACAGTAATCAAGATACTAGGCTGCTGAGTACTAATCACCTACTAAAGCAATCCCTATGCGCTGGGAATGGATGGCCTGAAAACAATACTGTTTTTTATGACAACATAAAAATACAGAAACAAGTGAAATTGAAAAAAGAATAGAGGTCCCCTAGGTGTTACAGTGATTAGTGAACAGAACGTAAAAAGCAGAAATCTGTCTCGCATATCGAGGTTTTTTACATAGTATACTTGTAATAATTGCAAATCGTAAAGCAGAACTATACATCTGAGCACAACAAACCAAAAACCCGATTTCATTCATTTTTAATAAAGAAACTCTTTTTAAGCAGGAGATCACGGTAAAGAGCCAATCACTATGGCCCTTTACCATGTTATCAGCTGATCACATGTAAACAGACATGCCTGTTATCAGCAGTCTTTTCCTCCCACGCTGTGTCTGTGTGAGGAAATGAGAGCTGGTAACCGGCAAGACTGTCAGTACATTGTTTACACTGATAATCAGGAAACTGATCATCAGTGCCCTGATTATAAGGCCCCATGCACACCAGACATAATAAAAATGCCAGTAGATTTAGCTGTAGAAAGCTGTAGATGTAGACAGGGGTGGACTGACCATTCGGGCATTCGGGCACTGCTCGAGGGCCCCATGCCACTAGGGGGCCCCATAAAATCTGTGTTTTAAAAAAAATCACGCGATTATAGCTGCCCTGCCTCTACAGTACCTTTTCAGTGTGTGTGTATGTGTATTCTGTGTGTAATGTATACTGTGTGTGTATATTGTGTGTCTGTGGGCCCCATAATCTCCTATTGCCCGGGGGGCCCATAATCTCCAAATCATATGCAATTATGCTTATGCTTATGGCTCAAAAATTCTGATAAACACTGAATAGCCGCTTTTTATGCGTTTTTAAGCTTTTTTCAGAGTTAGCGACTTTTTACAGCTGAAAAACTCATCTCAAACTCATTAGTTCTGTGTTTTTTTTTCCAGACAGAAAACACCCCTTTCAAAAACTGCTGATAGCCTTTGTGTGCATGGACACATGGGATAACATGCTGGGGAGTTTATTGGCTGCAGAAAAAAAATGCCTGAAGCCAAAATCAGAAGCTGTGAAAAAGTCCAGTGCTCATGAGGCCTAAGTGCAGCCCCATCAGTGCAGCCTTATCAGTGGTCACCAATGCTGCCTATCAGTACCCAGAAGTGTCGTCCTACCAGTGCCACCTATAAGTGCCCATCAATGCTGCCCCTCAGTGCTGCCTATCCGTGTCTCCTCAGCAGGACTCTGAGATGAGAGCATCTCTCTCATACAGCCCATAGCCTGCACTGACAGTTGCCCCTCCCTCCTCCCTCGCATGGATGGAAGAATAGAGAGCCAATCTGCTTTTTTTCCTCCCAACCCTTACCTCCTATGTGTGCATCGCGGGAAGTGTAAGTGAGCCCAGCAGCTAAATGATCAAATTCATGAACAACAAGCTCATATAGGTGTGATGGTCCGGTGTCATCAAACTTTTGGCCTTTAAGCATTTTCATTATAGAAGATCCCAAGACTGGTGTGACTACACCATTGCATCCATGTGTTTGTTCCTGCCCTACCCCAACATGATAGCTAAGGGCTGTCATACTATGGTTTGTGATATGATGAAATTAAGACATATCACAAAAGGTGTTGTGCTGCTTTGCTTCTGGTGTTTCTAGCTCTTGTTCCACTGAGCATGCAAGAGAGCAAGATAAATTAAAGGTTATAACTCTCCCTTACTCTATAATAATGGAAAAAAAAACATGAGTTTACCTTTTTCATTTTTTTGCAGGCAGTTTCACACTGACAGGAAGAATCAATATACTACCATAGAGCTCAAGTGCACCATAGTAGTTCATTGAGAAAGCCAAGCCAGCAGCCGCAAAGGCTGTCGGTAGTTGTAGTCCATTCATTCACAGAACTCTGTGAATGAATGACATGAGCTGAGTCCCGCACGGTGACGGTTTCTTTAGATTGTGGCAGCGAGCAGGAGGAGAAGATCCCCCGCTTGCTGCCAAAACGGGGCATCGAGGGGTAGTCCGGGGACCAGTACATTTGTAACATGTTAAATGGTAAACCTTGAGTATGAGTTTGATACTCTGGGCCATATTCTGAGTAAGGATACGATGGAGTATCTCAGGATACTCCATCGTATCTCTCTTTTTTGGCCAGTGTATCTATGCGACTGATTCTTAGAATCATTTTCACATAGATACACTTAAGATCCGCCATGTGTAAGTCACTTACACTGTCGGATCTTAAATGTAATTACTCCGCCCGCCGCTAGATGGCGTTTACGTTCAGGTCTCATTTGTTTATGCAAATGAGCCTGATACGCCGATTCCCGAACGAATTTGCGTCGCGTAACCGTCGCTAACGTTGTTTGCGTAAGCGTAAACTTACCCCTGCTATATGAGGGGTAAGTTTATGCAAGTCCCACGTAGGCCATGTTAAGTATGGCGTCGGGTCCGCGTCGTGTTTTTCCGTCGGCTACGTCGTTTCCCTAAGTCGTTCTTGAATACGACTTTACGTCAATGACCCACACGTCGGCGTCATTGACGTTTTACGCCGAGAACTGGAGCATGCGCACTGGGCTATTTTAAGCCCGGCGCATGCGCAGTTCGTTAGAATCAGGGGCGCGCTTAATTTAAATAGAAGCCGCCCCCTTGGAGATACGCGTGGCTACGCCGGGCCATTTACACTCCGCCGCCCCAAACTACGGGGCAAGTGTTTGGGGAATACAGCACTTGCTCCTGTAGGTTGGGGCGGCGGAGTGTAAATGGCTTACGCGCCGCCCGCGGGAAATCTAGGAGAATATGGCCCTCTGAAACTAATAAGCTCTGTTGTATTTTTTTACATTTTTCCTATTAAAATGATGTGCTTTCTTCTTTTAATATTTGGTTTCCATTATTATTTGTAAGCACTGTGACAGTCCCCTTTTTCCTTCCCATTTCTTTCATATGGGTATGTTACAAAAGCTGAGCTTATCCTTTAAGAAGTGCCACCCTTGTATAAGGCTCACCTTATTGTATCATTTACAACTCTATGTTCTAAACAATTATTAGTGGTCCTGATGAAGTAGGGATCCCACGAAACGTGTTGACCCCTTCTAATGACATGTGACATTGTTCATTCCATCCATATTTGCAGTTCTTGTAAACTGACAAGCATGTCTAGAATTCCTTCTACTACATCGCCTTCCTTAAATTGAACAAAACTCCCTTCATTAATAAGTGTGAAAACCAGTTTGAGTAAGAAATGATAAAATGAAAAAGGAAAACATTGCATTTATCGCAGGTGGTGATTTCTTCAGCAGATATTTATTACAAACATGTAGAATAACAGACATCATGTCATGCCTTCTTAATTAAGAAGTCAACAACGTGATCCAGTAATTGGAAAATGCCGCAGTCCTAGGAAAGGCTGGGTTCAAAGACATTACATTTATCGTATTAAGAGTGGAAATTGGATGTCACTGACATAAGTGGTGTTCTGCGTGGATAAAACACAAGCACTTTTATTACAAGTGATAAATTAATTACAATACTTGGGCTAATATAATGAATGTGTGGTTTGATAAAATGCCATTGAGCGCACATAAGTGAGGCACGTATAGGCGACAGTGCCAGGATGTTGTGTTCTGGATCCATATTTATGTCCAGTATGCTATGATCCAAATATTAGACTATGTCAGATTTCTGTAGTACACTTTATTTCAAATAAATGTATTACATTTTAAATGTGTATATACAAATTAAATGGTGGTGCAAACAAATGCTAATGCACCATCCATATGAATTACATTAGCCTCTACCCTCCTAGATATATGTGAAGATATGCTTGTGTAGCATGGGTAGTTCATAAAAAAGCCCATAGGAAAATGTTATACTTCAGCAAGCAGCTCTACCTGAGTCAGGAACAAATCTCTGAAATTACAGTAAGGAACACAAGGGAGCGTCATACTGCGGCAGGGTGACCCTCCTGTGCAAAATTACATACCTGTAAGTGATTTCATGCACTGGGTCTGGGGCGGCTGTTCTGTCTCAAGAAAATAAAGGCTAAACCTGCTTGTCCCATAAACTTCAGATACCATATTTCTTTGATCTTAGTTTTATTAGAACAAGCCAGGTGAAACTACAAAATAACAGAAATAGACCTCAATAAGTACAATATTGCATACATTACAGCATACATTACAGAAACAACGATATACAATACAAGATGAGATAATAAAAACATACTTTCAAGTTCTGTAAGAGTCGATTCACACTAAGGCCCCGTACACACCATAGAAACCATCCGCTGAAAAATCCCAGCAAATGGGTTTCAGCGGATAGATCCTATGGTGTGTACACTCCAGCGGATCTTTTTCCGCGGATATTTCTCCCCTGGGATGGATTCCAGCAGATCGAATATTTGCTGACATGCCAAGCAAATCCATCTGCTGGAATCCATCCCAACGGATGGATCCGCTGGTCTGTATAGACTCACCGGATCCATCCGTCCGAAGGGATCCCCCGCATGCGTCGTAATGATTCGACGCATGCGTGGAATTCCTTATATGACAGCGTCGCGCACGTCGCCGCGTCATAATTGCGGCGACGGCGCGACACGTCATCGCCAGAGGATTTCGGCGCGTATTTCAATGCGATGGTGTGTACACTCCATCGCATGAAAATCCGCCGAAATCCTCGAGAGGATTTATCCGCGGAAACGGTCCGCTGGACCGTATTCGCGGATAAATTCTCTCGTGTGTACGGGGCCTAAGGCGGCACGACTCCAGGGGCGGCTGTGCAAGTCGTCCTGTGGACGACTCTAGAGGCGATTTGCAAGACAACTTCTGTATAGAAGTCAATGCAAGTCGCCCCTAGCCGCCCCCCAAGTCGTACAGGGAGTAAATTTCTAAGTCGGAGCGACTTGTGTCGCTCCGATTAGAACGCTCCCATTGCACTGCATGGGAAGCGACTCGTCAGGCGGCTAAGCTGCCTGTCGTGTCGCCCCAGTGTGAACCGGGTCTAAGGCTGTAAGGGGTGATGGTGATAGATTGAGAAAGATATGTTCTGCTTCCTACAGTATCTTCTCAAAGAATTGTGACTGGTTCACTTCCTGTGAAGATTCTACCCAGAATTCCCTGCTTACTAACAACTTCCTTAACCACTTACCCCCCGGACCATATTGCTGCCCAAAGACCAGAGTACTTTTTGCGATTCGGGACTGCGTCGCTTTAACAGACAATTGCGCGGTCGTGCGACGTGGCTCCCAAACAAAATTGGCGTCCTTTTTTTCCCACAAATAGAGCTTTCTTTTGGTGGTATTTGATCACCTCTGCGTTTTTTATTTTTTGCGCTATAAACAAAAATAGAACGACAATTTTGAAAAAAATGAATATTTTTTACTTTTTGCTGTAATAAATATCCCCCAAAAATATATAGAAAAACATTTTTTTTCCTCAGTTTAGGCCGATACGTATTCTTCTACATATTTTTCGTAAAAAAAAATCGCAATAAGCGTTTATTGATTGGTTTGCGCAAAAGTTATAGCGTTTACAAAATAGGGGGTATTTTTATGGCATTTTTATTAATATTTTTTTTACTAGTAATGGCGGCGATCAGCGATTTTTTTTTCGGTATTGCGACATTATGGCGGACACTTCGGACATTTTTGACACATTTTTGGGACCATTGGCATTTTTATAGCGATCAGTGCTATAAAAATGCATTAGATTACTATAAAAATGCCACTGGCAGTGAAGGGGTTAACACTAGGGGGCGGGGAAGGGGTTAAGTATGCCTGGGTGTGTTCTTACTGTGGGGGGGGGGGTGGCCTCACTAGGGGAAACACTGATTTTCTGTTCATACATTGTATGAACAGAAAATCAGCATTTCCCCTGCTGACAGGAACGAGAGCTGTGTGTTTACACACACAGCTCCCGTTCCCCGCTCTGTACCGAGCGATCGCGTGTGCCCGGCGGCGATCGCGCCCGCCGGGCACACGCACGGGAGTCGGGGGCGAGCGGGGGGCGCGCGCGCCTCCGGCGGCGAGCGGGGGGCGCGCGCGCGCGCCTCCGGCGGCGCGCGTGCGCCCCTAGTGGCGGCTAATAGGCAGGACGTCCATTTACGTGGTCTCGCCTAGGAGAGCCACCTTGTGGACGTATTTCGGCGGTGCAGCGACGGCAAGTGGTTAAAGGGGTTGTAAAGGTTCGTTTTTTATTTTCTAAATAGGTTCCTTTAAGCTAGTGCATTGTTGGTTCACTTACCTTTTACTTCGATTTCCCTTCTAAATGTTTTTTTTCTTTGTTTTCTTTGTCTGAATTTATCACTTCCTGTTCCTCCTCAGTAAGCTGTTCAGTAAGCTGTTCTGACTGACTTTCCACCGCTCGGATAATGGTGGAAAGCTTACTGAGGAGAAACATGAAGTGAGAAATTCAGGCCAAGAAAAAAAGCATTTAGAAGGGAAATTGAAGGAAAAGGTAAGTGAACCAACAATGCACTAGCTTAAAGGAACCTATTTAGAAAATAAAAAAACGAACCTTTACAACCCCTTTAACTATACATACATCAAATAAACAGAACACTGCAGCAATACCAAAAAAAAAACACTAGATGGAGCCTGCATTCCACATATGATTGTCTCATGTAAATTACAAACCTTAAATGTAATTTTAACAACACAGTTACAGATAATCAACACAGACATCTATTTCCCATTGATAACCTCTGTATATGACGCTGAGCATGTGCCCTCAACTTCTTTGGTCGACCATGGCGAGGCCTGTTCTGAGTGGAACCTGTCTTGTTAAACCTCTGTATGATTCTGGGCACCTTGCTGCAGCTCAGTTTCAGGGTCTTGGCAATCTTCTTATAGCCTAGGCCATCTTTAAGTAGAGAAACAATTTTTTTTTTCAGATCCTCAGGCCCCGTACACACGGCCGAGGAACTCGATGTGCTTGGCACGTCGAGTTCCTCGTCGAGTTCTGGGATGAAGCCGCCGAGGAGCTCGGCGGGCCGCCTTCTCCCATAGAACAACGAGAAAATAGAGAACATGTTCTCTATTTTCTCGTCGAGCTCCTCGGCGGCTCCATCGAGCCAAAAACTGTACAGACGACAGAGTTTCTCGGCAGAATCCGGGTTTTGACCGCGTTTCTCGGTGAATTCTGCCGAGAAACTCTGTCGTGTGTACGGGGCCTCAGAGAGTTCTTTGCCATGAGGTACCATGTTGAATTTCCAGTATGAGAGAGAGAGAGAGAGTGATAACACCAAATTTAACACACCTGCTCCCCATTCACACCCAAGACCTTGTAACACTAACGAATCACATGACACTGGGGAGGAAAAATGGCTAATTGGGCCTAATTTGGACATTTTCACTTAGGGGCGTACTCAGCTTTGTTGCCAGTGGTTTAGACAATAATGGCTGTGTGTTGAGTTATTTTAACCACTTAAGACCCAGACCAAAATGCAAATAAAAGACCAGGCCCCTTTTTGCGATTCGGCACTGCGTCACGTTAACTGACAATTGTGACGTGACTCCTAAACAAAATGTGCGTCCTTTTTTTCCCACAAATAGAGCTTTCATTTCGGTGGTATTTGATCACTTCTGTGGTTTTTATTTTTTGCGCTATAAACAAAAATAAAGCGACAATTTTGAAAAAAATTCAAATTTTTTTACTTTTTGCTATAATAAATATCCCCCAAAAATATATAAAAACATTTTTTTTTTTCCCTCAGTTTAGGCCGATACGTATTCTTCTACCTATTTTTGGTAAAAAATAAATCGCAATAAGCGTTTATCGGTTGGTTTGCGCAAAATTTATAGCGTTTACAAAATAGGGGATAGTTTTATTGCATTTTTATTAATTATTATTTTTTACTACTAATGGCGGCGATCATCGATTTTTTTCGTGACTGCGACATTTTGGCGGACACTTCGGACAATTTTGACACATTTTTGTGACCATTGTCATTTTCACAGCAAAAAATGCATTTAAAATGCATTGATGAATGAATGAATGAATGAATGAAAAACGTATAAAGCGCGGCACATGCGAACTGAATCGCCTCTGGGCGCTAGTTCGTGTATTGATTATTGTGAAAATGCCGGTTGCAGTTTGGGAGTTAACCACAGGGGGCGCGGATGGGGTTATGTGTGACCTAAAGTGTGTTTACAACTGTAGGGGGGTGTGGCTGTAGGTGTGACGTCATCGATTGTGTCCCCCTATAAAAGGGATGACATGATCGATACAGCCGCCACAGTGAAGAACGGGGAAGCCGTGTTTACACACGGCTCTCCCCGTTCTTTAGCTCAGGGGACCGATCGCGGGACTCCAGCGGCGATCGGGTCCGCGAGTCCCAGTCACGTAGCTTCGGACCGGGTCGCGGGAGCGCGCCCGTGACCCACGGCTGGGTACGTCCTGTTCGTGGATGTGCCCAGTCGTGACATTCTGCCGACGTATATGTGCAAGAGGTGGTCCTTAAGTGGTTAATGGGACAGCAAATTTACATTGTTATACCTCGCTTTACACTCACTGCTTTACATTGTAGCAAAGTGTAATTTCTTCAGTTTTGTCACATGAAAAGATATAATAAAATATTTACAAAAATGTGAGGGGTGTACTCACTTTTGTGAGATACTGTATGTATATATATACATGTAATGAAAATATATAAGGTCTGCAGTCACCAGTGATACACCTCCATCCCTATATACATATACACAAAAGAGGGTCGCCCTAGGACTTTAAATTAAGTGGTCACAGTTAGCCACTGAGTAACAAGAGTAGTAGCAGTATAAATATTTATTAAAAATAGATGTACATACATAAATATTGTAACATAATAGCTCGTAATACATGAAGTATATACATATGCAGGTGTCTTGTCACATTCGGCTCCCCATCACAGATTGCTCCGGAAGTGACATTCCGTCGCCGCCATCTTGCTACACCCCACACTCCTGCACAGTAATGATAGAGTGTGAAGGGGGCAAGCGGACATCTTGTTACACCCACCAGAGTTTTAGATTTCACAGTTATTTTCAACACAAAACGGAGCTTAAATACAGTATTTGGAAATCCTATGGACTGTTTAAATGTTACATTTTAAAAGCAGCGGCAAACCTGCTGACCTCGCATTGGTTGCTAATGTGACAGAACACCTCTGATTTTCACATTTAACATGTAAACAGTCCGTCAGATTTCCAAATACTGTATTTAAGCATATAAGCTCAGTTTTGTGTTGAAAATAACTGTGAAATCTAAAACTCCGGTGGATGTAACAAGATGTCCGCTTGCCCCCTTCACACACTATCATTACTGTGCAATAGTGTGGGGTGTAGCAAGATGGCGGCGACGGAACTTCACTTCTGGAGCAATCTGTGATGGGGAGCCGAATGTGACAAGACACAGGCAGAATAACCCCGACACGTGTTTTCGTGAGATCAACGCTCCCTCATCAGGGGTGGATGCGACTGAGAGTAAACAAAAAGATATATCACAGTGGTGAATGTATAAACAATGGTAGATGGGGACAAACAAGACGGCCCGTACTTAATATGTATATATATATACAGGGCTCGACAAATCCCGGTCGCCATGGCGACGAGAAATAGTGTCCTGGCGACTTGGCTTTTTTTTTTTGTGAGTTAGCGCCATCTGGTGGTGAGCCGTTGGTATTACAACCAGATGTGAGCTGGCGCCATCTGGTGGTGGCCGTTGGTATTACAAGTTAAAGCGGGGGTTCACCCTTAGAGGGCACTTTTCCCCCTTAGATGGATGCTCGTTTTTACTAGGGGAATCGGCTATTTATTTAAAATAGGTGCAGTACTTACCCGTTTACGAGACGCATCCTCTCCGTCGCTTCCGGGTATGGGCTTCGGGAATGGGCGTTCCTTCTTGATTGACAGGTTTCCGAGAGGCTTCCGACGGTCGCATCCATCGCGTCACGATTTTCCGAAAGAAGCCGAACGTCCGTGCGCAGGCGCAGTATAGAGCCGCACCGACGTTCGGCTTCTTTCGGCTACGAGTGACGCGATGGATGCGACCGTCGGAAGCCTCTCGGAAGAATGTCAATCAAGAAGGAACGCCCGCTCCCGAAGACCATACCCGGAAGCGACGGAAGAAGATGCAGCTCGAAAACGGGTAAGTACTGCACCTATTTTAATACAAATAGCCGATTCCCCTAGACCGAACGAGCAGGAATCTAGGGGAAGAAAAAAAATTTTTTTAGAAATGGGTGAACTCCCGCTTTAAGCATTACAAGTTAAACAGCAATTCTAATGTCATTTTTCACTATTTTTCACTGCCATCTTCTTCCCTCTAATTAGAACCCCCAAACATTATATATATTTTTTATCCTAACACCCTAGAGAATAAAATGGCGATCATTGCAATACTTTTTGTCACGCGGTATTTGCGCAGCGGTCTTACAAGCGCACTTTTTTGGGAAAGAATTACACTTTTTTTCATTAAAAAATAAGACAACAGTAAAGTTATCCCCATTTTTTTTAATATTATGAAAGATAATGTTACGCCGAGTAAATTCATACCCAACATGTCACGCTTCAAAATTGCGTCCGCTCGTGGAATGCCGACAAACTTTTACCCTTTAAAATCTCCATAGGCGACGTTTAAAAAAATCTACAGGTTGCATGTTTTGAGTTACAGAGGAGGACTAGGGCTAGAATTATTGCTCTCGCTCTACCAATCGCGGCGATACCTCACATGTGTGGTTTGAACACCGTTTATATATGCGGGCGCTACTCACGTATGTGTTCGCTTCTGCGCGCAAGCTCGTCGGGACAGGGTGCATTTTCTGGCTCCTAACTTTTTTAGCTGGCTCCTAGATTCCAAGCAAATTTGTCAAACCCTGTATATATATATATATATGTGTGTGTGTGTGTGTGTGTGGAAGTTTTTGTTTTGTGCCCAGAGTTTAGCTTTTAAAGTGCTAATATACCAAAGGAGTGCGGGATGTTTTTCTTTTTTTTTGTAAGCAATCAGATTGCAGCTGTCATTTTTCTAATGCAAGTTAGAAGATAAAAGCAAGATGATGACTGGATATTACACACAACCTCTGCCTTTCTTCCAGTTTTATGAATCAGCAATTGTGCGCGCAGTGCGGTCTCCACACCGCCATCACTTGATAGACAGGCAAAATGAATACGCTGCAAAATTACCACTTCCAACATAAAAGATATCTGTAAGCTCAATGGTTTTGTGACACAACACACATCTTTAAGTGACAGGAAGGCATATTTAATGCAGTTAAAATAACATTTCTCTGTGTTAAATTGTGTATTGTTATTTCCATAGACAGCTTAGAAGCAATGCAGGTTCCTTATATATCTGCCACCTGGATAACTGACAGAGGTCTTACTCAAGCAGGCTGATTTATCTGTCCTGTCACAAAACTATTCAGCACAAAATAAAGAAAAGTAACAAAAGCCAATTTTGTAAACTGTCTAAGTCTGGAGCTTTTCCACAGTAAAATCCATCTTGTGTGTCGCTGTCAGAACTGACAGATTTCTCCTGGAGGTTATATTGTTCAGAAAAGCACTCCGCGTATTACTCCAGAAAAAGATTTTTCCAAGCTCCTCGGCTGCAGCTAAAAACAAAATACTATTTTTATTTATTTTTTACAACATTTTCAATCCACAATAATGATTTTATTCTTAATTTAGTGTGTTCGTTTTGCATACTGCCTTCCATCAGACATCTGCGCCGGGCACAGCGTATCCAAGATACGCTACGCTGCCGTAACTTATCTTTTTTAGTTTGAATCCACAATGAATCCGCGCCATAAGTTACGGCGGCGTAGTGTATCTCTCGCGGCGTAAGGGCACGGAATTCAAATGGCTGTTATGGGGGCGTGTTTTATGTTAATACGTCGTGACCCGACGTAAACAACGTTTTTTTGAAAATGCGCAAGCGCCGTCCCTGGGGTATCCCAGTGCGCATGCTCGAAATTAAACCCGAACCCGCCAATGCTTACGACGGTGACATCATTCTACGCAAATTCCTATTCGCGAACGACTTACATAAACGACGTAAAAAATTCAAAATTGTATGCGGGAAGGACGGCCATACTTAACATTGTGTACGCCTCAGTATAGCAGCTTTAACTATACGCCGGAAAAATCTAATTTGCATACTCTACGCGGATTTCGACGGGAACGCCACCTAGCGGCCGCCGAAAAATTGCAACTTAGATCCGACGGCGTACGAAGACGTACGCCGTCGGATCTAGCCGAGATGCCGTCGTATCTTGTTTTGAGGATTCAAAACAAAGATACGACGCAGGAATTTTGAAATTACGCCGGCGTATCAATAGATACGCCGGCGTAATTTCTTTGTGGATCTCCCCCAAGGTGTCAGACTTAAGACCCCTTTCACACTGGGGCGTTTTTCAGGCGCTTTAGTGTTAAAAAAAGCACCTGTAAAGTGCCTGAAAGAAGCTGCATCTGCAGTGCTTTCACACTAAAGCGCCTGAAAAATGCCCCAGTGTGAAAGGGGTCTTAAGTCTGACACCTTGAGGCAGATCCACAAAGAAATTACGCCGGCGTATCTATTGATACGCCGGCGTAATTTCAAAATTCCTGCGGCGTATCTTTGTTTTGAATCCTCAAAACAAGATACGACAGCATCTCGGCTAGATCCGACAGGCGTATGTCTTGTCAGTGTGAAAGAGCCCGTAAAGCGCCTGAAAGAAACCTCATCTGCAATCCCAATGTGAAAGCCCGAGTGCTTTCACACTGAGGCGCTGCGCTTGCAGGGCGCTAAAAAAAAGTCCTGCAAGCAGCTTCTTTGCAGTGCTTTAGGAGCGTTGAATACACCACTCCTAACGCGCCTCTTCCCATTGAGGCACTTTTTTTAATGCCAAAGCACCTGAAAAACTTCCCAGTGTGAAACGGATCTTAGCGGAGCTTTACCAGCGTTTTTCGGGTGCTGGCAGTGTGAAAGGACTCTGAAAGCACTCAGGCTTTCTCATTGGGATTGCAGATGAGGCTTCTTTCAGACCCTTTACATGTGCTTTTTTAACGCCAAAACACCTGAAAAACGCCCCAGTGTGAAAGGGGTCTAAAGTGGAGCTCCGGTCTCCTTGGTAATTTTTCCGAATAAGCAGCCCTGTGATTCTTGCTAGTTGTACATTAAAATTAGGATACTGTTGTAAGCGTAATCATTCTTCTTAATTATAAAGTTGCCATTACAGGATCCCGGTAGGCAGGCAGCAACCATTGAAGATGTGGGCATCTGAAGCCTGTTTCTATTAGTTTCTGGGATTTTGGCAGCTGGCTCACGCCTACACAGTGATGACACCTCGCGGCGCACTGTGTTGTTTACAGGTTCCCATAACAATGGCAGCGTCAGCGGAATTTCCCGCCTTTATTGTTATGGAAACCTTTCAATCAACACAGAACTTTCTGTCTCAAAATACTGCGAGATTTCGTTATAAGCGTCCCTAGGACTTCTGGGATAGATGACGCCGATATCCCAAGATGCCTAGGGAATCGACCGGGACGGGAAGTGCGGACTGCACATAGAAAAATAGGGTATTTAGAAATACAAGTTGAAAAAAAAATATTGCCATTACAAACTCTTCTGGGGTGGGCATTATCTTGCAAGGAACATGAAAAAAATGGGTGGAACTCCGCTTTAAAGGGTTAACAATAGATTGGTGCATGCCTGAGACCCGGGGCTTTTCGGGGACCCATTCGGGCCTCCAGACCCCCCTCCCCAATGCCCCTAATATTGTTTGTGTACAGCATTGCCTGACTGTGTAATTACCAGTTAAAGTAACACTGTGCTAAATAACAAAAAATGGCCTGGTCATGAAGGGGTCAAATCTTCTGGCGTTCAAGTGGTTAAAAAAATATGTAAATTGTAAAAGAAAAAATTAGCAG
This sequence comes from Rana temporaria, assembly GCF_905171775.1. NCBI lineage: Eukaryota > Metazoa > Chordata > Amphibia > Anura > Ranidae > Rana > Rana temporaria. Next base: position 322,578,681 of record NC_053493.1, read on the forward strand.
ATGATGGACTTTATAGGCATTACACAGATATAAAAAAAATATAAATGTATTTGAAGAGAAACATACAAGATAAATCAAAACATATATAACATTGGCCGTTCATAGAAAGACCTAAGAACACAAGAATAATAACAACACACCACCTCCAAACCAGATAGGATACAATATACAGGAGAAAAGGACACCAAGGTCTCTTCCTACTAGTACAGTGGTTCTTAACCTGGGTTCGATCGAACCCCAGGGGTTCGGTGAGTGAGTCTCGGGGGTTCGGCGGAGGTCAAGGCAGGGACGGACGGGTGCCCTGGGCGATACCATTTCGTATAGGAGGGGGGCACAGCCGCAGGTGAAGCTCTGCCACAGCCGCGGCCGCCAGCGCGGCCAGCGGCACTGTACAAATAGTGTGCCGAGTGCACTCCTGCATCCGGGACCATCACCTCCCGTCTCCCCTTATGAAGGAGTCTCTTGGTCCCCTCCAGCGGTGTGACATCACTCCACTCACGGCCAGAAGGAGGGGACTCGGAGCGCTGCGCAGAGAGCTGTGTGTCGGCTCTGCCTGTGACGAGCTAGAGAGGCAAGGACTAGTCTCGAGGAGCCTGCCTGACTAGTGGAATTTGAACCTAGCAGACAGTGTGCTAAAAAAGACTACTGAACTTGTTTAAAAGTAAGTAGAACCTGTTAAGAGCATATCATTAAATGGCTGGAATTGGGGGGGAGGGGAGGAGGCTGACTGAGGTGAGGTGACCAGCACTTTATTAATATAAAATGGCAGATAAAAAAATGTTTTTGTGTTATTTTAAATGAGCCTTCTCTGACTAGCAAAAATATATACAGTATATATATAAATTGCAGCCTCACTATGCCATCACATGCAGCCTCTGTGCCATCAATTGTCGCCACTGTGCCCATCAAACGCAAAATCATATTTTATTTTTTCAATTAAGAAGGGTTTGGTGAATGCGTATATGAAACTGGTGGGGTTCAGTACCTCCAACAAGGTTAAGAACCACTGTACTAGTATGTAAAATAAAATATAATTTTGGAGGGCGGTGTGTCATGTACAGCTCAGCTCGACATGTTGCACGTATTGAAAGGAGGCTTCTTCAGGAGCTTATGGCGTGTTCTATAAAGGAAAAATGTACAAATCAATTTTTATTATATCAAAAAAAGAAATAAACATAAAAGGCCCAGATTCTGGTACGAGTTACGCCGGCGTATCTCCAGATACGCCGTCGTAACTCTGAGTTTGAGGCGTCGTATCTATGCGCCTGATTCTTAGAATCAGTTACGCATTGATTTGTATTAGATCTGACCGGCGTACGTTTCTTACGCCGTCGTATCTAAGTTGCATATTTACGCTGGCCGCTAGGGGTGTGTACACTGATTTACGCCTAGAAATATGTAAATCAGCTAGATACGCCAATTCACGAACGTACGCCTGGCCGACGCAGTACAGATAGGCCGTTTACGTTAGGCTTTTCCCGGCGTAAAGTTACCCCTGCTATATGAGGCGTAGATGAGGCGTACCAATGTTGAGTATGGACGTCTGAACAGCGTCAAGTTTTTCAGGTTTTACGTTGTTTGCGTAAGTCGTTCGCGAATAGGGCTGTGCGTCATTTACGTTCACGTCGAAAGCATTGGCTTCTTGCGGGTTAATTTGGAGCATGTGCACTGGGATACTTTCACGGACGGCGCATGCGCCGTTCGTAAAAAGCGTCATTTACGTGGGGTCACATTAAATTTACATAACACACGCCCACATCTTCCACATTTGAATTAGGCGGGCTTACGCCGGCCTATTTACACTACGCCGCCGCAACTTTGGTTTGAGAATACTGCACTTGCCTGTCAAAGTTCAGTATTCAGTACAAAGATGCGTGCTTCTAAGTGAATCCGGGCCAAAGAGTTTCCTTGCCTTGATATAATTGATATTGCTACACAGCCTCCCACAGCCCCCCCGGGGGGATAGCCCTACCCCTTAACATGATAAAAGGCAGCATAGGAAGGGTCTTATATGACAATGAGGTATTGTAACTAGGGTTGTCCCGATACCGATACCAGTATCGGTATCGGGACCGATACCGAGTATTTGCGGGAGTACTTGTACTCCCGCAAATACCCCCGATACCTAAATAGAATACTTGCACCACCCACCCACCGCCGCGGCAACGAATGCTGCCGCCGACCCCGTCGCATACCGCAACAACGCAGCCGCCGCATGGGTTAAACAGCGTGCGGGGAATATCACAGCTTTCATTTGAATAGCTGTAGTATTTCCCGCCGCGCTGTGTATAGACACTCCCCCTTGCTCGGGATCTGTCCAATCCCGAGCAAGGGGGATGTCTATACGCGGCGCAGCGGGGAATATTACAGCTATTCAAATGAAAGCTGTGATGTTCCCCGCACGCTGTTTAACCCATGCGGCGGCGGCATCTAGGTATGGGGGGACATGGCTGGATATAGGGGGGACATGGCTGCATATAGGGGGGACATGGCTGGATATAGGGGGGACATGGCTGCATATGTGGGGGGACATGGCTGCATATGTGGGGGACATGGCTGCATATGTGGGGGACATGGCTGCATATAGGGGGGACATGGCTACATATGTGGGGGGACATGGCTGCATATGTGGGGGGACATGGCTGCATATATGGGGGACATTGCTGCATATGTGGGGGGACATTGCTGCATATGTGGGGGGACATGGCTGCATATGTGGGGGGACATGGCTGCATATGTGGGGGGACATGGCTGCATATGTGGTGGGACGTGGCTGCATATGTGGGGGGACATTGCTGCATATGTGGGGGGACATGGCTGCATATGTGGGGGGACATGGCTGCATATGTGGGGGGACATGGCTGCATATGTGGGGGGACGTGGCTGCATATGTGGGGGACATGGCTGCATATGTGGGGGGACATTGCTGCATTTGGGGACACATTTAAAAAAAAGTATTGGTATTCGGTATCGGCGAGTACTTGAAAAAAAGTATCGGTACTCGTACTCGGTCCTAAAAAAGTGGTATCGGGACAACCCTAATTGTAACCATTGTATGACCCCCGTGCAAGTCTACAGGGAAAAGGGGAGAGGGAAAAGCTTGCATGGGTTTTGCCAGTGACTTACATTCTACAAAGTAAACGGTGAGAAAAACAGGTGGAGAACGTGGTCATCGGCACAGCCAGAATCACAGAAATTTGATCTCAGATGGCTTCAAAAAAACAATCTGTGTACAAATGCCTTTTGTTTAGCATAGTAGGTATAAACCACCAGAAGGAAAATTCAGGACAGAGATGGATAGGACTAGTACCTCACAAAAAAGAGACAAGCTAGTACAGGCATACCCCACTTTTAAGTACACAATGGGACCAGAGCATGTATGTAAAACGAAAATGTACTTAAAGTGAAACGATACCTTTTTTCACTTCTAGGGTGTAGTGGGGGGTCAGGGGCTGTAGTGGGGGGTGTCAGGAGCTGTAGTTAAGGTCCCAGGGGCTGTAGTGGGGGTGTCAGGGGCACACTGGAACAGGGCAGGCTATACTCTCGGAGCTTCAGCTCCTTCTACTGTGGCTGCAAAATGTCCGTACAGTGCTTGTAAGTCACTTTACATACACTCGTGGGTATGTCCTTACTCGCGAGTGTATGTAAAGTGAGTGTACTTAAAGCGGGGTATGCCTGTACTGGACAATTGTAGTGCCACCTGTGGGCACTCTGTTCGCTCCGCCGCTCCGATTGGATGCGACGGGAGAGCTCAGAGGGGTCACGCATGCGCAGTCAATACCTGGTCGAGCCACTGACGTCTCTTCCGGGTCGCGTTGACATCATTGCCGGGACCAGCATTCAAAAGAGAGACGAATGGCGGAGCTCTGCACAGCCATCTCCTCTACACCGAGACTGTCACTACAATGTGTTTCAAGATGCCTATTTCTGTATGGGATTATTATGGATTAGGGCGGACTGGGTTTGTGTATTGTCTACTAGTATAGCATTACATTGCTGGGACTTGTAATTCCTTTAATAAATGTAAAACTTTAGCTGTTTTTCCTATATAGTAATAGGCAGACAATTTCATGCATTGTGCAGAAAACTGTAGCTTTTTTTCTGGTTCTTAATTAATTAATACTTGCAGCATTGGGTCATATTTGTTATACCTAATTATTCTTTAAGCACTATGATAATAGACATGCCAGCATTGCATTAATCAAAATAAAAGTGAAAGCAATGATAAGAAGAAAAACTAATATCCTACGGCAAAAATCTGTTCATCACATACTAATGTTGGCATATTACCAGATTTTTTTAATCAGAATTAGCTGTATTCATTCCAAATTCAATTACAAGTTTATATTTTAAAGGAAATGTATACTATAGGGAAACACGAGGGCTGCCATCTCTTACTATCTTTTAGGAATACTAGTTCCCTGGCTGTCTCTTGCCTCAATACTTTTTGCCTACTGTTCACTTTGCAAGGGAATTTCCCCAGAGCTTAGTAAAAGTGGCGAAAATTCACTTTGGAAAGAATACCCAATCATGGGCAAGGAAAAAAAAGAGAGCATTTTTTTTATTGCAGTTTATCGGATGATTGAAGGCAGCAGAGCTTCAATTTAAAGTGGTTGTAATCCTAAAAAAGATCCTGTTCCCTTATAGCTGTCCACCCTGTCCCTCTCTAAGCTGTAAAACGCCTGGTTGATCCTGCCTGTTCCTTCATCCTAACCTGACTACAGTAATCATGGCTGCTGATCCCTGATCATCCCGCTGCTTTGTCAGTCTGGGTAGTAGTAAAAGTAGTGTTAAATCTATTAGAAGATTTAGAACCATTAACAAACTTAAGCCAAACTCCAGATCACATTTTATATGCAGTTTTTTCCTTTTGGGATTTTTGCATCAATAAATAAAAGCTGATAATTTTAATCACCCCTGCCAATGTTAAATGGTTTGTCTCATCCATGTAAACTGATACATTCTCCTGGAGATTTTTTTCTGTGAAAAAAAAACAGACTTGTTGACTGGGTCAGCAGATGAAAACAGAAGAAAGAAAGGTTGTAAACCCCTTTAACCCACTTTAACCTACAGGTAAGCCTAGATTAAGGCGTAGGCCCCATACACACGAGAGGATTTATCCGAGAATACGGTCCAGCGGACCGTTTCCGTGGATAAATCCTCTCGAGGATTTGTACGGATTTCCATGCGATGGAGTGTATTCACCATCGCATTGAAATCCGCGCCGAAATCCTCTGGTGATGACGTGTCGCGCCGTCGCCGCGATTATGACGCGGCGACGTGCGCGACGCTGTCATATAAGGAATTCCACGCATGCGTCGAATCATTACGACGCATGCGGGGGATCCCTTCGGACGGATGGATCCGGTGAGTCTATACAGAACAGCGGATCCATCCGTTGGGATGGATTCCAGCGGATAGATTTGATAGCATGTCATCAAATATTTATCTGCTGGAAATCCATCCCAGGGGATAAATATCCGCGGAAACAGATCCGCTGGCGTGTACACACCATAGGATCTATCCGCTGAAACCCATTCGCTGGGATTTTTCAGCGGATGGATTCTATCGTGTGTATGGGGCCTTACATGTAGGCGCAACAAATATCTCCCAAACCTAAAAAGTTTAGGAGATATTTGCAGAAATGACAAGCGCCGTTGTCTATGGTAGATAACGGCGCAGGCACACTGAAAGTGACATTTTTGTCAATGGCATTATTCGGTTAATGCCGTGATTTCGCGCATTCGCGGGGACCTGGCCATCCCGCAAGCATGCGCGGAAGTGACATCATCGCCGCTCCGGCCGATCACACAGCCGGAGCGGTGATAACAGGAAGAAGATGCGAGGAGACATGGCGGCGGAGGGGAACGAGGAGAACTACGGGGGCTTCGATCTCAGGTAAGTGCCACATAATGAGCTAGTATGCTATGCATACTAGCTCATTACTTCCTCTTTAAAGTGATTCTAAAGGCAGAAGGTTTTTTTTTTATCTTAATGCATTCTATGCATTAAAGCATTTTTTACCCCAACGCTTCATATTCCTGACATGTGCCTGCTGTACCATGTACTTGTATGAGAAAGTATCCTGTTCTCTTTGTATTGCTTCCTTTGTGTGAATTCCCTGGTGTTCCTGCCATTCCCTCTGCTTTCCCTTTTAAAGGGGTTGTAAACCCTCAAGGTTTTTCATCTTAATGCATTCTATGCATTAAGGTGAAAACCCTTCTGTAGTGCAGCACTCCCCCCAGAGCTCCTCTTTGTCTTACCTGAAGCCGATCTTTCCAGCGACAAGAACGAGCCCAGCAGCTCCAGCTGCTGTCTCGGGTCCTTTATTGGATAGATTCATAGCAGCAGCAGCCATTGGCTCCCGCTGCTGTCAATCAGATCCAGTGACACGGGAGTCAGGGGCAGGACTGAGTACAGCAGGACTCGGGAGCGTGCCAGCACGAGTGCCCCCTTGGAATGCGGGTCTCGGAGGGGGCACTCGATGCAGGGAGGAGGATTGGGGCCACTCTGTGCAAAACACATGCACACAGGAAGTAAGTATATCGTGTTTGTTAGTTAAAAAAAAAATTACCTTAACAATCCCATTAATTGTACCTACAGGTAAGCCTTATTATAGGCTTACCCGTAGGTACTGTAAATATCTCCTAAAAGATATTTATAGGTGGATTCAGAGAGAGTTAGGCCGGCGTATCAGTAGATACGCCGACCTAACTCGGAATCTGCACCGTCCTAAGTTTAAGTGTATTTTCAAACTGAGATACACTTAAACCTATCTAAGATACGACAGCCTGCACCGTCGTATCTTAGGGTGCAATATTTAGGCTGGCCGCTAGGTGGCGCTTCCATTGAGTTTGGCGTTACATATGTAAATAACTAGATACGCCTATTCACGAACGTACGTGCACCCGTCGCAGTAAAGATATGCTGTTTCCGTAAGAGATACGCCGCCTAAAGATAAAGCTGCCCCCTAGGTGGCGTAGCCAATGTTAAGTATAGCCGTCGTTCCCGCGTCAAAATTTGAAAATTTTACGTTGTTTGCGTAAGTCGTCCGTGAATAGGGCTGGACGTAATTTACGTCCACGTCGAAACCAATATGTCCTTGCGGCGTACTTTGCCGCAATGCACACTGGGATATGTACACGGACGGCGCATGCGCCGTTCGTAAAAAAACGTCAATCACGTCGGGTCACAGTCGGCCGGCCTATTCACGCTACACCGTCGTAACTTAGGAGGCAAACACTTTGTGAATACAGTACTTGCCTCTCTGACTTACGGCGGCATAGTGTAAATACGCCGCCGCAAAGATACGCGCCCCTACCTGAATCCAGCTAATAGTGTGCAATGTATACTAGCTATATATGCCTTTGTCTTACAACTTTTTTTTATTGGGTTTACAACCTCTATAAAAACTGACCACACACATGCCGCGTACACACGATCGGAAATTCCGACAACAAAACTGTGGATTTTTTTTGACAGAATGTTGGCTCAAACTTGTGATGCATACACACCGTCACACAAATGTTGTCGGAAATTCCAAACATCAAGAACGCAGTGACGTACAACACTACGACCAGCCGAGAAAATTTAAGTTCAATGATTCCGAGCATGCGTCAAATTGATTCCGAGCATGCGTAGGATTTTTGTGCATCGGAATTGGCTACAGACTATCAAGAACTTTTTTTGTCGGAAAAAAATTGAGAACCAGCTCTCAAACATTTGTTGTCAGAAATTCTGACAGCAAATGTCCAATGGAGCCTACACATGGTCGGAATATCCGACCAAATGCTCACATCGAACATTTATTTTCGGAAATTCCGACCGTGTGTACACGGCATCAGCAGGAGAGCACACCATGGTCAGTTCTGTAGCTGTGCTACACTCAGTGTACTCTCCTCCAATAATCAAACTTGTCCTGACACGCCCCTGCAACACAACCATTCACTGGAAAGCTCAGTGTGCTGTTGCTTCTTTTCCCCCAGCTCTTATGCAGCAGAGAACAGAGGGAATGTGATCACTTATAAAAAAGGGGAAAATAGGTATTTATAAAAAAAAAATTATATTCATACACAAATGTTTTGCCTTTCATTTCTATTTTAAACTGAATGGGTTGTTTTACAAGGTGATTGTTTACAATCACTTTAAGATAAAACACCTTCTGTGTGCAGCAGCCCCCCTAATATTTACATGAGTCCCATCTATATCCAGCAATGTTGCACAAGAGACTCGGCTGCCCGGGACTCTCCCTCCTGATTGGCTGAGACACACAGAAGGCGCCATTGGCCCCCACTGCTGTCAATCAAAGTCAGTGAGCCAATGAGGAGACAGAGGGGATGGGACAGAGCCGTGGCTCTATGTCTGAATGGACACACTGGGCAGCAGCTTGGCTCGGGTGCACCCATAGCAAGCTGCGCTTGCTGTGGAGGCACTCGGCTGGAGGGAGGGGCCAGGAGTGCTGGCGAAGGATCCGAGAAGTGGAGGTTCTGGGCTGCACTGTGCAAAACCACTCCACAGAGCAGGTAAGTATAACATGTTTGTTATTTTTAAACTGGCGCCTTTAAGATGCCAGTAATCCGTGAAGTGATGTCATGACATTGCTTTTGGATTACTAGATTACTGCTTTGTTCGGGTCTTCAGCCAGCCAGCTGGCTGATACTTGCTCTGGCCTCCCGGTGGAACGGGAGAGCCTGGGCAAGCGGCGTGGGGGGGCTACCTGTAATAACAGCTGAGTGGCTGCTGAGCCACATCGGTTGTTATTACAATAAAGCCAACCATCAGCTCTAAAGAACAGTACCGGGTTGATGCATGCAGCTGCATGCATCACCCTGGTAAAACCCCTTGAAGCAATATTGGTCACTTTTTGGACCAATACCGACACTTCTAAAAAAGTGAATATCAGCCGTCGATAATCGGCCACACCGATAATCAGTCGATCCCTAGTAAAAAGATGATCTCAGAGGTTCTCATCCATCTTCGCTCGATCCAAACAAGAAAATGTTTTGGCTATAGAAATTATTTAACTTAGACCCCTTTCACACCGGGGCGGTTTGCAGGCGCTATTGCACTAAAAATAGCGCCTGCAAACCGACCTGAAACACCGGCTGCTGTTTCTCCAGTGTGAAAGCCCGAGGGCTTTCACACTGGAGCGGTGCGCTGGCAGGACGGAAAAAAAAGTCCTGCTAGCCGCATCTTTGGAGCGGTGAAGGAGCGATGTGTATACTGCTCCTCCACTGCTCCTGCCCATTGAAAGCAATGGGGCACTGCGGCAATACCGCCGGCAAAGCGCCTCTGCAGAGGCGCTTTACGGTGGTTTTTAACCCTTTTTCGGCCGCTAATGGCCAAATAGCGCCGCAAAATTTGCAATTTTAAATAGGCAATGAAAATGTTCCCATCGAGAATGGAGATATTTAGTGAAAGAGGTCAAAATGAATCCAGAATGCAGGAGTAGTTTAAGCAGGGTAAGGATATGAATATCTGTGCACAGATTATTATACTAATAATCTGCAATGTACCAGTACAAAAGGTTAATAGAGTGCTTTGCAACAAAGAAAAAAGAGGTTAAGAATGATATACAGATAATTGCTTATTGAAAAACAATCTTCTTGTACCATTTACAGTAATAATGAATATTTGCTCATTACAGTAATTCTCCAACAATGGGGGCGATTCAGTAAGACCTTTTTTCACACATTTCTAGCGTTGCGGATGTAGCCAGAAGCCTATATTCAGGATACCTGTGTGACGTTTATTCTTAGTCCGGGTGCAAGGGAAAAATTCATGTACCATATTTTCCGGTGTATAAGACGACTTTTTGCATCTAAAATAATGCCCCAAAAGTCGGGGGTCGTCTTACACGCCGGGTACCTGTCTGTCAGACGGCGGCCATCCATTATTCAAAAGCTGCGCCTTCTCCTCTGACTGTTCTGTGATAGGCGGAACACTAATTTTCCCAGCAGAGCCTCTGTTCAGTGTTCCGCCTATCACGGATGTCTTCTCATCCTCGGACGAGAGGACATCCGTGATAGGCGGAACACTGAACAGAGGCTCTGCTGGGAAAATTAGTGTTCCGCCTATCACGGAACAGTCTGAGGAGGAGGCGCGGCTTTTGAATAATGGATGGCCGCCGTCTAACATCTCTGCAAACAGGAGAAGGTAGGGAGATCGTTGAGGCAGGAAATGGAATGGCACAGTGAGGCATGTAAAGATGGCACAGTGAGGCATGTATAGATGGTACAGTGAGGCATGTATAGATGGCACAATGAGGCATGTATAGATGGCACAGTGAGGCATGTATAGATGGCACAGTGAGGCATGTATAGATGGCACAGTGAGGCATGTATAGATGGCACAGTAAAGGATGTATAATGGCACCGTGAGGCATGTATAATGGCACAGTAAGGGGTCGTCTTATACAGTGAGTATATCCCAAAACCAACATTAGGAAGATTAGGTGGTCGTCTTATACGCCGGCAAATACGGTAGTTCTTTTTTGCAACATTGTTCCTATCTATCGCTATTGTTGTATCAAATTCATAAAGAAGTAATTCAATATTGGTGATAAGGAAATTGGAGGTAAATAAGACTTCTTCGACATTGGAGTAAAATGTAAAATCTTTCGGAGACAATTTTAGGACAGATTCATGTACACCTTACCGAATCTGTCGCGAGTTGAGCTATTTGTTGCACTACAGTGAGACAGATTTCTTACTGGTATCTACAACACTCTATGAAATGAGATAATTGCTTAATAGCTGTGCCCAGAATCAGTCTTATATTTCTATGTATCATTGATCTAGACCAGTGATCTACAAACTGCGACCATTTGCTTGTTTTTATCCAGCCCTTCGGGTCACTATTTCATTGATCACAACAATGGGGCATAGTTCCCCCTAATGAAACAATTTCAATGGTTCTTCTGGGTTAACCTTAAACATCTGTATTGACCTCAAAATTATGCAGGCACTATCAAAGGTGAAGGTCAATAAGCCACAGTACAAGAAACCCCTGGCAGTGACACCAACAATGGGGCACAGTGACACCAATGATGGAGCACAGTCCCCCCCAATGACACAAACGATGGAGCACAAGTACTCCCACTGAAACAAACCATGCAGCATTATTTTTTTCCACTGACGCTGGGACCTTTTCTACTGCCAATGGCCACAGTCCGGTTCTCTTAAAGTCTAAAGAACAGTACACTGGCCCGTTGTTTAGGAAGTTCGAGGACCCCTGATCTAGACCACCCTATCTAAAACTTAACCCTGAAGAACCCTTGAAATAATTTCAGGTCTTGGGGAACTTTGGCTAATACCAATGGTTAGTGAGAAAAATGCCCCCCTACATTAGCGGTCAGTGGGAAGATTGTATCATTTATAGTAGTCAGAATGCAACTACTGCAGACAGCTAAAAAGATGGGCTCTGCCATATAACGTTGACCTCAAAATTATGCAGGCACTATCAAAGGTGAAGGTCAATCAGCCACAGCTCAAGAAACCCCTGGCATTTTTGGATGCACAATAGGGTTTCACAAAATCATTTTTGGCCGCATTTCTTTTAATCCCTCTCAAGGTATAAAAGTCAAAAGCTTTAATAGAATGAATAGGGATTCGAACGTCTGTCGGGTTTTTATTGCTGTATGTGCCACAATTAGGGAGATTTGACCTCTCTATTTGTCCGGTTTACTAATATTTCTGAAAGTGAAAGAAAATCCCAGATTTTAGGTTGTCACCAGAACAGAAAAAGATGGGATATCTTCCAGTTAGGACACTAGTTTTGGTGAACCTGGCGATAACCAGGGATTTCACTTAACTTCCTTTTTTCGGCTATGGGAAAGGAAGCAAAGGGAAATCTTCCCAATGGAACACATATGCCAGAAAAAAAAGACAGGAGGCATAACCCACCCTTCCAGGTTACAAAATACGAAGTAGCCACCTTAGAAATTTGATTGAGAGCACAAGTAACTAGGACACTTATCATTCGTGACATGCATTGAATGTTACTATTTTGAGAAATAATTAAACCAATGGGTTTAGTTCCACTTTAAAAGTAAACCGGATAAACAAGAATAGTATTGGAATTTTTGAGGGGCAAGAAAAAGATATATCAAATAAATTATTAAAAAATATTTTTATTTTGAATACCAGAATAAAAAAAGGGTAAAATTGAAGGCGAGTGCGAGTACAAATATCACGTTTTTACAGGAGAGTAGGATGGAAATGAATTCCATGTTTCGCCCATATATCGGGATTTTTCAAAAGGGAACTGTCCGGTTAAAAGCACAAGCCTTCTAGAGAAAGAACAAAGACAAAAATGTGTGTATCAAAATCAACAAAACATACATTTTGCTACATCTATATACACTGGATTATATTAGTTTTATGCATGAGCATCCCATACCCTCAGAGTGCAGCGCCTTACCTATCTCTCCTATAGTGGATCCAATTAGCTACACCCCAAGGACGGCCGATCGTGCTCAATACACCAAAACGTGCCAGGTGGTCACAGGGGAAATAATATGATATATCTATAAGTTGTAAAAATAAAAACAGATTAACCACTTCAGCCCCGGACCATATTGCTGGTCAATGACCGGGCCCCTTTTTGCGATTCCAAACTCCGTTGCTTTAACTGACAATTGCGCGGTTGTGCGACGTGGCTCCCAAACAAAATGTACGTCCTTTTTTTTCCCACAAATAGAGCTTTCTTTTGGTGTTTTTTGATCACCTCTGCGGTTTTTATTTTTTTGCGCTATAAACAAAAATAGAGCGACAATTTTGAAAAAAAAAATGAATATTTTTTACTTTTTGCTGTAATAAATATCCCCCAAAAATATATAAAAAAAACAATTTGTTTCCTCAGTTTAGGCCAATATGTATTCTTCTACATATTTTTCAGAAAAAAAATTGCAATAAGCGTTTAGTGATTGGTTTGCGCAAACGTTATAGCGTCTACAAAATAGGGGATAGTTTTATGGCATTTTTATTAACATTTTTTTTTTACTAGTAATGGCGGCGATCAGCGATTTTTATCGGTACTGCGACCTTATGGCAGAAACTTCGGACACTTTTGACACATTTTTGGGACCATTGACATTTTTATAGCGATCAGTGCTATAAAAATGCATTGATTACTATAAAAATGCCACTGGCAGGGAAGGGGTTAACACTAGGGGGCGAGGAAGGGGTTAATTATGTTCCCTGTGTGTGTTCTAACTGAAGGGGGGGTGGGACTGACTAGGGAAAATGACTGATCGCTGTTCATACATTGTATGGACATACAATCAGTCATTTCTCCCCCTGACAGGACCGGGAGCTGTGTGTAACGAGCGATCGCGGGTGCCCAGCGGTGATCGCCCCCTATTGGTTGAAATGCGAGATCACGTATAGCTACGTGATCTCGCGCAGCCGAGCCGACCTGCCACCGTATAACTGCGGCCGTTGGTCGGCTAGTGGTTAAGTGGACCCAAAAATTGAAAGTGGTCCACACTGATGAACAATGAAGTGAAGACAAAGTCAATCGACTTACATAGGCATCCAATTCACTTTGGGATTTGGCGCTATAAATAGCAGCTTGGGTATCCACAATCACAAAACCAATCTTTAAAAGTAAACCATAAGGTTTTAAGTGAATTATACATTTGTAAACAGTTTTATATCTGTTTTTAATAGCTATAACTTTCCAAATAAATATTTAATACAGGATTCACCCATCACTTCATTAAGAGAACAAAGCAGAGGCTGTTTCCTTTAAGACTCTTTCTCTGTGGTTGAAACATTAGATGGAGCAAAGGAGAGGGGAACAGTCACATTACACTTGAGCTATTGAGCTCTGTAATAAACATGGTTTTTAGGCAAAGCAGTTTGGCCTGAAAAACACATGAAAATAAGCCTAGATTACCACTTATTGGCCGGATTTTTTTTGTTTTACAAATTTGTGTACAGAACAGAATACAAAACATTTATATGCAATATTTTATATTTACGTGACTTAAAAAAAGAAAAAAAATCCCATTAAACATTTTTTTTTCTTGATGATAATAAATCAATAAGTAAAATCTTCATCGTAATATCTTCAAAATCTGTGTACAGTACCTTTAAATTGTTTCCAGGCTATGCATAATCATAATATGTTCATATAAAAGGCCCGTAGTTATGCTTTGTTCTACTCTTCTCATTTTTTATAGGGCGCTGGGGAAAATCCTAAATACAAATGCCACAAGTTTCTTGATTGGCTTTTTGAAATGCATCTGGGATTTTCTTCAGGGAGATCATGAAAATGAAATATGTTGTATTTGGATGAGCTAACAGCTGAGATCACTGTGGAATACTACAGTATGTAGATCCCATTAGGGGCATTGATAATGTCCACAAAAAAAGACTGATTGACACTTTGCACTGCATGCAATGGTTCATATAAAGCAGACTACATTGACTGAGCCATCAGAGACAGAAAGGCTTGTAATAAATCGAATCAATTCATGAAAAAGACAGGGTCTCAGTGGAGTACTTTAAGGGTCTGTGTTAGGGTAAGTGAAATTTTATAATTTGATTACTTCAGACTTTATAATGGAAATTGAGGTCTTCTATAAATTCATTTGTTGCAACATAGTTTTAAGCTTCTCTCTAACCTATGAATAATTAATGAAATTAGTTTAATAATCAATTCTAGGCACATAGTCATAAAATAAAATATATTGGGGCTTATTTAAGAATGCATTATGGAAAACAATGGTGGCAATACATACACTGAGAAGTTCATAAAGAGTGTTATAGATACTGTCTTGCAGTAGTGCTTAACTTTGTCTTAAGCTGGCCATACATGGATCGAAAATACAGTTCAGCAGGGATCAGCCAAGTTTGGATCTATGTATGGGCATGCTAGCTGTACAGAAGTTAATATAGCAATTGACTTCTGTACAACCAGTTTGTGGAAAAAAATTCCTGCCCGATCAGCGCCACCGGCTATAGCTGGCAGTGCTGACCAGTATATTCTGACAGTGGGGAAGCCTCCCCACTGTCAGAATATAATTTCTGAGCGGGAGTTATTCCCCAATTCACATCTAATGTGTGGATGGGGGAATCAAGTAATTCTTTTTTTTTTTTTTTTCATTTAACCCGCTGGTTAAAAAAAAAAAAAAATGCACTGCTTTACTAAGGGCTCCTTCACATGGGCACTGTCCACTATGTAAATAGATCCCCTGCTGATTCGGAGCCAAAGGAAATGAATGATCAATGCTTGTTCAGTTTGTGTCTGTTGGACATGGGCAGACCCATGATAGCTCTATGAGCTTGTGGATGTAAAGGGTCTCTGGTGTCCGTTTACATCAGGCTACATCCGATCGGTCACATTCAGGTTTGGAAAAATGGAATAGGACGCAGTTTTAAAAAGCGCTTTAAGAAGATGTTTTTTCAACACCTCACTGAACTTAACCCAAGAGTAACTACTGAACAGAAGAAAGGAGGGTTTCCTATTGTATGGATACACAAGTAGCACGCAGCAGCAAACAATTTCTCACAAATACAGAACTGTACGGTCATAAGATAATGATCGATACTACATGATATTTGAGGGGTTTACATAATAGGGAGTCAGGCCTCGTACACATGACCGAGGAACTCGTCGTAAATTAAACATCGTTTTCCTCGACGAGTTCCTTGTTAGGCTTGTCGAGAGTCTTGACAAGCTTTCTTTGGGTACACACTGTCAAGACAAAATCTCGTTGTTCTCAAACGCTGTGACGTACAACACGTACAACGGCACTATAAAGGGGAAGTTTAATTCCACTGGCGCCACCCTTGGGGCTGCTTTTGCTAATCTCATGTCACTGCGTGTTAAGTAAAAGTTTGGTGAGAGACGATTCGCGCTTTTCAGTCTGTTACAGCGTGACGAATGTGCTATCTCCATTACAAACCCTACTTTTACCGAAGGTACGCTCCCATCTCATACTTTATTCTGAGCATGCGCGGGTTTCTAAGTAAACACACGAATGTGTTTCTCGTCGAAAAACAGCCCAACGAGGAACACGACGAGGAAATTGAGACTCCCGACGAGAACTTGTTCTCTTTTTTTCTCATCGAGTTCCTCGACAGTTTCGATGAAAAACATACACACGACCGTTTTCCTCGGCAAAAAAGCTCTGCCACCAAGTTTCTTGATGGATTCTGTCGAGGAAAACGGTTGTGTGTACGAGGCCTCCGTCCTTTGTACCATTCGTTTAGCGATAAGTCACTTGTGGGCTAAAATTGCCTGTGTAACTCTAACCCATGCAGTGGAGTTGTGCGTCACCTACTTGTGTAGTGTGCGTGAACAGCATCACATAAAATGTTGTTTCAATTTCTCAGTTTTGGGTGGTGGGATGACACACCTACTGATTTCATACATCTCTCAGGGCCTCAGAGGATATGTATCACCATTAGATTTCCAGCCTACTCCTGAGACCACAGACATTACAAAGTTATACTAGGGAATCTGAAATCCCATGCTAATATCTCCTGCTGCATCCTCCATAATGCAGAACAAATGGAACTTCAGCAGATAACATGGTATCCCCCCTAGGTGAGCACAGCTAGGAACTTAGGGCCAGATTCACAGCCGAGATACGACGGAGTATCTCAGATACTCCGTCGTATCTCTCAGAGTATCTATGCGACTGATTCATAGAATCAGTTACGCATAGATAGCCCTTAGATCCGACAGGTGTAATTGTTTTACACTGTCGGATCTTAGGATGCAATACCGCGGCCGCCGCTGGGGGGAGTTCGCGTCATAAACCAGCGTCGGGTATGCAAATTAGTAGTTAAGGCGATCCACGATGGTTTTTCGCGTTCGCTACGTCGCTGCTAGTCTAGTTTCCCGTCGCAAAGTTAGTTGTCGTTTTAGGTGCCCTAACTTTACACAGCACACGTATGTGCTGTATAAAGTATGGCCGTCGTTCCCGCGTCGAAATTTTAAATTTTTTCCTTCTTGCGTAAGACGTCCGGGAATACGGAAGTACGCTACGCACGTCGCCGTTCGAAAAATGACGTCACTTTGCGCAAAGCACGGCGGGAAATTCAAAAGGGAGCATGCGCAGTAGGTCCGGTGCGGGAGCGCGCCTAATTTAAATGGCACACGCCCCTTTTAATTACACGGGCTTACGCCGGAGGCCGCCGGCGGAAGTTTTCTCGCAAGTTCTTTGTGAATCAGGCACTTGCGATGAAAACTTGCGGCGGTGTAACGTATCTACGATCTACGATACGTTACACCGCCGCGATTCTACGTGAATCTGGGCCTTAGTTACAGAGAGTTCACCGGCCCTTTTAAAGTTTTGATTGCCTTCTAGATGGATACCTATCACTTTGGCTGTGTTTTCAATGAAAGGTTTTTGTATTTAAAGTAATATTACCATCTGTTTTATTTTATTTTTTATTGAAGGGTTTTACATGAACATAGAGTAATGCACATAAAAAACAGTTATCAAATTTATCCATACAAAGAGCTCTAACAATGAGCGTGTTTTTGTAAGATTATATAAGATATATCAGGGTGTATACAGATATGAACAAATCAAATATAAAGCCATACTGGTAATTATGAAGACAGGGGTTCAATCCTTAATCCTCTAGACACCACCATCAGGTTCAAACTGTGTCGAAGATACATACCACCCCCCACCCTCTTCTCTTTTTTCAAAAGTGAAGTTTCTGGTTGTGAACTGTAAGAGCTCGTAGAATCCATATTAACCAAACAGCAAAAGTGAATCTGCACATCTTGTAACTCATCAGTTGTCATTTTGGGCGATAGCTGGGAGGAAGAGCTAAAGAAATGAAATGGGAAGGGGGTAAGGGACTCCATTCTCCTCTACTAGAAGGTGTTGGGCATGTGGGGTTTGATTCCTGTATTTAGACCGTTAGTTGGGCAAATGCATCTGTTGTTACAAAGTGGTGGCAACAGGACCAAATCTTGTTGAATTTGGATTGTGTCTCTTTCGCTTGGTGTATAAATTCCTCCATCTCTGCAGTTTTTGTTATCTGTCTAAGCTACTCTGTAATCGTAGGAGGGTTGGGATTATGCCAACGGCATGGTACGCACCTTTTCTTTGCGTTGATCATATTTATGGCTAAAGAGCGACCGTCTGTGTTTTCTTAAGCTTTTTTTCTTTGGCTTAAAATAAGGTCTAACATTATATCACCTCCAGCACAATACAGTGAGTTATAAAACTAGAAGAGTAAAAGTTCAACCTTTAAAAAGGCATTAACTCCAGGGAATAACTTTCCTCTCAAATCTTTACACCTCTGCTTTCAGAAATTGTTCTCTTGAAGAATATCAAATAAATCCTCAGCACTATTCCACATTTCCCTTCTTTCTTGGAAATTGCATTTCTACAGTTAAATTTGCATTGCGATAAAGAGGACATCTAAATTATAAGGCCATACATATTGGAGTCATGATGATTTGGCATAGAAACATCTAACCCCTGGTCAGTTCTTTATTCACCATAATTAATTTCTTCTCTTCTGTGTATTTCCAATAATTTTACTTTTACATTAGCATGGGGGACTGGTTTGGCGGATGGTACGTTTGTCTTTGGCACAGTCAGGCCACCACTGGTACTTTAAAGAATTTAGGTGTAGAAAACGAGTGAAAACTGTGATTCTAAATGCATAACAAACACGTTATACTTACCTGCTCTGTGCAATTGTTTTGCACAGAGCAGCCCCGATCCTCCAATTCGGGAATCCCCCACCAGCGCTCTGGGCTACTTCCCCTGCCGAGTGCCAAATAGCAAGCTGCTTGCTCTGGGGGCACTTATGTTTGCTCACTTCTGAGCCAGCTGTGTTAGTCCATTGACACAGGGGCCCAGATTCCCGTATCTATGCGGCGGCGTAACGTATCCGATTTAGGTTACGCCGACGCAACTTACACGGGCAAGTGCTGTATTCTCAAAGCACTTGCTCTGTAAGTTGCGGCGGCGTAGCGTAAATCACCCGGCAGAATTCAAATTCGGCCGGGTAGGGGGCGTGTATCATTTAAATTAAGCGCGTCCCCGCGCTGAATGAACGGCGCATGCGCCATCCGTAAAATATCCTGGTGTGCATTGCTCCAAATGACGTCGCAAGGACGTCATTGGTTTCGACGCGAACGTAAATGACGTCCAGCCCCATTCACGGACGACTTATGCAAACGACGTAACTTTTTTAAATTTTGACGCGGGAACGACGCCCATACTTAACATCGGCTGCACCTCATATAACATGGGCAACATTACCCTGGGAAAAGACTAACGTAAACTTTGTAACTTTACTGTCTCGGCCGCGCGTACGTTCGGGAATTCGCCTATCTAGCTAATTTGCATACTCGACGCAGAATTCGACAGAAGCGCCACCTAGCGGGCAAACAAAAAATTGCAGTTTAGATCCGACGGCGTAAGAGACTTACGCCTGTCGGATCTAATGGATATCTATACGTAACTGATTCTAAGAATCAGTCACATAGATACGAAGGCTCATATTAGGACTTACGACGGCATACATGGCGCTGTGCCGTCGTAAGTCCTATGAGAATCTGGGCCACAGAGTGCAGCTTGACCTACGCCCCCTGCTCTCTCCTCACTGTCTGTGATTGACAGCAGCAGGAGCCAGTGGCTCCCACTGCTGCCTCTCTGTCCAATGAAGAAAGAGAGAGAGCGAGCCTAGAGAGCTGCTGTTCTCATGCACATCGCTGGTTCGAGTTTGGGCTCAGTTAAGTATTTGGGGGGGTTGGGGGGACAGCTGCATGCAGGAGGTTTTTTACCTTAATGCATAGAATGCGTGAATAGAATGCGTGAAGGTACCTTGGGATATGTCGTCCTTAGTTTAGACAGCTCCCTTTCCTTAATCTCTAAACCAGCCTACTTAACCACAGTTCCAAGGAACCATAGCTGAAATTCGAGCCATAATCGAAGGAGTAGGGTAGAAAATAGTTGACTTAACAGAAACTGCATCCAATCAGGTGCAGTCACTGTTCAGGAATTTAGACAGCTGCTTTTTGAATACAACAGTTGGCAGTGCAGATTTCTCCATCCTCGCTGTTTAGCATGAATGGGGAAATCAAGAGTTTACTCTAATTCAGTCCAGTCAGTTTACACGGCTAAATAAGAGAAAGCATAGTATGGCTATAGTTTAGAAGGTTCATCTCCATTATGAAAAGGTCCTTCTCCCCCAACTACCAGTGTAAGTTGGCACATCACTGACCATCAATGTAGAGGGGCACTTTTTCACTGACTGTCTATGTAAGCAGGTATTACTTTACTGCATTGTCTGCATTTATTTTTTTAGCCCTTATTATTATTATTATTATTTGATTTATGTCATTATTATATTATTTAAAATAATTTTGTCATATAGAGCATCCCTGAGTGTCGGACATGCAAAGTATGACACATTCCTTATTCTTTTAATTATCCTTATATCTACAGCATAATGTTCACGCTAATTTAGTGTGAACTGTAGTAAAAGTAATTATTAGCAAGGGATCCCTGAGAGCTGAAAATTATTGAAAGAGTTTCTAAGTGTTAAAGAGGTTTCTGACATAAACTATCATCATTACTTTAATATACACCCCAAAACCTGACCAATAGTCCATCTCTTTTAACTCATAACTTTCCTCCTTACACATAACTAAACTATTACATTAACTGTCATCCAATACTTTACTGACAGAGCAATTGTCCCATACCGCTCAACCAATCCTAACACTTCCCGCATCAAAGTTATCAGTCTTCTTTTCTTCATTGACAGATGTCAAATGTTATTACTGTGCATTTCTGTTTCAACACTGTTTGTTTGTGCTCATTGTTCATATCTTCTAAAGCTAGGGTACATGGCTGTAATAAAGGTCTCGGTAATTATTGTACAAAACGTTTTTTAGTATATGTATTTATTGACAGGACAGTAAATGGTGCTGTAATAGGACTGAGATTACTTATTTGTGTTGGGGTTTGGGCTTTTAAAGTGTTTGTAAGGGCAGAAGGTTTTTTGCCTAATGCATTCTATGCATGAAGGTAGCAAACCTTCTGTGTGCAGCAGCACCCCCTCCCCCCCCCCCAGCCCATTAGCTACCTGAGCCCCATCTTGATCCAGCAATGTACACAAGAGCCTTGGCTTTTTCTGGTATCTCCCTTCTCATTGACCAAGACAGCAATGGGAGCCAGTGGCTTCTGCTGCTGTCAATTACAGCCAGTGAGCCAATGAGGAGAGAGCAGGGGTGGGGCCAAGCAGCTCTGTTTAGATAGACAGGTGCCCCCATAGAAAGCGACAGTATGGAGGGGCCAGGAGCACTGGTGAGGATCAAGGCTGCTCTGTGCATTACCATTGCACAGTGCAGGTTCGTATAACATGTTTGGTATTTAGAAAAAAATATGTCTTTACAATCACTTTAACTGTTCTTTTGCTCGACCTTTGGTGGCTCAGCTGGTAGTTTATTTTTTTCCAATTTAGCTTGTATACATGTCTTTGCACAGCGCTAATATAATGTGTTTACACCTAATATCTACAACTGTAATTGTCAACAGTTATGTTGAATGCTTTGTATTTAATCTGCTAAAATATTAAAACTTTAAAAATGTATGTACTTTTTTAAAGCTCAACTCTGGGCAAAAAAAAGTTTTCCCATGCAGTAGGGTTGTGCCTGCACTTCATGGTCAACTGCTCGTTTTGTCTAGGGGAGAGAAGAGAATGTTTATACCCACCTGATCCTTCGTTCCACTGGAAAACAACTCTCTCCCGCCCCCCCACCACCACCACAGTCCAGCAGTGGACTGTTCTTGGTCTATGGAGCCTCCTATGGGCTTTATGATGTCAGGAAGAGACCACACTTCAAGGCTGTTGGAGTGCAGGGGTGTTGGACTGGTGTTGTGCTGGGAGGATCGAAGGATTAGATAAGTAAATCTCCTTTCTTCTCTCGCCTAGACAAAAATAAGCAGTCAATCCGTGCAGTGTGGGCATTGCCCCTCTGTATTGGAAAACGTTGTTTTTTGGCTGGAAATTAGATTTAAAGTGGATGTAAACCCTCACATATACCCAGTAAAGTAAACAGCCTCATATGATACACAGGGATGAAACAAATCTCCCTACATAAGTTTGGCATGTATATCTGCTATTTTCAGCTTTCAACACTCTTTAGAAAGTGCAGATCATGATAGAAATCTTGTTTTCTCTTCCAGTAGTGGTTGTGGAGTTTGAGCTTACACTGTGCGAGAGCTGATTGGAGGAAAGGACCCCCCCTCCACATCTCTCTGCTAATCTACCTCTAAGCTCCCTCCCCGGCACAAATATTTAGCTGCTGTTATCTTGTGTGTCTGGCCCCGTACACACGACCAGTTTCCTCGGCAGAATTCAGCTTCCGACCGAGTTTCTGGCTGAATTCTGCCGAGGAAACTGGTCGTGTGTACACTTTCGGCCGAGGAAGCCGACGAGGACCTCGGCGAGGAAATAGAGAACATGTTCTCTATTTCCTCGTTGTTCTATGGGAGCTCTCGTCCCGCCGAGCTCCTCGGCGGCTTCAGGGCTGAACTGGCCGAGGAACTCGATGTGTTTGGCATGTCGAGTTCCTCGGCCGTGTGTACGAGGCCTCTGAGAACTTGTCAAAAGTTATCATGCTGATAACAGAGGAATGGATCACCAGAGAGAAATTGCACTCAGAGCTTTGGAGACAGTAAGTAAACACTGCAGATATATGTTCCCTGGTCAGATTTCATGAATCGGGTTTACAACCACTTTAAGAAAATGGATACAGTGTGCTATTGAGGAGAGAAGTTCCTTGACATTTCAAACCAAGTGCAACTGTGAGTCAAGTTTCACATTGGTTACTTAGTCTAAGCCATCCCTGTTTGAATAAAAAAGGAACCATTTAGCACCCGCTTTCAAATGTTTGCTTGTTATGAAATGTGGACCAATAAACTTTATGTGCAGGATTGTTTATTAGTCCCAGTCCCAGAATTTACTGTGGTAACACAAGCTGTTATTTTCTGTCTTTGTGCAGGATTCTGGTAAGCTTTGGCTTTGATGAAATGGCAATTGTAAGATTTAGCACTAACAATATGGGCGATGGTTTAGTACAATCGAGAAAATATTGGTGGTTGCTGAAATCTATTGCGCTGTGACCATCAAACATATTTCAAAATGAGCTGATAAGCTATTCTAGTCTCAGTTGGAAATGAGTTTGAAGCAGCATTGCCAGTGAGATAAGAAATTCAGTAAGACCCACAGGACTTCATACTCCAGATGTCTAATTTATATTCAGGATAATCTCACAGAGGGAGATCCCAGATTGCAGTCCCTATTACAACAGATATAGCATATGTTTTATTCCTGACCCCAGATATAAAATGAGCATCAGATTATACTAATCATGTTGGCACACCAAGATTTTTCTGAAGAACCTAAGGTTAACTATGTATTTCATCATCTGTTCTTAAAAGGGAAGCTCCCTTTTCCACTGTTCCTTTCTTCTGTTCTATGTATGGAAGAAAAGCGAATGCCTCCTTGGAACTTCCAAATCAGAGGCAATCAAGAGCTAGTAAAACAGTTTACAGAAGTGGAGTACTCAAGCTGTCAAAAGTCTCTCTTACACATATCAATAGAATTTATTTAATTCACTATTGTAGTAAATTACAAAGTAGATGGCAAGCACTTTTACATCCAGAAACCCATTCATTTTGATCAAATTCCTAAATATAAATATTACCAGGACTACGTTACAGATACCCGAAGATGATTTTTACTTTCAATATGTTTATTGATATTTAACAGAGAAAGAAGAACATACAATAACAATCTGGTCTTCAGCCTACAAAGCCTGCTTTTACAGTAAGGCCTCGTACACACGACCGTTTTCCTCGACAGAATCCATCAAGAAACTTGGTGGGAGAGCTTTTTTTCCGAGAAAAACGGTCGTGTGTATGTTTTTCATCGAGGAAACTGTTAAGGAACTCGACGAGAAAAAGTTCCCTTTTTCCTCGACGGGAGTCTCAATTTCCTCGTCATGTTTCTCGTTGGGCTGGTTTTCGACGAGAAACACGTTCGTGTATGCTAAGAAACCCGCGCATGCTCAGAATAAAGTATGAGACGGGAGCACACCTTCGGTAAAAGTAGCGTTTGTAATGGAGATAGCACATTTGTCACGCTGTAACAGTCTGAAAAGTGCAAATTGTCTCTTACCAAACTTTTACTTAACACACAGTAACATGAGAATAGCAAAAGCAGTCCCAAGGGTTGTGCCAGTGGAATCGAACTTCCCCTGCCGTTGTATGTGTTGTACGTCACCGCGTTTGAGAACGAGGAGATTTGGTCTTGACAGTGTGTACGCAAAGAAAGCTTGTCAAGTTTCCTCGGTCGTGTGTACGAGGCCTTACAGATCAAAAGAGAACATTAACAACAAAATTGCAACATTAGTGCGCCATAAAGATTGTAGGTTGTGTCTCAGATCAGCAGATTCAGGTTAGGTGACTCCCTGGGACCTTAGTTGCATAGCATTAGGATCCGAGAATATTCCCCCTTCTCCAGGGGGTTGTCCCATGGATTCACCCCGAGAGCTTCTGGTGTCCCATGCTAAAAGATTCTCTTGGGACCAGTAGGGGGGATCCACCTACCCAGCCCGGAAAGGCCTAGCCCACCACCCAATTGGGATCACACTGTGGCAGAACCCGACCCCTCCACGGCTTTGTGGCTCACCCCCCCAGGATTGCTAGCGGCTGGCTGAGGAACCAGCCTGGATCACCGCAGTATCATAAATCTTGGACGAAGATGATTTTTAATTGTAGTAAATGAAAAAAAGTTGTAAATAAAAAAAGCAGTATCAGAATTTTTTAGGCATATCTAAATCTATATCATTTTTTTTTTCATTTTGAATGGAGTAGCGAAGGGTTAAAATTTGTATTTATTTTATTTTTTATTTGTTTATTTATTTTTGCTGTTTGTTTCATTCCCTTCACCCTCTGCCATGTAGACTCAATAGGAAGTGAGAGGAGGAGCGTTTCACACATGGGAAGGCTGTCCACAAGGTTTAGGAGTGTGTCTATGGAAATGGTTGACCATTCTTTTAGAAGCTCTTTTTGTGAGGTCAGGCACTGATGTGTACGAGAAGGCCTGGCTCGCAGTCTCTACTCTAATTTCTCCCAAAGATGTTCTATTGGGTTGAGGTCAGGACTGTGAAATCAAGTTCCTCCACCCCAAACTCGCTCATCCATGTCTTTATGTACTTTTCTTTGTGCACTGGTGCGCAGTCATGTTGGAACAGGAAGGGGCCATCCCCAAACTGTTCACGCAAAGTTGGGAGCATGAAATTGAGCCTGATGCGTCTACAGCCCTCCCAACTGTCTATGTTAGGAGGATCAGCCGATTTATATGGCAGTGAAGGGCACAGCGTTCGATGTTTCAGCTGGAAAAGACTTCTATGGGAAGGGAGCTCCATACAATGCACTGGCAGGAAAAGACGCCAGTCGGGGTGTTGCCAAAATGTCTCTGGATCCAGAAGACCTCACCTATGACACGACCGGCCTTACTGAGGAGCAGCTAAAGTCTTTGGATGATATATTTGAGAGCGTGTACAAGAAAAAGTACCCCATTGTTGGCTACACCGCCAGACGGATCCTGAACGATGATGGGAGCCCCAATTCAAACTTCAAGCCTGAGGCTCAGCCACATTTTGCTATCAAAGATGAATTTTGATGTAACATTTTCATTGGGCAATCAGATAACCAGAAAGAAAACTTATTATGGGGAACTTTTGTTTCTCTTGTGAAGGTTTTTACAGCAAGCAATCTTTTCTAACCTTAAACTGAGATGTGTTTCTTAAAAAAAAAAAAATTGTAAAAAGAATTCTTGGTATGCTGACGCCTTAAGAGTTCCCTTCACTGGAACTAAAGGGCCGAGCCCAACCCCTGAAAAACAACCCCACATCATAATCCCCTCTCCACCAAATGATTTGAAGGGGTGTCCCAATACTTTGGAATGAATTAGAGTGGAGACTGAGAGCCAGGCCTTCTCTCCAACATCAGGGCCTGACCTCACAAATGCGCTTCTGTCAAACATTCCCATAGACACACTCCTAAACTTTGTGTACAGCCTTTCCAGAAGAGTTGAAGCTGTTATAGCTGCAAAGAGTGGGCCAACTCAATACTGAACCCTACGGATTAGGGTGCCATTAAAGCTTGTGTGTATGTGTAAAGGCAGGCGTTCAAATACTTTTGACAATATAGTGTGTGTGTGTATATATATATATATATATATATATGTATATAAATTGTATTAATAATAATACTAATAATAATTAATAATAATACTAACTAATAATTTGTTGTGAGTTTCTCATCAATCTGTCTTCTTTTTGATAAAACTAGAAGATAAATTGAGCTTTCATCCAGATATGTATGTAACATTTTTTTTCTTAAATTTTGAGTTTACCAAGATCTTATCAAGAGTATCGATCGTTAATAGTACATACATTTCTTTTATTTCAGGTATTTCCATACTATATACTTAGGGATCCGCAGCAGGAGAAGTGGAGACAATGACAGATGGAGGTTCTACTGGAAGATGGTATACGAGTATGCAGATGTGAGTATGCTGCATTTGCTCGCCACATTTCTAGAGAGCGCTCCACAGCTTGTCCTGCAGCTCTGCATTGTCATACAGACTCGGAGCTTACAGGCTGTTCAAGGTAAGAAAAATGTTCTTTTATGTTTGAAATGTCACCACATCACACCGCATCACCACAGTATTAGATTCGATTTGTGTAGCGTCTAATCTTCCAGTAATATCAAATCTCAAAGCTTCTAAATCTTCTAATGCCGCATACACACGATCGGTTTGTCTGATGAAAACTGTCTGATGGACCGTTTTCATCAGACTAAACCGATCGTGTGCGGGCCCTATCGGTTATTTATCCATCGGTTAAAAAATTAGGAACTTGTTTTAAAATTATCTGATGGATAAAAAACCTATAGAAAAAAACGATCGTCTGTAGGTATGTCCATCGGTTAAAAATCCACGCATGCTCAGAATCAAGTCGACGCATGCTTGGAAGCATTGAACTTCATTTTTTTCAGCACGTCGTGTTTTATGTCACCGCGTTCTGACACAATCGTTTTTTTAACTGATGGTGTGTAGGCACGACTGATCATCAGTCAGCTTCATCGGATAACTGATGGAAAAATCCATCAGACCGTTTTCATCGGATTGACCAATCGTGTGTACCTTTAAAAGGTGATTACCTTTAAAATCTCTTTATAATCTGTCCTCCAAGGTTGGTGCTGTCTAAGTTGAATAAGTGTACTTGAACTGATTCCAAACCTTTCAGGCCTCGTACACACGACAGAGAAACTCGACGTGCTTGGCACGTCGAGTTCCTCGTCTCGTTTTGGGATGAAGCCGCCGAAGAGCTCGGCGGGCCGCCTTCTCCTATAGAACAACGCGGCCAACGAGAAAATAGAGAACATGTTCTCTATTTTCTCGTCGAGCTCCTCGGCGGCTCCATCGAGCCAAAACTGTACAGACGACAGAGATTCTCGGCAGAATCCGGGTTTTGACCGAGTTTCTCGGCGAATTCTGCCGAGAATCTCTGTCGTGTGTATGAGGCCATACACTACTCATGGCCAGCAGATCTACTATGAATGAAGCTTTTGTACAGTAGTTGTGGACTTCATACATACATCATTGCAATACAGTTTCAATTGTGTTAGTGCTTATGTGCAAATCATAGAATTGTACTTTGCTCTGTGCCTAATAACAGAGTCAACAAAACTGCAATTGTGAAAAAAGTGAGTTATTCCTAGTTAAATTGTATATTACTTTAGTGAATATTTGTAGTGCTATTACAATAAGAAAATCACTAAATTAATAAAAAAATATTTTTTATTTCTAAATAATTTAAATTTTTAATTTTGATTTTAATAATTTTAATGGCTTTAAAAAAAATGACACAGATTATTACAATTATGACTCATCTTAGTTCCCAAATGGGCAAACAAATTTTGGATATCATAATGTTGATAATTTATTTATTCCGACTTACCGTATTTTCCGGCGTATAAGACGACTTTTTGGATGCAAAAAAAATGCATCCAAAGTCGGGGGTCGTCTTATACGCCGGTGACAGTCTCCGTCTGCTACGGGCGTCCAAGATTTGAAAGCCGCGCCTTCTTCTCAGACTGTCCTGTGATAGGCGGAACACAAATTTTCCCAGCAGCGCCTTTGTTCTGTGTTCCTCCTATCACGGATGCCTTCTCATCCTCGGATGAGAGGACATCCGTGATAGGCGGAACACAGAACAGAGGCTCTGCTGGGAAAATTTAAATTAGGCGCGCTCCCACGCCGGACGTACTGCGCATGCTCCCGACGTCATTTTCCCGACGTGCTTTGCACGGTTTTACGTTGCGCCGGGTTTTGAGAATCGTAAAAAAAAAAATACGAGTTGTGGCGGGAAAATTTTTTTTTTGAAAAAAAACAAAACAGCGACGCGGGATAGAAGGGTCTACTTTTACAAGGCCTAAACAGTTTAGGCCTTGTAAAAGTAGCCCTAATATTGCGACGGCAAACTAATACTTACGGAGAAAAAACGAAGCGTAAAAGCTTTGTGGATCTCCGTAAGTGCTAATTTGCATACCCGAAGCGGCATTTCGACGAGAATTGCCCCCAGCGGCGGCTGCGGTACTGCATCCTAAGATCCGACAGTGTAAGTCCCTTACACATGTCGGATCTTCTCCCTATCTATGTGAAACTGATTCTGTGGATCAGTTCCATAGATAGAAACAGGGATACGACGGCGTATCAGTAGATACGCCGGCATATCCCTTTTGTGGATCTGGCCCTAGGTTTTTAGAACAATATCTTACTACATAGCTGCATTTGGGTAGCTATTTTCTTATTCCAATAGTCTGACTTAGCTTTAGTTGCAAATAGTAATATGACATTATATATGTATTTGTATTCAGTATTATGTTGTTAGAATTTAGAATAGTGGTGATTTTCAAAAGGTTTACATGTAACTACCCAGCATTCCTGGCTTCAGTATTGTGTTGACAAATTACTGTCATGGAATAAAGTGGATGAGCATTCATTTGCTGCTGTTGAAGATCTAATAAACATGAAATGATTCCAATTGTTTCCTGCCAAAAGAATATTATCATTCCAAATACTGATCAGCATTTGTTCATCATACATTTCTTAATTGAAGATTCTCAGTGAAGACCATCTTGGGAGTTTATTTTAATCAGAGTGTTTTGTGAAAGCTCCATTCAATGCCCTATGAACAATGATAATTTTCATTGAAAAAATGCATTTCCTTTATCTTACCGTGAAACTAACACAAAGAGTTAAGTATACAACTTGTTAGTTTAGCAAACAAAATGGTAGTGCCATTATAAACATATACGACTGATGATGCATTTTCTTTGGCCAGCTGGAACTAGTTTTATTTTCATCCCACTCTATTCATCAGATCCAGCTAAAGCATAAATAGGGGGTGATTTTCTAAAGGCAAAGGCCTCGTACACACGACCGAGGAACTCGACAAGCTTGCTTTTCGTACACACGGTCAAGACCAAATCTCCTCGTTCTCAAACGCGGTGACGTACAACACATACAACGGCAGGGGAAGTTCGATTCCACTGGCACAACCCTTGGGGCTGCTTTTGCTAATCTCATGTTACTGCGTGTTAAGTAAAAGTTTGGTAAGAGACAATTTGCACTTTTCAGACTGTTACAGCGTGGCAAATGTGCTATCTCCATTACAAACGCTACTTTTACCGAAGGTGCGCTCCCGTCTCATACTTTATTCTGAGCATGCGCGGGTTTCTAAGCATACACACGAACGTGTTTCTCGTCGAAAACCAGCCCAACGAGGAACACGACGAGGAAATTGAGACTCCCGACGAGGAAAAAGAGAACTTGTTCTCTTTTTTTCTCGTCGAGTTCCTCGACAGTTTTCTCGATGAAGAACATACACACGACCGGCAAAAAAGCTCTCCCACCAAGTTTCTTGATGGATTCTGTCGAGGAAAACGGTCCTGTGTACAAGGCCAAACAGTTAATTTTGCAAGAAAAATTGCCCCAGAGCCTAGTGCATGAAGTGAAGTCCTGCTGACTTTCATCATCCAATCATGTACAAGCAAAAATGCAGTTTTTTTATTTTCCTTGCACATGAATGGGGTATTCCTTGCAAAGTAAAATTTGGCCACATTCACTAGGCTTTGGGGCAAATTCCTGTGCAAAGGGCAAACTCCCTTGCAAAATTAACAGCCTATTTACCTTTAGTACATCAACCCCAGTTATAGGTTACAGTGGAGCTGCATTGCGTTGCTTTAGAATAAAATTAAACCTCTATAAAATGTAATAGTTGAATCTTTGGATACTGAGTTGGCATTGTCAATTGTACCATTGTAGCACTAATGTCCCAGGTTATAATGCAGCATTTTCAGTCTACTCCTTCGTGTGTTAATTGCCCTCATATTGACTGTATTGTTGTATTTATAGAAACCAGAAAGTGAATCTAATGTGCAATTATGACTGTGAGCAATATAAAGTATGGGCTGACATGACAAACAAGGGTGTACCAAAATTTTTTTTTAGAGCAGTGGTTCTCAACCTGGGGGTCGGGACCCCCTTGGGGGTCAAATGACTATTTGCCAGGGGTCACCGAATCCTGGGCTGTCCCTCAAACCCGCAGCACTCTCAGCCTTTTCGCAGCCATCCAGCAGGGCAGTCCCTGAAGCCTGTGGACGCCAAGCAGGGCTGCTCCTGGAGCCCTTGCCCGCCCATTCAGTTCACGGCATGACTGTGGGGCAGAGACTAGAGGTCAGCTGACTGGTGAGAAATGTGAAGTGGGAAGGGCTGGAGGAGACCCTATCTACTGATTTCGACATAGGTGTCACTGCTGCGGGACACTACAGAGCTGGAGACACAGTGAGTAACACCTGTTAATAGAGTTGCCATTTAAAGTCCCCACTACAGTTCTCAGATCAGCAGATGATCTTGATCAAGAGCATCTAAGCTGGCTGATCAGAACTCCCCACCAGCACTCCTACAATGTACCAGAAGGGGTATTATTATTGTACGAGTGTAAGGGACTTAGGGAGCCCTAAATGTCCGTGGGGTTAGGGGCGCAAATTACTTGTCTGGCCTTAGGTGCTGACAACCCATGCTACGAAAATTATACTGTTAGAGGTCCCCACAACTTGGGAAATTTTATCAAGGGGTCACAGGGCTAGAAAGGTTGAGAACCACTGTTTTAGAGGCTTTTGTCTCTCCCACAGAGCCATTATCTAGTTGTCACTATTGCACCTGATTGCCATTTTTTTTGTTTATTCTACAATATAGAGAATCTATTAGTAAAGGGCATGGCAGCTGGGTGAACTGGGAATTCTTATGGAGATATCTTGATAGTGAATTCCTACAGGGCTGTAGCACTTGTGTGACGCAGCTTGCCCATATTCACAAAAACACATCTTTGTGTGTAGAGATGGCCATTAAATAAATAATAAGTTGCAGTCAGATACTCTGAATGAAAATCTGATATTGTTTCGTCACCAGTATTTACGTCACTGACTGCCAAGGTGAATTGGATTATGCTTTTCATTGATTGATGCATGAAATATTGTTTACTCAATAAGAGGTAGAGGTGAACGGTCAGCAGCATATCTCTCCACACAATATGTCCTTTCAATAATATCTTTGGGCAGAAGTATACCTTCCCAAACAATACAGCCCCCAACAATGGTATATTTCCAAACTATACATAATGTTTCCCCCAATTAATAAATACAGCCCTCCTGTATTCCAGCCCTCCACAACATATGCGCACCCCTGCCCAGCAACATATGTTCACGCATTAGTATTTCAGCCACCAGCAATATATGGAATGCATTTCTGCCCTGGCAGTACGGCTCCCCCATCAATACATTGCCATAATCTATATATTTCTACCCCAGTAGTATGACTCCCTCTGGGAAAATACCCACCACTCAGCCATATATGTCCAAACCAGTAGCATAGTCCCCACCAAGTAATATATCCACACACCCAACAATATATATCCGTCCCAGAGGAATATCTACCTTCTACAAAATATCTTCCTGCTCATAAATAAATGCCCTCTTCAACAGTATATTCAAAACTACTACTACTATTACTTTAGCATTATGCCTTTCCCACAGCGAAATATATCTACCCTTTGCTGCAACATGCCTATCTCTTTCAAGAAGATCATTGCTAACAGCAAACCTCCACCAAGCCTTTTCCTCGTGCCTGCTCGGGAACATTAAACAAATTCGCTCTTGAGAGGAATTGTCATGCCCACTGGTTGACATCTGCAAAATCCAGTTAGAGAGTACATTACATTCATCATTACTAGGTGGAATTGCCAGCTGACCCTCTGGTGACTGGAGAAAATGCAGGTGAAATGAAAATACTGATTACTGGTAAAGAGATAGATATTAAAAGCTGCATTGGTGGTCTTGGAATATAAGCATGACCATAGGTGTGCGCAGCCTATTACATTAGGGTTTGTACCCCAAAGCTCAAACACATATATATATATATATATATATATATATATATATATATATATATATATATATATATATAAAATATATATATGTATATATCAGGGCTCAAAATTTCAAGTCCTGAGCTACTAGCCAGGCCTCAAGAGTTACTCGCCACCAGTTGCCCCGCCTAATTCATACACTGCCCTGCGCCTAATTGCACCCGTAAACACACCCTCGTAGATTATCTCATGGAATGACAATGTTTTATGCAGAATCAAGTTACAAAATTAAATATTACCAACAACAACTTTAACAAAATGGGACAGGAAACTGGGGGCAGACCAGAGGGACAGGGCACTGGGGGCAGACCAGAGGGACAGGGCACTAGAACTGGGTCTCTTTCCCATTCTCTTGCTGTCTCCTCTGCAACTCCCATCCATCCTCTCTCTCTCCCATTCATCTCATCATCAGGAGCCTGTGTGTGCGGCTCCACGCTTGCATGTCCCCACTTCCCCCTTTTATTCAGGCTGGCAGAGAGGAGAGGAGCTGCAGCACAGCGGGAGGAAGTACAATCCAGCACTGAGATCCACACAACTGCACAGCCATTGACACCATAGCACAGTGCACACTGACAGCGCACAGCACACATTGAGACCAGTCTGTTCACAGTGCTCAGGCTAAACTGTTGGACACTTACATAGAGCACAAGGAGAAGAAAACTGCACAAACTAGAAGGCTGCCACTCATGTCAGGGCAACCTCCACCTCACTCATTACTTTCTGCTCTCCAGCTACATTGGTCGGGGGAGGGGGGCAGGCTCAGAGAGGTCATACAGTTAAGTCCCATGGCTTAATGAGAAATGTAAGGAGAGCACCTGTGTACTGCTCTGCCTGTGCGCGGCTCACCAGACTACTTTTCCCGAGCATGCACCCTCTAACAGCTGTGACCTTGAGAATCATTAGTTTAGTGGTAGATACGTTGTTTAGTGAAGTCCATGCCAGACAGAACTGTGTTTAAAGGCCTATTAGTCCACTTTTATTAAACGGCAGAGGACAAACAAAAGTCCAACATAAAGTTTCCCACACAGGGCGTCCTCTCTATCAAAATGGAAAATGCCGAGCCACCCAACTCTTGAGGCTCCCTCAGCCTCGGTCGCAGTACTATGCCCACTACTGGCCTCTAGGAAGGGGTTCTCCTGACACCCCAGGCTTTCTTACGCCTCCCAAACTCACGGTTTCCTCTGGCCCCCTGGACTCTCTCTCCCAGTTGTCTCAGCTATAGTCTCTCATGCTCTCTCAGCTGGTTCAACTCTCAGTCCACTGACCTGGAACCTCCCCACATGGAGTGCCATCTCAAGGATATTGCCATGGCTCACACCTCCCTTCTGGCTAGAGGAACTGCTCCAACACCAACTCATACGCAACATCCACCTGCAACTCTTAGCAGGCCTTCATTATAGGGCTGTGTGCATCTGGGCACACACTCTGCTGGTTGTCTACAAAACCAGGACACGATATTAGAGATTTCTTCCCTCCCAGGTCACTATGAAATCTCCAAAATACGGAGCCTCATCCAGAAATACCAAAATCCAGAGAAAGCAGCAAAATCTGTTTTTTTTTTTCTGAAATTAATGCTTCGTAGTCCAGCACTCTGCAAAGGTGCAAACCATGTGTTCTTATCCTGACCAACTTCACAGTGACAGATGCACACACTGGCCCAGATTCAGGTAGAATGGAGCAATATTTGCGTGGGCAAAGAGCAAAGATTTTTCTCTGCGCCCACGCAAATATTTCGATTTGCCCAGCGATTCACGGAGCAGAAGCTCCGTAAATTGTGCGGGCGATATGCTAAACAGCCGGGCGTAAGGCTGCCTAATGTAAATGATCCCGCCGGGGGCGGGAATCATTTAAATTAGGCGCGCTCCCGCGCCGAGCGAACAGCGCATGCTCCGTCGGGAAACTTTCCCGACGTGCATTGCGGCAAATGACGTCGCAAGGACGTCATTTGCTTCTAAGTGAATGTGAATGGCGTCCAGCGCCATTCACGAATCACTTACGTAAACGACGTGAAATTTAAATTTCACGGGCGGGAAGCGCAGCTATACTTTAGCATAGGTTGCCCCTGCTATAGCAGGAGCAACCTTGCGCTAAAGTCGCCGTACGGAAACTCCGTACCTTGCGTGCGCAGGGCCCGCGCAACTTTTGTGAATCGGTGGTAGTATGCAATTTGCATACTATACGCCGATCACAATGGCCGCGCCCCCTAGTGGCCAACGCAAGAATGCAGCCTGGGATGTGAAGGCATAAGGAGGCTTATGTCTGTCAGATCCTAGGCTGCAGTCGGTGTAACGAGGTTCCTGAATCAGGAGCACTCGTTACACCGGAGCAAGTAAGCACTTGCGCCGCGCAACCTATGGTTGCGCGGGCGCAAGTGCTTCTTGAATCTGGGCCACTGTCACACAGCCCATTTTTTTTCGTAGCCATTAAGGCCCAGATTCTGAACCGAGGTACGACGGCGTATCTCCATATACGACGGCGTATCTCCAGATGCGACGGCGTATCTCCAGATGCAGTAAAGTTACGACGTTTACGTTGGGCTTTTCCCTGCGAATAGTTGCCCCTGCTATATAAGGCGCCAATGTTAAGTATGGCCGTCGTTCCCGCGTCAAAATTTTAAAAAGTTACGTCGTTTGCGTAACTCGTCCGTGAATGGGGCTGGACCTAATTTACGTCCACGTCAAAACCAATACGTCCTTGCGGCGTATTAGGAGCAATGCACACTGGGAGATTTCCACGGACGGCGCATGCGCCGTTCGTGAAAAACTTCAATCACGTCGGGTCACAGTAGATTAACATAAATCACGCCCCCCCCCTTCCACATTTGAATTAGACAGGCTTACGCCGGCCGATTTACGCTACGCCGCTGCAACTTACGGAGCAAGTGCTTTGAGAATACAGCACTTGCCCGTGTAAGTTGCGGCGGCGTAACGTAAATCAGATACGTTACGCCACCGCTAAGATACGCCAGTCTACGAGAATCTGGCCCATAGTGTTTATTGTCTGTTGTATTAAACTGGTGGCAGGAGGTCATTTACCTTGAAATCAGGGGTTGCAAACAACTGTAGACATTCAGAAAAGGATTCTAAGAAATATTGATAGCACTGGGCTACATATTTCTCTGTTGTAGTAATACAAACGCAGCCAGCTACCTTGTAAGGAGACCCACCTATGAGTGAGCTGTACCGGAGGGTATATAGATTTATTCAGATAAGTTGAAAGGTAATAGATATTATACAGCCTACTCATTTCAAAAATAGATGATTGCTTTGAAGTGGATGCAATTGTCAAAACCTGGACAAAATGCTAATTTTTAATATAATTAACCAGTGCAAAAAAATGAGTAGCTCATTGAGCGAGATAATTCAGAAAAAGTCATCAGCTGCTGCAGGGAAGCAAAGCTGTCAATCATCTCTCTGATTCATGAAATCCTTCAGAATAATAAAGACAAGTACTGACAACTCAGTGTGCCCTCAGGTGATGCCGCAGCTCAAACTGTCCTCTTTCTCTGTGCCTGCGGGATGCCTAATTGCCCAGATATGATGTAGTGTCTTAATTTCACTTGTATTTGAAAGGTGCAACTTACAAGTACATAAAGAAAAATTCTCCTAAACTTCCATTTCAGTTTTGTGGCCTATTCATTATAAATACAAAAACGGTTCCAAACTGGTTAAGGCCTGGTTCACACAGGCGTACTAAGGTCTTGTACACATGGACGTTCTTAAAGTGTTAATATATCCACAACAGTAAAATAAGTCTGTATATGCAGTAAAGCATGCTTGTTATGGTCACTGTGGAACCTAAGAGGTTAATCCTCCACATTGTGTAAAAAGGCTATTTGATCCCGTCTTCTCTGATCCTCCTCTTTTACTGTCCCAAATCCATCTGCTGATAGAACAGAGACTTGGGGGAACTCTGCACATGTTCAGTTTGGTGTGTATTGCTATATAGCTCTTTTTTTTGGGGGGGGGGGAGGGTGCATGTGATCAGCACAGAGCCAATCAGCACTGTTTAGACAGAAAGTCAGGGGTCATGCAGCCACAAAGGACAGTCAGAGGACAATGAAAACTACTCCTACAAGCTTTAACCAGTGCTCGGCTGGGCACTGAAAAAAGTCACAACAGTGCTATACACTGCTTATGAAAATAGGTATTTATTTTTGTTTATATTTACTAAAATAATTGCATTTCCATGTTCTGTAAACTGTGAGAGCCCAGATCTAGTGAATGCAGGGTCCTGGGTTTAGTAACACTCACACGTGTGAGGGCCATGTTTGCGTGGGTACACAGGTGTTCCCTGTATCTGGGTACAGGCAGGCCCATTCATGCCATTTGGGATGCAGTGGCTGCACAGCCATAGTCGCTGCTCCCAAATTGACATCCATGTGGGTGCGGGTCAATATGAGTTTGGAGACCTGCTCACGCCCACATGCAGTGGCGTCGCTATGGGGGTGGGGGGGTGCGGACTGCACCAGTTTGACACCCGCCAGAAGGGTGACACCAGGGGCGGACTGTGTCAGGTTGCTCTGATACCCCTGAAAGGCTGCACCCCTGCAGCAGAAATGCAGGGCTGGTGGAAGCGGCAGAGAAGCGATCAGTCTTTAGACTGTGACAGTGCAGACGATCACAGCCTGAATGGGGAGGAAAGCAGACTGAGAGGGGATCTATCACCACTTAGAGCTGATACGCTGGCCGCTGTCAAACAAAGTCCCGCCTCCTGGATCGGCTCATATGATAGATGTCATACTTCCCATGCTTCCATGATGCTTCCCATCATAGTCCTGCCTCGAGTGCGATTCCCCGGAGAGGCAAGCTTCTCGTGGACATTACTGGATCAAGAGGGGGCTCAGGTAAGTATTTGGGGGGCTCCTGCACACAGAAGGTTTTTTACCTTTATGCATAGAATGCATGAAGGTTTTTTACCTTCATGCATAGAATGCATGAAGGTAAAAACCCTCGTGCCTTTACAATCCCTTTAATGAATGATTGCTTCTCCTTTTGTGATTCCCTTAGAGCTGGTTCACACTGGGGCGATTTGCGATTCGACTTCAGGTCGCCTCAAGTCTCCCCAAGTCGCGCTGTCCAGAAAAACAATGGAAGTGAATGGAAGCCGTCTTAAGACACACTACTGAAGTCGCTCCGACTTCAGAAAAGGTTCCTGTACTACTTCAATCAGACTTCTAGGCGACCTGTACCCATTGATTTCAATGCAAGTCGTCTCCAAGTCTGATCCCTGTACATAATAAGGCAACTTAGAAGCAACTTTTCAGGAAGCAGAGAGGAATTTACCCAGAAGCACCCAGGTACTCCCCTGTCCCCAGGCAGCCCCCACCTTCCTAGACACTGATTACTTTCAGTTTAGACACCTCTATACACCATGGGGTTGATTTACTAAGGCAAATAGACTGTGCACTTTGCATAGTGCAGTTGCACCAGAGCTTAGTAAATTAGGTAAGGCTTCCCTTTGCAAGGAGTACCCAATCACGTGCAAGGAAAGTAAAAAAATTGGATGATGGAAGTCAGCATAGTTTTTGCTCATTTACTAACCTCTGGAGCAACTGGACTTTGCAAAGTGCACAGTCCCTTTAGTAAATCAACCCCCATGTTTTATTACACCAGGTGACACCAACCCTGGTGACGTCACAGCATTGTGGTGTACTGGACTAGAAATAAAAGGTGCCAGAGCCATTTTTGTATGTTCTTGTACTGTGGCAGCACATTTGAATGAATCAGCTACCTTAATGCAATGCATGGTAATGTGCGCCATAAAGCCAATTAACTCACCAGAATGGATAGAGAGATAAAGACAAATCTTGCGCTACACTCAAGTGACTTTGCCTAAGCCAAGATGATGTCATCTGTCTGTTGCAAGCAGGGGGAAGCATTTTCTCAGTCTCCACTGCCCAAGTAGTTAGAATACAATATTGTAATTTTTGGAGCAAATCACACAAACAAGACCGCAGCAGTAACTGAATTGTTTCAGACATTTGCCAACACAACTAAAAACTGCACAGGCACCATGATTTAAATGAGCGTGTCATGTCTGAGTCAGCATCTGAGACCATAAGTGCAGTATACAGTACATACTGTAATGACTCTGGAAATAATGTTCTGTCCTTCTAAAAAGATGAGGGCATTGTCAAAGGAAATATTGTGGTATTTGAGAGGTACTAAACACCTGTAAGTGTTGCACTTATGCACACAAATAAATCTGATGCTAGGCTCAATTTAAACAATCACATTGAATCTGGATTTTGCAAAAGCATTTGACACAGTTCCCCATAAACGTTTACTGTACAAAGTAAGGTCCGTGGAAATGGACCATAAGGTGAGTACACGGAATTGAAAACTGGCTTCAAGGGCGAGTTCAGAGGGTGGTGATAAATGGGGAGTACTCAGAGTACTCCAGGGTGGAAAGTGGGGTTCCTCAGGGTTCTGTGCTGGGACCAATCCTGTTTAATTTGTTCATAAACGACCTGGAGGATGGGATAAACAGCTCAATCTCTGTATTTGCGGACGTTACTAAGCTAAGCAGGGCAATAACTTCTCTGCAGGATGTGGAAACCTTGCAAGAAGATCTGAACAAATTAATGGGATGGGCAACTACATGGCAAATTAGGTTTAATGTAGAAAAATGTAAAATAATGCACTTGGGTGGCAAAAATATGAATCCAATCTACTCATTGGAGGGACAACCTCTGGGGAAATCTAGGATGGAAAAGGAGGTCCTAGTAGATAATAGGCTGAGCAATGCCATGCAATGCCAAGCTGCTGCTAACAAAGCAAACAGAATATTGGCATGCATTAAAAAGGGGATCAACTCCAGAGATAAAGCGATAATTCTTCCACTCTACAGGACTCTGGT
Source organism: Rana temporaria (assembly GCF_905171775.1). Taxonomy (NCBI): domain Eukaryota; kingdom Metazoa; phylum Chordata; class Amphibia; order Anura; family Ranidae; genus Rana; species Rana temporaria. The sequence goes on from NC_053493.1 coordinate 322,618,104, forward strand.
CCGGCCGCACCTGGAGTATGCTGTCCAGTTCTAGGCACCAGTCCTCAGGAAAGATGTACAGGAAATGGAGCGAGTACAAAGAAGGACAACAAAGCTAATAAAGGGTCTGTAGGATATTATTTATGAGGAAAGGTTGTGAGCACTGAACTTATTCTCTCTGGAGAAGAGACGCTTGAGAGGGTATATGATTTCATTTTACAAATACCATAGTGGTAACCCCACAATAGGGATAAAACTTTTTTGCAGGAGGGAGTTTAACAAGACACGTAGCCACTCATTAATTTAGAAGAAAAGAGTTTTAACCGTAAACTATGTAGGGGGTTCTTTACTGTAAGAGCGGCAAGGATGTGGAATTTCCTTCCACAGGCGGTGGTGTCAGTGGGGAGCAGTGGAGCATCGATAGTTTAAAAACACTATTAGATAAGCACCTGAACGACCGCAACATGCAGGGATATACAATGTAATACTAGCATATAATCACACACAGAGTTTGGACTTGATATGTAACATATGTGGTAATACCTTCTGTGGAACTCTAGCGAAAAGTTATATTGTGTGGAAAAATTAAGTTTCCATTGCTGCGCGTGCCAGTTTGGTAAATTTCTCATAACTTCCTGTCCTTATGCCAGGGGTCACCAGCACAGGAAATGAGATCAATGATATTAATATTTTTAAAACAGCAGATTTTAAGCTACATTAATCGTACACTGTAATTTACTTAACGGGTCACTAAAGGAATTTTTTTTTTGGGCTAAATAGCTTCCTTTACCTTACTGCAGTCCTGGTTTCATGTCCTCATTGTTCGTTTTTGCTCTGATGTTGCTGTAATTCTTCTCTGTTCTGGACACTTCCTGGTTGTCTGTTTCCTGATGACCACAGTACTGGGAGTTTCTAGTTTCATGTTCCAAACCATCACTGCTCTATGGCTCTGTATAGCACAGAGGCAGGATAACATGCAAAAACGAAACTAGATACAAAAACTAAACTAAAAACTACAGGTACATTATATGATTGATTTTTATCTATTTTTAATCGTTTTTAAAAGGAATCAGTTAACTATTATGCCTCTATACCCTGTAAACAGTCATTTCAGCAAAAAAAAAAACTCCTTTAAGTAAAACAATGCAATAGCATCCGTCAAAAATGCATTAGCACTGAGTGTGTTTACAATGAAGCTATTTAGCTAGTATAGTTGGATATTTTCTATCACGCAGTTGGTTTTCGATCTTAAAAGGCACCTAACCTAAAAAATGCAACAACAAAAAAAACATGTCGCTATATCATTTTTGTTTTTCCAGGGAACCTTTAGATACTGTACATGTTTCTGAATATATATTATTTGCCACCATATTTTTTGCTGTACAGGATTACTGATCTTTTCTTTTTGTTCTTTTTCTCTTCTGGGAAAACAAAGCCAATGTTGCAATAGTACAAAATATAAACTAAGACAATGCCCCTGCAAATTGCTGGTATAGAGGATGCTGTCTGCGTTCTCCTCTGCAGCATTAAATATTGTCTACAGGAAGAGGCTGCCTTTATCGTCCTACTGCAAGCAATAGAGTTATTGATCTCACTCCATTACTCCTAATGAGCATTGGATGTATGTGCTCTCAACTATTTTATTGCTTTGAGAGAAACTTTCTACAGGCTTGTTTAACTATTCTTATTTTTCTTCAGCAGCATGTTGAACAGCATTGCTTTTTGTGTAGTAAGATAAAATAGTCAGGAGAAAACTATAATCACATAGAATAGGGGCCATCTTTATATAGGCAATGTAAGCAGGACCTACAGAGCTAAAATTCTAGGAGGGACTGCGGCCTATCCCTCATTTTATTGTCAGATTACATTCTTATGTGAGTTGTTGATATAACTTTTTGATGCTAATAATAAATTTCTTGCATAAAACATAATTCTTTTTTGTAAGCTATGCAGGTTGTATGGTTATAGATGTGGCAAAATTAAAAAGTAATCTATAGAAGCAGCAACATTAATTTGCCCCCAACAAACTGATATTACCATCATACATAACCAGAGGGAAAAGATATATGATATACCTAGCCACAACTGCTGTTTGAGGTGTTCACATCGCATTTATTATATGAATTTACATAATACAAAGGCTTCTGTGATTGGGCACTAACTCTAATGCCCTGTACACAAGATCGGTTCATCCGATAAAAACGGTCTGATGGATTTTTTCATCAGATATCCGATGAAGCTGACTTTTATCAGTCGTGCCTACACACAATCGGTTAAAGCGGAGGTTCACCCTAAAACAATTATATACCATTCCATCCAGCATACTGCCGACATGTACAGTATGCTGTTTTTTTTTGCGCTGTACATACCGTTTAATCGTTCTTTTTCTTTTCAGACTCCCGCTGGGAATAGGCGTTCCTAGGAAGAGGCGTAGAAGATTGACGTGCGGCTAAGGGGCGTCACGCGTTCCGAAAATAGCCGGACTGGGACTCGGCTCTATACGGCGCTATACGGCGCCTGCGCACAGACTCGGAGCTGACTTCGCAGGCGCCGTATCTAGCCGAGTCCTAGTTAGGCTATTTTCGGAACGCGTGACGCGCCTTAGCCGCACGTCAATCATCTACGCCTCTTCATAGGAACGCCTATTCCCCGCAGGAGTCTGAAAAGAAAAAGAACAATTAAACGGTATGTACAGTGCAAAAAAAAACAGCATACTGTACATGTCGGCAGTATGCTGGATGGAATGGTATATAATTATTTTAGGGTGAACCTCCGTTTTAAAATACCGATCGTTTCAGAACGTGGTGACGTAAAACACAACGACGTGCTGAGAAAAATGAAGTTCAATGCTTCCAAACATGCGTCGACTTGATTCTGAGCATGCGTGGATTTTTAACTGATGGACGTACCCACAGACGATCGTTTTTTTCTATCGGTTAGTTAACCATCAGATAATTTTAAAACAAGTTCCTAGTTTTTTAACCGATGGATAAATAACCGATGGGGCCCACACACGATCGGTTAGTCTGATGGAAATGATCTATCAGACCATTTTCATCAGACAAACCGATCGTGTGTACGCGGCATAATGTTGAAGATGCTTAGAACTGAAGCATCAGCATCAGGCTCCGATGTCAGATGCAAATAATAGAGATAGGACATGGAGATGTCATACACCTCCTTGGACTTTGCGCATAGTGTGCTGACACTTTTTACAAAGGAGCTGAATTCCTAACATTTAACTTTAAAGTTGGGATCACTCCAGAGTCTGGACCGGATGAGTGATGTCAGCGTTTTAGCCTGCTGTTGGCTGAATCTTGGTCACAGGTGTGCAGAACTAAGGGCATTCTTGTGACCCACAGGGGAAGTAAGGAAAACAGAGCTTTGGCCCTACTTCTCCTTTAATTTTTGGATCTGTAATTTAATTTGGACCTGCAAATGTTCAGAACTTAGATTTTGCCAGTGCACTCTGGTGAATTTGTAATGATAAGTGTAGAAAAAATATTCCATTATCTGTCAAGACAAAGCTCACCCATCTATTTGTGCAGTACATTATCAAAGCTAAATCCTGAATTCATACAAATGCATAAGAATTATGTAATGTTCTCCACACAGGTGCACCTGCGAAAGGAATTTTGCCAATCTGAAAGTAATTAACTCCAATTACAGTATACTCGCTGTGCGAGAGTAGGCGTTCACTCTTTGCCCAATTTATTGTATAATTTAAATTACGTCATACACATACACAGTTCATACACTAATATTCAACACAACCTTCTGTACAATAAATATATTTTCTATAGATATACTTCCTAACACATAAACAATAACTGATTCACAGGCTACATCAACTTCTTCTATGTGCCTGCTTCTTGAATCAACTATCAACTGAGCATTTAGTAAGACTGCAGCTATTCTGTGTTCATAGCTTAGAAGATTAATAGAATTTACACTTGAGTAATTTGTATCAACTGAAAAATTCATATGTAATCTCAATTCTTTGTTGTACATTGGTGTCCCGATGAGAACGGACGATCGTGTCAGAACGCGGTGACGTAAAACACAACGACGTTCTGAAAAAAACTAAGTTCAATGCTTCCAAGCTTGCGTCGACTTGATTCTGAGCATGCGTGGGTTTTTAACCGATGGTTGTGCCTACTAACGATCGTTTTTTCCCATCGGTTAGGAATTCAAGCTTTTTTTTAACCGATGGTTAACTAACCTATGGGGCCCACACACGATCGGTTTTTACCGATGAAAACGGTCCATCAGACCGTTGTCCTCTGTTTAACCTATCGTGTGTACGAGGCCTTAGTGTGTTTTTTTTTATTTAACTAAGAACTCTCTTTCAATTTTCTTACTGAAAAACAATAAATCTGTAAAAAGACAGAGCAGAGGCTCTTACACGGAGATGTGGTTACCCTAAAGTACTTAAAAGTACTAATTTTACATACCTGCCTATACTTATCTGAGATGCTCCCAAACAAAATTGATGTCCTTTTTTCCCCCACAAATAGAGCTTTCTTTTTGTGGTATTTGATCACCTCTGCGGTTTTTAGTTTTTGCGCTATAAACAAAAATAGAGCGACAATTTTGAAAAAAATGAATATTTTTTGCTGTAATAAATATCCCCCAAAAATATATAAAAAAAAATGTTTTCCTCAGTTTAGGCTGATACGTATTCTTCTACCAAAAAATCCCAATAAGCGTTTATTGATTGGTTTGCGCAAAAGTTTACAAAATAGGGGATAGTTTTGAGGCATTTTTATTAATATTTTTTTTTTTACTAGTAATGGCGGCGATCAGCAATTTTATCGGTACTGCAACATTATGGCAGACACTTCGGACACTTTTGACACATTTTTGGGACCATTGGCATTTTTATAGCGATCAGTGCTATAAAAATGCATTGATTACTATAAAAATGCCACTGGCAGGGAAGGGGTTAACACTAGGGGGCGAGGAAGGGGTTAAGTATGTTCCCTGGGTGTGTTCTAACTGAAGGGGGGGTGGACTGACTTGGGGAAATGACTGATCGCTGTTCATACATTGTTCATACATTGTATGAACAGACAATCAGGCATTTCTCTCCCTGACAGGTCCGGGAGCTGTGTGTTTACACACACAGCTCCCGGTTCTCGCTCTGTAACCAAGTCCTGTCGTGACGAAACGTAGGGAGGCGGCGTTCTGACGTCACCGCGTTTTCTTTCTACCCGGATACGGGCTGTATTCGCTGAAGCTGGCCAGCTTTCATGCTCTGAAAATTTTAATGGAATGTAAGTGCATTTCACTTATTTTTATACAAATAAATTAAGGTTTTACACTATGTGAGCCTCTTTTATTCCTACATACCATCGGATGACCATATACACCTGGGAGATATATACATATATTTTGCCTGTGGGCGGACTAATTTATGTACACTAATATGAACATTCACGTGTTTTTATTCATTCAATGTTTTTTAATTTAGCGCGATCTCTTTTCCTTTGCAGAGCGATCACGGGTGCCCGGCGGGCAAGCGCGTCGGCGTCAGGGGCGAGCTGGGGGAACGCGTCTGCGCCTCCGGCGGAGCGCGCCCGCCCCTATTGGCTGCTCGGCGAGATGACGTAATATTACGTGATCTCGCCCAGCAGAGCCGAGCTGGCGCCGTAAAACTGCGGTGGCTGGTCGGCAAGCGGTTAAGCAAAGGATGGTTAGGTCAGGAAGTTGAGGGGTTCCAACTTCTCTAGAGGATAGTGCCTTTGAGCTAAATGTAATGATCTCTACATATTTCACATACATAAAGTAATCCCTGCAAGCCTTCTGTAATTTGTACTGTTGTAGGTGTCTGAATTAACATGAAAATGTTATTATAAAATAATATACATTTTTTTAAGATTTATGACTGATGGAGGCAAACCATGCCTTTTTACATATACAATATGTCCCTGTTTCACATCTAGGATAGCTGAAGAGCTGCTATATCACCATTGCTCCCTATCCAGTGTACCTGAGTGTGTGGCAGAGTGTGGCGTGAGACATATCACTGATTTAGCTCGAATTATTTCTTCCAGCAATTTATCTTTCTTGTATTTATACTTGGCTTAGAACACAGCCTGTGGTTAAATCTTTCTGTTAATTGAATGGAAAGAAATTACTTAACATGACATTTCAATTCAAGATGAGTTCTGTTTCTTAAAAGAGAGAAAGATTTTTAAAGGGAAAAAAAAGAACAATGACCAGATTAGTAATTCCAACTTTCCACATTTTAAGGTTTATAAAATGAATATACAGTAAGACGATGTGGAAAAACTCAGTAAGGCATTTCTGACACAACTAATTGGCTTTTTACATTGGCATGATTTTGAAAACTTGCTAGATACCATCACACCTCTTCTGACACATCTAAAAAGGAGACCACTGTGTGGTATTGAGTGTTACCAATGTTCTTCTCCAGGCTGCGTGTTACCATGGATTTTCACGCATTCATGATTTCCTCAGGGAAAACAAATTAAAATGTTGAACTTTGGCTATACGAGATGGTCTGAAGACTTCTCATTGAGGAGTTATCATTGTTAAAGCGATAACTTTGGAAGTGATAGGATTAATAACAGTGGCAGACACAGACGTTAATAGGCCTCTGTGCTATAAATGATTTTACTGTCTCCAAGCCCAACACTGTAAATCCAACTCCTCTTGCCCAAGTGATGCCAGGTTAATGATTATTTTTCCCTGGAGCTCAATGTGTACAATCAATCGCCTGTAAGTATGTAACCCCAAAGTTCTTCATAAGCTCAGCCCAAAACCAGCAATCCATTTTATCACAATACTCCCTGCAACCATCCATTGGGAGAGGAAATATCTTAGGCCTCGTACACACGACCGAGAAACTCGACAGGCGAAACACATCGTTTTGCTCGTCGAGTTCCTTGTTAGGCTGTCGAGGATCTTGGCGAGCCAAATTTCTCCATTGCCGTCGTGGAAAAAGAAGACATGCTCTCTTTTTGGCTCAACGAGATCCTCAACAGTTTCCTCGTCGAAAAGTGTACACACGACCGGTTTCCTCGGCAAAAAAAAAAACAGCAAGTTTCGTGTGTACGAGGCCTGAGATAGTTGACACTGGAATATGTAAAACTATTGAAATATATTGAATGGAAGATCCCCCAGGATTTTTTTAAGCAGCGAAATTATATTGAAAGAAGTAACAATCCAAGTCTATAAAAAGGTTGTATTGTTCATTTGTATCACAAAATATTTACATAAGAGTTGTAAAAAGCAATTCTGGCTTTGACATAACAAAAAGAGAGTGCAACGTTTCGGAGCCACGCAGGGCCCCTTCGTCAGGCATGTGATCAACATCACATGCCTGACGAAGGGGCCCTGCGTGGCTCCAAAACGTTGCACTCTTTTTGTGATGTGATCACTTTCATTAAATCTTTTGGACGAATATTGATGATCCATGGTGTTCTGCCGAATATGTAATCTACATATGGGGCGCCAGACATATAAAGAAGCCAATCAGGAAGCAGGTCCTGAGCCCCGTTTCACATTTGGCCGAAAGGAGAAGCGATCCTATTGGCTGAGGAGGAGGGATGAGATGCTGGGGAAGCCCAACTGACCGACCCTCTAGCCGCCACTGTCTCCAGGGATGGCTTACCTGCATCAGCTAAGCCACATCCAGCACTCCCTGGTTCGGACAGGGGAGGGAGTAGGAGGGGAGATCAGTGTGTCATCCCGGGCAGGACATCTGCCTCCTAAGGTAAGGAGGTCTCCCACCTTCCCTTCCATCCATTTCCTGGGGGGGGAGTGTTCCTGGTGTTCCCTGCCTTCGGGTCCGACTCCCGTGGTGGAGGAGGGGGCAGACCAGCCACCGCTGGTTGTAACCATCCTCTCTTTAGTTAACACATGCTATTACTTCATGGGCTCAGACAAGTTTTACCTTTAGTTCTAATTCTACTTTACTGCAATAAGCCATTCTACGTGCTCTCAGTTACAAAAGTCTCTTTTCTTCAGCAAGTGTCTCTCTCTGGGGTTTTGTGATTCATTCTTCTTTCTTTTAATTCATTTAGGATTTTCCTGTAGGGACTTCTCTGACTTTATTAATCAGAACTGAGGCAGCCTGATATTGACTGACAAGACTTTCATTTACAAGAAGAATTTAAAACAATATACCAGGAAGGTATCTAATTAACAATGTTCTGCCACATCAGTGTAGGGATTGTAGGCTGAGCACATAGAAGGTAGGAACACATAATGATAGTTTTAGGGGCTCATAGAAATGTTTGTTGTGACAGTGCTCCTGACCATTATGGCATTTTTTCCGACAGCTTTGGGTGAAGTAATTTCCAGAGGGCATTGACCTAACTGATTGTTCAAGAAAAGCTACAGAGTTAAATGCAGCAATTATATATGATGAATCAAACAAACATTTAAATAGTGTCATCCAGTTAGGCAGTGGAAGACTACAATTACAATATCTGGTAAAAAAAAAAAAAAAATCCCTTATTGGCTAAAAATACTAAATAAATTAATAATGATGATAAATGAACTAACATAGACTATACATTGAATTATTTAAGCAAATGTATTAGTTAATAAAATGCAGAATAAAGCCAAAACATTACTACTACTACCACCTCTAGTAATGATTGATAATACATTATATATGTCATTGATTAGTCTGTTTTTGTTGGACTCTTTATATAAGACCTATATAAAATTTGATATAATAAATGATTTGGTGTACTTAACTATGTACACGAGCAAATACACGTTTTTGGAGCCACACAAAAATACCGAATTTAAATGATTGAAATTCACAAAAGTCGAATTTCACTAGGCATACAGAGATTTCACAAATGTGAATTTTGTCACAGTGTATATTTATTATTCAGAATAGGTACAAATATTTTTTTTTTTAGCACAAAGGGTATGCTATACTCTGATATACAATAGTAGACATTGGCTGATTGAACTTTAAACTTAAAGTGGTTGCAAACCTCTGACATGAAAAATTAACACAACATATTTTTCTAGAGCGTGCACTTGCCTCAATCCAAAGCAGCAATTGTGATTTCTATCTGCTACTTTCTTCCTCTGCTATCTGCATTAATTACTTCTGATGATTGTTGGGGCTAGTCCAAGGGATGGAGGGGGACAGGGGAATGGAGCTCCAGCACACAGCCATTGATTGACAGCCTCAGCTGTGCATGTTTCCGTATGAGATTGTGTGTGTGGGGGGGGTGTCTTTTCCCCACCCTCAGGTCTCATATTACACTCAACTCTCCTCTCTGAGCTGTGTAGTGTGTGACATCAGATCCCACCCCCTGCCTCTGCAAGCTAATAAATGCTGTGTAAATTATGGACCATGCACTGATGTAGAGGAGAGAATACTTGTGTGAAGGATATGTCAGTGTAATTCTCCCTGCTTGGTTAAATTGTGGGTTAGAGGTAAAATGGATTCATGTGTTACAAGCTATTGACATGTTAATGACCCGTCTGCAGCTAGCTCCTTATTTCAAAGGGATGTTAACCCTGTTTACTGTGATTAGAGGTGACTCATGTTATGTATTCTGATTGCTTCATTATGCGGTGCCAGGCTGCCCAGCTAATGTGTTCTGTACACCTTGTAATTAACTTCCCTGATGTCATTATTTAAAGAAAATGTGTCTCAGGTCGGCTTCGAATTGTCTGGCTATATTCTGTATGAGAAACTCCAGAGTGTGTGAAAAGGGGGTGGAGCTCCCATTGTTCCTTGATTAAGGATTTAGCTTGTAAAACTGTATTTATAACCAGCAGCAAGCTGCCAATAAATCAGTCTTGGTTCCAGCATTCAGTCTTGACTCATGTGTGGATGATCCTGTGATGTTCTTGTATGGAGAGGAGGGAATGCTTGACAGGGATATCATACCGATACCGTCACAATTGGTTGGCAGCAGAGGGATTTTCCCTTCTACTCTCCCTTACACCAGGATTCCAAGCAGACACTGGAAGAACTACTGGAAGTTCGTGGAAGGATTGCTAGCAACAAAACCAAGCGGGTCATCATAGCAGAATTAATGGAGCTAGACCAGGAGAACGTGATTGCAGCAATGCCAGCAGTACAAGAGATGGAGACACCAGTAAATCAGGAAGAGGAATCACCAGCCAACAAGCTAATGAGAGAGAAGCTAGCGTGGTTCAGCCCGAACCCAACGCCGGATGTGGTGCTGAAAGTGATGGACCTGTTAGTAAACGCAGAGCTACAGTTAAAACTGGCAGCAGTCCAACAAGCAGCCGCACATTCTCCAAACAGTGAGTACAGCACAGCAGACACAAGGAAGATTCCGTTTAGCGCTTTTAAAGCTTTTGATGAAAAGGACTGTGAGATTGATAACTACCTGGCAGATTTTGAGCGACAATGTAACCTGCACCGAATAGCTAGAGGAGAGTGGGTTGCAATATTGTCAGGCAAACTGTCAGGCAAAGCTTCTGATGCTTTCCAGACCGTGCCAGATCAGGATATCCATAGCTACGCCCGGGTTAAAGAAGTGCTCCTGGCTCGTTATGCAGTAACCCCAGAGTCCCACCGACAGAAGTTCAGGGACTCACGCAAAACCACGAAAAAACTCTTACGCGGAATGGGCATGCCAGTTGTCCCTGTCGGCCTCTAACTGGGTTAACAGCAGCCAGGCCACCACCGCAGAGGACATTTTGCAACTAATGCTCCTGGAGCAATTTTACAATCACATCCAGACGGATGTCAAAGATTGGGTGAGAGATCGCAGGCCCATGACTCTACCAGAGGCCGCGAAGTTGGCGGATGAATATGCGGATACTCGCAAGATGAACCAGGTCACACCACGGGTACAACCTCCACGACCAACGGCGCCCTCACACCCACCAGCCGCTAGATACCAACCGCCTAACAGACCGATGACATCGAGCCCTCGCTATCCACGCCAGGAGGACAACGAACAACGCTGCTTCCGGTGCAAACAGTTGGGTCACTTCAAGCAGAATTGCCCCCTGAATGACAACACCAGATCAAATTGGTCTCAACCTGGGTACCGCCCACCAGCAGCAGCCCATTGTGTAGACTCGGCTTGGGATCCCCACGAGCTGGGTCAGGAAGAACCATTGGGCACCCCTTACGAAGCCCTCATGGTACAATCTGTTATTACGGACAACAGGGAACACCATTGTCAGCTGGTCATGGGCGACAGCCATGAGCCGGAGGGGCCTTGGAGGGAGCTGGGCAGAAAGAGGCACTGCCAGCTACCCTCCAAGAAGAAGAGGTCCTGGAAGTCATATAACCAGCGGACCTGGGAGGAGAAGAAGCGACTGGAGGAGATGGAATCGCAGCGGGCGCCCCAGATGCGGGCCGAGATGTTCGCCAAGGGCCCACCGGTGGCCCCTTACACCACCACCCAGTTCCTGATGATGAAGGACCACGTGGAAAGCCTGCAGGACATGAGCAAGCAGGAGCTGATCCGTGAATACATGGAGCTGGAGGAGTGCATAAGCTGCATGGAGGAGGAGAACAACCGCCTGAGGTCACAGCAGGCCGACCCCCCCCAGGCTCCATGAACTGGAGATGGAGCTGGAGAAGCTCCAAGAGGAGAACCGGCGGCTGCGGAGGGAGCAGGGGGTGGCTGACCTTATGGGGCTCTGATTCCCCTCCCCCCCGGACTCTGAGCACCAGTGCTACAGCATTTCAACAAATATAACTTTTCCTTTTTATGAATCTCCTGTGATTGTCACTTCAGAGCCATAACCTGCCCCTCCCATAGCGGGACACCTAGACGGCGGCGCACAGACCCATTCGCCGTCTTCACACTGACTTCTGGTGACTCTGCAGATCGCACAAAGACTTGGGGACTGACCGGCGTGTGATCTGACGACCCGGTGGCATACCTGAGTCGGAAGCAGTTACCAATGGAGGTCAGTCATGCCAAACGGAGTTAACCTCGGACTAAAAGCTCTGAACCCGTCAACCCTACTGGACCAGGGAAGGTCCAACCGGGTTTGCCGTAGCAGGGAGAAAAAGGGGGGCCATTGTGAAGGATATGTCAGTGTAATTCTCCCTGCTTGGTTAAATTGTGGGTTAGAGGTAAAATGGATTCATGTGTTACAAGCTATTGACATGTTAATGACCCGTCTGCAGCTAGCTCCTTATTTCAAAGGGATGTTAACCCTGTTTACTGTGATTAGAGGTGACTCATGTTATGTATTCTGATTGCTTCATTATGCGGTGCCAGGCTGCCCAGCTAATGTGTTCTGTACACCTTGTAATTAACTTCCCTGATGTCATTATTTAAAGAAAATGTGTCTCAGGTCGGCTTCGAATTGTCTGGCTATATTCTGTATGAGAAACTCCAGAGTGTGTGAAAAGGGGGTGGAGCTCCCATTGTTCCTTGATTAAGGATTTAGCTTGTAAAACTGTATTTATAACCAGCAGCAAGCTGCCAATAAATCAGTCTTGGTTCCAGCATTCAGTCTTGACTCATGTGTGGATGATCCTGTGATGTTCTTGTATGGAGAGGAGGGAATGCTTGACAGGGATATCATACCGATACCGTCACAACTTGTTTCATCTGTGTATCACTTGTTGCTTGTCACTTCACTGGGGGTATGTAAGGGTTTACAACCACTTCAAAGTGACTCTGTCATAAAAGACGTATGGGGCCTGACATTGCAGGCCTCCTTATTTCCTCCGGTTTCCTCGGCAAAAAAAAAAACAGCAAGTTTCGTGTGTACGAGGCCTGAGATAGTTGACACTGGAATATGTAAAACTATTGAAATATATTGAATGGAAGATCCCCCAGGATTTTTTTAAGCAGCGAAATTATATTGAAAGAAGTAACAATCCAAGTCTATAAAAAGGTTGTATTGTTCATTTGTATCACAAAATATTTACATAAGAGTTGTAAAAAGCAATTCTGGCTTTGACATAACAAAAAGAGAGTGCAACGTTTCGGAGCCACGCAGGGCCCCTTCGTCAGGCATGTGATCAACATCACATGCCTGACGAAGGGGCCCTGCGTGGCTCCAAAACGTTGCACTCTTTTTGTGATGTGATCACTTTCATTAAATCTTTTGGACGAATATTGATGATCCATGGTGTTCTGCCGAATATGTAATCTACATATGGGGCGCCAGACATATAAAGAAGCCAATCAGGAAGCAGGTCCTGAGCCCCGTTTCACATTTGGCCGAAAGGAGAAGCGATCCTATTGGCTGAGGAGGAGGGATGAGATGCTGGGGAAGCCCAACTGACCGACCCTCTAGCCGCCACTGTCTCCAGGGATGGCTTACCTGCATCAGCTAAGCCACATCCAGCACTCCCTGGTTCGGACAGGGGAGGGAGTAGGAGGGGAGATCAGTGTGTCATCCCGGGCAGGACATCTGCCTCCTAAGGTAAGGAGGTCTCCCACCTTCCCTTCCATCCATTTCCTGGGGGGGGAGTGTTCCTGGTGTTCCCTGCCTTCGGGTCCGACTCCCGTGGTGGAGGAGGGGGCAGACCAGCCACCGCTGGTTGTAACCATCCTCTCTTTAGTTAACACATGCTATTACTTCATGGGCTCAGACAAGTTTTACCTTTAGTTCTAATTCTACTTTACTGCAATAAGCCATTCTACGTGCTCTCAGTTACAAAAGTCTCTTTTCTTCAGCAAGTGTCTCTCTCTGGGGTTTTGTGATTCATTCTTCTTTCTTTTAATTCATTTAGGATTTTCCTGTAGGGACTTCTCTGACTTTATTAATCAGAACTGAGGCAGCCTGATATTGACTGACAAGACTTTCATTTACAAGAAGAATTTAAAACAATATACCAGGAAGGTATCTAATTAACAATGTTCTGCCACATCAGTGTAGGGATTGTAGGCTGAGCACATAGAAGGTAGGAACACATAATGATAGTTTTAGGGGCTCATAGAAATGTTTGTTGTGACAGTGCTCCTGACCATTATGGCATTTTTTCCGACAGCTTTGGGTGAAGTAATTTCCAGAGGGCATTGACCTAACTGATTGTTCAAGAAAAGCTACAGAGTTAAATGCAGCAATTATATATGATGAATCAAACAAACATTTAAATAGTGTCATCCAGTTAGGCAGTGGAAGACTACAATTACAATATCTGGTAAAAAAAAAAAAAAAATCCCTTATTGGCTAAAAATACTAAATAAATTAATAATGATGATAAATGAACTAACATAGACTATACATTGAATTATTTAAGCAAATGTATTAGTTAATAAAATGCAGAATAAAGCCAAAACATTACTACTACTACCACCTCTAGTAATGATTGATAATACATTATATATGTCATTGATTAGTCTGTTTTTGTTGGACTCTTTATATAAGACCTATATAAAATTTGATATAATAAATGATTTGGTGTACTTAACTATGTACACGAGCAAATACACGTTTTTGGAGCCACACAAAAATACCGAATTTAAATGATTGAAATTCACAAAAGTCGAATTTCACTAGGCATACAGAGATTTCACAAATGTGAATTTTGTCACAGTGTATATTTATTATTCAGAATAGGTACAAATATTTTTTTTTTTAGCACAAAGGGTATGCTATACTCTGATATACAATAGTAGACATTGGCTGATTGAACTTTAAACTTAAAGTGGTTGCAAACCTCTGACATGAAAAATTAACACAACATATTTTTCTAGAGCGTGCACTTGCCTCAATCCAAAGCAGCAATTGTGATTTCTATCTGCTACTTTCTTCCTCTGCTATCTGCATTAATTACTTCTGATGATTGTTGGGGCTAGTCCAAGGGATGGAGGGGGACAGGGGAATGGAGCTCCAGCACACAGCCATTGATTGACAGCCTCAGCTGTGCATGTTTCCGTATGAGATTGTGTGTGTGGGGGGGGTGTCTTTTCCCCACCCTCAGGTCTCATATTACACTCAACTCTCCTCTCTGAGCTGTGTAGTGTGTGACATCAGATCCCACCCCCTGCCTCTGCAAGCTAATAAATGCTGTGTAAATTATGGACCATGCACTGATGTAGAGGAGAGAATACTTGTGTGAAGGATATGTCAGTGTAATTCTCCCTGCTTGGTTAAATTGTGGGTTAGAGGTAAAATGGATTCATGTGTTACAAGCTATTGACATGTTAATGACCCGTCTGCAGCTAGCTCCTTATTTCAAAGGGATGTTAACCCTGTTTACTGTGATTAGAGGTGACTCATGTTATGTATTCTGATTGCTTCATTATGCGGTGCCAGGCTGCCCAGCTAATGTGTTCTGTACACCTTGTAATTAACTTCCCTGATGTCATTATTTAAAGAAAATGTGTCTCAGGTCGGCTTCGAATTGTCTGGCTATATTCTGTATGAGAAACTCCAGAGTGTGTGAAAAGGGGGTGGAGCTCCCATTGTTCCTTGATTAAGGATTTAGCTTGTAAAACTGTATTTATAACCAGCAGCAAGCTGCCAATAAATCAGTCTTGGTTCCAGCATTCAGTCTTGACTCATGTGTGGATGATCCTGTGATGTTCTTGTATGGAGAGGAGGGAATGCTTGACAGGGATATCATACCGATACCGTCACAATTGGTTGGCAGCAGAGGGATTTTCCCTTCTACTCTCCCTTACACCAGGATTCCAAGCAGACACTGGAAGAACTACTGGAAGTTCGTGGAAGGATTGCTAGCAACAAAACCAAGCGGGTCATCATAGCAGAATTAATGGAGCTAGACCAGGAGAACGTGATTGCAGCAATGCCAGCAGTACAAGAGATGGAGACACCAGTAAATCAGGAAGAGGAATCACCAGCCAACAAGCTAATGAGAGAGAAGCTAGCGTGGTTCAGCCCGAACCCAACGCCGGATGTGGTGCTGAAAGTGATGGACCTGTTAGTAAACGCAGAGCTACAGTTAAAACTGGCAGCAGTCCAACAAGCAGCCGCACATTCTCCAAACAGTGAGTACAGCACAGCAGACACAAGGAAGATTCCGTTTAGCGCTTTTAAAGCTTTTGATGAAAAGGACTGTGAGATTGATAACTACCTGGCAGATTTTGAGCGACAATGTAACCTGCACCGAATAGCTAGAGGAGAGTGGGTTGCAATATTGTCAGGCAAACTGTCAGGCAAAGCTTCTGATGCTTTCCAGACCGTGCCAGATCAGGATATCCATAGCTACGCCCGGGTTAAAGAAGTGCTCCTGGCTCGTTATGCAGTAACCCCAGAGTCCCACCGACAGAAGTTCAGGGACTCACGCAAAACCACGAAAAAACTCTTACGCGGAATGGGCATGCCAGTTGTCCCTGTCGGCCTCTAACTGGGTTAACAGCAGCCAGGCCACCACCGCAGAGGACATTTTGCAACTAATGCTCCTGGAGCAATTTTACAATCACATCCAGACGGATGTCAAAGATTGGGTGAGAGATCGCAGGCCCATGACTCTACCAGAGGCCGCGAAGTTGGCGGATGAATATGCGGATACTCGCAAGATGAACCAGGTCACACCACGGGTACAACCTCCACGACCAACGGCGCCCTCACACCCACCAGCCGCTAGATACCAACCGCCTAACAGACCGATGACATCGAGCCCTCGCTATCCACGCCAGGAGGACAACGAACAACGCTGCTTCCGGTGCAAACAGTTGGGTCACTTCAAGCAGAATTGCCCCCTGAATGACAACACCAGATCAAATTGGTCTCAACCTGGGTACCGCCCACCAGCAGCAGCCCATTGTGTAGACTCGGCTTGGGATCCCCAGGAGCTGGGTCAGGAAGAACCATTGGGCACCCCTTACGAAGCCCTCATGGTACAATCTGTTATTACGGACAACAGGGAACACCATTGTCAGCTGGTCATGGGCGACAGCCATGAGCCGGAGGGGCCTTGGAGGGAGCTGGGCAGAAAGAGGCACTGCCAGCTACCCTCCAAGAAGAAGAGGTCCTGGAAGTCATATAACCAGCGGACCTGGGAGGAGAAGAAGCGACTGGAGGAGATGGAATCGCAGCGGGCGCCCCAGATGCGGGCCGAGATGTTCGCCAAGGGCCCACCGGTGGCCCCTTACACCACCACCCAGTTCCTGATGATGAAGGACCACGTGGAAAGCCTGCAGGACATGAGCAAGCAGGAGCTGATCCGTGAATACATGGAGCTGGAGGAGTGCATAAGCTGCATGGAGGAGGAGAACAACCGCCTGAGGTCACAGCAGGCCGACCCCCCCAGGCTCCATGAACTGGAGATGGAGCTGGAGAAGCTCCAAGAGGAGAACCGGCGGCTGCGGAGGGAGCAGGGGGTGGCTGACCTTATGGGGCTCTGATTCCCCTCCCCCCCGGACTCTGAGCACCAGTGCTACAGCATTTCAACAAATATAACTTTTCCTTTTTATGAATCTCCTGTGATTGTCACTTCAGAGCCATAACCTGCCCCTCCCATAGCGGGACACCTAGACGGCGGCGCACAGACCCATTCGCCGTCTTCACACTGACTTCTGGTGACTCTGCAGATCGCACAAAGACTTGGGGACTGACCGGCGTGTGATCTGACGACCCGGTGGCATACCTGAGTCGGAAGCAGTTACCAATGGAGGTCAGTCATGCCAAACGGAGTTAACCTCGGACTAAAAGCTCTGAACCCGTCAACCCTACTGGACCAGGGAAGGTCCAACCGGGTTTGCCGTAGCAGGGAGAAAAAGGGGGGCCATTGTGAAGGATATGTCAGTGTAATTCTCCCTGCTTGGTTAAATTGTGGGTTAGAGGTAAAATGGATTCATGTGTTACAAGCTATTGACATGTTAATGACCCGTCTGCAGCTAGCTCCTTATTTCAAAGGGATGTTAACCCTGTTTACTGTGATTAGAGGTGACTCATGTTATGTATTCTGATTGCTTCATTATGCGGTGCCAGGCTGCCCAGCTAATGTGTTCTGTACACCTTGTAATTAACTTCCCTGATGTCATTATTTAAAGAAAATGTGTCTCAGGTCGGCTTCGAATTGTCTGGCTATATTCTGTATGAGAAACTCCAGAGTGTGTGAAAAGGGGGTGGAGCTCCCATTGTTCCTTGATTAAGGATTTAGCTTGTAAAACTGTATTTATAACCAGCAGCAAGCTGCCAATAAATCAGTCTTGGTTCCAGCATTCAGTCTTGACTCATGTGTGGATGATCCTGTGATGTTCTTGTATGGAGAGGAGGGAATGCTTGACAGGGATATCATACCGATACCGTCACAACTTGTTTCATCTGTGTATCACTTGTTGCTTGTCACTTCACTGGGGGTATGTAAGGGTTTACAACCACTTCAAAGTGACTCTGTCATAAAAGACGTATGGGGCCTGACATTGCAGGCCTCCTTATGCCTGGCTGTGTCTGATTTTAGTATGTTTCAGTCAGTCTCAGACCAAGCATGCTGTAAATGAGTGTCATCAAGTGTCAGAATATATTATCTTTATACCTGTTCTTGGTCAGCAAACCAGACATTGAAATCAAAGTATTAGAATGACAGCCAAGGAACCATCATTCTAAAAAAAGTGATCGATAATGGCAGCCTCCATCTTTTTTTTTTTTAAAGAGGCACTGTCACTTTGCCCATTCAGTCTATGAAATGTACCCCCACTCCACACTGATACTGTCTAGCACTCCCCCACCACTCTTACCTCTATTGCAGCCAGGACCAAAATTCCCAGTGTGGGTTAGTGTCAGAGCCTAGAAAGAGAGGTGAAGTCACCCTTTCTGTCATTATACAATGCTCAGGCTTAACTTTTGGCTGCTAGACCTGGGCCCTGTAAGATGGGAGGAGGTCACGTGCTCTGCAGGGCTGGTGCAAGGATTTTTGACACCCTAGGCGAAACCTCATTTTGCCGCCCCTCCTTGGCTCCACCCCTGATCCCACCCCTTTTCTCCTGCTCATGTATACCCCACCTTTTTAATGAAATGCCCATCAATGCAGCCTCACCAGCACCTATCAATGCAGCCTCACCTGCGCCCTTCAATGCAATCTCACAAGTGCCCATCAATGCAGCCCACCAGCGCCCATCAATGAATGTTTGCTTGCTTCCATTCATTCGGGAGTCGGGACACAGACACAGTTCTCCGCCACCACTGCACCTCTGACACTATGTGCAAATGGAGCGGTGGCTGCCTGCTGATGCTGAGACTTACACTGCATTCACACCTGAGCGACAAAACGCCCGACGCCGGACGCTTCTGCCGCTAGAGGGGAGAATTCCCATTGCTGTCTATGGAGATGGTTCACATCTCATAGACGCCGAACGCCTGTCGCCTGAAAAAAAGTCCCGGACCCTTTTTTTCAGGCGACATTGGCGTTTGCCCATTGACAGCAATGGGAAGACTTTGAAAAAAAATAAAAAAATTGAAAGTTTCACACTCGCGGCAAAATACGCCGCTACCGCCGAACGCGGCTGTCGCTCAGGTGTGAATGGAGTCTTAGTTTCTTGCTGCAGAGAGAAGAGAGTAGGAACACCAGTGGCCTTTACCCATGTAGATGGTGTATTATTATTATTATTATTATACAGGATTTATAGAGCACCAACAGGTTGTGCATCGCTTTACAATATAAAGGGAGACAGTCCAGTTACAATTCAATTAATTACAAGGGGATTAAGAGGGCCCTGCTCATAAAAGCTTTCAATCTAATAGGATTGGGTAAGTGTTACAAAAGGTAAAAACTGTGGGGGATGAACCGAAGAGTTAAAAGTTCAGTTGTTAGTTGGAGGTGGGATAGGCTTCCTTGAAGAGATGGGTTTTCAGGAATTGCCCATGGCCCCTTTCACACTGGGCACGGGAGGTGCGGTGGTGGTATAGCGGAGTGTTTTTTAGCGCTTCTATACCGTCGTATTTAACGCAATATTCGGCCACTAGCGGTGCGGTTTTAACCCCCGCTAGCGGACGAAAAAGGGTTAATACCACCCGCAATGCACCTCTGCAGAGGCGCTCTGCCGGCGGTATTAGTCCATAAAAGTCCATAAAAATACTTATATAACCCTACAAAATGATACGAAGATACCTGGTTCCATATTTATAAAGGGGTGGGGGGTTGCTGGGAGGTGGGGTGGCAGAGCTGTGGCAAAATCAAAGAAAAACAGAAGCATGCAGGCACAAGACCCCTGTGATTCAGTAAATATTGGAATAACATGAAAAATGGCCACAAAGGTAAACTAAGCCTTTATTGATTCCTTCTATGTATACCAGAGGTTAGCAATGATATAAGTGCCTGCACTGCACTGAAGAACATTTTCTATTGAATTCTCATAGTGATAGTTCCTCTCTTCAAGAATTCAAAGCAGCCCTCGGAGGAAATTTAATTTCTCTATGTTCAGCCAGAAAAAGAAAAAAGAAACACCTACAGGTTTTTACCGGTCTCACCAAGCATTTTCAAGTTTTAATTAAAATAGACCAAGCTGCCCCTTCTGATAAATTTGAGGTGGTCCAGCAAAATCTCTTACATACCTAAATTACTAAGGCTGGAAAGACCATTTCTAGAACCAAACAGAAAGCGTAATGGATGTTCCTACACACTTGATTATCAGGAAAATGGCAAACCTAGTTCTAATCCTTTAAAAATAGTTACCGTATTTTCTGGAGTATAAGACTACCTTTTACGCTTAGAAAAACTGGGCAAAAAGCAGGGGTCGTCTTATACGCCGGGTCAGCTGCTTGGATGCCTGCTGGATGTGCAGTAATACTGTATGTAGCTTTGGCTACATACAGTATATACCGCTTAGCCAATCCTGGTGAACGATGTATTCAAATGAATACAGAGCCTGCTCGGATCGGAGTAACAACCTCTGCCAATCCGAGCAAGCTACATACAGTAGCCTGTTCGGATTGGCTTTGAGAGTCGAGGCGCGGACTGATGATGTTGCAGCCTCTGCCAATCCAAGCAGGCTTTGTATTCATTAATAGAATACATTGCTCGCTGTGATGCCTGTTGCTATGCGGTCCCACGAAATCTGCCTTTGGAATCACCTAGGATTCTGACATCATCTCCCTCTAATGCTCCTGGAAAATGTGTGTCGTCATTTCCCAGGATGCAGTGCGCTACCCAATTATCACTCCCCATCCAAGACTTCCAGGAAGTAAGTGCTTGTGGGCTTCACAATGCCCACAAGCAAAATGACAACAGTGTGGACATAGTTTCATAAACTTTGGGCTAGATTCAGGTAGATTTCGGCCGGCGTAGTGTATCTCAGATACACTACGCCGCCGTAAGTTTGAGCAGCAGGTCCTGTATTCACAAAGAACTTGCGCTGTAACTTACGGCGGTGCAGTGTAACTGGGCCGGCGTAAGCCCGCCTAATTCAAAATAGGCTGGTTTGGGACGTGTTCTATGTAAAATACTAGTGACCCCACGTATTTGAAGTTTTTAACGAACGGCGCATGCGCCGTCCGTGGACGTATCCCAGTGTGCATGCTCCAAATGACGTCGGCAAATCGTCATGCTTTCGAAGTGAACGTAAATTACGGCCAGCCCCATTCACGGACGAGTTACGCAAACAACGTAAAATTTGAAAAATTTGACGCGGTTCCGATGTCCATACTTAACATTAGCTGCGCCGGCCGTATCTTAGCAACATTTAAGCGTATCTCGGTTTGAGCATACGCTTAAAGTTGCGACGGCGCGGATTCGAACTTATGATGGCGTATCTACTGATACGCCCGTCGTAAGTCTTTATGAATCTGGCCCTATCTTTTTTGAATAACTATGCAGAGCGGCGGCGGATTGTAAAATAGTAAGTGATCGGATTTATATTATAAAAACGCATGATGAAAGGACATACATTTAAAAAATGCTAATTGTGGTTGGAACCCCACTTTAAAGAATTAATAATTGAGAGAAACTATTCAAAGTATCAATATAAAGTACCTCTATTCCAGTTAAATATTTCTGTTGTACTATAACAAGAAAAAGAAAGGCCTTATTGTAAAAATTGCAGACTGATTTCAGTTTTAAATGCAGATCTGTACATATATTATAAAGATGTATTGGATTATTACACTCCAATATAGTTTCATCCTGATTAAATGAGAATTATTCTTATTAGGCAAACATTAGATATTATTTAATACGTGTTAGACATACTTCAGACAATGTTACTGGCCTTAAAGAAGAATTCCAGGCATGGCATATTTTTACCTGGGCAGTACCCCTGGAAGCTGGAAATCACTGAAGTAGATGCTACTTCTCCAGTAATCTCCACTTGCTCCTGGGCTCCATGCTGAGCATCCTGATTCATTGTGAATACAAAAGGTCAGTCACTCAGTATGGGCAACATTCAGAGAATGCCTTGCATTTGTTGAATGAGTGCAAAGCATTCTCTGATTGGAGGAAATGGAGAGTGTGACATCACCAATTCCAAGACCAATTCCAAGACCAAAAAAATCGGACTTTCATTTGTATTGATGCATTGTTCTTTAACCACTTGCTTACTGGGCACATAAACCCCCTTCATGCCCAGGCGAAATTTCAGCTTCCAGCACTGCGTTGCTTTAACTGACATTTGCGCGGTCGTGCGACGTGGCTCCCAAACAAAATTGGCGTCCTTTTTTCCCCACAAATAGAGCTTTCTTTTGGTGGTATTTGATCACCTCTGCGGTTTTTATTTTTTGTGCTATAAACAAAAAAAGAGCGACAATTTAAAAAATATATATATATTTTTTACTTGTTGCTATAATAAATATCCCAATTTTTTTTAAAAAAAACTATTTTTTTTCTCAGTTAAGGCCGATATGTATTTTTCAACGTATTTTTGTAAAAAAAAAAAAATCGCAATAAGCTACTGGTTTTGCGCAAAAGTTATAGCGCCTACAAAATAGGGGACAGAATTTTTTTTTTTTTTATTATTATTTTTTTTACGCCGCCAGGCACTCGCATCGGCTCCCGAACGATGCGCCGGGCACGTTGTTTCCCCGCTCAAGTGGTTAAAGAAAATATTACGGTAGATATTTTTGGAACTGGATCTCATAACACGCTGTGCTTTATAAGCATATTTACTTTTTTTTTCTCAATTATACAACGGGTCAGCAAAATGTCACAGAACATCTTAAGAGTTTTGCTTATTTGTCTTACTTGTGCAGTTGCTTTTCAGTTCATAAAGCATTTGCCTAGGCCTGAAAACAGGAAGTAACTGAAAAAAGTGTAAAACAAGTATATATGATATGCTTCTAGATTGTAAGCTCTAACGAGCAGGGCCCTCTGATCCCTCCTGTATTGATTTGTATTGTGACTGTACTGTCTTCCCTGATGTAAAGAGCTGCGCAAACTGTTGGCGCTATAATAATCCTGTATAATAATACTAATACTTTCCTATCTATTTATAGATTCCAGCAGCATAAGGATTACATTTAGTCAATGTTAACCGAGGGAGTGAAATTCCACTTTAAGAAACTGCTTCAAGCGCACTTTAATTTTACCTGGTGAACTAACTTTGCCCTTATCTAAGTGTCATATAGACCGCAAATCATAGTGATATATACAAGTACTACACAAGGTTAATTTGCCTCCTTTATGTAGACCTCTAAGTAATATACGTGAGCAGTGGTCCAGTTACCTTTTTCCTGAATTGGCAATGTAACAACCATTAAAATAGTAGCTCTCCTTAGGATTTTTTCTTTTTCGCTCTTTACAAAATCCCCTGTGAAGGGCAGAACTTTTTAAATTTGAGTGGAATTGTTCATTTGGAATGTCAACTTAGAGTACCGTATTTGCTTGTATGTAACAGGGAAGCACAGTTAACGGTACTGCTGAAGAAAAAACGTTGCCTTCCAATGCATAAATAAGCCCAACTAGAGTATAAACTAGTGGCCAATATAAAATTGTCTAATTTATTAAAGTCTCAGCTTGGTTTGAGACTATGACCAGAAACCAGAAAAGTCTGAACCCCTGACATAAAACAAAATAATCCACCCCCTCATACTTCCATCGCTGCGGGCCTTCCGGGAAGCTTGCACCAAATACAAGCTGTCGGACCAAAGCGGCCCACTGACCCCCCTCAGACTGAACCCTGACTTCCCCCCTGGCATGCACCCTGCCTTTCTGGCAGACAGATGGCCTCATGCGTCGGTACGGGCGGGCCAATTCTTTACCTCAGGTAGACTCATGCTCCAAGCAGAACTGGCAGCTAAGACCGACAAAGACGAGTTCCCTTTCTGGACATACATACAAATCAGACACTTCCTAGACAGGACGGCCCCGAGCCTCCAATGGTCTAGACCCTGCTCCCCCTTCGAGAACCTTTGTGCCAGTAAGGGACCACAAAGACACCTTATCTCTATAATCTACGGCTTATTGTTCTCCACGCACTCGTCCAAAATACACTGGGCCAACCAACAGTGGGAGAGGGATATCGCTCTTGATCTCACGGAGGTGGAATGGGAAGCGGTATACAGACGGGCCCACAAGGGCTCGGCTAACGTCCAAACTCAGGAGAACGCGTACAAGCTCCTCTCCCGGTGGTACAAGACTCCGCTCAAATTACACAAAATTGATCCTACGCTCCCCAAAATCTGCTGGAGATGCCACCGGGAGACGGGCTCTTTCCTCCACATATGGTGGACATGCCCATCACTCATCTCATACTGGACGGAGGTCCACAACCACATTGCACGCATAACAACAGATACACCAGAGTTTACGCCTGCGCAATATCTTCTCCACCATGCCCAGACGCTCCCGAGGGGCTACAACCGATCACTGGCTATGCACATGGTGAACGCGGCGAGGATGTGCATCCCAATCAGGTGGCTATCCCCACAACCACCCTCGCTAGTCGACTGGTTCCAACGTATCCAAAGAACAATGGAGATGGAAGACCTTATCCATCAAGCCAATGACAACCCTACGAGGTTCAACGAGACATGGGCTTGTTGGAAACACTTCACTACGACAGCAGACTACAGGACAGCCTGACCCTGACGACTCTGACCCTGGAATCTACCCTCCTCCTCCCCCGCTGAGCTGTGGCGGGCTGCATTCCACCTCCAGTCCACACCCCCCCCCCATTGTCTGCTCCCTCCCCCACCGCCCCAATCCCCTCCCTCCTTACCCTTTTATCTTTTTTTTTTTTTTTTTTTCTTCTTCTATCTTTTTGGTTAAACATACTCACGCCCTCCCCTGTTCACAGGGATGTCTCTATGCGGAAAGACCCTGCCACCAGAATTGAGTTAAGGTTAGGGAGATACGCCTAGAAACTCACCCTACATGTAGGCGATCACCTGTGGCTGGCTTTCCACCACTACCCTCGATAAGCCCTAGGGCTAGTTATAGGGATCATTACACGTTCTCTCCCTGGAAGCCCTACCCAAGGCTTAGGTTACTCCACGTTGTTCCCGCATTCGGCGCATCAACGCCGCCAGCCGTAATACACACTCACAAGCATATGGGACTGCTTGCTGAGGCTCCACATGATGGCTGCCACATACGACTGATAGACTGCCGCTATGTGATACTTACCTATGTTCTATTAGTGTAAGGGTTAGCGGCTGCGCCCGCAGATACCCGCTCTACGTATTTACGAATACCATTGTTACATAGTTACATAGTTACATAGTTACATAGTTAGTCAGGTTGAAAAAAGACACAAGTCCATCCAGTTCAACCACAAAAAACAAAATAAAAAAACACAGTAAAATCCTATACACCCAACTTCATACCCACAGTTGATCCAGAGGAAGGCAAAAAACCCCAGCGGAGCATGATCCAATTTGCTACAGCAGGGGAAAAAATTCCTTCCTGATCCCCCGAGAGGCAATCGGATTTACCCTGGATCAACTTTACCTACAAATCTTAGTACTCAGTTATATTCTGTACATTTAGGAAAGAATCCAGACCTTTCTTAAAGCAATCTACTGATCTGGCCAGAACCACCTCTGGAGGGAGTCTGTTCCACATTTTCACAGCTCTTACTGTGAAAAAACCTTTCCGTATTTGGAGGTGAAATCTCTTTTCCTCTAGACGTAAAGAGTGCCCCCTTGTCCTCAGTGATGACCGTAAAGTGAATAACTCAACACCAAGTTCACTGTATGGACCTCTTATATATTTGTACATGTTGATCATATCCCCCCTAATTCTCCTCTTCTCAAGAGTGAATAGATTTAGTTCTTCTAATCTTTCCTCATAGCTGAGCTCCTCCATGCCTCTTATCAGTTTGGTTGCTCTTCTCTGCACTTTCTCCAGTTCTCCTATATCCTTTTTGAGAACTGGTGCCCAAAACTGAACTGCATATTCCAGATGAGGTCTTACTAATGATTTGTACAGGGGCAAAATTATATCTCTGTCTCTGGAGTCCATACCTCTCTTAATACAAGAAAGGACTTTGCTCGCTTTGGAAACCGCAGCTTGGCATTGCATGCCATTATTGAGCTTATGATCAACTAAAACCCCCAGATCTTTCTCCACTACAGACCCCCCCAGTTGTACTCCCCCTAGTATGTATGATGCATGCATATTCTTAGCCCCCAAGTGCATAACTTTACATTTATCTACATTAAACCTCATCTGCCACTTAGTCGCCCAATCAGACAGAGCATTGAGGTCGGCTTGTAAATTGGAGACATCCTGTAAGGACGTTATTCCACTGCATAGCTTGGTGTCATCTGCAAAGACAGAAATGTTACTTTTGATCTCAGACCCAATATCATTTATAAATATATTGAAAAGTAAGGGTCCCAGCACTGAACCTTGGGGTACACCACTGATAACATTGGACCATTCAGAGTAAGAATCATTAACCACGACTCTCTGAATTCTGGCTTTCAGCCAGTTTTCTATCCATTTACAAACTGATATATCCAATCCTGTAGACCTTACCTTACACATGAGCTGTGTGTGCGGAACTGTATCGAACGCTTTTGCAAAATCCAAATATATCACGTCCACAGCCACGCCTCTGTCCAGGGTTTTACTTACCTCTTCATAAAAGGAAATCAGGTTTGTCTGACAACTTCTGTCTTTCATGAATCCATGTTGACTGCTGCTTAAATAGTTTTTTTCCAGCAAGAACTCATCCATGTGGTCTTTTATTAAACGTTCCAGTATCTTCCCAACTATAGAAGTTAAACTAACAGGTCTATAGTTACTTGGTAAAGACTTTGTTCCCTTTTTAAATATGGGCACCACATTGGCCCTGCGCCAATCCAGTGGTACTATTCCTGTCTTTAATGAGTCCCTAAATATTAGATACAGTGGCTTTGAAATGACAGAGCTCAACTCACCTAGGATCCGTGGGTGGATGCCATCAGGTCCAGGTGCTGTGTGTGTGCCATATGTCTTGTAAATTGTTACTGCTGAAGAGTCAATAAACACATTTTGGAACAAAAAAAAAAAAAAATAATAGATTAAATAAAAGAATAGGTGTGCTAATCACTAATTGACAAAACAAGTCCAAACATGCAATGCCAAAAAAAAACATATGATACTTAAATAGTGATAAATAAGGATAGTGATAAATAAATATGTTGCTCAAAAATATCAAGAACAACTGAAAAAGTTCATTAATAAAATAAAAATAATATAAAACAATAAAAAAAAATATATGAATAAATGGAAAGTTCAATCCAAAATGTGTAAATATCCAACTAAAAGACCCTTTGAATAGAGATTAAAAATACACCCAGTGAATGGATATTTCCGTGTCCTTCAGGGTTCCAAAGAAATAAATTGTGAATGTCCCATTACCACATAAATGTGCCTCTTACCAGAGTCAATGGATCTCTCAGATCTCTATCGCTGGATAGCAATCCTGACAGACTGGGCTTATCCCGACAGATATGGCAGCATATCCAATTATCTGGCAATCAAAGGGACCTCTGCGATGGCTGATACACAAACATCCGATAACAAAGCTCGGAACATATGTAAGGAGAAGAGGGAAGCCTCTTGGTGTAGTACATTTCAACAAGGAGATTTTATTAAAACAATACTTTACGGTCAACACTGAGGACAATGGGGCATTCTTTACGTCTCCAAATACGGAAAGGTTTCTTCACAGTAAGGCCCTGTACACACGTCCGAGGAACTCGATGGGCAAAACTCATCGTTTTGCTCGTCGAGTTCTGTGTGAAGCTGCCGAGGATCTCGGCGAGCCAACTTTCCTCATTGAACAACGAGGAAATAGAGAACATGTTCTCTATTTGGCTCGACGAGGAACTCGTCGGCTTCCTCGGCCGAAAGTGTACACACGCCGGGTTTCTCGGCAGAATTCAGCTCCGATCGAGTTTCTGGCTGAATTCTGCCGAGAAACTCGGTCGTGTGTACGGGGCCTGAGAGCTGTGAAAATGTGGAACAGACTCCCTCCAGAGGTGGTTCTGGCCAGCTCAGTAAATTGCTTTAAGAAATGTCTGGATACTTTCCTAAATGTACATAATATAACTGAGTACTAAGATCAGTATCACGTCAAATTTTCTCCCTAAATTACGCCGGCTTAATGCTTAGTCGACGTGAACGTAACCTATCCCCATCCCCATTCACGTACGACTTACACAAACGACGTAAAATACGACGCTGTTCCGACGTTTCCGACGTCCATACCTTAACATCACTTACCCCTGCTTTATGAGGGGTAAAGTTACGCCGTTCGTACGCCTTACGTAAACAGCGTATATTAATACGCCGGGCGCAAGTACGTTTGTGAATCGGCGTATCTAGCTCATTTGCATATTCAACGCGGAAATCTACGGAAGCGCCCCTAGCGACCAGCGTAAATATGCACCCAAGATATGACGGCGTAGGAGACGTATTTTGGCAACAGTGAGGCGTATCTGATTCTATGAATCAGTCGCATAGATACGACGGCGCACTTTCGGACTTACGACGACGTACATGGAGATACGCCATCGTAAGTCCCTTGTGAATCTGGCCCAGAGTCTTTAGTTTAGTGTGTCATTTATACTAGTTTAAAAATGTAGGGATCTTCTTTTGGTTTCCATTGCCTAGCACAAATTTATAAAAAAAAAATTGGTAGCTGCAAAATGTATCTACCCTAAAGTTCCCGTAGCCTGTAAAAAAAAAAAAAAATTGCCCGGCATGTTGGTTGATGGCTTTTCACCCAGAAAAATGCAATTTCACCTAATACATGCTATTATTCCTGGCAATTAATTCACCCCACAAAGCATGTGCTGATGATTATATCCTTTAACAGAAACAGCTTTGATGCAATTATCATAGTGATAAATGTATTTAAATTATTTTTTATTACTGCAGTCATATGGTTGAGCTAGCTGGTTTGAGTCATTAAAGTTTTTTTTTTAATTAAACATTAACCTATCCAATACATATTTTTTTTAAATTGGTATAGTATAGCTTTATCTGTGGATGCTAAAGGTGTTTAATAATCTACCTTAATGATGGGCCTTCAACAAAATGGAGAGTGTTGCCAACAATAGCTACATGAATTTCAGCTTCCTGAAATCTGGTTGGTTGCAACACCTTCTAATCTTCTTTTACACATAAGCTGTGTTATCCACTAAATATGATGAGCAAACTCTATGAACTTAGGGGGTAATCCACAAAAGGGATACGCCGGCGTATCTACTGATACGCCGTCGTATCCCTGTTTCTATCTATGGAACTGATCCACAGAATAAGTTTACCATAGATAGGCAGAAGATCCGACATGTGTAATTGAATTACACTGTCGGATCTTAAGGATGCAATTCTAGGCCGGCCGCTAGATGGCGAGGCCATTGCGGCCGGCCTAGAATATGCAAATGAACACTTACGGCGATCCACGAACGTTCCGACGGGCACGTCGCTCTAAATCTACGTCGTTTACGTCGAGTTACGCCGCGTAAAACTAGGGCTGAGCCCTAGTTCTCTTAAGCCATGTTAAGTATGGCCGTCGTTCCCGCGTCGAAATTTAAATTCTACGTCGTTTGCGTAAGACGTTCGTGAATGGCGCTGGACGCCATTTACGTTAACGTCTAAGCAAATGACGTTGGAGCGACGTCAGTTAGCGCAATGCACGTTGGGTAAGTTAACCGTCGGAGCATGCGCAGTACGTCCGGCGCGGGAGCGCGCCTAATTTAAATGGGACTCGCCCCATTAGATTCGGCACGCCTTGCGCCGGACACATTTAAGTTACACCACCGCAAATTTCAAGGTAAGTGCTTTGTGGATCGAGCACTTAGGGAGAAATTTTGCGGCGGTGTAACTTAAATCGGAAGATTTAAGTTGCGCCCGATATTTGTGGATTTGGCCCTTAGTTCATTTAAAGGCATAGTTTACCCTTACCAAAAAAATGCCTATGCAGAAAAGGGAGGTCTGCAGCTAAAAACAAGGGGGCAGATCCACAAAGAGAGTACGCCGGCGTATCTACTGATACGCCGGCGTACTTTCAAATTTCCCGCATTGTATCTTTGTTTTGAATCCTCAAAACAAGATACGACGGCATCTGGGTTAGATCAGGCTCACCCCCCTGCTCACCCCACTGCTCTCCAGTGCCCTCCACCGCTTATCGGAGCCATCGGCAGAGGCGATCAGATCCCGTCCCCTGCTTGCCATGGAGCTGAGTGAGAGGAAAATGCCCCCCCCCCCCCCCCGGCTCCATACCATTGTAGGGTCAAAACGTCACTTCCACCCATAGCTCCTAAAGGGACTTTTTTTAAACAACACTTATTTTTAAATTTTTTATTGCATTTTAGTGTAAATATGAGATCTGAGGTCTCACATTTGTGGTTTAAACACCATTTTCATATGCGGGTGCTACTCACGTATGCGTTCGCTTCTGCACACAAGCACAGCGGGACAGGGCGCTTTAAAAAAAATGTTTTCTGATTTATTTTACTTTTTATTTTTACACTGTTCTTTTTTTTTTTTAAATGGTGTCACTTTTTTTCCTATTACAAGGAATGTAAACAATCCTTGTAATAGGAAAAAAAAGGCATGACAGTGGGCCAACTCAATATTGAACCCTACTGACAAAGATTGGGATGCCATTTAAGTTCATGTGCTTGTAAAAAGCAGCGGTCCCAATACTTTTGACAATATAGTGTAATTCCGACTGTCTGAAGCCTCGTACACACGACCAAGGAACTCGACGGGTGAAACACATCGTTTTCCTCGTCGAGTTCCTTGTTAGGCTGTCGAGGAACTCGACAAGCACATTTTCTTCATTCCCATCAAGGAAATAGAGAACTTGCTCTCTTTTTGGCTCGTCGAGTTTCTCTACAGGTTCACTCGACGAAAATGTGCACACGACAAAAAAATATCGGCAAAAAAATATCTCCCAGCAAGTTTCTTGCTGGTTTTTGCTGAGAAACTCGGTCGTGTGTATGAGGCCTGAATGTCATCCTGTGGAATATTTCTCCTCTAATCCTGTTCTAGAGAAAACTCAGAATTTGGGATTCCCTCAAATTTTTTGTACCTGTGAGGCCTCGTACACACGACAGAGTTTCTCGGCAGAATTCAGCGAGAAACTCGGTCAGAGCCGGATTCTGCCGAGAAACTCTGTCGTGTGTACACTTTCGGCCCGATGGAGCCGCCGAGGAACTCGTCGAGAAAATAGAGAACATGTTCTGTATTTTCTCGTTGTTCTATGGGAGAACTCGGCCCCTCCGAGCTCCTCGGCGGCTTCAGTGCTGAACTCGCCGAGGAACTCGACGTGTTTGGCACGTCGAGTTCCTCGGCCGTGTGTACGAGGCCTCACAATGAGTACCTGAACAAATATAGAGGAAGAATCTTACATGGACAGCAGAAAAACAAATAACAAATACGTTTTGGCTAGAGATACACTTTTATTTTTGATTTTAGCATTAGTGAGGTTCATGAATGGTGCCCGGTAATTTGTATAATAAGTAAAATAGTAATATGTTAAACAATGTAGACCTTTTTTGCAGAGTGCCAGGCTATTAGCCATATAATACACCTAGCTGCATTTAATTTATTGCTTTCCCTAGGGTCCTTTTGTATGACTGCATTGCATTCTCTCTATCCGCCAGCAACAAAAATCAACTCAGCATTTGGCTACATCTTCATCCTACCCAACTGACACATATGCTGAAGGACATTGCGATCATTTCATAGCTAAGGATACATTATGGCTACACTTCTCCTGTATTTACTATCATACCGTTAAGATTCAGTAGATTTGCCATATAAGTTATGCTTTGGTTGCAGCTGAAGTAGGTAGTTGTTTTATTTGGTTATATTTGGCAAGGAGTAAAGTCAGGTTTGAAGTATAAGTAAAGGCAAACCTATATGTTTTCAATTTTGGACGAGTGGAGATGGATTAAGCCCTGTACACACGATCGGACATCTGATGGAATCTAATCCGATGGACTTTTTCGTCGGATATCCGATGAAGCTGACTTTCATCAGTCTTGCCTACACACCATCAGTTAAAAATCTGACTGTGTCCAAACGCGGTTATGTAAAACACTACGATGTGCTGAGAAAAATTAAGTTCAATGCTTCCGAGAATGCATCAACTTGATTATGAGCATGTGTGGATTTTTGACCGATGGACTTCCACACAGACGATCGTTTTTTTTATCCATAGGAAAATTTTAAAACATGTTTTATTTTTTTTCAGCGATGGAAAACAAACCAATGGGGCCCACACACGATTGGTTTGTCCGATGAAAACGGTCCATCCGTCCATTTTCATCAGACAAACCGATCCTGTGTACAGGGCTTTAGAATGCTTGTCAGTTTTTATTGCTGTCTGTGTCCCCATTAAGGAGATTCAATATATTTATCCTGTCATTGAAAGTAAAAGAAAATCACACATTTTGAGTTGTCCCCAGAAAAGTAATAGATGGGAAATCTTCCAATGGGGACACTAGTTCTGGTAATCTGGGGGTCCACAAGGAATTCCCTGAATTTGCAGGGATTTCCTCTCACTTCCTGTTTGGCTCTGGGACAGGAAGTGAAGGGAAATCTCACCAATGGGACACAGATGGGGGGGAAAAAAACTTACAGAAGTTTTAACCCTTCCTTGCTCTATCCAAAATGAAAAAAAAAAGTTTTGCCCATAGTTCTACTTTAAGACAGTATATTGTTATAAGATCAGGGTTCTTTTAGGCAACCTGGAAACATAACTATCTACTGCCGTCTCTAAGAAGAGAAAAATGTAAATTCTACTCTGCTGCTCACATACACATGGTCTAACCAATACAAGCACAACATTTGCAGATTTCTTCCTGATTCATTGTGCCAGGGAGATGGAAATGGTAGTAACGCAAAGCTGGAAAAGGCATCTTTCATTCTGGAGACAGAATAAAAAAGGAAATGCATTCCATGTGACAGGAAAAGAACAAAACAAAAGCTTTAATAAAATCCTTGAAACTCACGATGTGTTGCAAGTAAACATCTAGCTACATCTATAAGCCAATAACAATGTTTTTATCATCACGTGTGTCTCTAGTAAGACAGCATTATATTACATGCTAAATAGACTGTGTGTGTTGGTATCAGTCAAGGCTGAGCGACAGATTCCTAGTATTATACAGAAAACAATGGAAAAGATGCAGCTGAATTATTCAAGACTCTGGAATGCCAGAAACTGAGTTTTAGTTTTTGCACAACCCAAACATATTAATGAAACAAATACAAGGATTGCTGAGAAGAAGAGCAAGGTTATTTAAAATTGGAAACTGTTTTTATCACTAAATGAAATCAGTTAACGTTTTAAATATTTTCAATGCAACGATACAGCAGTGCTTGACAACTTTTCAAACTTTGCGCCTACCATTGCTGCGAAATCATGGCGACTGACAGGGCAGCTTACACACAGCAAGAAAAAAAAAATAACTCCCATTCCATCATGAGTATTCTGACTCCGATTGTTGTGATAGCGATATATCCCTTGCTGAGACCTCTATGCCTGGCCTGTATAAGCAGATATACTCACTGTGGACAATCCTTGTCAGACAGCTGAACTCGTCAATACCGATTCATTCAAAAGAGGTGTTTATTCTTTAACTTCAGGGGTTACAGCAGATAACAGGAACAGCAGATGAATGGTGATAGTATTGTACGGTCAAAAGATGATGCCTTTCCTACGTACTGAGCAGAGTACATGAGTGTCTTTCTACATGTGGCTTGCTGGCTGAAGAGATGACACAGGAAGTACTCCACACAGGAAGCAGGGAGGGGCATACATACAGTGAAAATATGTGGTAACTCAAAGAATCACATAAAACATGTGCATTGCAACAAAGGCCACTAGATGGCAGCATAGGATAACACATAGATTTAGCTATGAGAAAATAGTAGGCAAACCACACTATATAAACTCTAATCTATATAACAATGCTAATATTAACTGAGGCTATGCATCTCATATTCTATGCCCCTATTGGGGCAGCACACTCCCCGTCTGGCATGATAATGCCACTATTTACATAATACAACGGTAGTTATGCAAATAAACAACAGCGCAATTTGCTTGATGTCTTGAAAACCTGAAAGACATAATGGAGAACATGCATATAATGCAACAACATCTATAATATAAGGCTTCAAGTTGTGACAACTAAAGTTCCAGATACTTCCTTCTCGAAGTCGCAGGTAGGATCCAACAGCATACCCAAGTAAGTTCAGTCTCCAAACGGCAAGAGCAAAATGAGTTCCGTGATAGGTCTGATGAAAGTCTTTAAAGTCCCTTTAATCCAAAGGCCTGCAACTCTTATGGCTCCCTCTGTGAAGTGTCTACCTTGGTGTTTCACCCTTTCATGGTAGTGCCGTATGAGAAAAGTGGTGATGTGATGGCGAGCAGGTATAATGAGAGGATTCTGTTCTTGCTCACTGAACTTAGCCTTGTTTAGGCGTCCACCAACCCTTAACGTGCCATCATTGTCAATGAATGGGTTCAGGTTAGCAATTGGACTGTTTTTTGGAATGTCCCCCTTGTCACGGATACGTCTGATTTCTGAGCCAAAGACATCCTGTTGTACACTGCGTATTATGATCAGTTCAGCTTCAGCAATGTCTTTTGCAGAAAGAAGCTTTTGGCACATGTGCCAACCTTGACAGTGAGCATCTGTGAGCTTCGTGTGAAAGCAGTGTGCAATATGAACTAACCTTGCGGTGGTGCGTACCAGCCTTGTCCACTTGGAGAAACGTTCAAAGCGTTGACAGCCCAAGGCACATCTTTGTTCAGTTCTGGTGACAAGGGTTTTAACTTCAGGACGAACCTCTGGATCTTTGTCGGGTTCTAGAAGACTGAAGACGTCAGCCGTGGTTTCTTCTGGATCAGCCAACAAGAATTCAGGACCTGTTAACCAAGAAGAATTTACGAAGGCACTCGCAGACACTGGCCTGGTGCCATGATCTGCAGGATTAATTTCAGATGGAACATAATGCCATTGTTCAGGTTTAGATGATTTTCTTATTCTTTCTACACGGTTGCTGACATAGACATAGAAACGTTTAGTCTGGTTGTATATGTAGCCCAGAACAACCTTGCTGTCTGTGTAGAATTTGATGTCATCTATCTGAATCTCTAGCTCACGCAGTATGAAATCTGCAATCTCTACAGCTAGCACAGTCCCACAAAGTTCAAGCCTAGGAATTGTGTGTTCAGGTTTGGGTGCTAACTTAGCCTTCCCAAACAGAAACCCTACATGGGTTAGATTAGCTGAATCCCTTACCTTGAGGTAGGCAACAGCCGCTATGGCCTCAGTAGATGCATCTGAGAAGATGTGCAGCTCTTTCCTCCGACTGGTGGCAAGGGAAGTCGGAGTGTAGCAGCGTGGTATAAGGATTCCATCTAAGGCATGTAACGACTGTTTCCAGGACTCCCACCTTGAAAGTTTGTCTATTGGTAGTGGGGCATCCCAATCTTTGATAGTCTCTGAGAGCTGTCTAAGTATGGATTTACCTTGTATGGTGATGGGAGCCACAAATCCCATTGGATCGTATAGGCTGTTCACCACTGACAGAACTCCACGCCTGGTAAATGGTTTGTCTGCAGAGCTGACTTGAAAGCCGAAGCTGTCCTTTAATAAGTCCCACCGTAGGCCCAGACTTCTCTGCACAGGTGGCATGTCCATCCCCAGATTTAAGTCTTTAAACCCTGTGGCATGATCGCCAGGTTGAAAGGCTTTCATAACAGCAACACTGTTTGAGGCAATCTTGTGTAGTCTGAGGTTAGCCTCAGAAAGCATAACTTGTGTCCTTTGGAGCAGGTCTATGGCTTCTTCCGCTGTAGGTAAAGATTTAAGTCCATCGTCCACATAGAAATCTCTCTCGACGAAATGTCGAGCATCTGCACCATACTCCTGTTCTCCGTCAAGAGCAGTCCTTCGTAAACCGTATGTTGCGACGGCAGGTGAGGGGCTATTTCCGAAAACATGAACCTTCATGCGGTATTCAATCATCTCATTGTTCATGTTGTTGTCACGGTGCCACAGAAACCTTAGGAAGTTCCTATGGTCTTCTCGTACAATAAAGCAATGAAACATTTGTTCAATGTCCGCAGTTATGGCAACTGGCTCTCTTATGAACCTCATGAGTACACCTACAAGGTTGTTGGTAAGGTTAGGACCAGTGAGAAGAATATCGTTCAGGGATACGCCCTGATGTTTGGCACTGGAGTCGAACACTACCCTAATTTGTTTTGGCTTACGTGGATGGTACACTCCGAAGAAGGGTAGGTACCAGCACTCATCGTGTATTTGAAGAGGTGGAGCTGGCTCAGCATGCTCATTGTCAAAGATCCTCTTCATAAAGGTAATGAAATGGTCCTTCATTTCAGGCCTGTTCTTTAATGTTCGTTGAAGTGAGTTGAATCTGGATAAAGCCTGTTCCCGATTGTTTGGCAGTTTGACCTTTGCAGCACGAAGAGGCAATGGTGCAACCCAGCTGTTAGACTCATCCTTGAAGAACTCTTTGTCCATTATTTTGATGAAATCTCTGTCTTCAACTGACAAGGCTATTTTGTTGTCGTCACTTGTGGTACAAAACACTGTGGTACCTAGGTTGTCATCACAAAAGATAGGAGTGACATCAGGTACTTGGATGATGTCAAGAGGCTTCTCCTTTATTTCATGATGGTGAGGGCACTCTTTGAAGTGGGATGCACGTCCATTTCCTAACATGTAAGTTTTGAAGGAGTGGATCTCAGATGACGTACACATTCTATCCAGGCATACATCGCCCACTATTACCCAGCCTAGATCAAGTCTTTGTGCATAAGGGGCATCCTCAGGTCCATCACACTGCTCACGTACCTTATGTACTCTAAGAATGTCTCTTCCTAGCAAGACTAAGATTTCAGCATTCATGTCCATTGCGGGAATCTCATCAGCAAGGTGCCTTAAGTGAGGATGGTGATATGCAACCTCTGGAGTAGGAATCTCTTCTCTTTCGTCTGGTATCTGGTCACACTCGACTAATGTTGGTAGGAGTATGCCCTCTTTCCCTTCGATATGAGACACCATGAACCCATCGACCCTTCTGCCGAAAGTCTCTACGCGACCAGAACAGGTTCTGAGAGTATACGGTGTGGCATGACCCTCAATGCCAAAGATCTCAAAGAATTTAGGCTTGACCAGGGATCTGTTGCTCTGTTCATCTATTATGGCATACATCCTGGCAGCTTTTTCAGGTTGACCCTCTGGGTATACCTTAACAAGGCATATCTTGGCACAGCACTTGTGATCTAAACCTTCTCCACAGACTTCTGTGCATGAAGAAGAAACATTCTCCTGGGCTAGAGCGTGGCTTCGTTGCTCCCCGCCATGATTTGAGAGAGGGGTGGAGGTAGGTAGCTGCTGTGGGCTGTCTGTAAGTGGAGTAGGATGCATAGCTGTCACATGTCTTTCGCTGCTGCATTCTGTGCACTTGATGACAACTTTACAGTCCTTGGCAAAATGACTATAAGAAGCACAGCACCTGTAACATACTCCAAGTTTCTGGAGAATCTCCCTGCGCTCTTGTAAAGTCTTTGCTCTCAGCTCTCGGCATTTCTTAAGAGGGTGAGGCTTCTTGTGAATAGGGCACTGACGATTAGGATCTTTATCACCCGAATCACTCTGGTATGCATGAGAGGATACGGGTGGTGAGATGTCTGTCCTTTTAACAGATATTGCTCTATGAAAGTCTCTGTGTTTAGCTGCTGTGTTGTCATACCTTGGAGATGGTGATGAAGCAGGCAAGTTGGGTTCGCTGAAGCTGAAGCTGGGATCATTTCTCATCCAGGCTTGTTCACTGATGAACCTGCAAAAATATGAGAATGGAGGAAAGGATACGTTATAGTCTCTTTTGTACCTTGAGCCCTGCTGCGCCCATCTCTCCTGCAGGCCGTATGGCAGTTTAGACACCACTGGATTGACACCATGAGCAGTGTCCAGGAAGCTTAGACCAGGTAGACGTGGGTCTGTCTTTGCCAACTCTAACTCCATGAGGAGGTCACTTAGATCTTGGAGCTTGCGATAGTCTTTGTTCCCTATTTTTGGGAAGTTTTGCAGTCTCTTGAATAGAGCGCTTTCTATGGCTTCTGAGCTACCATAGGCTTGCTCAAGTCTTGCCCATGTGGCAACAAGACCTGCATCTGGGTGGTCAACATGTACTGTCCTCAGTCTCTTAACACGATTTGCAGATTCTGGCCCCAGCCACCTTATGAGCAAATCAAGTTCGTCCTTGCTATTAAGGTTGAAATTAGCAATAGCAGCCTTGAAGGTTGATCTCCAGGCCCTGTAGCTCTCTGGACAGTCATCAAACCTTGAGAGGCTGGTGATAATGAGCTCACGGCGTGCCATATAGCTGGCTAAGTCATTCAAGTCTGATCTCTCACTCTTTGGTGCCAAAGTAATCTGTGGAACCCCTTGGGTGTGAAAGTTCTCTGGTGAAGAAAGGTGAGGTTTACCAGGATGAAATGATGTTGCATGAGCGCTTAACTTGGGTGTAGTCTTTAAGGCTTCTGCTGGCTGTGGCTGGAGCTGCGGCTTGTCGCTGGAAGTCACCTTGTTGATGGCAGGAGTTGATATGGTTTGCTGCGTAGATGCTCTGGCGTTGTGGACTTGAGGAGACTCAGGCATTTTGAGCTGGGAGGTCCCTGAGTTGAGAGTCAGAACAGTGTTGTTAGTAGGAGGTACAGGAAATGACTCTGTATCTTTGTAAACATTATGCTTTAGCACATAATCACTGGTGCGATCAATTGGATCTTCCAGTTCTGCTGGGATAAGACAGTCTGAATTAGTACTTTGACCCATTGCTTGTTCAAGGACTTTCAGCCTTGCTAGCGCACCTGCTTCCTCTTTCTCTATTTGCAGAATCTTTATTTGGGATTCCATCTCTGCTTGGCGAGCTTTGCTTTGGGCTTCAAGAGCTTTGCTTTGGGCTTCAAGAGCTTTGCTTTGGGCTTCCATCTCTGCTTCAAGAGCTTTGCTTTGGGCCTTCATCTCTGCTTCTTTCTTAGCAATGGAGCTTTGCGCTTTTTTGGATTCAGCATCAGCGCGGGCCTCTATTAGCTTGTCGCTTAATGTTGAACTTCTGGAGCGAGAGGATCTAGAAGAACGTGCAGTGTGCTTGGTTGATGTTGATCTGTGAGATCTGGTCTCTTGCAGTTGAGCAATGCGGAGT
This sequence comes from Rana temporaria, assembly GCF_905171775.1. Lineage (NCBI taxonomy): Eukaryota > Metazoa > Chordata > Amphibia > Anura > Ranidae > Rana > Rana temporaria. The sequence goes on from NC_053493.1 coordinate 322,657,576, forward strand.
TCTGCCTTACACTGAGCATTTTTCACTAAGAGATCCCTTTGTTGGTTCAGTGCATCAGTCTTGGTCAGTTCTGCTGAAGAGTCCTCTATATTACAGTCTTGCAAGAAAGCAGTGTATTTTGCAGACAGCCGTTGGTAGTGTTCATACGCAGCAGATAGGCGAACTATAGAATCTCCTAGTTCAGCCGGTTGATCATTAAAGTGTGGCAAAACTGACATGCAGTGTGAAGTTCTGTCCCAGAAGTCCGATAGCTTGCTGGAGAACTTATCTCTAGTGTATTCATAGTTTTCTCTGAGTTTCTGTATTGGTTTTATTGTACGCTTGGGTCTTACACTCTGTTCAGCAATATCTGCAGAGTCTGCTCCCTGTACGTCTGCGGGTTCAGAGGCATGATGAATCTGCGTTGGTTCAGCCATAAAAGAGTGTTCAGAGCCTTGTCTAGACATTTCTCACGGTTTTGTAAAAAATGGTACTGTCTCTTTAAGAAGACGAACAGCAGCTTAGACAGGTGGGGTAACACAGTTCAATTAGAGAAACCGCTTTCAACATTCACATGAAGCGCATTAAGCTTGTGCGACCATGTGCTTTTCACAAGATGGCGGCTGGCACTGAGCTTGATTGCAGATTAGGCACACACATATACCCAGCATGCTGTAAGAATTCTATGCATCTTTTGACTATTCTGACTCCGATTGTTGTGATAGCGATATATCCCTTGCTGAGACCTCTATGCCTGGCCTGTATAAGCAGATATACTCACTGTGGACAATCCTTGTCAGACAGCTGAACTCGTCAATACCGATTCATTCAAAAGAGGTGTTTATTCTTTAACTTCAGGGGTTACAGCAGATAACAGGAACAGCAGATGAATGGTGATAGTATTGTACGGTCAAAAGATGATGCCTTTCCTACGTACTGAGCAGAGTACATGAGTGTCTTTCTACATGTGGCTTGCTGGCTGAAGAGATGACACAGGAAGTACTCCACACAGGAAGCAGGGAGGGGCATACATACAGTGAAAATATGTGGTAACTCAAAGAATCACATAAAACATGTGCATTGCAACAAAGGCCACTAGATGGCAGCATAGGATAACACATAGATTTAGCTATGAGAAAATAGTAGGCAAACCACACTATATAAACTCTAATCTATATAACAATGCTAATATTAACTGAGGCTATGCATCTCATATTCTATGCCCCTATTGGGGCAGCACAATGAGAGTGATTTTTTTTGGCTCAGGCTTACCAGAACTCGTCAAACTCGTTGGCCACCCCCATGTGAGCACTGTTTTCTACAGCCAGGGGGTGGGTCCTTGACACCCTGTGACACCCTGTGTTCACAGGAAGTAGGTGTCATTCAACTTAGAATAGACACAGCACCTGATCTTTTAGTGGAAAGTCTTCAGGGAACAGTGCCAAAGAAGAGGTGAGTATTAGAGATGCACCGATACCAAGCATTTAAATATCGGTACTCGTGCAAATGCTCCCGATACCAAAACGGATACTTTGCAGTGTGATTTGTGTCAGTACAAAATAAATGGGCGGAAATCACAATGCAAAAAATTGCATGGGATTTTAACAGGAATACGGTGAGATTCCTGTCTGAATTGCAAGTGATTTCCCCCACCGCTGCTGTGTGTGTGTGTGTATGTATAGAAAGGGAAGTGGCATCTAGTGGGCAGTTTATTAAAAGTGTTTTAACTCACATTAAAGTGGGGTTCCAACCCAAAACTTTTCTGAACCCTCACCCCTCCGGTGTCACATTTGGGGAGCAGATACCTGTATAAAAAAGGTATTTGCACCATTTCCGAAGTCACCACCAGCACCGCCCCCCCCCCGCTGTCTTCTGGGGAAACACACTGCTCCCAGGAGATAGCGGGGACCAGTGAGTGCGTGACGCACTGCTCACGCATGCGCAGTAGGGAACGGGGCAATGAAGCCGCAACGCTTCGGCTGGCGACATCGCTAGACTCCAGGACAGGTAAGTCTATTAAAAGTCAGCAGCTGCAGTATTTGTAGCCGCTGGCTTTTAATATTTTAATATGTTCTTTCCATGCTAATGCAGGTCGTGCATCTTTCCTCCATCAGATCCCATTACCGTGATAAAATCATGAGCACTGTGGAGAAGTGATAATATTATGTTGCACATGTTATGATGATTTTCCCTTCAGCGGTGTGTATAACTTTAGCGGTGCAACATGGTTCATAGCTTGTACTATAACCAACTCCAAGGACCTGGGAGCTTGCATACCTTATGATCCCATGGTAGCTTACCACTGTTTATAGAGCCTGTAGGTTGCTCAGAACATGTGTAGGTAAACTATGATATATAAAGCCTCGTACACACGACCGATAAACTCGACGGGTGAAACACATCGAGTTCCTCCTCGAGTTCCTTGTGAAGCCGTCGAGAAACTCGATAAGCCAAGTTTCTCCATTCCCGTCAAGGAAATAGAGAACATGCTCTCTTTTTGGCTCGTCGAGTTTCTCGACAGTTTCCTCAACGAAAATGTACACACGACCGGTTTCCTCTGCAAAAAAATATCTCCCAGCAAGTTTCTTGCTGGTTTTTGCCGAGAAACTCAGTCGTGTGTACGAGGCTTAAGTGGTTGCCAACTTTTTTACGTTAAAAAAGGAATGAACTTGGGGAAGGCTGGGTCACCAAGATTAGAAGATTTAGGCAAGTGTATGAATTGGTGCAATACTTTTTTATTTCCGGTGCACCAAAATAATTAACATATAAGATAAGTATTAGCTCTGATGTCTCTAATTATATAGGGATGGCAGGCCAAGGAAAAATGAGAGAGTGGAACAAGATAATATAATAAACATAGGAAACTTCCTTGTTACTTATGCAGGCCATACATGGGTCAAATTTCGAACTAATTTTCTTTTGAAAATCAGAAATGTTGTGTGTTTTGTGATCCGATAGTGCCACCATTGATTTAAAAATGTAACCAACCAAGCCTTCAACCTTTCTGTAGCAACCTCATGCTACAGAAAAGAATGGCCATGAATTTTTTCTTTCCTGGAATTCTCTTTTCTTGCGCTCATGTGCATTTCTTTTTCGATTTATATTTCCTGTACAATTCTCCTATCATTGATTAAAAAATCGTTTGTTTTAAAAAAAAAAAATTCAACATGCCCATTACTCAAATTCGATGGCCACATGAAAATCACCCATTACTGCAGCCCACTAATGGTGCGAAATTGGAACAAAATTCGTAGCTACGATTTTCAAAAGAAAATTATTTTGGAATAATGGGCCTCACTACTACACTACTTTCATCCTACTTTGCTCTGCTACATTGGTCCTACATTTATCCTACATTGGTCCTACATCCATCCTACTTTCATGAACAGGATACTACTTTGGTCCGACTTCAATGATATTCAATGGGTTGAAGTAGGATCAATGTAGGACCAAAAGTAGTACAGGGAGCATTTTCAAAGTCGGACCGACTTGTGTAGGACCAGTTAAGACAGCTCTCATAGGGAAACATTGATTTTCACACGTCATGCTACATGAGGCTCCCAATGTAGGACCGTTTGTAGGAACCCAGCCTCAGGGCCCTTTTACACAGGCGTTCCAATCAGGTCCTCCTGTGATAGTAAATCACAGCCCGCTGGAGGTGGTCACAGGGCTAGAGGAGATGTAGAAACGGTCCACCCCCAAACTGACATCACTTCCGCCATATACCGATAGGGGTCCCCGAAACTGCTCCTCCTGCCCAGTGAGCACCTAGGGACAGGCGGATGTTAACAGACTTGCTTCCGCTTACACCTGCCCACCTCCAAGTCCATCCAGATCCAGAAAAAAAAGACAAAAGGACTACAGCTTTTTCACGGACCTAAAAGTGATGGATCAGGGTAGTCTAATTCAAACGGACACCAGAGTCTGTTTACATTCTGATATCCATATGGCTATCATGGGCCGTCCCTGTCTGCCTGACACAAACTGAACAGGAACAGATGTAAAAAAAAATGACATCTGTCCCGTTCAGTCCTGATTCAGCAGAAGACCTACTCATGGATCCAATGCTGATCAGAGTGGACTCCACTTAATATGAAAGAGCCCTTAGGGACAGTTTACCACCCTAGGTGGAGGGCAACATGATTTTAGAAGATAGTGAATTTATTAATTTACCACTTATTTCCAAAAGAAAAGTTAAAAATACATGCTTTGGGTATTGTCTGAAAATGTCAGCGATAAATACGGTACATGCAGTCACTGCTTTGTATGTAATAAATTTGCGCAAGCAGAGAAAGTACTTATTCTATTGCAGATATTTGCATAGCATTATGAATTTTGTTGTAATTCTAGTCAAAACATCCTGTACCTAAAACATTTAAGGCTCAGAGAGTGCTGAGTGTACTTTCCCTGTGGGATATTTGCTTGTTACAAATCATCAGCCAAATGTATTTATGTATTGAAAAAGTCTTGCCTGAAGTGCTTTTGTTAAGGTTTTCCCAACTTATTTGCATTTTTCTTCAACAAATTATCTGTTACTTGGCTGCTGTTTTACTGCTTAAATGAACTACATGAGTAAGTGTTGTTATGTAACAGAAAGAGAAAAGTGGTTTCTCAAAGACAAAACCCATCAAAGCAGCTTATTGAGCAGTGACACATTCCATATTGATAAGAAGATTTACATACCGGTACTATACAGATAGCTTAGAATACCCAATAGCACCCCATCCGCACAAATCATATATTTATATTACATTACAAAAACACATTGAGGTGGATATACTAAAGGTAAATAGACTGTGCACTTTGCAAGTGCAATTGCACTCATTTTCCCTAGTAATTGTAAAGCTACTTTTTAGAGTATAACCCAATCAGGTACAAATAAAATCTAAAAAATCAAATAAAAAGTTTTTGCTTGCACATGATGGGATGATGAAAATCACCAGCGTTTTACCACATTGACTTAGCTCTGGGGAGAATAAGTGTGCCTGCACTTGTAAAGTGCACAGTCTATTTGCCTTCAGTAAATCCACCCCACTGATAGCCTAAGTACAGTGTGGGGATATGAAAAGTCTTTAAAATCACATGATTGTTCATTGCCCACCATTGTTCATGGCTGACACCAGGCACTTACCATACATTGAAACAATGGTTTGACTATTTAGGGCAAAGCACCTTGTTTAATCTAATCCTCCGTACACCCACAGCACATATTTACAATTATATATAATAATTGCTGATTTTCAGTTAAACAATAGCAGCCATTGCCATCATATAGAACACAAGTGTCAAACACAAGGTCCGTGGTCCGAATCTGGCCCTCCGGGCCATTTCATGTGGCCCTCGCACCTCTCCTGCAGCTGCAGGAGATCTCCAGCCCTCCTCTTGTTCTCCTCCAGAACCTTACTTTCTGCTTTCGAGCAATGCATCTAGCTTCTTTCCAGCAGCAGCATAAGGAAAGGGGGTGCACTGTGATGTAAGGGAGAGTGGAGGACTTCTGATGGTGGGGTGGCTCTTGACATCTAATGTAAGAGGAGGAAATGCGCCGGACATCTAATATTACAGATACAACCGGCCCTTTTGGGGGCAATCATAATGTTGATGCGGCCTACAATGAAATTGAGTTTGACACCCCTGATATAGGATAGAGCCTCGTAAGCTGGCCATAGATGGGTCGGTTTCTTCATTCAACTGAATTGAAATACTGAACTGATCCCCCCATCCACACATTCAAGGTGAACGAGGGGAATCCTCCCAATTGTGTTATTGTATTCTGACAGCGGGGAGACTTCACAGATCAGAGCTGCAATCTATAGCTTGCTGTGCTGATTGAGAGGACATTTTCCAGCAGAACGGTTGTAGAGAAGATAACCTGTAGATCAGCTTCTGTACAACCATTGATCAAAAATCAGCCAATCCCTGCTGAATGTTCCAAATTTCAATTCATCTATGGGCCAGGTTAAGCCATAGTCTTGAGATATCATTCCATATGTCACCATAACCTGGTTCGCTATAACAATGGAAAAGGTGTTGTTTCACTATGGCCTTATCAGCCGCCTATCTATTGGTGTGTGTTGTACTGTAACACGCGCTGAGCTTTGCTTACATTTATTTTTAACACTATTAGCAGTGCACTTTGGAAAAAGCTGCACAAAAACGCAGCATGTCCAATTTCTTATCATTTTGGAGTGAACTGAAGACATAGAACATTTCTTGTTCTTACGTTGCCCAATGCAGCCCAAGCACTGCTAGTGTGAATGAGCCTTCAGGCTAGAGCTGCTCGTGCAAGTTTAAAGCAGAAAGTTTAAAAAAAGAACTGAACTGTATCTAAGCACCACAAACTAAAACTATTTAACCTCCATGGCGGTATTCCCAAGTGTGGCTCAGGGTTAAATTTTATTACCATTAGCAGTAACCCCGAGCTACATTGCATTGCAGGATACTGGTGCAGGTTACTTACCTTGTCTCCAGGATCCTGCGATGTCCCCCTGCTGTTTCTGCAGGCTGTGTCCTCCACCCAATGCCTCTGTGTGCCAGGCTCCATTCCCTGTGAGCGTCACGATGAACGGGGGCGGAGCCTGGCGGCAAATTCAAAAAGAACTAAATTTATAACACATACAGTACACTGTAATCTTACAGATTACATTACTGTATATAATCATTTTACCTCCATTTTGTCCCTAATGCTTTGTCCATATTATATATACTGTTCTTTCTGCCTGGAAACTTGAGATTGTCCTTGGCAACCAAAAAGTGTCCCTTTACGTCAAAAGTGGTTTTAGAACAGCTAGAAAACATCGATAGTAAATTAGAACACTTGCAGAATTGATCGATAGTGAATCGTGGGTAAATACATTTTATTATTATTATATTATTCTTTTTTCATAATTATTTATAGTTATTTATTATATCATAATTTATGATTTCGTGTTTCAAACTTTATCATACCCGGGATATTTACTAGGCTCTTGTTTGGACAGATTTAAGTGCGTTATGAATAAGAATTACAGGCCTACAATTTAAATGCCAAATTTCTATGCAAAACAATTGTACCGATTTGAGTCGCAAAAATCTGACATAATCATACCGCCAGGGTGGCTAATTCATTTGTAATATTCAAAACAAACTCACCAATGCATCCATGTCACCATGCTTTATTTTGTTAATCACCTTTTTAAACACCCCCCTAGCATTTTTAACTGCATCTTGAGTAAGGGAAGGTGCCTATGATGAAGTTTAAAACAAGTAAATATAATATGCCTTCCTATCTACCGTATTTATCGGCATATACCGCGCGCCCCCCCAAGCTGAGGAGGGAAGTTTAGGGAAAAACTTACATTTTGGATGTCTTGCCCAGCGTCCATCGGCGGCCTTGTCCGGCGTCCGTCTGCGGCCTTGTGCGGGGTCCGTCGAGCCTTGTGGGTGTCCGTCTGCGGCGGGGTCTGTCGAGCCTTGTGGGTGTCTGTCTGCGGCGGGGTCCGTCGAGCCTTGTGGGTGTCCGTCTGCGGCGGGGTCTGTCGAGCCTTGTGGGTGTCTGTCTGCGGCGGGGTCCGTCGAGGGGTTGCAGCGTCGAGTGTTTGAATTTGGCATACTGTGCAGAGCCGGATTTCCTGCGCACTCAGCTTCACTCGGCTTCTCTCGGCTCCTCTCGCGTGGCTGCAGGTGGAGTCGGGCGGAGCCGAGCGTGGCCGAGCCTAGCCGAGTGCGCAGTACACTCGGCTCGGAGACAGCGGGGATCGGCGGGGTATCGGCATATATCGCGCACCCACGATTTTCTCCTGATTTTAAGGGGGAAAAAGTGCGCGGTATACACCGATAAATACGGTATTCACTAATGCAATGAGCATAAGGAATAAAAATAGTTAATAGTGATTGAAAAAGTTTAGTTCTGCTTTAATCTCTGCTCTTCTCTCTTCTGACAGATTTAACCACTTGCTGCCAGTCAACTCATTAGTCTAAATTTATATAGGATAGGGGGGGGGATATTTAGGATCAACATATGATATCTATTTATTTTTCTTATATGTGAAGTGAAATGATGTAACCTGTATTTATATATCGATAAAAGAAAGAATAAAAAAAAATTATAGAGGAGATTTTTAATAGCTCAGTCTTGCCATTTAATCCCTAGGTCTAGCATGTGATTGCTAAACAAATGAAACAAATCTAGTAGGTTACACAGTAGCAAGTAGTAGAATCTTGTAGTTATCAATCTCACATGAATGGAAGATTGAACAGTCGTGTGAGACTAATTATTATTACATACTACTTGTGTATCTTGTGTACCCTACTCCATAGGGAGTCATTTGTTCCATTTAATTAGCATCGAACCATGTAGCTTAGCCTTATGCCGCGTACACACCATCACTTTCTGCGATGGAAAAAAACGTCATTTTCAAAAACGTCAATTTAATTGACCGTGTGTGGGCAAAAACTTCGTTTTATGTCTTCTAAAAAACGACAGAAAAAAATTGAAGCATGCTTCAATTTTATGTGTCGTTTTTCAAAAGTGCACTTTTTACCTCACAGAAATTGACCGTGTGTAGCAAAAAACGTCGTTTTCTAAGACGTTTTTTCATCTACGCATGCCCAGAAGCTAGCTTCAATGGTAAAACGTGGTGGAACGTAACCTGACTTTGCAAGATCATTGTGAGAAAACGATGGTGTGTATGCAACTTCGTCTTTGAAAATTGAAGTTTCAAAAACGTCATTTTTTACTTCACAGAAAGTGTCGTTTTTTTTCATCACATAAAGTGATGGTGTGTACGCGGCATTAAGGTGGGAACACACTTGATAGAATGATAAAACTTTAGATTCCATTTTGTGTAAAAATTGTAGAGCAATTTAAGGCATAAAATTGTGTCTTCAATCAAACACAAATACTTTGTAGATAGGATCAAAAATTATCCTGATCAAACACAGTCGGAAACTCTGGTCGATTTTAACAGTAGGTAGGTTTTTCCTTTTTTTGATTTGATCTTTCAATAAACTGTAATTACATTTTCAACTTATTTGATTTCAAAATTAACCAAATTCCAAACAGGTGGTTAGTAGATTGGTTAGTTTCTGGTGATCACTTGCGACCGTATGTGTGATTCCCTGTGGATGGAAAGTAGTTGAAGTTGACTGAAAGTTGCCACATGTATGGCAAGCTTTAGACCCCTTTCGCATAGACCCACCAATCGGGTCTACCTGTCAGTTTTTCAGGCGGACCTGATCTGACCATCCATTGCTGTCTATGGAGCAGCGGATGTCAATAGACACGTGTCCGTTGACACCCATTCACTGTCTGTCTATCGATCAGATTACAGTCAGATAAAAATGGACAGGTGGTCTGTTTCCATCCGACAGCCCATAGAGGACAGCAGGCGGTGTCTGTGTCTGCTCTGCATTAGCGGAGCGGACACGGACCTGTCATCTGCCTGCTCAGTGGAGAGAGATCCTCTGCTGAGCAGGTGGATCCACTGGCAAACTCCACCAGTGTCAAAGGGGCTTACACTTGTGTACAATGTAATTCATTCGATGTAGTATTCATAAGGTTTAATGAATACTAAATATAATTACAGTTGTACTGTACTGAACAAGTTAGTCTATAAGGAACATGGGTTTAATGAATAATATAATCTATCCATACACACAAAGAAGACTCGAGGCTAGTACCAAGACTCATAGAGAATGCAAGGTGAATAAACAACACAAGAATTTTGGGTAAAGGGTTATATCGTGCATCACCTTTTTGAGTTGAATCTCTACTATATCTATGAAATAATACTGAACTGTGAAATCACTGTATACAGGACAGACATAGCTCTTTTCCTTTTCATTTTGTCACTGAAGACAAACATTCAACTGTATGAGAGCAAAATGAAAAGACAAATTTAATATAAACCGGTTCTTTTAGAGATTAACACTTCTTCAAAGGCTGCTGTACAGAATCATCTTCTTAAATGGTTTTGTATTTACTGGAGCTCCTATGACAACTGTAGATAGAGATGTAAGCCAATATATTAGGGATTTGGCTCGGAATAAAGTGTATTACTAGATTTCCAATGTGTGGATCTCTGAATGTTGCAGAGGTGGTACTGCAGATAACTATTATTATCAGCAAAATGCAGTAGACTTTCCGTTTTCTGTTAACGGTGTAATTTAACATAAGTTCTCCATGAAAAACATTGTTTTGATAAGTGAATTACTAATAGAACTAAGCCACTTTGTACAAATAAACATATTTTTTTACCAACTTGCCTAGAAAAAAAATGACAAAAAAGATACAAGAACCATGCCTGCCGTTTGGCTGAACTTCTCCTATGGCTCACAGGAGTGACCCATTTCCTGAAATCAATCCAGGCACCGTGTCATCTGGACCACAGAGTCTGGATCAGCCAGGTGCCTGGACTGATACCCGTCTCAGCCTCTCAGCGATCTGCTGAGAGGCTGAGAAGTCCGATCCCAGCCCCACAGCTCAGCTCTCCAGTGAGCGAGGAAGAGAAGAGCGGAAAGGTGCTGATTGACAAAGTGTGGAGCGTACACACGGTAGGATTTTTTCTGAAAACTTGCTAATTTTGCAGTTTGTTGTCAAAAAGTCCTACCATGTGTATGGGACTTTTGGTTTAGCTGACAGTGGTTGTGTCTCTAATCGAACTAGACCTTGAACCTTGATAGCAGTCACAGGTACTTTGATTTATGGGCAGTGAGTGCTTACAGTGTCCAGTCAGTAGCATCTACCCAGCTCTTTTGTTACACTTTTCAGCATAGAAGATACCTTACAGATGTTCCCTTCACAGCCATCTTCCTGCCCAGTTCCCCCTTGACAACACCCTTCAGCGGGGCACCTTTAATTCCCTAAACCTATAGCACAAGGCTTTGAATGGAACAAGGTCAAAGATTAAACAAAAACCTCTAGAAAGGGGCTCCAAACATTAATCGTCTTCCCAACCAATACCACTAAACAAATTCTATGCAGAGTTGCACCAGATTTTGCAAGCTCCAGTTTTAGTAAATCAACCCCATAGTTACATAAGTATTATAGTTATGCCGCATAAAGATGGTCGTTTTTTGTGATGAAAAAAAACGATGTTTTAAAAAACGTCATTTAAAATGATAGTGTGTGGGCAAAACGTCGTTTTATGTCTTCAAAAAAACGTCCAAAAAAAATTCGAACATGCTTGAATTTTTTGTGTCGTTTTTCAAAACGTCGTTTTTTACTTCACAGAAATTGACCGTGTGTAGCAAAAAACGACGTTTAAAACGACGTTTTTACACCCGCGCATGCCCAGAAGCTAGTTATGAAGCAAGCTTCAATGGAAAAAAGTGGTGAAACGTAACCTCGCTTTGCTAGAGCATTTTGAAAAAACTATGGTGTGTAGGCAACTTCGTCTTTGAAAATGATGTTTCAAAAACGTCGTTTTATTTCATGATTTAAAACATCGTTTTTTTTTCATCACAAAAAACGACCGTCTGTACGCGGCATTAGTCTGGTTGAAAAAAGACACAAGTCCATCGAGTTCAATCCACATAAAAAACACACAAAACAGAAATCCTCCACATACACAACCCTATGCAGACAGTTAATCCAGAGGAAGGCAAAAAAAACAAACAATAAAGCATGATCCAGTTTGCTACAGTAGGGGAAAAAAAAATTCCTGATCCCCAAAGAGCAAATCAGATATTTCTTGAATGAATTTTACCTATAAATATTAATCTCCAGTTATATAATGATAATAGTCCATTTAGGAAATAATCCAGGCCTTTTTAATACAATGTACTAATCTGGCCAGAATCAGCTCTTGAGGTAATCTATTTCACGTTTTCACAACTCTGTGAAGAAGCCTTTCTGTATTTGGAGGTTAAAGGGGTTGTAAAGGTTTGTTTTTTATTTTCTAAACAGGTTCCTTTAAGCTAGTGCATTGTTGGTTCACTTAGCTTTTCCTTTGATTTTCCTTCTAAATGTTTTTTTTTCTTTGTCTGAATTTCTCACTTCCTGTTTCTCCTCATTAAGCTTTCCACCATCATCCGAGCGGTGGAAAGTCAGTCAGAACAGCTTACTGAACAGCTTACTGAGGAGGAACAGGAACTGAGAAATTCAGACAAAGAAAACAAAGAAAAAAACATTTAGAATGGAAATTGAAGGAAAAGGTAAGTGAACCAACAATGCACTATCTTAAAGGAACCTATTTAGAAAATAAAAAACAAACCTTTACAACCCCTTTAAATCTATTTTCCTCCAGATTTAATGCATGCCCCCGTGTGACCATAAAGTGAATAACTCAACACACAGTGTACACACTTATGTATTAATACATAATGCTCATATTCCCCCTTAATCTTCTTTTCTTAAGAGAGAATACATTTAGTTCCTCTAATCTTTCCTCATAACTGAGTTCCTCCATGCCTCTTATCAGTTTGGTGGGCCTTCCCAGCACTTTCTCCTTTTCCCTGATATCCTTTTTGTGAACTGGTAGCCCAAAACTGAACTGCATATTCTAGACAAATAATCATAACTCTGTGATTGGCCTTCCCACAATGACTATTGCAACATCCTAAGAAGGGAAAAAACTATCAACACAATGAGCTTAGAAGAACCTGCAGAGCTAGAACCTAAAAAAGCTCAGGCAGGTTACAGTCTAGCTGCAAAACACATTTTAATAAGGCATTCGCACCACTTTCCTAGTGGTATGGCCCTTTAAAAGATCCTGTGCCAGATAGAGTCAGGTAGTTCTTAATTGCCACTTTTACAAAGTGGCCCTAGGGCTGCACAAAATTTAAAAATACTTGCTTCCAGTTCATATATAATGAAACTGAAGATAACTAAGACCAACTCGGTGTACAGAAACAGGCAGAGTGTATTTTTGCCACCACTACTTCCTCTCCTGATTTTTCGTTTTCATTTTGACAGCCAACAGGTTCGTAGCAACCAGTGACACTGACATTGGGGAAAGCCTGATGAGGAACCTGAGAGACTTGTACCCCCATCAAGTCTGCTTTTAGTCCATATAAAAAGTTTATAGCAATGTGACTTCAAGGCAACTTCAGGGAATGCCTGGGTGATCTTCCTGTAATTTAGGATCGAAATCACATCAATTAAGATGAGGATCTGACTTAAGGCTCATGCACACTGCAGCTAAAAAAAATGCTGCTTTTACATGTATTTGAACTTTTATTTCAGCTTGAAGAAGCTTGTGCTTTTTTGTGCTCTTGTGCACAGTTTTATTGAGCTTCTTTGAGCTTCTTTGAGCATAAGCATTTTTTTCACAAAATCTCTTAAAGTCTATGGGCAGTCGGATAGAAGTCGCCTTGAAGTAGTACAGGAATTTTTTCTAAAGTCGGAGCAACTTCAGTAGTGCTAATTAAGACAGCTCTCATTGACTAAAATGGGATTTCATGTCAGGCAACTTGGAATTATACTGCAGCAGGGTGGCTCTATTGCGCAAATCGCTGTATCGGTATGGCGCTTCGTGCAATATATACAGTGGGTGTAGGTAGCACTGCAGCCAATGTGCGTGGCCGGTGGCCACGATGTCCTCCGGCCACCCGTAATTGCTCCACAGAGAGGCAGAATGGGGATCTGCCAATGTAAACAAAGAATATCCCTGTTCTGTCAGGGGAGTACAGTGTGATTGTCTGTTCCTAGTGATTAGGAACAGCGATCTCTCTCTACTCCCAGTCAGTCCACTCCACCCATAGTTAGAAACACCTCCCTAGGGAACACATTTAATCCCTAGATCTCCCCCTAGTGTTAACCCCTTCCCTGCCAGTGTAATTTATACAGTAATCAGTGCAATTTTATAGCACTGATGGCTGTATAAATGTCATTGGTCCCAAAAAAGTGTCCGATCTGTCTGTCGCAGTCCCGATAAAAATCGCTGATCACCGCCATTACTAGTAAAAAAAATTGCATAAATCTATCCCCTATTTTGTAGACGCTATAATGTTTGCGCAAACCAATCAATATACACTTATTGCGGTTATTGTTACCAAAAATATGTAGAAGAATGCATATTGTCCTAAACCGATGAAGACATTTTGGATATTTATTATAACAAAAAGTTAAAAATATTGTTTTTTTTGTTTATAGCGCAAAAAATAAAAACCGCAGAGGTGATGAAATACCACCAAAAGAAAGCTCTATTTGTGGGAAAAAAAGGACATCAATTTTGTTTCGGTACAATGTCGCACAACCAAGTAGTTGTCAGTTAAAGCAACGCAGTGCCGTATTGCAAAAAAATGGCCTGGTCATTAAAGGGGTTGTAAACCCTTGTGTTTTTTCAACTTAATGCATAGGATGTAAAAAACTTCTGACACTGACCAGCCCCCCCATTTTACTCACCTGAGCCGTTCGTTCCCCTATCGCTCTACCGCTCTGCTCGTTGTCTCGGCTCTTGATTGGATAGATTGATAGCAGAGCAGCCATTGGCTCCTGCTGCTGTCAATCAAATCCAATGTAGTGGGCACTGGGGGGGCGGGGCTGAGTCCGGCATTCTGGGTCTATGGACGCAAAAGCCGGACTCAGGAGTGCGGTAACCCCAGGGAAGGCGCTTATCCTAGGGGGTTTACTGATGCGGGGAGGAGCTGATAGCGCCACCTTTGGACCCTAGAAGAGGTACATCGGAGCCACTATGTGCAAAACTAACTGCACAGTAGAGGTAAGTATGACATGTTTGTTATTTGAAAAAAAAAAAATGTACAACCCCTTTAAGGGGGTAAATTCTTCCAGGGCTGAAGTGGTTAACAGAGTGAGTTTTGCCTTAATAATACTTAACAATGGTATTGAGCATGCTTGTCACATGGTACTGCTCGTCCCTCCCCTCTTCTGAATACTGCTGCATAGGCGTTACAAGGAGCTAGCATAAAGGCTTGGTGGGCTTTTATATGTGACATTAAACAGCTTTAAATGGCCTTTGACTGAATAAGACCTAAAACTGGATCCAATATCCATAAATATCCAACTGTGAATAGAAAAGGAAAAAGTGGGTTGCTGAAAAAAATAACTTGTTGCTATAGAGAAAACACATTTATAATACATGTCACAAGTGCCTATGTGCTTTATAAATATGTAGAAGCATCTTTATGTTTCATGCCTGTTTACGCACTTTTTTTAATCATGGGATATGTAAATTGGGAGAGGAGATTCCACAAAAAAAACTTTTTCTAACAACCCATGTAGCATGCATTTTTATGCATTTGCTATTTATTTCTATGGAGCTAAAAATGTGCACATGAATATGCAGCTTATATTCAAAACTTTTTTCCATAAGCAGCCTTGTAATATGATGTAAACAAGTCACATACGGATAAATAAAATTGTTACGTGTACAAGCAGCACTGTAACAAAATTATATGAAACCCAACAAAGACAAAAATACAAATAAATGCAATGTTAACATGTTCTTTTATGTGTGAAAATGTACAGGATTAAATGGGCTCTTAGGCAACCATGTGAGGACTTCAACCTGTTGTGGCCTTTTCTTCCTAAAAGAGAAGTTTGAGGTGGATGCAGCATTGATCCGATGTGGTATCTGTTCTCTGCTGCCTCTGCACTGAGAACTGAGTGATCAAACACTGCTGTTTGCTCAGTTCTTCCCTCCGCTTTCAGTCACTGGCTCTCTGCTCTGCCCCTCCAGTGCTCACAGGAGTGCTGGGCTGGGGAGGGGAGGGAACAGCTGGCTCAGCGGTGCACCTGAGAATTTGAGCCTGGTGACGGTCCAGGTATCTAGATGGATCCCGACTGTAAAGGCAGGATCTTTCCCCAGCTTGGACAGGCTGAGTGACGTCAGCTGATAAGACCGCTGTCAGATGAAAACAGGTCACAGTAGTGCAGAACAAACTGCATTACTGTGATCCATAGGAGAAGTACAGCCAAAAAAGCTTTCACTATACTTCTCCTTTAATCCCCTTGGACCCCAGAGTGTTTTTTTTTTTTGTTTTGCCCCTTTTTGGGGATGTCTCATTTGTATGTTTATTAAAAGTCAGAAGCTACAAAAAGTGTAGCTGCTGACTTTTAATAAACAACCATGCGCGATCCAGCTGTGTAATCACTGCAGCCGTTTTTTCCCTGTGTCCTCCCTCGGCACCCAGCTGGGACAACTTGCGGCTTCACAGCCGTGTGCCCACTGTGCATGCACGAGCGGCGCTGGGCCCTGTCACTGGTCCCGAAGTCTTCTGGGACGATCACCTAAGGTGACCAGAATGGACGTGGGAGCAGGTACCTGTCAAAATCAGGTACCAGCCCCCCTCTTTCCCAAAAGCTCTGTTTCACAACCACAGAGGTGATCAAATACCACCAAAAGAAAGCTTTATCTGTGGGAAAAAAAGGACATACATTTTGTCTGGGTACAACATCACACGACCACGCAATTGTCAGTTAAAATAGTGCCGAACCACAAAAAATGCTCTGGTCATTAAGGGGGTAAAACCTTTTCTTGGGGCTGAAGTGGTTAATAATGTTTCAACGCTATTATTCAGTAAATTAACACTGATTCATATCTTATACACAATGAAAAATGAGTGGTTTAGTGACACACGTGTGTAAGGAAAGACAAGAACAGAATAAGTTTTATCACCAAGCAAGGCAAGGTGTGAAGGAGTGAGAGGTACACAGTGCTAAATATCTTGTAATATAACAACTTTGTAATGCACATAATTAAAGCATTCTTTAGCAGGTGTAAATTGAACAGAAGTCCTCTGTATAGCACCGCACAGACAGGAACCTCTCTGATGTACTTATTATGAATGACAAAGGCCTATGTGCTGGGCTACCTGCCAATAATATTGTACTATGCTGCCACACCAGTGAACTGCAGCCGCTGTAATGTACTCATGGGTACCAGTCTACTAATGATGCAAATTAAATAATAATACATCATGTAAATGGTCTATTTCACAGTGTTTGTGGCAGTTGAAGTCCTGTGTTCGACATTTACGCAAAAAGGCTATGATTTATTAACGCTTGTTTTTTGCAGCATTAAGAGTAGTTGGACACAAGATAAGGCTTTTGGTCAGACCTTGTTTTTGGTTAGTGAGTTTTTAAAAGTTGGAAGAAAATAGAATGCCTTACTTAGCCATGTACAACTCTGATTAAGGGGGAGTTTTAGGGATATGGGGGATTGCACCCTGTTAAAGGCCTGAAACTAGCAACAACAACACATAGACAGAAGCCCTTCCCCCACACGGAAACTTCTTCAACTGACAGAACTCTGTTGCTTTTAAAATTCAACATCAAAACAGTGAGAAGAATTTCAAAATACTGTATTTCACTATAAAAGCTCACTTTACTGGTAAAAATAAGGCCCCTTTCACACTGATGAGTTTTTCAGGTGGTACAGCGCTAAAAATAGCGCCTAAATACCACCTGAAAAACTCCTGCCCCAGCCTTCTCAATGTGAAAGCCTGAGGGCTTTCACACTGAGGCGATGCGCTGGCAGGAGAGAAAAAAATCTCCTGCAAGCAGCATCTTTGGAGCGGTGAGAGAAGCAGTGTGTATACCGCTCCTTCACCGCTCCTTCGCATTTAAAACAATGGGAAACCGTGGTAATGCAAAGGCGGATTGCGGGCGGTATTAACCCTTTTTCGGCCGCTAGCGGGGGTTATTACTGCACCGCTAGCGCCCGAATCCCGCGGGAATTCCGACGGTATAGCGCTGCTATTTTTAGTGGCGCTATACCGCCAGCGCACATCCACTGCCCCGTGTGAAAGGGGCCTAAGTGTGAAATGCAAGACTTTGGTGGGTGTAAAAATATGTCTGTATCCTCACATGCATTCTGTTTTTTGCAGATTTGAATCTTTAACGTAAGGTGTTATAAACAGTCTTTGGTGTGGTGAAAACAGAGCGCATATTAAGAGAATGCATGGAATGTCCATGAAAGAGGTCTCCAGGTACTGTTAAGCCTTGTACACACGACCGGTTTTCCTGCCAGGAAAACTGCCAAGAGGGCTTTTAGCCGGGAAAACCGGCCACGTGTATGCTTCCTCTCAGTTTTCCCGACAGGAAAACTGCCGGGAATCTCGGCGGGAAAATAGAGAACCTGCTTTCTATTTTCCCGGCGTTTTTAAACTCGGCAGTTTTCCTATAGGGAAATACTGCGAGGGAGTATACACACGGCCGGGATTTCCGGCCAAAGCTCTCCCCGCATTTTTTCCGAAGGGAAAACCTCTTGTGTGTACATGGGGAAAGTTACCAAGCAGGTTCTCCGTTTTCCCGGCGGACTTTATACCGCTGGGAATCCCGGTCGTGTGTAAGAGACTTTAGTTTTTAATGACATGAAGACTCCAAAGTTGGTAAAATATCTTAGTTTAAAAGCATATTTACTATCACAGAGAACATAATACCAATTATGCAGAGCTAGTTTTAAAAAAAAAATAAAGATTTCCTGATCTAGCACCAACAGCAGAAAGCCAGTATAAAACTACCCAGGACAAATTTTGCTTTAGTCACATTTATCTTTTGATTTTTGTCCTTCAGAACTGGGACCATTACAGTCAATTATATTGTTATCTGGTTCAAACATGTGGAAAGCTCAGCCTGTGACGTTAATTACTTCCTATCAAAGCCACATTGGATGGACTTGGATTCTTCTCTTGTGCCTCACAGGACACCTTAAAGGACAAATGATTTCTGCATCATGTTCATCAAACATGGCAGGAAATCATTTCTGTTAGCCAATTACCAGGGAGCTCTGTATTATACAAGTGAGTCCTAGAGAAAACAGAGGTTGTGCTCTAGTATATAAAGTTGCAGCTTTATCAGTATGACGCAAGTTAACAGAACATGTAGGCTTGGATTGGCAGAAATGCCATGTCATCCTAACATTTTTTGCTTATTGGAGTTTATTATTGGTTTGTAATTCGACGTCTAGTTTTATTTATTTAAATATATACAAACAACTGTGTCTTAGGCCCCTTTCACACTGAGGAGTTTTTCAGGCGGTTTAGCGCTAAATATATCGCTTTAATATCGCCTGAAAAAAAGAGAAAAAAAATCTCCTGCAAGCAGCATCTTTGGAGCGGTGAGAGGAGCGGTGTGTATACCGTTTCTTCACCGCTCCTTCCCATTTGAAACAATTGGAAACTGCGGTAATACCACCCGCAATGCGCGTCTGCAGAGGCGCATTGCGGGCGGTATTAACCCTTCTTCGGCCACTAGCGGGGGTCAATACCGAACCGCTAGCGGCCGAATCCTGCTGCAATTCCGACGGTATAGCGCCGCTATTTTTAGTATAGCGGCGCTATACCGCCACTGCACCTCCCGCCCCAGTGTGAAAGGGGTCTTAGAGGAAACAGGGAACAGATTCGCAGCTCCCCTTCAAGACATCCAGGTTCCTCATTTCACTTTTGTTATGGGGTCAGTAAGCAAAAATTACCTTTAGGCTATGTTACTACTAGTGCAACTTGTCATGCGACTTGGGACTGTAAAGTCGTATCATAAGTCGTACCCCATGATTTCAAATGAGTACCGTTCATATCTGGGCAACTTCAAGTCGCAGTGACTTCAAAGTAGTCCCTGCACTATTTTGGTCTGACTTTGATGCAACTTGAGGTCCATAGACCTCAACAATTCACAGGCATTGCTTCAAGTTCCTTCAAAATAGCGGCACAAATCGCAGTAAAATGGTGGCAAAAAATTGCAAAACCTTGCAGCAAAATCGCGCGACTTTGCAATGAAAAGTGAAGTGAATAGCCTCAGATGATATAAATAGATGAAGCAAATCCTCCTACATAAATTTTACTTGTTTATCTGCGGTCTTCTCTTGTCTACAACCATTCAAAAGTGCACAATTGTGACAAAATCCTTCTGCATCTGTGAAAAGTACAGAGGAGGGGGTAGAGAGATTCAGTTACAGCTCTTATACACTGTGTGAGACCTGAATGGAGCTAAGGCCTCGTACACACGACCGAGTTTCTCGGCAAAAACCAGCAAGAAACTTGCTGGGAGATATTTTTTTGCCGAGGAAACCGGTCGTGTGTACATTTTCGTCGAGGAACTCGACGAGCCAAAAAGAGAGCAAGTTCTCTATTTCCTCAACGGGAATGGAGAAACTTGCCTTGTCGAGTTCCTCGACAGCCTAACAAGGAACTCGACGAGGAAAACGGTGTGTTTCGCCCGTCGAGTTCCTCGGTCGTGTGTACGACGAGGCTTAAGGGACACCCCCCTCCACATAGGCAGAAGAACAAAGGGTCATGTATTCTGAATAGACAATGTGTGGGGAAAACTTCTCAGAAGTGAATTTGGACATTTTCACTTAGGGGTGTACTCACTTTTGTTTCCAGCGGTTTAGACATTAATGTTTTGAGTTATTTTGAGGGGACAGCAAATTTGCACTGTTATACAAGCTGTACACTCACTACTTTACATTGTAGCAAAGTGTCATTTCGTCAGTGTTGTCACGTGAAAAAAATGTAAATATAAAATTTTTGAGATACTGTACCTCCTCCTTAACCACTTCCCGTTTGCGCTATAGCCGCTGTGGGGTGCACACAGTGCGCTCTGTGATCACCAAGTCAATGAGATCCCGGCCCCTTACCACATGATCAGCTGTCAGCTAATGACAGCTGATCACATGATGTAAACAAAAGATCGGTAATCTGCTTTTTTTCTGCTCGCGCTGACAGCATCTTTTGGGATATTTCTTCATGTGCCTAGTCAAGTACAAACTTCGTTAGAGGGTTATTAACTATGACAAAATAAATTGTACTACGGTAAACTTCCTGGTTTAGGCAAAAAAGTGCTTAAAACTTACATGCAATGCGTAAAACATCATTATTATTATTTAACTGAATTGTGTAATTAGCTTTTCTAAATGGTGATGCCCAATTGATTTCTAAAGGATATACAAGACTGCAAATATAATGCAAACCTCCTGTGCTCTTCCTGTGCTTTTAAATCTACCATGCTTACCTGCTAAACACTGTTTTTATTTACAACCAGATGATCAACATGATCTACATTTAACACCACCAGGAGACCACTGCTAGCCAAAGACAACTATGTACTATATATCTGAGAGTAGTCCCGAAGAGGGTGAGACATCACCCAAGTATCTGTGCTCACCAGTGCTGCCTGCCAGTACCCACCAGTGCCACCTGCCAGTTAATACCAGTGCCACTTACCACTGCCCACCTGTGTCACCTACCAGTGCCCATCAGTGCTGCCAATTAGTGCCTTATCATTAGTGACACCTATCAGTGCTGCCTATCAGTGTCACCTAGCAGTGCTCTTCAGTGCCACCTCTCAGAGCCCACCAGTCCTGCCTCATCAGTGCCCACCAATGCCGCCTCATCAGTGCCCATCATTTTTAGCACAACGTAGAAAACCCGGAAGTGATTAGATACCACCAAAAGAAAGCTCTACTGGTGGGAAAAAAATTATAAAAATTATATTTGGAGACAGGGTTGCATGACCGTGCAATTGTCATTCAAAAAATGACAGCGCTGAAAGCTGAAAATTGGTCTGGGTAGGAAGGGGTTTTAAGTGCCCAGTAAGCATGTGGTTAAGGCATAATTACTTGTAATATGCCACAGACTCTTTGATATATAGTTCATAGTTGTCTTTGGCTGGCAGTGGTCTCCTGAAGGTGTTAATGTAGATCATGTTGATCATCTGGTTGCAAGTAAGAACAGTGTTTAGCAGGTAAGCATGGTAGATTTAAAGGCACAGGAAGAGCACAGGCATTATTTGCAGTCTTGTATATCCTTTAGAAATCAATTGGACATCACCATTTAGAAAATCTAATTACACAGTTCAGTTATTAATGATAATGATTTTTTACACATTGCATGTACGTTTTAAGCACTTTTTTTCCTAAACCAGGAAGTTTACCGTAGTACAATTTATTTTGTTAATAACCCTCTAACAAATTCAAGCTTGTACTTGAGTAGGCACATGAAGAAATATCACAATCGTTTCCCCAAATAAATAGTTACATGGCACAGGTACGTTTTGCTCAAGGCAAACTTCCCAAGTCTAGGGAGTCCCCTTGGCAAGCTGTCCATGGCATACATTTACTTCACTATAACCACAAGGGATTTCTGTAGGTTTCAGTTCTTGCTTCCTCAAGGATTGTCATTGGACAGTGTTTTCACTCCAATGCCGCGTACACACGATCACTTTTTGTGATGAAAAAAAATGTCATTTTTTATCATGAAAAAAATAAATTTTTTCCAACTTCATCATTAAAAATTATGTTGCCCACACACCATCGTTTTTGAAAAATGATGAACAAAGCGACGGCACTCTGAAGGGGAAGTTCTGTTTGCCTTGAGGCTGCTTTTAGCTGGTTACTTGTTAGTAAAAGACGATTTGTGCTCTTTTGTCTGTTACAGCGTGATGAATGTGCTTACTCTATTATGAATGGTAGTTTTACCTCCCGTCTCATAACTTGCTTCTGGGCATGTGCGGGTTTAAAACGTCGTTTTTACCCACACACGATCATTTTTTATGACACAAAAAATGACATTACATTTTTACGTTTTTCAGAAGACAAAAAAATATGTTTAGCCCACACACGATCATTTTAAATGACGTTTTTAAAAATGTAATTTTTTTTCATCACAATAAGTGATCGTGTGTACGGGGCATCAGACAATAATTTGATAGAACCATCGTGCAATAATGCTTACTGCACTTTGCCCACCTTCTTTGAACTCATCTGACCTGTTTGGTATTCTAGAGGTCTAACTCTAGTTCTTTGAGCATTTCTCATTCTTAAGCCACCCTTCTCTCCGTGTACATTCCTTGAATTATACATTTTATATTGTATTTTTGGTATTGAAAAGTGTAACATTGTCCATTTCTCGTCCAGCAGTGAAGAGGATGTCAATAACAAGTACAGTATTATAGTCATACTTTAGACTGAACACATACATGAGTATGGTTCGGTAAATTAGGAAAGCATATTGTTTGTATTTACATTCTGGGTGTGCTTCGGAAATATACCAAACTGGATTGACCAACCTGTGGCCTTCCATTTTTAAAAACTGCAAGACCCATCTTAATTTACCACTGATGACACATTGGTCTAGTCTGTGCAGGAAAGAATTGTAAAGTAAAGATGGGCACCCTAGCCCACTTTACGTCTCAAACCATACAATCTCTCAGTTGACCAGTACTAAAAATCCAACAAGTGTTCTAATGTAATCTAATCTAAAAGCTCTTGTGAGGAACAGAGTTTAAAAGTATCCTAGTTTGTCCTCAGCAGATATTGCACTGTCATCCATAGGTTACCCTCTGGGGGAATACGCAAGCAATTTATCTGTAAGTTCACATATCCAGGGAAGCTCAGACCACTGCCCCTTTGCTTTACTCACAGACACAGTTCAGATTCTCTCTTTTCCTTCCTTCCTCCAAGCCTCGATGTCAGCACTGGATCTTTGCACAGGATTCACACTACTACCTCCCAGTGCCTTTCTGTGATGAACAATGTTAACCTCTTTTGCACCACAAATTATGATGGTGTTATAATGTAACTAGGAGGAACCAATTTTGTTCTTGTTCTCCTCTAACCCTACGCGTTTCAAATGTAGAACCTTCTTGAATTTTGCATTATAATACTCAATGAAGACTTATTGTGTTTGTTTGCATTATAGCACTATCACAATACAGTGATTGTCACCTTCGATGTAAAGGGTGCACTTTTCCCATGTATTTTGTAAATAAACCTTGGCTGCTTCACTTAGTGCCGGTTCACACTACAGCGACATGAAAGTCGGCATGACTTTGCGAGGCAACTTCGAGGCAACTTCAAGGCAACTTCGAGGCAACTTCAAGTCGCCTTCAGGACAGGCAACTTGCTAGTGGCCAATCAAACAATAATCAGCTCTGTAGGAGGGAGGGGTTTGCCTGAGAAAACTATTTTCTCTTCCTGTAAAGTTGCTTCAGTTAAGACACTGATCCGACTTTGGAGGCAACTTCCATTGAAATCAATGGGTACAAGTCGCCTAGAAGTCGCCATGAAGTAGTACAGGGACCTTTTCTGAAGTCGGAGCGACTTCAGTCAGTAGTGTACATTAAGACGGCTCTCATTCACTTCAATTGAATTTCTCATGTCGCGCAACTTGGGGCGACACAATTCGGATCCCAAGTCGCGGTAGTGTGAACAGGCACTTAGAGACGCATTCTTTACTTGTTGATTGTCACCTTCCACAGTGGTCCATCAGATATGAGTTCTTAAATTGATCCAAGCTGGAGCAATGTAACTATGCAATAGATATCAACTGCAGTAGAGAAAAGCAAGGTTTATGACTGTGCCGCTTGTCAGAACTGTCTTGTGCACAAGAGATGATGACTACAATTACAAAACCTTTCCTGTGTATGCATTCCAAATGTATATTTAGCTCTTTACATGGAGCACAGCTTTAAGACAATCCTGGCACTAAGTCATCTTTTTTACTACTCATAAGGCTTCGATGGGGCCACTGCATGACAATTTCAAGAAATTTATATTACCAGATTAGTATTTCTGTTTTTTGTTGCTATTACATGCTAATGGGATAAAGTTATACCTTTTTTGTCTGTACCTAGCTTCCACTGGGTGAACAATATCGGATCAGCTGCTATAGCAACACAATTGCAATTAGTTCTTCAAAAGCATGCCAAGAAACAAAAAAAAGAAGTCAAACTAACAAAATCCACCTTAAGTTGTTAGTAGTAGTGCTAATCATTGGTACCCTGGTGGGAGTAAATGCACATACAGCTGCTTCACATGTTATCATGGAACTCTATATTTGACAGAAACCTGGCTGCATTTAAAAATCCATATACGTTTCATCTGCTGGAGACATCTTGCCCCTAGGGTGCAAATAAATGCCATCATCTGGCGGTATCATGTAAATAATACCCTAAAAAAAATCAAGTTTGGGTCCTTCAGTACTCTGCAGTGGAAAATTATGTTTTTAATTAGTATTCAAATGGTCTGGCATATTAGCATAGTGCCTTTTATAATATACATCCAAAAAAGAAACAGCTTGAATTTTTATAGTGCCAGGTAACCTTATATTACCATATGTCTGCAATATCTGTTGGAGGAGATTTGGGAACAAGTAGACTGGCACCTAATCTTACACTAATACCAGGTTTACTTAAGATAATATGCTTTGATATTGATAGTGTTTCATAATAACAATTTAGTAATGACTGTATGAATACAAATATAGTATACAGATAAAGAAGTGGGGATGCATTTCACCATAGGTCAGTTTATGGGAAATGTTTATCCTGTTCTAAGAGAGGTGAATGTGCAGTAAATTAGCAGTGGTTAAGTACATATTAAACATGAGTGTTGACTATAACCGGGTTAAGTACCTGCATCCTTGTCTGCCCGCACTGAAGTGTTTGTGTTCAGTCTTTTGTTACAGAAAGGTTTTCCGTATTTCTTGTTTTTTTTTAATACAAGAATGGTGCAGTAGTATCTTATAACTGGAAAAATAAAAAAGAGTACGCTTTTGCACAGTCATAAACCTTGCTTTTCTCTACTTTCTCTGATCTATTGGAATCATGATGGTTTCCAAGAAATACAATAAAAGATCATAGTTCGAAGCAGAAGCTCATTATTATCTTAAATTAATAATAGTTAATCCAAGTAAAAATAGTTTAGTGTAAAAATGATTAAATACGCTAAAGTATTCGTTAGCTTTCAAATGTTTAGGAATATTTCTAACTATTAACAATAGAATTATGCTTGTTAGACCAATGCGAATGAATCTCCTAACACAATTACAACCAATTAAAAATATTTCTGGAAACTTTTTTGTGAAAGCTGATGGTACGTCTAGTTTAGGGATAAGGTTCAGGTTTTACTGCTAGCATGGGTTTAGAAAGAATATTACAGATTCAAGATTCGCAGTCATGACACATTTTTGTACAGATTTGCCCAGGAGAATCTTCATATTAGACTATAATGCTCTGCATAGCCTTTGAACTATGACCAACAGGCTTAAAAGGGCCAATAAGGGAGCTCAAGCCAGCTACCCACTATAAAAGGGCACAGGGCAGACCCAGTGAATTGAAAGCTGTTTCTGGCTGCAAGGCTTTTGTTTCAGGCCTCGTACACACGAGAATCTCGTCGTAAAAGAACGAGTTTCTTGTCAGGCTTGGCGAGAATCTTGTCAAGCTTTCTTTGCATACACACAATCAAGACAAAATCTGATCGTTCTCAAACGCGGTAACGTACAACACGCACGACGGCACTATAAAGGGGAAGTTCGATTCCACTGGCACAACCCTTGGGGCTGCTTTTGCTAATCTCATGTTACTGTGTGTTGAATAAAAGTTTGGTAAGAGACGATTCACGCTTTTCAGTCTGTACAGCGTGACGAATGTGCTATCTCCATTACAAACGCTACTTTTACCGAAGGTGCGCTCCCGTCTCATACTTTATTTTGAGCATGCGCGGGTTTCTAAGCATACACACTAACGTGTTTCTCGTCGTAAACCAGCCTGACGAGAAACACGATGAGGAAATTGAGACTCCCGACGAGAAAAAAGAGAACATGTTCTCTTTTTTTTTGTCAAGATCCACGACAGTTCTCTCGACGAAAAACATACACACGACCGTTTTCCTCTGCAAAAAAGCTCTTCCACCAATTTTCTTGATGGATTTTGTCGAGGAAAAACGGTCGTGTGTACGAGGCCTCAGGGTTGGCACTTTTTGTTAATGGGGGACGAAAACTGGGCATTCACTTGTTACTGACCATCTGTTCATGAGGCTGTCTTTTGTTTGCAGCACGCAATTGCATTGTTTGAAAGGAACAAAAAAAGTGCAGGAGCAGTGTGCACCTAAACCTCAATTCTATTTGTATCTCTCTACACCCATTAAAAAAAATAAAAGTTAGAGCATATAAGTGAGGCCTATTATCTCTGATTTAAACTGCTGGCCAATTTTACACTGCTACATCCTCTGCAGTATATTAATTATGTAAGTAAAACCCCAGCCTGTGTTCTTTGTGTCTATTAAAAACTGTCCTGCTGCTGACCAATATAACACTGCAGTGTCATCTGCGATTTCTTAATTCTTGTAATAAAACACTTGCCTGTACACTTTTTCTTTAGTACATTTCAGCCAATTCTCCCAAATGTCCTGCTTCTGGCCAACTTTACATTATCATCTACAAAGAGCTATTTTTAATTATTAAAAAATTATTTCAATGTCTGTGAAAAAAAATTACTATTCCATAACACCTTAGCTTTAAAGGGGTTGTAAAGGTAACAGTTTTTTCACCTTAATGCATTCTATGCATTAAGGTGAAAAAACTTCCGACTATACCGCCCCCCCCGTTATACTTGCCTGACCCCTCGAAAGTCCCGCGCTCGCCCCCGACATCCTCTTCGCCGCTCAGCCTTGCCGTTGATCGGCTAGAGCGGATGGATTGAAAGCAGAGCAGCCATTGGCTGGCGCTGCTGTCAATCACATCCAATGACGCGGCGCCTCGAGGGGCTGGGCCAAGTGATACAGTGAGCGGCTATGCCCGCTCGCTGTATCACGGGAGCTCGCTCCCATGGACTCCACACAATGCGAGGGAGTTCGCATGAATGTGTGGAGTTCTTGCGGAGAGGACCAGAGAAAGCCACCGAGAGACCCCAGAAGACGTAGATCGGGGGCCACTCTGTGCAAAACGAGCTGCACAGTGGAGGTAAGTATAACATGTTTGTTATTTAAAAAATAAATACAAATTTCTTTACAACCCCTTTAAAGAAGTCCCACTTTAAGTTTATAATAGGTTTTGTTCCCCGGGTAATATAGTAGATGTAGTATCTTGTCTAATCTTCCTATGTGCTGTCTAATACTAGCTGTATGGTTGGACAGTGCACCACTTCTCCTTCCACAGGCGTCCCAACAACATAGCTATCAAAGAGACAGCTGCTTTGACAGATGGCACTTTTCTCCAAGAGCTTGACTAAGACAAATGTCTCTCAAGAAATGCAGAAGAAGGGGGCTTGTCAGCTACAATGTTCCAGGCAAGTGGGCTTAGAGGTGCTGTATATCAAAGCACCCATCTCCTTGCTAACTGCATTGTTGGGGAGCTGTGACAGGAGATGGGAGGCCCTGTCTGACTTCGCAGCAGTCTTAAACAGCACATGGGAAGATAGGACAATGTGCGATTTGAAGTCTGTCCCCTAGGGAATGGAACACATTTATGAAAATGGTAGTGAGACTTTTTTTTTAGGGCATCCCCTAAGCATGTTATTTAACAGATCTGTGTATTTTTTATGTTGCCCTCGAAACTTCATGAAAAGACCCCCTATCCCTTGTATGGTAATTGAAATAAATAAACAACAGTTTGCCTATTAGCCATAAAAATAGCCGGAATTTAAAATCAAGATTTACCTTGTTACAACTGGGAGCTGGACAAGATTTGCTGAACCTGACAAATCGTACCTGGGAATATTTGCATATCACTAATTTTCATCATTGTGAAGCCCAGGACATATAGAAGCACTGCTTAGTAAACACAGCCTACATCATTTCGGCTGTCAATGTATATTTCATTATTTAAAATCTAATTAAAGCAGTCATTGAATATTCAGCTCCCTTGGCACTCATGCATTGATAGAGACTAATAACTCAAGTTAATCACCAGCATTCACTAGAAATTAATAGAATGTTAAAATTTTCTGTTTTCTTTGTGGAACCATTCTGGAAGTTTACATTTCTTATTTTACAATAATGACATGTCTTCAGTAATGGAAATAGTA
The DNA here is from genome assembly GCF_905171775.1 of Rana temporaria. Classification (NCBI taxonomy): domain Eukaryota; kingdom Metazoa; phylum Chordata; class Amphibia; order Anura; family Ranidae; genus Rana; species Rana temporaria. The sequence continues at coordinate 322,686,233 of NC_053493.1, forward strand.
GCCTTTATACTAAAATTAAAGGCTATTAAACCAGTAATCTATCATCTTCATTTAGAAGATATTTATTCATAAGTCTCATTTTTTATTAATATTTCTTATCCGTTTTGTGCTGCTCCTTGGCAGGATTTTGCCTGCTGTTGCTATTTGTGGGAATGTTGTGTCCCTCTTCATTAGATTGCAACCAGATACATTCAGTGGTTACCAGCAGTTCTGAATTTCTGGTCCATTCATTGCACAGCTACTGTAGATCTATGGATTTTGACCAATGGCTTATAGTACCACCTACAGGAGATAAAACTTGGTACAAACAAATGGACAGCCTAAAGGCAGCCCCTGCTGATGGCCAAACTCCCTGTCTGCAACAACCAGTTTTCTTGCCTAGCACTTAGGGCCTATTTTTTATATTTAGATTTTTTTGCTGTTATCTTTTGTTGGTTTTCTTATTCCTGTTGATGATGGTGGTGTGGTGCACAGGGGACATGGAGGACTCAAGGAGGGCCAGTTGGAGGGTGGCTTGGGACTCGGGGATAGGACTTCCTTACCAACCTGTGTGAGTTGTGGATTATCAGATGCTGTCTCACTGCTTGCAAATTGCCCCCTGTCCCACAGACCTCTATCACATCCCCTGGCTCCTTGCATAAGGCTTTGGGTGTTCCAGGCTCTGTTTTGACTTTTGAGTATTTCACCTCTGCGGTGGAGGACTTTGTATCTCGTATAGAGTGCCTTGTCTCAGAAATCATCTACACCCCTCACCTTCTCCATTCTGTTATCATGATTCTGATGAGGAATATGCCCAGGCCATGGATCCAGATCCCTCACTAAACTGACTTTTGCAGTAGTGAGGATAAAGTCTGAAGCAGGCACAAGAAACACAATTGGCATCAGCTCTTCTTAAAGCTGTGAGAGAAGCTCTGAAAAATCACAAATGTCTTTCCTTATAATTCCTTCTTTGATGACTTTATCTACAAAGAATGAAAACACCCAGCTTGTCCAGTTACCTAGGATTTTTTTGTGAGGTGCTATCCTTTTGAGAAGTAATGTGTTAAGAAATAATCTACCCCCTCTTTTGTTGACCCTCTGATTCCCAGGCTGAATAAAGCCACCATATTTCCAGCTGAAGAGTCTTCTTTAGGGATCCGGTTTTATTAGCTAAGAAGAGGGAGGTTGTCAATCTTTCTATGTACACCATCTCTGGAGCCCTATTCTGACCAGTGCTGGTATCTGCCTTAGTTACTCAGGCCCTATGCAAAATGTCTTGACCATGAGCCTGGATGCTAGAAGATCCAAGTCTAACATAATTTGGGGGAAGGAACAGATGCACTGATGGCATTCTCTGATCGTAGATTCCCTTTGGTGTCTACAGTTTCATCCAGAACCTCTATCCTAAGTTCCAGTCTTCTGTCCTGCTTTATTGGCTTTCACATCATGGCATATTGAAAGCCACATGTTGCAGGAGATATGCTATGTTCTGCTATCAGAGCTTGTTATGCTAGTTCCCAGTTGATCTGCTATGTATGTAAAAAGGCTTATTTTGCTTGGTGTGAATCTTGTGGGTTTCCTCAAAAGTTATCTGTAAAGCCTCGTACACACGACCGAGTTTCTCTGCAAAAACCAGCAAGAAACTTGCTGGGAGATATTTTTGCCGAGGAAACCGGTCGTGTGTACATTTTCGTTGAGGAATCTGTCGAGAAACTCGACGAGCCAAAAAGAGAGCATGTTCTCTATTTCCTTGATGGGAATGGAGAAAATTGGCTTGTCGAGTTTCTCGACAGCCTAACAAGGAACTCGACGAGGAAAACGATGTGTTTCGCCCGTCGAGTTCCTCGGTCGTGTGTACGAGGCTTTACATGGAGTGTAAAGTTTCCCCAAGAGGGGTTATATCATTGCCTGATGGTGAGTACAGTATTTAAATGGTCACATTTCTGACTTAGCTGTCCTCTTCCAACTACCTCCAGTTGCTCACATTCTAGTTCACACTTTTATACAAGAGTTGGCTCCAAAACCACTGATCCCAGAGTACCTAAATTTGATACTGTTGGCTTTTCAAAAACTTCTGTTTGAGAACATTCTGGATTTACCTTTGCTGACCCTGTCACAAAAGGTGACCTTTCTGGAGGTGGTCGCCTCATCTGTAAGATGTCCAAGCTGGCAGCGTTATACTGTAAGCACACTTTTCTGATGTTGCATAGGGATAAGATTGTTCTTTGTCCTCATTATCCTTTTTGCCATAGGCCATGTCTTTTTCACTTGGATGGGGACATTGTTCTGTCATACCTTAAGAAGCAACCCTAAGTTATACAACATAGTTTTGTGAAGTTGACCCACCACGCTTACATATGAGGAACTCTGTAAAATTGGTTGCAGTAGGTCAGGGGTCTTCAAACTTTTCAAACACAGGGCCAGTTTAATGTCCTTCACACTTTAGGAGGGCCAGATTGTGGCCAGCGGGGGCAGAAAATGTCCTGGGCCCAGCACCAGTGAGAATAAATATGGCCTCAGGGTTGGTGGTCAGTAGGAGGAGTAGGGCCCCTATAAGTAGGAGGAATAGTATCCCATCATTGATATCAGTAGAAGAAATAGTGCCCCCTTGTAGGTGTCAGTGGGAGGAATAGTGCCTCATATCAGTTGGAGGAATGGTGCCCCAAGGGCCTGATAAAGGCTAGCAAAAGGCCACATCTGGCCCTCGGGCCGCAGTTTTGAGACCCCTGCAGTAGATTACTGTGAATTGAGTAGACATTCAGAATTTTGCGCTGCTGTAGTGTTTGCTGGATAGTATTGGTATTTTATTAATTTCACCTGTTGCTTAGAATTGTACTGTAAATGACTTGTATATATAGGATATATCATTGTTTAAAATGACCAAATACTAGAATGCTGCTGATATACGGGGTACGATTTTGACATGAGCCTGTGAAAAATCACTTATTTGCTGCTCTAGAATACATCCTGAGCTCTCCCATTCCTTGTCTTGCACCCTGAACTTTGCAGTGTTTATGAGTTCCAGCAATGAAGTGGAACGTGCTGACATTTGAAGAGTCAGAGCTTGGTTTATTAATTTTGAACACATCTTTGTAGGCAGAAACACAGCAGGGTTTAGTAAACTGTGTGATTTGGACCTTCTCACCTGCTGTAGTGAATATTGATTTGGCTTTGTACAGATTACCTACATGACAGCATTCTGTCTGAATGTGAAAATTGTATAATTATGACTTAGACAAGGGAGAAAGAAATAAAGGAATACTATTACGTTCACAACAGAAATTCCTGTTCATAGGGGTACTAAAAAATAAACATAACTTTTAAATTAGAAACAGGTTTACAAGCAGAAAAAAATGTAACTGCTTTCATAAAGCAAAAAATATAAAAATGTTATCTCTGCACAAGCTGTTTTGGAATTTAAAGCAAAACTGTACTTTTAGAAACCACTCCCAACTCCTTAACCACTTAAGCCCCGGACCATATTGCTGCCTAAAGACCCAAGGGGTTTTTACAGTTCGGGACTGCGTCGCTTTAACAGACAATTGCGCGGTCGTGCGACGTGGCTCCCAAACAAAATTGGCGTCCTTTTTTCCCCACAAATAGAGCTTTCTTTTGGTGGTATTTGATCACCTCTGCGGTTTTTATTTTTTGCGCTATAAACAAAAATAGAGCGACAATTTTGAAAAAAATTCAATATTTTTTACTTTTTGCTGTAATAAATATCCCCCAAAAACATATATAAAAAAAAAAATTTCCTCAGTTTAGGCCGATACGTATTCTTCTACCTATTTTTGGTAAAAAAAATCGCAATAATCGTTTATCGGTTGGTTTGCGCAAAATTTATAGCGTTTACAAAATAGGGGATAGTTTTTTTGCATTTTTATTTTTTTAATTTTTTTTACTACTAATGGTGGCGATCAGCGATTTTTTTCGTGACTGCGACATTATGGCGGACACTTCGGACAATTTTGACACATTTTTGGGACAATTGTCATTTTCACAGCAAAAAATGCATTTAAATTGCATTGTTTATTGTGAAAATGACAGTTGCAGTTTGGGAGTTGACCACAGGGGGCGCTGTAGGAGTTAGGGTTTACTTTGTGTGTGTTTACTAGTGTAGGGGGGTGTGGCTGTAGGAATGACATCATCGATCGTGTCTTCCCTATAAAGGGGATGACGCGATCGATGCGCCGACACAGTGAAGCACGGGGAAGCCGTGTTTACACACGGCTCTCCCCGTTCTTCAGCTCCGGGGAGCGATCGCGACGGAGCGGCTATAAACAAATAGCCGCGCCGTCGTCCCGAATCGCTCCCCGAGCGGACCCGACCTCCGCATGTACCGGGGGGGTCCCGATCGGACCCCCCACCCACGTCTAGCAGAGGACGTACAGGTACGTGATTGTGCCTGTCCGTGCCATTCTGCCGACGTAAATGTACATGAGGAGGTCGGGAAGTGGTTAAAGGGTCACTAAAGGAAAAAAAATTTTTGCTGAAATGACTGTTTACAGGGTATAGAGACATAATAGTTAACTGATTCCTTTTAAAAATTATTAAAAATAGATAAACAATCATATAACGTACCTACAGTTTAGTTTAGTTTTTGCTGTTGTTTCCTGGTTCTCTGATGTACAGAGCCAGAGAGCCAATAGAGGGCAGTGAAGGTTTTACAAAACGAAACTGGATTGGTGCTGAGAAGTTTTAGACACACAGTAATCACACCTCCTTGATTAGTCACCACAGTGAGAAATCTCCCATTACTGTGGTGATCAGGAAACAGACAACCAGGAAGTGTCCAGAACAGAGAGGAATTACAGCAACATCAAAGCAAAAACGAACAATGAGGACATGAAACCAGGACTGCAGTAAGGTAAAGGAAGCTATTTAGCTAAAAAAAAATCCTTTAGTGACCCTTTAAGAATTTTGTAAATCAAAGCACAGATGTAGACCTAACTACCCCTCCTGCCTGCACCTCTGTACACTACTGCACCACCATGTTCTAGTTACTTGGTGTTAAGGAGTCTGCATAGGTGTTATTTCCTCAGTTTGCATGGTTCAAGGTGTAAATTGTTGTCAAATCACAGGATTAGGTCCCCACTGTTGTTAAGGAATTATTGTTACAGTTTGACATAGATTGTCTCTTTCATGCCTCTTTTGAACCTGTTGTCCCCCCTGTCAAAATTAGCTCCTCATTGTGTTTTAAATACTGTCCCTTTTCCCAATGGATGTAGGTAGCCTGCTATGTTGGGACATATGTTTGTTGAGAGGTTGTTTTCTATTTTTTTTAATCAAAAAGGTTTTTTATTGAACATAAGAAAGATCACAACAGTTTCCGATGCATGGGAACTTACATAAATTTTTCAGCAAAGAACATGTGCACACTCTTTCTTATTTTGTTAGTATTCCAGTACTACATCACTAGATTCTTCAAGCATATGCAAGTCAGTACTATGGACACTGTAAAATTCTAGACATCACAAGCTTCCTAGGACTTAAACCAGGTGTATCTAGTCAACGTGACCATATACGTTCGAACCTGCCCGGGCATCCCCTGTGTTGGTAGATATACTTTTTCATAATGAGTGTGTTTCCCATATGTGTTATCCAGGCGGCGCTGGTAGGTGGCATGGTCGATTTCCATCCCATTAGTATGAGTTTTCTGGCCTGAAACAGTGCTCTAGAGAATGCAACCCTGAACAATTCCTCAGGGATCACCTCCTCCAGGACCCCCAGCAAACAGCATTTAGGGTCTGTAAGGACTTTCGTTTGAAATACTCCAATGAGAGTACCCACCACCTCGCTCCAATACCTGTGAAGCTTCGGGTAGCGCCACAAGAGATGAATGAGGTCCCCGTTGTGACACAGACAGCGACAACACAAAGAGTCCGGTAGCCTACCCATGTAGTTTTGTCAGGGTGTAATGTACCCTCAACAGAATTTACAGTTGGGAAACTTTCTGCGCCATTTAAAGAACATGAGGTTATGGATTGCATGGCTTCCTCCCACTAATCTCCCGTAAGTTGGCCAAGGTCCCTTTGAGAGGTTGCTTGGTTTCCCCAATTTACAGGCCTTTGCATTTCTCGCTATACTTTACTGCATATACCAAGTTACTTTGGTTGTGTTTTAGTATTAAGTCTTCAGGATGTACACACTTCTGTATTAGTGAATTGTTGGGTTTGAAGAACACAGTGATGTCATTTTTTTGTGTTTTTTTAATTTCTTTTAACTTTTTGATGTATGTTTATGGATCATTTATATGCACTATTAATTCACTTTCACTTGGAGGTTTAATATACATGTGTTAATTTTATGTTATATTTAATCGTTGCCATAACTCATTTTTTTAGTACTGTTTTTCAAAACAGATCACTACTATTTTTTTCACAAAAAAATCACTATTTATGTAATGTTTGTTAACTACTTTAATATAAATAGTGCTTTCTTTTGGTGGTATTTATTCACCACTTGGTTTAAAATGTTTTGCTAAATAAACAAAAAAAGATCAAACATTTTGAAAACATTTTTCTTCATTTCGGTTTTAGCAAATAAATAATCTTTCTTCATAAATGTAGATCAAAATATATTCTTCTGTGTTTCCTTGGTGAAAATAACCCAAATCAATGTATATTATTTAGTCTTCAGGAATCCACAAACTATGGTATATATCTGAAAACCTATCAATCCTGATGTACTGACAGCCTATTTTATTTCTTGAGACCTGAAAACACCAGGACAGTATAAGTATCCCCCAAATAACCCTTTTTTGGAAAGTAGACAGTCCAAGGTATTTGCTAAGAGGCATGATGAGTCTTTGTATGGCCCCGTACACACGGCCGAGGAACTCGACGTGCCAAACACATCGAGTTCCTCGGCCAGTTCAGCCCTGAAGCCGCCGAGGAGCTCGGCGGGCCGAGAGCTCCCATAGAACAACGAGGAAATAGAGAACATGTTCTCTATTTCCTCGTCGGCTTCCTCGGCCGAAAGTGTACACACGACCAGTTTCCTCGGCAGAATTCAGCCAGAAACTCGGTCGGAAGCTGAATTCTGCCGAGGAAACTGGTCGTGTGTACGGGGCCTAAGTTGTAATTTTTTGTCACAATTTTTGGAAAATTAAGAAATAAAAAAAGTCACAATTTTTTTTTTACATACTCACCAGTGCAGTACAGTACGTCATTATTTAACTGGTGTGGTGTTGAAACGTTTTAATACTTATTTTCCATTTTTTTATCTTTCATAAAAAACAATTTATTTTTGTATGATTTTTTTTTACACACTGTGACCAGAGCAATACAGTATAGTAAAACTGTACTACTCTGGTGAAGTGATTCATTGTTTTTTTTTTACACATTATGATTGTTTACATCAATGAATTGAATTGGTATAAGCAACTATTTTTACTGAATGAAACTGATTCAGTCAGTGTTTTTTGTTGTTATTATCTGTGATTGGTTAAAGCCAATCACATTGTACAGATGGACTGTGTTTGGCCCTGTCTATACCATGTGATCAACGTGACCAATTACAGCTACAGTATCTCACAAAAGTGAGTACACCCCTCACATTTTTTTAAATATTTTATTATATCTTTTTATGTAACACTGAAGAAATTACTCTTTGCTACAATGTAAAGTAGTAAGTGTACAGCTTGTATAACAGTGTAAATTTGCTGACTCCTCAAAATAACTCAACCCACAGCAATTAATGTCTAAACCGCTGGCAACAAAAGTGAGTACACCCCTAAGTGAAGATGTCCAAATTGGTTCAAAGGTGTCAATATTTTGTGTGGCCACCATTATTTTCCAGAACTGCCTTAACCCTCTTGGACATGACGTTCACCAGAGCTTCACAGGTTGCCACTGGAGTCCTCTTCCACTCCTCCATGATGACATCACTGAGCTGGTGGATGTTAGAGACCTTGTGCTCCTCCATCTTCCGTCTGAGGATGCCCCACAGATGCTCAATAGTGTTTACGTGTTTAGGTCTGGAGATAGGCTTTGGGTCCATCACCTTTACCTTCAGCTTCTTTAGCAAGGCAGTGGTCATCTTGGAGATGTTTTTGGGTTCATTATCACAATGGAATACTGCCCTGCAGCTCAGTCTCTGAAGGAAGAGGATCATGCTCTGCTTCAGTATGTCACAGTACATGTTGGCATTCATTGTTCCCTCAATGAACTGTAGCTCCCCAGTGCCGGCAGCACTCATGCAGCCACAGACCATGACACTCCCACCACTATGCTTGACTGTAGGCAAGACACACGTGTCTTTGTACTCCTCACCTGGTTCTCGCCACACACACATGACACCATCTGAACCAAATACATTTATCTTGGTCTTATCAGACCACAGGACATGGTTCCAGTAATCCATGTCCTTAGTCTGCTTGAAGAAGATTTTCACCGCTCCACGTGAGCCCTATAGACAATCAGGGACGGTCGGATTACCAAGGTGCTGGCAATGCACGTAGCAGTAGCAATAGGAGGAAGGAGATGGACAGCCGCACTCCGAAATAACTTTTCAAAAAAGTTGTCTTTTATTTTCAAGCAGGAACATGCATAATCACCACAACCATAAACCAGGACAGCCGACTAGTTTCGCACTCTTGCTAGTGCTTAATCATGGCATGCCTGCTTTCCTCCAATGATCAATCATGTCCTGACTCCCCACCCCTTGCACAACCTTTCACTGGGAAAATCAGCTTGCTGCTATTTCTCCTTCACTATCTCTTATGCAACTGAGAACAAAGGGAATGTGATCACTTTTTTTTTGGTTGAATGGGTTGTTTTACAAGGTGGGGGGTTACAATCACTGTAAATATTTTTTTGACTGGAGTTCCACTTTAGGAATTGAGATTTTGTCATAATAGGAAGAGGCATGAGTGCTTTCAGTGATTCAGGGGTATATCTACCGCTGAATAATCTTTTGGTCACCATGGGGTTTTCACTTTTTTTCCCATGATTTACCTCCTTGCAAAAGCACAGATTGCATAAGCATCAGTAAAATAATACAGACAGATATTTTAAAAGACAAAGCTAAAATAATTTTCAGTATACTGTATGGGGCTTACCTGTTAGGAAAGAGATATTACTATGGTGAAGAGATCATTCTGATGGATCTGACATTAACAGTGACATTGAGTTAAGATGACATACTTATTGCCTTTTTATAATATTGCTAACTGTGGTCTGAAGGCAGTTTAGAATTGAGATTAGCTGAGATGCGGTGTACGAACATTCCTGCAAATGAAAACGGGAAAGTACATTAAAATGAAGCTTAACATTGCCTTAGGAGAATTCACAGTTTATTTTAAAACAATCTATAAATAATTTTGTTAACCCCACATTTCAACTCCACATACACAAACTGTTGCAGGTGGATGATACATTTTATTGTATATTATTATATTTTTATATATATTTAGTCTAATCACCAAATATACAGAAAGGGCAATTGACCTGACCTGCACACTTTGGATGACCTGCAGAGACCAAGACTGGCACACTTTGGGTGCTGATATTTTTTACACTGAACTTATATTCATTGTACTAACTCAACAATGTCACTTAAAATGCATGATGTATGGGTAGCGATTATAAAAAGTCATTTTGGCATCATTAAAATTATCATTATTTTGCTGTTCTTTGCTGAACAATACACATATTTTCTATTGGTAAAGAAAATAATACGTTTGGCTGTAATTGTGAATAATATAATTAGCTAATTTTGACAATTTTCCTGTTTGTGATTTAAATATGTTAATTAGAACAAGGATGCTTTCACAACTTAAACATGTTACTAAAACTAGTACTAAAATGAATACTTGTGAAATATATCTTTTACAAATATTTTATTGATAGAAAAGTAGACACAACAGATTAGTTCAATAGTGTGATGGATACATCAAACATATGGTAAAGGGGAAAATCAAGATAACGGGATACTATACACATGGTACAATATTCATTGATACAATAATGAAGTAAAAGAGAAAATGTCCCGGAGTACGCTATATGAAAAGCAAAGAACTAAAAAAAAAAAACACTCCAGGTAGCAAAAAACATACATGCGGAAATTAACTGTAGGACGATCATGTAGAACAGAGAAAGATACATTTATGGTTTATTTTTTGTGATCTCCTAGTTTTAGGTATCCAGCATCACTATAACCATGTTCACTAAGTTGAATCCATGAAATCAGGAGTCACAGAGAAAAGTACACAGATAAAGGAAAAGTTAGACTACAGGGTATTGGCGGAGGGGATCTACAGGAGAATGAAGAAACAAAAGAGGGAGAGAAGAGTCTATCAGGTGGGGGGGAGGCGCATCCAGGGGCCATTAGATTGAGAGAAGTTGAGTATTGAACCTAGAGGGTTGGTTATTTGCTATCCATGGTTGCCATACTCTGAAAAATTTGTCGTGGGTGTCAGAGGTGAGAGATGACAGTTTCTCGTTGATCATTATTTCATTCATGCGATTAACTGCCTCAAAACTGAGTACAGGGGTTTTCTAGTGGCGTTAAAAAGGTGCTGAGCTAATTGACGTTCCGGGCAGAGAAGTTCAAGGATGGGTTTACATAAAAGGGCTTCGTAGAGGTCTCTTTTAAGGTTGGAATGGAGCATGTTGCGTAGAAGGGAGTAGACCCTGACCCATATAGGTGGATTCAGATAGAGTTAGGCCGGCGTATCAGTAGAACACATGAAAAAAGGGAGGTGCAAAAAGGCATGAAAAGTTAAGACACTAGCTTAAATCTATCAGTAATTACAGAGCAATCCTGACACCTGTCAGTGCAAATTAATATCAGCTGGTTCAGTCTCAACTGATGGCCTACAAAAAGCTGTCTCATTACCAAGGTGTCACACAAGAAACATCTCATGATGAGTAAAAGTAAATAACTCTCGCAAGAGCTTTGCAACAATAGGGTTGTTAAGGTCTTGCGAGAGTTATTTTCTTTTTGCCCACCAAGAGACTCTTCTGATAATTCTTTTCACTCCTCTGTCAAAAATCCTGTAAAGAGCGCCTGGTCAGTTTATGGTGAAATTATTACGGATTTTGGCCCCAACAGGGCTCACAATCTGGAAGTGGAAGGAACATCATTTCACCATAAACCGACCAGGTGCTTTCTGATAGAGGAGTGAAAAGAATTATCAGAAGAGTTGTCCAAGAGCCAAGGACCACTAGCGGAGAGCTTCAGAAAGAGCTAGAATTAGCAGATAGCATTGTTTCAAAGAAAACAATAAGTAATGCACTCAACTGTCATGGCCTGTATGCACACTCACCACACAAGACTCCATTACTGAAGAAAAAACATGTTGAAGCTCATTTAAAGTTTGCTGCACAACTTTTAGACAAGCCTGTGAAATACTGGGGGAATATAGGGCCATATTCACAGAGCAGATACGACGGCGTATCTCCTGATACGCCGTCGTATCTCTGTTTCTATCTATGCGACTGATTCATAGAATCAGTTACGCATAGATAGCCATAAGATCCGACAGGTGTAATTGTTTTACACTGTCGGATCTTAAGATGCAATACCGCGGCCGCCGCTGGGGGGAGTTCGCGTCGTAAACCAGCGTCGGGTATGCAAATTAGGAGTTACGGCGATCCACGATGGTTTTTCGCGTTCGCTACGTCGCCGCTAGTCTAGTTTCCCGTCGCAAAGTTAGTCGTTGTTTTAGGTGCCCTAACTTTAGTCAGCAAACGTATTGCTGTCTAAAGTATGGCCGTCGTTCCCGCGTCGAAATGTAAAAAATAACGTCGTTTGCGTAAGCCGTCCGGGAATACGGAAGTACGCTACGCACGTCGCCGATCTAAAAAATTACGTCAGTTCGCGCAAAGCACGGCGGGAATTTCAAAACGGAGCATGCGCAGTAGGTCCGGCGTGGGAGCGTGCCTAATTTAAATGGCACACGCCCCTTTAAATTATGCGGGCTTACGCCGTAGGCCACCAGTGTAATTTTTCACGCAAGTGCTTGGTGAATCAGGCACTTGCGATGAAAAATTGCGGCGGTGTAACGTATCTACGATACGTTACGCCGCCGCGATTCTACCTGAATCTGGCCCAATGTGTTTTAGATAGGATTTAAAAAAAAAGCAAAATGTGCACTATTGTTTGAGCCCTATACAGGTACAAACAACAACTAAGCCCAATTTGTCCTGAAAAAACAAGGTATAATCCACCTGGATACATAAAGTAGCACATTTATTCACATATGGCGTTTGAGCGTAAATGCATTCTACTGACCAGTTATTCGTTTATTCTAGCCATTGGAATAAATCCACGAGCATTGATGTGCAAGTTTTTTCTGCTCAAATGCTTCTCTCAGAATGTGCCTTTGGGGGTATTTTTCTGCCTGTAAATACTTCTCTTAAAATACTCCTGTAAATGCTTATGTGTGCACCAGGACCCATGTGATGTTATTGGGGTACAGCAGCAGCTTTTATTTTTCTTCATGACTGTCCCCTCTACTGCCACATACTTGAACTTTGAGTGCTACCTAAACACCTCCCTCACTACTTTATTAACCACTTAAGGACCGCCTAACGCTGATATACATCGGCAGAATCGCACGGCTGGGCACAGGCACGTACGTGTACATCGCCTTTAAGAGCCCAGCCGTGGGTCGCGCGTGTGCGCACGCGACCCGGTCAGAAGCTCCGTGAACGCGGCTGCGGGACCTGCAGACCCGATCGCCGCCTGTGTTCCGCGATCGGTCACAGGAGCTGAAGAACGGGGAGAGGTGTGTGTAAACACACCTTCCCCGTTCTTCACAGTGGCAGTGTCACTGATCGTCTGTTCCCTGATATAGGGAAAGACTATCAATGACGTCACATGTCCAGCCCCGCCCCCCCTACAGTTAGAAACACATATAAGGTCACACTTAACCCATACAGCGCCCCCTAGTGGTTAACTCCTAAACTGCAATTGTCATTTTCACAGTAATCAATGCCTTTTTATAGCACTTTTTGCTGTGAAAATGACAATGGTCCCAAAAATGTGTCAAAATTGTCAGATGTGTCCCTCATGATGTCGCAGTCATGAAAAAAATCGCTGATCACTGCCATTAGTAGTAAAAAAATAAATATGAATAAAAATGCCATAAAACTATCCCCTATTTTGTAAACGCTATAAATTTTGCGCAAACCAATCGTTAAACGCTTATTGCAATTTGTTTTTACCAAAAATAGGTAGAAGAATACATATCGGCCTAAACTGAGGAAAAAAAATGTTTTATATCTTTTTGGGGGATTTTTAATATAGCAAAAAGTAAAAAATATTGGATTTTTTTCAAAATTGGCGCTCTATTTTTGTTTATAGTGCAAAAAATAAAAACCACAGAGGTGATCAAATACCACCAAAAAAAAGCTCTATTTGTGTTAAAAAAAGGATGCCAATTTTGCTTGGTAGCCACGTTGCACGACCACGCAATTGTCAGTTAAAGCGACGCAGTGCCGAATCGCAAAAAGGGGCAAGGTCCTTGACCTGCATATTGGTCCAGGTCTTAAGTGGTTAACAGAAATACATTGTGCTCATACTGTACATTTTATATAAGACCGTAGACCTTATCTTAGACTTTTTTCAGTCCTTACATGGTTTTGAAACTACAGTACTGTAACCTGTACCTGTAGATACATTTTTAACATAAGAACTGTTTAAGACTGCTCTCTAAAAGCTACTGTAAAGTGCCATTTAACAAAGCACACATTTTGCTGGTAAACATCTGCGGTCCAAGTGTATAAGCCTTGTATGATTTGTAGAATGTTTTAGAGGTTTGCCATCACAGCTTTACAACTGCCTGCACGCAAATTTTTTGTATTCAATGAATGAACCCACATACCCTCTTCACATTTCTTTATGAGTTATCAGAGTTGTTGTATTGATGTTGTGTTCACTAATTGCCTTTAATCCAGAACAGTGTATGGATCAATAACCCTTGTGTTTGTTGATAGATTATCTGTTCCACTAATTACAGTTACAAAACAACTGTTCTTTGTAACTTATTTAGCAAACATTGAAATAAGCATAGACTTTAGTGTCTAACTAATCCATTTATTTATTTTTCTTGTACAACTTCCAAAAATGACCATCACTTGACCCGAACCATGCACACTTAATTAAAGTAATACAATTTCTAAAAATCATTTAAAACTGTGGTAATAAATAATATGGCCTGGATTCAGAAAGGACTTACGACGGCGTATCTCCAGCTATGCCATCGTAAGTCCGAAAGTGTGCCTTCGTATCTCGGCGCCTGATTCAAAGAATCAGATATGCCGGAATTTGGCCAAGATCCGACTGACGTAAGTCTCTTACGCCGTCGTATCTTGGGTGCATATTTAACCTGGCCGCTAGGGGCACTTCCATAGATTCACGCGTAGAATATGCAAATGAGCTAGATACGCCGATTTACGAATGTACTTGTGCCCGCCGCCTTGATATACGTTGTTTGCGTAAGGTGTTTTGTAGGAGTAAAGTTACCCCTGCTATATGAGGTGCAGCCAATGTTAAGTATGGACGTCGTGATTCTGAGAATGCGCACGGTTCATTATAATAAAACACATCCACTGCCAACCTACTTTGAATTACGCGGGCTTACGCCGGCCCATATACGCTACACCGCCGTAACTTAGAGCGCAAGTTGTTTCTGAATACGGTACTCGCCACTCTAAATTACGGCGGTGTAGCGTATATGAGATGCGCTACGCCCGCATAGAGTTACGCGATTCTTTCTGAATCCGGGCCCATCTATTTTCAGGGTGTTTGCTCACATCTTCTCTGTCTGAAATAAGAACTGAAATGGGTGCAGTCTAAAAAACACCAATGTACTTTTTATTCGTTTAACACTGAGAGGGGCTGATCTTAAAAGTTTTGATAAATCAGCTAGGGTAAATTCAAATGTGTATTGCAAAATATTGCGATGCGAGGTAAAGTAGGACATTTATTTTCACAAACACTAAGGCCTCGTACACACCAGCGGACATGTCCGATGAAAACGGTCCGCGGACCGTTTTGATCGGACATGTCCGATGGGATCATTTGGTCTGATGGCTGTACACACCATCAGACCAAATTTCCCGTGGACAGGATACGCGGTGACGTGGCCGCGCCGTGGCCACGACGATGACGCGGCGACGTGCGTGACCCTGGAAGGTCAATGCTTCCACGCATGCGTCGAATCACTTTGACGCATGTGAGGGCTTTCGGCCGAGCGGACATGTCCGGTGAGTCGTACAGACGACCGAACATGTCCGACTAAGTAGCATGCTAAGAAACATTTGTCCACTGGAAACCTGTCCGCTAGGCCGGGAATCCGGTCCGGTCGGCCGTACAGACGACCGAACATGTCCGCGGAAACTGGTCCGCAGACATGTTCGGTCGTGTGTATGAGGCCTGATATTTAAATGAAGACATGTTTTGCATATAAAGGAAAAAAACAATGTGGCGTTAATTTTATTTAGGTTTGTGGAGGCCTTAATACATAAATAGGGTTTTAGGATATATTTTAAAGGCCAAAGAAGCCCTCTGAATTAAAAAAAAATGTTCCTCTATATGTTATTAATAATGGTAAACTTACTGGATAAAAATATAATTAAATGTACAGTTGAACTGATTAACAGATTCTTAAAAATATTACTGGAAGATAAAAGTTACACATTTTAGTGTGTTATATAATATACCACAATAATCTGATAAATTGTTGGCCATCAGAAAATGTTGTTTATGTGTAGTATTTTAAATATTTTACTATCCAATGTTTAATGTATAAGTCCTCTGTATTTCTATGCAGTGCTTGTGATCAAAGTTCTTTGCTTGTGTTCTAGGTCTTACAGCTGCTGCATCGTTGGTATCCCTAGCATGGGCCCTGGCATCCTATCAGAAAGCATTAAGAGATTCGAGAGATGACAAGAAACCCATCAGTTACATAGCTGTAATCATCCAGTTCTGTTGGCATTTCTTCACCATCGCTGCCAGAGTGATAACGTTTGCTCTCTTTGCTTCAGTTTTCCAACTCTACTTTGGAATATTTATTGTACTTCACTGGTGTATCATGACCTTTTGGATTGTGCATTGTGAAACAGAATTCTGCATCACTAAGTGGGAGGAGATTGTGTTTGATATGGTGGTTGGAATAATCTATATCTTTAGTTGGTTTAACGTCAAGGAAGGAAGGACACGGTGTCGGCTATTTATTTATTACTTTGTCATCCTTCTGGAAAACACCGCCTTGAGTACCCTGTGGTATTTGTACAAGGCCCCCCAAATCCTGGATGCATTTGCTATTCCAGCACTGTGTGTAGTGTTTAGCAGCTTTTTAACTGGTATTGTTTTTATGCTTATGTACTATGCCTTCTTTCACCCTAATGGACCTAGATTTGGCCAATCACCGAGCTGTGCTTGTGAAGATCCCATATCTGCATTTCCCTTGCCCCCTGAGGTGGCCTCAAACACTCTTAGATCTATGTCCAATAACAGGAGTGTGGCCAGCGATCAGAAATATACAGAAAGAGACGGCTGCATGCCAGTATTTCAAGTGAGGCCTACAGCCCCTTCTACACCATCCTCAAGGCCTCCAAGGATTGAAGAATCTGTTATCAAAATTGACCTGTTTAGAAACAGGTATCCAGCCTGGGAGAGACATGTGTTGGATAGAAGCCTACGTAAGGCAATTTTAGCTTTTGAATGTTCACCTACTCCCCCTCGGCTGCAGTATAAAGACGATGCACTTATTCAGGAACGTCTGGAATATGAAACCACGTTGTAACAGCAGCGAAAGGAAATCCTGACATCCAGGTGTTTAAAAAGCCACAATGATAATCTGAACAATAAGCACTGTCAACTGGTCGGTGGCTGAAAAAAACTGTTTAACCTTTACAGAGCAAAAAGCCATGGCAAGTAAAGTCATGGAAAACAAATAAAATGGCTAGTCATCATGATTATCATTCTTTCAGACACTCTGATATATCAAAGTGAAAGTTTTGCTTGTGCATTTTAGGACAGAAGAAATTCAGTGGGGAGAAAACATGCAAACAAGGGCAGGACAGTAGACCTATGTAGTGTAGTGTTGTCTAGTGCTGTGATTATTATTCATATAGAAGTCATTATTGTCTCAAGATTTGTAATGTCTACAAGGTTTTATATGTAATGACCCTGAATCATGCTACAGCCAACAGTCTATACGCTGCAGGTCTCTGTTCCACATGTCAAAAATTTTGCAATAGAAAGCTACCACCCATATATTCCAGTTGTCCTGATTTGGTATGGCATCAGAAAATGTTTGCATATCCCTAAAGTGGCATGTTCACAAAAACACATATGGCCTAGCCCAACTATATGTGTGAATCCAAGAACCACAGAGGAGCAGATGACCCTGTTTGCAACATGCCAAGTAATGGAAACATTTTATGAACACATCAGGACTGAGTTTGGGTCTGATCTTTGTGACCCAATTTTTATATCCATACAAACTATATTCTGTAGTGCAAACATACACAGTACAGTGAGTATTTATTTTCCTAGAAAATCTTAAGGAAATGTGTCTTATCACAAACGTCAATAACAATTCACCCAAAAAGGCTGCTACCTATTTCCCCTTAAATCATTCATCTACACCAGTAGCTAGTTGAGAAAACAGCAATGAATTCTGTGAAGTTGTGAGAATTGTGAAACACCTGTGATGACATGAAACATCACAGGACACTGGTCAAAAATGATAATCATGATGACATACCCGGATGACAAACAAAGATTTGTCATGGTGGTGGAAAGTTATGTGATGGGGATAAAAGTGTCTGGTTTCTTGTACTATACAGGAGATCAGTTCAGGACTCTGAATGCATGGCTCCATGTGATTTATGCAGGTATGATATAAAATATGAACTGATGCCATACCCTCCTAGTGCCAAACATTACATAGTGTAAGTGACTGCCCTGATTTCTGAGGAACACACAATATGTGGCATGTTGAGCCGTGCAAGAGTATGAAACCAGACGAAGTGCACCAGTTCTCCACATGTACAGACAACTCACCTTTTATACCTATAACTAAGTGATAACTTTTAGGCTTTGGGGTTGTCTACTAGTAAGTATACACAGTGCCGTAGAATAAAATACATTTGTCGAAGACCACTATGATCCTAGTCAAGACTTGTTTTCATATTAATTCAAATCCGCAAAGAAACAGTTCTAAGACAGTGCCGGTGTTGCAATTGTTTAGAGTCAAAGTCATTTTGTTTTGCACAAAACAGTTTTCATGTTATTTCAAAAGATATACCCAAATGGTGCTTTCAGTTGCATTAAGAGTGCAAGTTAAATCTTACAGCATTTTCTTTTTTTCTGTTTGCAAAATCAGAAACCAATGAATTACTCAATATTTTGTATTGTATACTATGGTTTACATAAGGTATTACTTTTTTATAATGTGTGGATTCTCATATCATCCCACAATCTAACTTTTAAGTCAAGTTGGTCAACCTACTGGAGGTCAGATATTCTTATAATTACTTCTTTTTTACACCTAGCATATAGACCTCTATGATCATTGGTTTATTTTATTTTTACAAGTTTCTCAAGTTCTCTACTTGTACAGAAAATAACAATAATTAAATGTTACACACATACTATAACCAACTTGTATTAATGTAGGACCATGACTTGTAACATTACAAGTCAGTACTTGTAATGTTATTTTCCATTATTTTGGTACAGTTCATTCAATTTTACAGCAAAAAATAGCACAAATGCTGACTGAAAGCAATCATAAAACATTATACACCATGTGAAATTGCATTACAACAATTCTTTTTGGTTTCATACAGTATTTATGAAGAGGTGCTGTACTATACAGTTATGGGTCTATGTGATGTATATCTCAGATCATACTTTGGACCTGTGAAATTATCAAGTAGTCTGTTATGTAATGTTATTAACATTGCTATAGGTGTAGGCCTCATCTTCACATGTCCTAATATAACGTAACCCTCTTATAGAAAGGACATTATTAGTGGGCAAGTGATAAAGGGTAGAAGAATGGAAAATAATAATCTATAGCTATTAATACTGAACTACATATGCCACAGAGCACAATTGTTAGCACATAGCTGGCTCAGATTTGCGGAAGACTTAAGGAAATGTTGAGTGGGAATGTAGCTGAATCAAGCATGCTTTCTGAATCAGGCAGTTAACAAATTTGAAAAGTTACTTAGAGGCTGTTTCAGCACGACTCAACCGAAATAAATAAGATCATGACAAGTCCACGTGTGTCAAATTTAAAAAATTTGTCTTTAAATAAATATTTATCATGACATCAGTTTGAATTTAGCCCTGAAGGTATAGAATTGATTGCCAATTGTCAAGGCTTTTGAGGAGCCCCAAAAGAATCTTAAACAAATTACGGTCATGTCACCTTATTGTGAAGTTGACTTTGTTATGCAGTAAACACGTTAGGTACCTGACATTCTCAACACTGAACTACGAGGCATGCAGAATCTTGTAGTTCTAAAAAATCTGGGGATCTTTATGTGTAGTAAATATGTCCTCACAATGCAATATTATATAAAGTTTATTTATTTATGTTTTGTCTTGGTCCCAACCCCATTCCTAGCTTTTTCTTTTTCATTTTTGAAGGATAAATCATTGTTAAAGTCTATTGTAAATTGATTTTTAAATACTGTAATTCTATAAGAGTCACAGAAAGTTAAGATGAATAAATGCTTGTAAGAGTCTTGGAAACTCATTCCATATGATGTACTTATACCTTGTTATGATGTGTGCATTGGGGTTCATGACGTAACAGTGTGTGACATTATAATATTTCACATCCTTGTTTACTGAAACTCCAGATCTGTGAGAGTAGATCTATAATAGTGTTAGCATTTTAGGAATCCCAGTTATTTAGACAATACACAAAAAACCTCAGCATTTGTAAATAGTAACATAGATTTTATGAAATGTAACTATTATCTTTTTTATTTAAGAAAAAAAAATCTGCTCTAGCAAAACACAGTACATACAGTACGCAAATTAAAAAAAAATGTCAATTGGATACCTTTGTTTAATTAATTATTTTTGGTCCCCAAATTGAAAACACAAATCAGATCAACCAAAGATTATTCCCCTAAATCAATACAATTTTAATGTGCTGTCTTTGATTATGGAAAAAAAATCTTTACAGATAATCATATTTTGTCATCATTCACAAAGATGAGTACTCCAATACCTTAGAGAACTAACACATATGAATAAGCATGCCAAGGAAAATAAATTGTGATTCCTAGGAAAATGGTGACTTATATTTGTGTGTATGTGTGTGCAAATCAATGCAAATTTTGGTGCTGTATAATTTTATTTAAAAAGACAACTTTTGTTATGAAATGACCTATCTTAAGTAAAGTTAATAAGGTAAAAGTGTGAGTTATCCAGTTGATTGACAAAATATACCGTGATTTTCATCAGTGTCATTATTTTTAGGTTTCATGTTCTTTTTTTCACTGCGGCAATGAAGCATAACACAGAATGGAATTGCAGCCTCCAACCTTCCATAATTCATAAATTTCTTTGTGATTTCCCAATAGGCTATTATTGAAATTAATTAACCATTCAGGAGAACTGTCAAAGTATATATTTCTGTATATATAAAAACAACAATACATGGCTCCTAATAATATGTTATATGTGCTATGTTGTTGCAGAAAAACACAAGTGAGTAGCAGCGTTTTAACTGAAATTTGTGATGGTCAGATCAGAATTTTATTTTTTTACATTTTTTTGCCAGAATATTTGCATGCATTTCTGTCTAATCTTTGAACAATTTCCCCCCAAAAAATCTATTTAATCATGGATCATGAAATGTATGGTTCTCTGCAGACTGGAAAAATTATAGCATTGTGTGACTTGGCACACTATTGGAATTAATGTGTAAAATATAGCATAAGGCTGGTTAACATCCCAGATAGCAAACAATTGAGCTGTAAATTTGAAAATGACTTTTGCTAGGCTTGCCAGGCTTCAATAAGTTTGTTGCACAAAGGCAGCAAGTCTGCATTGCATGACTCCAGATCAACTTTCTTTGCAAACCTTCTGCAAGTCTGCTGCAAATCCCTATTCAGTTATGTTGTCCGATAGTCATCCCACCACAGGGGTCACTGTGGCTGAATTTTCATGCTGTAGACTTGCAAAGCTCTTGCTGTAGACTCACCACTGCAACTTTGCTCTTACTAGAGACTTGCCACGCACATTTGCAACTAGAACTTGTGCTTCAAATGTTCGGTAAGTGTACTACTCGCCAGAGAAAATGTTCAGCTAGTTAACAGACTTACAATTCAACACTGCCACAAATTTATGGCAAGTTATCCTTGCTATTTGGCATACCGGAAACAATATACAAAAAATATTGTATATAATTCACTGCGCTACTTCAAAAGGCAAATAAATGGCAGCCAACTCAACAGAACTAGATCAGTCCCGCAGGTAAGAAACAAAAAAAACAAAAAAGTATTGTGCTAAATATATACATCAAATGAATAAGAGACTACAAAAATTGAATCTTATAGTCATGAAAAGTTAACACCAAAGTGCTCCAAAGTCCATAGTAAGTGGTAAACGGCAGTAAACTTTGTGAAGTTCAAAATCTAAAACGTTCCAAAACAGATGTGATATATTGTGGATTTGTAGAAAGAAGAATTGATAGTAGATCCACCATCAAGGTATAAACTGGAGGCTTACCAGAGAGAGTGGACCTAAATAAGCATATACTTAATAGGTCATAAACGCTTAAAGAGGATAGCGATATCCCAACTCCAAAGCAGCTTGTAGACAGGAAGGTAGACCTCTGAGGGTTTCCACTATATATGTGATGTAATTGATGAAGGATGATACCAATGAGCAACCAATGAAGACCATGGGAAGTATCCAGAAAATCCGGAGGCTCAGAGTGTGTAGGGTAAAAAAGAAGGAACGAAAATGCACATAGTGTAATTCTGTTTTAAAATTTACTTGGCAGCAAAAGTATAAAAGATTACACTCACATTTTAGTAGATACAAACAGGCTTGTAACAGTATAGCAGTAGGGTCAGCATGGAGACCCGACGCGTTTTGATCTCTAGATTGTCATCTGGGGTGCCCCAGATGACGATCTAGAGATCGAAACGTGTTTGATGATCTAGGGATCGAAACGCATTGGGACTCCATGATGACCCTACTGCTATACTGTTACAAGCCTGTTTGTATCTACTAAAATGTGAGTGTAATCTTTTATACTTTTGCTGCCAAGTAAATTTTAAAACAGAATTACACTATGTGCATTTTCGTTCCTTCTTTTTTTGCCGTTTACCACTTACTATGGACTTTGGAGCACTTTGGTGTTAACTTTTCATGACTATAAGATTCAATTGTTATAGTCTCTTATTCATTTGATGCATATATTTAGCGCTACACGTTTTTGTTTTTTTTTGCTATTTGGGATAGACCTATCCTCCATGTCTATTTACCATTGATAGTTTTGGAGATTCTTTAGGCATGTAGTAGCCATATATAATAGTGTTTCTAAACTGGTTTATAGTACCTATTCACTCACAGCATTGGGTGTTTGCCAAGCACACCTTAGCATGATAATTTATCTAATACACTCCCGATGTCAAGTACCTTATACAGGTATATATAGTTTGGGAGAACCTTTCCTTTGTACTGATAAAACATAGTAACTGAAACAAACTTTGTAAGGATTTAATACTTGGTAAATATTTACCTATATTATTTTGATTTTAAGTTTTCACCAGAGCAAGCAGTGAGAAAAAACTTTTCAACTGGGACAGCAGTTTCTATGTTAGTTCTCTAAGCTGAGAATTCCACTCACTTTATAGAAATTTCCACTCATTTCCTGTTGCATAACCATGACAGAAAATTCAAAGAAATCTTCTCAGTAGGACACAGGCAGCAAAAAATGAAACTGTAAAAAAAACTGACACCCTTCCCTACTTCCTAATCTGGAAAAATGTTTTGATGGCACATGCACGTTGACAATTAGCACACATACCAATGGTTAAGAATCTACTTCAGGAGTTCCACTGTATACTATGGGGTTGATTTTCTAAAGGCAAATAGTCTGTGCACTTCAAGTGCAAATGTGCCAACAAGTGCACTTCAAGTGCAGTTGCTCTAGATCTGAGGGGGACATGCAAGGAAAATAAACTGCATTTTTGCTTGCACATGATTGGATGATATAAATCAGCAGAGCTTCCCCCTCATTTCAGAGTTTCCCCTCAGATCTAGAGCAACTGCACTTCCAAGTGCACTTTTAATTGCACTTGCAGTATACGTGTAGTGCACAGTATATTTGCCTTCAGTAAATCAACCTCCTCATCTCTTTTGCCCATCCAAACACCTTTTTTGGTTTATATTGAAGAAAAACATGGAAGGTGTGACCATATTCTTATTGTGTGCCTGTGCTCAGACTGTAGATATTTACAGATTTTTAATAAGTAAAACGTCTCTAAAACAAGCCATGTTCTGATCATTCTAGCTGTATGCACTGTAAACTAATTAATAAATCACATGAAGACTTTAAAGTTGGATTTCAGTGGGTTTTTACAGCTTAAATAATGCTTTCAGTGGAACTAACAGAGTGGTACAGGCACTTTGTCAAGAAAATGCATCAAATGCTGCTTCTAATTATAAAAAAGGGGGCTTAAAGGCTAAGTTCACCTTTTTTTTCCTTTTAATTCCAGCTTTCCTATGAGGGAAAACCGTATTTGATCTCCTGCAAATTTTTTACGTTTTCCCACTGACAAGAAATGATTAGTCTATAATTTTAATGGTAGGTTTATTTTAACAGTTAGAGGCAGAATCCAAAAAATCCAGAAAAACGCATTTTCAAGTTATAAACTAATTTGTATTAAAATACCAGTAATTATTCAACCCCTGCGCAAAACATGACTTAGTACTTGGTAGCAAAACCCTTGTTGCCGATCACCGAGGTCAGACGTTTCTTGTAATTGGCCACCAGGTGTGCACACATCTCAGGAGGATTTTTTTGCAGATCCTCTTCAAGTTATTAAGGTTTCGAAGCTGATGTTTTGTAACTCGAACCTTCAGCTCCCTCCACATACTTTCTATGGAATTATATGGCTAACCCACTCCAGAACCTTAATGTGCTTCTCTTTGAGCCACCCCTTTGTTGCCTTGGCCGTGTATTTTGGGTCATTGTCATGCTGGAATTCCCATCCACGACCCATTTTCAATGCCCTGGCTGAGGGTAGGAGGTTCTCACCCAAGATTTGATGATACATGACCCCACCCATCTTCTCTTTGATGCAGTGAAGTTGTCATGTTAGCAGAAAAACAACCCCAAAGCATAATGTTTCCACTTCTATGTTTGTGGTGGGGATGGTGTTCTTGGGGTCATAGGCAGTATTTTTCCTCCTCCAAACAAGGCACATGGGGTGGTGACAAACAGGTCAATTTTGGTCTCATCTGACCACAACACTTTCACCCAGTTCTCCTCTGAATCATTCTGATGTTCATTAGCAAACTTCAGACGGGCCTGTACATGTGCTTTCTTGAGCAAGGGGGCCTTGCGGGCACTTCAGGATTCCAGTCCTTCACGGCGTAGTGTGTTACCAATTGTTTTCTTGGTGACTATGGTCCCAGCTGCCTTGAGATCATTGACAAGATTCTCCTGTGTAGTTCTGGGCTGATTACTCACTGTTCTCATGATCATTGAAACTCAACGAGGTGAGATCTTGTATGGAGCCCCAGACTGAGGGAGATTGATAGTTATTTTGTAATTCTTCCATTTGCGAATAATCACACCAACT
This sequence comes from Rana temporaria, assembly GCF_905171775.1. Classification (NCBI taxonomy): domain Eukaryota; kingdom Metazoa; phylum Chordata; class Amphibia; order Anura; family Ranidae; genus Rana; species Rana temporaria. Next base: position 322,711,015 of record NC_053493.1, read on the forward strand.
GTTATCACCCTCTCACCAGGCTGGTTGGCAGTGGTCTTGTAGCCCATTCCAGTAGCCCATTCCAGCCTTGTGTAGGTCTATAATCATGTCCCTGACATTCCTGGACAGCTCTTTGGTTTTGGTCTTGGTGTAAAGATTGGAAACTGATTGATTGCTTCTGTGGACAGGTGTCTTTTATACAGGTAGTGCTCCTAATCTCAGGTCTTTACCTGTATAGATGACACCTAGGAGACAGAAATCTTGCTAATTGATAGGAAATCAAATATTTATTTCACTCATTAAAATGCAAATCTATTTATAACTTTTTTGAATTGGGTTTTCTGGATATTTTTGTTTTTATTCTGTCTCTCACTGTTAAAATAAACCTACCATTAAAATTATAGACTTATCAGTTCTTTGACAGTGGGCAAACGTACAAAATCAACAGGGGATCAAATACTTTTTTTCCTCACTGTACCAATACAGCATTAATGCACTTATTTTGCAAAAACAAAACAGCTTTCCATTAATTCTACACAGGCTTCACGGCTGTTTAAACACACTGCTTGATTACTTCTGCCTTACTTCCTGGTTAGACTTTAGGTCGTGGCACAGGAATGAGGTGACCAGATGACCTCATTAGCACACACCCTGCATCATCTACCCTCAGCTGGTCAACTCCTTCCTGTGTCATGACCTAAAGTCTGACCAGGGAGTAAGGCCCCGTACACACGACCGAGTTTCTCGGCAGAATTCAGCCAGAAACTCGGTTCAGAGCTGAATTCTGCCGAGAAACCCGGCCGTGTGTACACTTTCGGCCGAGGAAGCCGACGATGACCTCGGCGAGGAAATAGAGAACATGTTCTCTATTTCCTCATTCTATGGGAGAACTCGGCCCGCCGAGCTCCTCGGCGGCTCCAGGACTGAACACGCCGAGGAACTGTGTACGGGGCCTAAGACAGAAGTAATCGAGCCGTGTGTTTAAACAGCCATGAAGAGAGTGAGGTAATCCGATGTAGAATTAATGAAAAGCTGTTTTATTTTTGCAAAATAAGTAAATGAATGCTATATAGGTACATAGGGGAGCTGTAATTTAGAAGAAAAAAAGTGAACAAAGGTGAACTTAGCCTTTAACCACTTGACCTTCAGAAGATTTACCCCCTTTCATGACCAGTCCATTTTTTGCGATACAGCATTTTGTTAACCTCCCTGGCGGTATGATTCTTTCTGAAAAAAGGTGCTGAAAGCGGTACCATTATTTTGCATGGAAATTTGGCGTTTTAGATTGCAGGCCTGCAATTCTTAGGAATAACTCACCTAAATCTGTCCAAACCAGATTCTCTAATAGACTATGACAAAGTTTGAAACACAAAATCATAAATTATAATATAATAAATAATAACAAATAATAATTTAATAATAACAATAGTTTTTATTCAATAAATTTTAACAAATAATATATTCAGATACTCTGATTTTTTGGGGGGTCAAACAGGGGTGCAAAATGATAATTCAATAAATGTCTCGGGTGTGGAAATCCTTAAAGCACGGTATGGCGCAAAGTCCAACATCACAGTCGAGACAACAGTAGCGCGTTTCTTTGCGAATTTTCCTTCCGCTGGCGTCGCGCTTGGAGCAGCAAACCACACACATCCGTGTGGGTGCTGCTTTTTTTGGAGTGGGTGGTACATATTCCAAAAAATGTCGACCAGTTAGTCGCTCTGGATTTACAACCCCAGAAGCCCGTCGTCCAGAACGGTTTACCACCGTTGGTGTTTGGTTTTTGAGGAAAATTTGTTCAGCCACCTTCCACATAAAGTCCGCATGGACGATAGACCTGACATTTTTTTTTTTGAGCAGGATGAAAGAGTTCCAAAGACATTGCTCCAAAAGATGTCGGAAAATCTTTTTATAATATTTTTTTTGCTGCTTTCTCATTGCAGGGTAAAAAGTCATGGCCTGGTCAGCCCTGTCCACACCTCCCATCGTGTGGTTGTAGTCCAACACCACCTGTGGCTTTAGAACGTCTTTCCCACCTTTGGTATGGACCATGGCGGTCGAGGTGTTGTGGACCGTGCTCAAAAGGGAAACGTCCTTTTTGTCCCGCCACTTCAGAGCCAACATTTTCCCCTTTTGCCATGCAGCTACTTGTCCTTTCCCGAGCTTTTTGTTTGGAAATCCTGACGGCATGTCACGCCGGTTAGGCCTCACAGTCCCATAAGCGTCTGTCCTATTCAGAAGTAGGAACTCGTATAGTTCTGGGGACGTATAGAAATTGTCCGTAGTGATACAGTAGCCCTGGTTGAGCAAGGGCTCTATCAATGAAAGCACTGACGCGGTTGCCATCCCAAAATCACTGAATCTCGGGGAGAATTTGGTCCCTTTGCCAGTATAAAGTACTGAGTTCCAAATATATCCCGAGCTGGACTCACATAACATAAAGGATTTTATCCCAAAGCGAGCGCGCTTAGACGCAATGAATTGAATCCAGCTTAGGCGACCTTTGTAGGCCATGAGACTTTCGTCTATTGAAATGTCCCTCTCAGGTATGTAGGTCCGCTGGAAATTCTGCAGGACCATTTGGTAAATATCCCAAATTTTTTTAAGCTTTGGAGCTGGATGAGACCGTTCGTCAAATTCCTCATTATTTGCAAAGTGCAAATATTTCATTATAAGTGAAAACCGATATTCGGACATTACTGTTCCAAAAAAAGGTGTGGCCAATAATTTATTTGTGGTCCAGTACCACTTTTGGAGTGGTTTTCCCACCACTCCCTGCAAAATTAGGAGGCCAAGGAATTTCCATATATCCTCGCTGGTCACAGGCTCCCATTTTCTGCGTCTTGAAAATAACTGCTGGGTAGCAGATTGCTGTTCTTCATACCGATTGGTCTCCAAAACAATTTTGTCGATCACCTCATCGGTCAAAAATAGTCGGAGGTATTCTAAGGGATTGTCATCCTCTATGTCCACTTTTATTCCAGGTGATCCTGTGAACGGAAACCTAGGGGGCGCTACGTGCTCCGTAGCGCAATCAATTGCGCACCAGGTCCGCACGTCGCTGGGCACAGGTGCAGGATCGTCAACCACATCACTTTCTGCATCCGACGATGAACTTTCCCACGCGTCGCTGTCGCTCAGCTCCTCCGCAATGGATTCGGCATCGCTGTCGCTGTTTGGCAGCAAGTCGCATAATAAGTTTGATGCAGAGGCGCGCTTTGCCATTATTGCTGTGCAATATACAGACACTGATACAGTAATTCTGCAGACAGGGCACTGGAAAGCACTGGGGGGGGCAATCAAAGGTCACTGTATTTTTTTTAAATTTAATCCAATGATATCAGTGTGTTTTTACTGTGTTTTACTTTTTATACGTTTGAATTTCCCGCCGCCCCCCCCCCCCTCCTTCCGCCCCCTGCGTCGCGACGCTCGCAGGGAAGGGAATCAGGGGAACACACAGCATCGAGCGGACATCCGCCCGCCGTGCACTGCGAGGATTCAACGCTGGATCGCGGAGAAAAGGTAAGAAAACCTTTTTTCTGCATCGAGCGAGGCAAGCCCGTGTGTGACTCGGGGTAACCATTCGCAGCCTGAAAATCTCACCCCGAGTCACACTCGGGAAGACCGCCAGGCAGGTTAATCTAACTGACAATTGCACTGTAGTGCAATGCTGTACCCAAATAAAATGTCCTTTTTCTCACAAATATAGCTTTCCTTTGATGGTATTTGATTATTTTTATAATATTTTTTACTTTTTGTTGTAAAACATATTAAATAAAAAAATTGAAAAAAAATTGAATTTCTTTATAAATCCAGGCCATTTTAGTATTCTGCTACATATTTTTGGTAAACAAAATCCCAATAAGCGTATATTGATGGGTTTGCGCAAAAGTTATAGCATCTACAAACTATGGAATATTGTTATTTATTTTTATTTTATTGTTTTACTAGTAATGGCAGCAATTAACGACTTAGAGAGGGACTGAGATGTTGTGGTGGGCATTCAGACACTGACACTTTTGACACTTTTTAGGAACCAGTGACACTAATACAGTGCTTAAAATATGCACTGTCACTGTACTAATGACACTCGCTAGGAAGGGGTTAACATCAGGGGCGATCAAAGGGTTAATTGTGTGCCTAACCAGTGTTTTACTAAACTGTGAGGTGCTGTTACTAGGGGAAGAGATTAAATTCAATCTTGTCAGGATGGCGATCTGTCTTTTTAACATCGGCAGACTGCCGTTCTGTCTCTCTGCAGGATGATTGGTGGGTGTCGGAGGACATTGAGTTTGTGGTACCCACCAATAGGCTCGTGCTGTGTGTAATCACAGTGGGAATGAGCTCCTGACCGTGCATGCGCACATCCTACCCGGAAATGTCTGATCATGTATATGTACATAATCTGGTGCAGAGGTGCTGCCCTGTAGCAGTAAAACTGCTATAGGGCAGACCTTAAGTGGTTAAGAAACATCTCCAGAGAAATTACCAAAGCGTGTCACAGGATTTATTCCTACACTTCTAAACTGAGAAAATGGAACAGATGTTGCTCCTAATAAACAAAAGAGGTGCAGTCCCCTTTGTTCATTTACAAGCAATCTGCTTTGTGTTCTATGCTGTGTCTGTGATAGACACAGGACAGACCAGTTCAGCTGGAGCTGCATGTTCTGACCCCTCTGCCCACCTCCCTACTCTGCCTAATGTAAGAGGGAGGATTGTTAACCCTGCATGCTCTGTTCGTGCAGTGTAATCACTGCATGGGCAGAGAGAGGGATGTGAGCTGGCTGCTGACAGTTCACATCCCGTATGCTAGGTCTGACTTGGCAGAGATCTGCAGCAAGAAGAGCAACCAAACTGATAAGAGGCATGGAGAGGAGCTCAGCTATGAGGAAAGATTAGAAGAACTAAATCTATTCACTCTTGAGAAGAGGAGAATTAGGGGGGATATGATCAACATGTACAAATATATAAGAGGTCCATACAGTGTACTTGGTGTTGAGTTATTCACTTTACGGTCAACACTGAGGACAAGGGGGCACTCTTTACGTCTAGAGGAAAAGAGATTTCACCTCCAAATACGGAAAGGTTTTTTCACAGTAAGAGCTGTGAAAATGTGGAACAGACTCCCTCCAGAGGTGGTTCTGGCCAGCTCAGTAGATTGCTTTAAGAAAGGCCTGGATTCTTTCCTAAATGTACATAAAATAACTGAGTACTAAGATTTGTAGGTAAAGTTGATCCAGGGTAAATCCGATTGCCTCTCGGGGGATCAGGAGGGAATTTTTTCCCCTGCTGTAGCAAATTGGATCATGCTCTGCTGGGGTTTTTTGCCTTCCTCTGGATCAACTGTGGGTATGGAGTTGGGTGTATGGGATTGTACTGTGTTTTTTTTTTTTTTTTTTTTGTGGTTGAACTGGATGGATGTGTCTTTTTTCAACCTGACTAACTATGTAAATATGCAGCAGAATTCAATACTGAAAACTATCACAATCCCTTTGTTAATTAGAAGCAGACCCTGCACCAGTTTCTATTTCACTCATGTTTCATTAATTTTACACGCACCATAAACACCAGTTTTCATGCACCATTATAATGGCAGAGGAACTTTTATTTCCCCCACTTGTTTATATTAGAAGGTGGTCAGGTTGCCAAGTTTCTTCCCTCCATAGAACATAAAGGGGAATGGAGCTCTGCATTCATTGGCTCTGCTTCAAATTTAAAGATGAATTTTATGCAGCTACAAAGGTGAATTTTTTTTTCTTTTAACATGCTTTTATTGCTGTTCAAAATATGTTAACCCTGTAATGCCCAAAGGTAAAAAAAACTTAACTCATGAAAGCATCTTTTTACAACTTTGGCATGTGCTAGTAAAGCAGTACATGAAATCATAATTACTTAGTGCATCCAGCCATATAAAACATTGTTTTTTAGGATAAATTGTGAAATTATTTGGTGGCAAATGTTGATGAATATCTTCCAATTTACTTTTTTATTATGCAACGAAAACTTTCCCAAATTAGTTAAAAAAAATACCTACAGTCAGGTCCATAAATATTGGGACATCGAAACAATTCTAATCTTTTTGGCTCTATACACCACCACAATGGATTTGAAATTAAACAAACAAGATGTGCTTTAACTGAAGACTTTCAGCTTTAATTTCAGGGTATTTACTTCCAAATCAGGTGAACAGTGTAGGAATTACATAGTATGTGCCTCCCACTTTTTAAGGAACCAAACTTAATGGGACACATTAACAATCATAAATCCAACTTTCACTTTTTAATATTTTGTTGCAAATCCTTTGCAGTCAATTACAGCCTGAAGTCTGGAACGCATAGACATCACCAGACGCTGGGTTTCATCCCTGGTGATGCTCTGCCAGGCCTCTACTGCAACTGTCTTCAGTTCCTGCTTGTTCTTGGGGCATTTTCCCTTCAGTTTTGTCTTCAGGAAGTGAAATGCATGCTCAATCGGATTCAGGTCAAGCGATTGACTTGGCCATTGCATAACATTCCACTTCTTTCCCTTAAAATACTCTTTGGTTGCTTTCGCAGTATGCTTCGGGTCATTGTCCATCTGCACTATTAAGCGTTGTCCAATGAGTTCTGAAGCATTTGGCCGAATATGAGCAGATAATATTGCCTGAAACACTTCAGAATTCATCCTGCGGCTTTTGTCAGCAGTCACATCATCAAAAAAACAAGAAAACCAGTTCGATTGGCAGCCATACATGCCCACGCCATGACACTACCACCACCATGCTTCACTGATGAGGTGATATGCTTTGGATCATGAGCAGTTCCTTTTTGAGGCTCACCAATGGTTTACATCTTGTGGTGAAACCTGTGTATTCACTCTGGTAAAGTCTTCTCTTGATTGTTGACTTTGACACACATACACCTACCTCCTGGAGAGTGTTCTTGATCTGGCCAACTGTGAAGGGTGTTTTCTTCACCAGGGAAAGAATTCTTCGGTTATCCACCACAGTTGTTTTCCGCGGTCTTCCGGGTCTTTTGGTGTTGCTAAGCTCACCGGTGCGTTCTTTCTTTTTAAGGATGTTCCAAACAGTTGATTTGGCCACACCTAATGTTTTTGCTATCTCTCTGATGGGTGTGTTTTGTTTTTTCAGTCTAATGATGGCTTGCTTCACTGATAGTGACAGCTCTTTGGATCTCATATTGAGAGTTGACAGCAACATATTCCAAATGCAAATAGAACACTTGAAATTAACTCTGGACCTTTTATCTGCTCCTTGTAAATGGGATAATGAGGGAATAACACACACCTGGAACAGTTGAGCAGCCAATTGTCCCATTACTTTTGGTCCCTTAAAAAGTGGGAGGCACATATACAAACTGTTGTAATTCCTACACCGTTCACCTGATTTGGATATAAATAACCTCAAATTAAAGCTGAACGTCTGCAGTTAAAGCAAATCTTCATTTCATTTCAAATCCATTGTGGTGGTGTATAGAGCCAAAAAGATTAGAATTGTGTCGATGTCCCAATATTTATGGACCTGACTGTATATAATACCCTCTGGCTAGGAGAAAAACATACCATGTATCTATCCTATTCATACAGTGCAGGACACAGGGCTGGTATTCAAAAACTGTAGATAATATGCAGGCTATCATCAGGTAACACTGGCAAAAAACTTGCTAGGGCGGCCCCTACCCATAAAGCCCCACCTGCTCAATCAGACTAGTTTTTACAGATGGCCTACAGGAAGCTCAGATCACTACTCTTGTCCTGCAGCAATGTCCTATTATGACACCGCTTTTACTCTCTGACTCTAGTTCCCTCTCAGGTGCACACCATGTGGCTTAACTGACACAAGAAGATTTCTCTGCCTGAATTCTTTGGAAAACTTTTATAACCTTCTGTTTTCAGGTATTGCTTTCCCGTCGACCTGTTCATGAATCATCAGAATTGGAGCCTTCAAACCTATTTGAGGATAAAAAGGAGAAAAGTAATGGGGACACAGATAATGCAACAGAAGTTTCAGAGGATTTTTGAAACCCAGCAATTTTCTTGTCACAAGCTATGGCTTCTCCACAAATGGTACACTACATGAAGATTGGCCTAATCCTGAAAAGGATGTTCACTTCACCTAAGCTGTTTGCTAAAATGTATGGGATTGCACAAAGCCCACAAACCCTTTAAATAACTACTAAAAATAGACTTAAAATTAAATAAAGAAACACAAAACAGAATTGTATTGGCAAACATTTTAATGGCTGTGGCACTTTATTGGTATAAATAAATATTATAAGTCTTAATAAAACGAAATTTTAAATAAATATCATAAATCCAATAAATCTATAAATATGTAAGCTCAGTTTTTGGAACTGGAGCCAAACAGAAATATTTAAGACATTAAAACATCCCCCCCAATATCCAGGGTGACTAAAACCACATACAGTATTTATCGGCGTATACGCGCACTTTTTTGCCCTGAAAATCAGGGCAAAATCGTGGGTGCGCGGTATACGCCGATACCCGCTTTCCCGCGCCGAGTTTGAATACTGCGCCGACATATACCGAGCGCAGTACACTCGTGTATTGTCGGGCAGTCTCGGGTCCTCTCGCGCTGATGTCCTAGACGTACAGGATGTCAGCGCGAGAGTTGCCGAGCCTGCCCGACGATACACGAGTGTACTGCGCTCTGTATATGTCGGCGCAGTATTCAAACTCAGCGCGGGAAACGAGCGGGGAGGACGCCGCAGAAGGACGCCGGACCCGACGAAGAGGACACCCGAAGCCGCAGACGGACGCCGGACCCGACGAGGCCGCCGATGGACGCCGCGCAAGACACCAAAAACTAAGTACAAAAAAACTTTTTTCCACAGGAATTCGGGGCAACTTTAGGGGTGCGCCCTATACGCGGGAGTGCGCTATACCCCGATAAATACGGTAAGTGCAGACGGTAGAGTGGGTAGCTCCTTTCCACAAGGCTTGACCGACTGTGTGACGAAAATACCTCAGAGTACCCCTATATATAGGGGTACTGATACCTTCTGGAAGCTTCCGCAGCTTCTAATTGGCCCATTCAAATCCATCTCTAAAATTTAAAGAGACAGTAACCAAATTTATCTGACTAAATACCATAACGCAATATTTTCAAATTGAGCTGGAGAAAAGGGGGGCGGGGCTGCCACAAACCCATGAAGGCGGGCCCAAATGCTTGATCCCTCCATACATTCTATAGAAAAGGAATTTAAGACAAAAGATCATTGGTAGATCCTGCCATGTCAGTCATTAATAAACACTTTAAAGTTCCTATTGAGGATGTTCCCTCTTTTAAGGAATCTGTAATTAGGCATTTTGAAGTCCTCTTAAAGGCCTCATTTGCCTTTGCATTTCCAACCCTGCAGCTGGCAGTTGCTGCCATGTCTGTTTGCCAGGCTGGATAGGACAAATTAATAGGTACCTGTCTCTTATGAAATTGGAAGACTCAGGGAATTGGATGTGTAATTGCCGTCATTCCTCTAGTAACAGAGAAAATTTGAAAAACCTCTAGTTTGGGATTTTTAAGGCAATGAAAGTAAAAGTAAAACAATTATTGTATATAAGAATTTTATTATAACATATAAACATTATAGAAAAAGTTTGTTGAAGTTTCAACAGGTTATACTTGTGCAGATCATTAAATACATTACATATCATGGTAGAATTGAAGTGGTATTCCCCACTACTTGAGTTGTGACCACCAGTGGAACAGCCGATGGTTACGAGTAGAGGGAAAGCCAACGCGTTTCAATTAATAATAACATCAATAGAATCTTCCTCAGGGATTTATAGCACCTATTTTAAATGCAAAATTTAGCAAAAACATTAAAAGAAAAGGAGAAACCGCGCTTAGGATCAAATGGAGGCTTATGGTATTACAGTAAAAATTAAAATTTATTATAATAAAATAAAATGAGGCAAAAGAAATGCCGGACTGCAGCCCCCCTGAGAAATCCCCAAAGGGGATGCAAGTGTAAATTAAAGTGAAGGGTTAGGGGTGGTGGCGCTGTCCTACCTATACGCTACCCGTGTCAGATGGTGGGTAGGGTACCCAATTGGGTGAACCAGGTAATATTCAAAAGGTATAAGAAACAGATGTGTAAACCAACTGTGTGTGTATATAAAGTGCATACAAATAGCTCTAAGAGCCAATATCTAGGTCCTGACACACAGTAAAAAAAATGTATGCTGTACAGTGGAGGTAATAAATAAATAAAAATAACACAAAATATACTACAGCTGTAATCTAACAGCAGTGCTGTGCAAATAAAGAGTATATATATATATATACTGCGTGCAAAAATGAATGAGTGGTTAACCACACTAAGTGGTAATAAAGTGATATAAAAAATTTTGGTAAATCAAAAAATGGTGATAAAAATCCCAAAACAGTTAATGGTATGTGGTCCAAACCGTGGTAAAGCAGTCCAAAACAGTCCTTCAATAAAGCTGCACTGCACAGATAAAAAATAATAATAATAATAATAGAAAAATATATATAAATAAACAGTCCCAAAGAGTAATAAATAAATAAGTTGTTTGCATAAGCCTATGCGTTCAAAGGTGCACCTAGGGTAGGTGGGTGGTCAGATTTATGCAGTTGTGAGGGTTCTCGCAGTGGTACCGGTGCTCCCCCTCCTGGGTCCCCACTCACCAGAGGCACGTACCCCTACAGGGGTAAAGTGCATATAGTTGTAATCTCCGGCTGCTCCCCGGCTTGGCTCGGATTTTCCTTGGCCTCACTGCGTGGTTTCCCAGATCCAGACGTCACAGGTTCTTTAATGATCCAGAGTCCTCCAGAAAAACAGACACACTCGCATGGTGTAGTACGTTTTTAAAGGGATATTTTATTAGCACTGCCAATGGCGTGCACAATATGTAAATAAAAAATATATATTAAAATATAATAATAAAAAACTAAAAAAAGGAACCGGAGGCTCCAATGGACTAGACACTGTAAAAAACACAGACAAAAAACACAAGGAGGCAGCTACTGAGCCGGTAGCAAACCTCCGCTCGCCGCACTGAGATTAGCCGGAAGTGTCGGCAACAGCCTGGGAACGGCGTGCGTTCCACTGACAAACAGCTGGTAACTGGAAGTGCGTACGGGTGTGCGTGTATCCGCTTTACGCACGTTTCGTGATACGTCTTCTGAAGACGTATTATCTTTTTTTTTTTTACCTTTTGAATAATACCTGGTTCACCCAATTGGGTACCCTACCCACCATCTGACACGGGTAGCGTATAGGTAGGACAGCGCCACCACCCCTAACCCTTCACTTTAACCTCCCTGGCGGTATTCCCGAGCGTGACTCGGGGTTAACATTCAGTGCCAGAAGCGGTAACCCCGAGTCACGCTCGGGGTGCATTTTTTTTTTCCCCCAAAAATTCCTGGCGATCCGGCGGGGGTTTCCCACTGGATCGCCGGTCAGACTAGTCCCGCTGGGGGGGATGCAGAGTGAGCGCAGCGGTGGCTAAACATCCCGGCGATCCAGCGGGGTTTCCCGCTGGATCGCCGGTCAGATGAGTCAGGGGAAATGCAGAGTGAGCGCAGCGGTGGTGTGGTGACATCCCGGCGATCCAGCGGGGTTTCCCGCTGTGATCGCCGGTGAGAGCCCCGGCAGAATGTATTGCAGAGTGAGCGCAGCGGTGTTCTTACCTAATCCCGGTGAGAGCCCCGCTGATGTCTTCTCTGATGTCTCCTCTCTCTTCCGTCTCTGTGAACCGCAGCGCCTCACAGTGGCGGAAGTGGGCGGGAGATTCAAAAAAGTTACAATGTTACAATGTAAAAAAGTAAAACACACACATAAAGTTACATGATACAGTGTAATCTGACAGGATTTCACTGTATCACCTCAGATTTCACCTCAGATTATTCTACAAAAATGGTACCGCTTTTGGAACAAAATTCCAGACAGAATCATACCGCTAGGGAGGTTAATTAGCAAAAACATTCCCCCAAGTTTTGGGACAAAGGAGGTTGATATCCGCATTAAATGACCCGTTTATCCTATACAGGAATGCTGGATATAAATCCCAAAGTATGGCGCTCAAAATCACAAAAAAATGCGTAGTTTGTTAACCACTTCAGCCATTTGGCTGGCCAAAGACCAGAGCACTTTTTGCGATTCGGCACTGCAGCGATTTAATTGACAGTTGCACGGTCGTGTGATGTGGCTCCCAAACAAAATTGATGTCCTTTTTTCCCACAAATAGAGCTTTCTTTTGGTGGTATTTGATCACCTCTGTGTTTTTTATTTTTTGCACTATAAACAAAAATAGAGCGAAAATTTTTAAAAAATCAATATTTATTACTTTTTGCTATAATAAATATCCCCAAAATTTATATATATAAAAAAAAATTCCTCAGTTTAGGCTGATGCGTATTCATCTACATATTTTTGGTAAAAAAATCGCAATAAGCGTTTATTGATTGGTTTGCGCAAAAGTTATAGCGTCTATAAAATATGGGATAGTTTTATGGCATTTTTATTAATATTTCTTTTTACTAGTAATGATGGAGATCAACGTTTTTAATCATGACTGCGACATTATGGGGGACACATCGGACATTTTTGTCGCTATTTTGGGACCATTCACATTTACACAGCGATCAGTGCTATAAAAATGCATTGATTACTGTGTAAATGTGACTGGCAGTTAAGGGGTTAACTAGGAGGGGCGCTGAAGGGGTTAAGTGTGTCCTAAGGATGTGTTCTAACTGTAGCGGGGATGGGCAACGTGTGTCACGACACTGATCACCGCTCATGATTACAGTGAGCTGTGATCAGTGTCCTGCTACTAGGAAGTATGGGGAAATGCCTGTTTACAATAGCATTTCCCCATTCTTCCTCTCCGTGAGATGATTGCGGGTTCCTCTGCGGACATCAAGTCCGCGGGACCCGCGGTCGAACTCACAGAGCTTGCGGCGGGCGTGCACGCCCACAATGCCGCTTTTTAAAGGTGATGTATATATACACGTCGATCTGCCTACAGGAGCCATTGTGTCGACGTATATATACGTGAGCCGGTCCTTAAGTGGTTAAAGACTTGTATGAAATGTAATGGCGCCATTTATCTCCTCCACAAGATAGGTGGAGGAGAAAATTTCTGGAGGAGCCGCTAATACGTTGGTGGTATAGGCCTCATTACATAAGGACTTCTTTATATTTCATACAAGTCTCAAGTAGTGGGAAATACCACTTAAATTTCTATCTACCATGATATGTAATGTTTTTAATGATCTGCACAAATATAACCTGTTGAAACTTCAACAAACTTTTTCTATAATGTTTATATGTTATAATAAAATTCTTATATAAAATATTTTTTTTTACTTTTACTTTCATTGCCCTAAAAATCCCAAACTAGAGGTTTTTCATATTTTCTATGAACCTGTCTCTGATTACCGTATTTATCGGGGTATTGCACGCTCCGGCGTATAGCGTGCACCCCTAAAGTGGACCCGCATTCCTGTAAAAAAACATTTTAGTACTTACAGTTTTGGTGTCTTGCGCGGCGTCCATCGGCGGCCTCGTCGGGTCCAGTGTCCGTCTGCGGCTTCGGTGGTGTCCTCCTCGTCGCGTCCGGCGTACTTCTGCAGTGTCCTCCCCGCTCGATCACCGCTTCCCGCGCTGAGTTTGAACTACTGCGCCAGCATATACCGAGCGCAGTACACTTGTGTATAGTCGGGCAGGCTTGGCTCCTCTCGCGGTCACGTCCTGTACGTCCAGGACGTGACTGCGAGAGGAGCCGAGCCTGCCCGACTATACACGAGTGTACTGCGCTCAGTATATGCCGGCGCAGTAGTTCAAACTCGGCGCGGGTATCGGCATATATATCGCGCACCCACGATTTTGCCCTGAATTTCAGGGCAAAAAAGTGCGCGGTATACGCCGATAAATACGGCACCTCATTCTCTTAGAACAATGCAACCGATGTCCTCAGCCCTTTTGTTTTTTTGTCATATGCTAGGGAATGTACTTTGCCAATCTCTAGATCAGAAGTGCCCAACCTTTTGAAGCGCGAGGGGCACTTAAGCGACTTGGTAACTGGTCGCAGGCCACAATGAGCGGAGCGGGTGGATGGCATGTCCATGACTGCTCTGCTATACTCAGGTACCTGCAGATCAGTTTAAAAGCAGCCCAGTAACCACTGCAGAACAGATATGCCCATATATACACTGTGATTTTAGTAATAAACTGACCTTTAATAACATTATTCTATTCTAGTGTATTCCATCCCAGAGCAGGAGGTCGCGGGAAACATCACAGGGCTCCACGGGCCACATCAGAGGGCTCCGCGGGCCACATGTGGCCCCCGGGCCACTGGTTGGGCTCCCCTCTCTTTTTATCCCTGATAAACTGAATAAGCTTGCAAGCAAACCAAACTAATGACCTTCCTAATTGATACAGCTGCTGGTACTGATCACAATCTCATAAGTGCATAAATATATAAAAACAAATAAAATGCTTCGCTATATTAAGATTACCAATGTGATATGACACATATAAAATGCATGAATATCTTAGTGCAAACCGTGCATGATATTAACCATAATAACATATAATATAAAAAATGTCCATTCTGCTGGCAAATTAAACAATGACAGATGAAAAGTGCCGCACTTAAAAAAGTAACCAGTGTAATATAACACATATAAATAAAGTGCATGAATGACCTAGTGCAAAACGAAAATATCAAACATATTAAACAATAAAATAAAAAAATGTCCATTTTCCTGGCAAAGCAAAATCCTGTGATGATGCTCCAAAGTTGACAAAGTGACAACAAACTTGTGCTCCCCCTGTGTGATTCTGCTTACCTCAGGGTGTTTGACCGCACACTTAAGTTTGGTCAAAAAATGCCTATGAACCACCCCTGGGTTCTATGTGAATGAAGTTCTTTGGAATCCTGATATGTCCAGCAGCAAGTTCCTCCGTCCATATATAAAAATAAAGTCTAAATGATGTTTTACCATTTAATAACGTATTTTATTTATAAAACATCAATTTGGGTACTCAAATTTTCCAGGTGCTAAAGCGCACCACTCTATAGCAGATAAAAGAAAAAAAACGATAAGATAGTTTGTCCTTCTACCTACTACACCATCCTGTCCCCTCTCCTACATGCGTTCGACACAGGGATCAGTTACATGTCTTTCTCAGGGGGATTGTTTTTTGTCTTTATAGTCTTTTTATCCCTGTCTATGCACATGATTTGTGGTTAAAAGCAGCTTGGCAGTTCAGGGGTTCAATGTCAGGCTCCTGTACACAGTGCTTACAGCTCTGTTCCCGTACCTCTGTATGGGGTGTAATTTTCAGAGCTGCAGGCAGTGTGATTGAACTATAGGTGTGCTGATCAGTACGCTTGCAGTTCATTTAAACTAAAAATGTGTCTGCCGTGGTGGCAGACAAGACTTGTGAGTTCTACAATCACAAGTTTTTGTGAATGAACCAGGCAGATTTATGGGCGGAGTACTGAACAGCCACTCCATTTCCAAAATGGGACAGCAGGTGTAGGGAGAAGATCCCCCACCCACTGTCACAGGAGGGGGGGTGGGCGCACTAGAACATGTTCTAAAAGGTGAACTTTTATTCTATTAATCAGCTTTCCAAAGATTGCCCCTCAGCCATCACATTGTCTTGGTCTTGTCGAGTACCTAGATCTAATCTTGGACACAGCCCAAGCCGGAATTATCCTTTCTTGAGAACAAGCTGCCTCTTTAGGGGCCTACATTTGGATCCTCAGAACCAAAATGCACCCTTCAGTTTGCTTCTGCATGAAGACTCTAGGCCTCGATTTAACATCTTCACTTCCTGGAACAAACAGAATAATTTTCTGGATCATCCTATGCACGAGTCCAGCCAGACAAATCTCTCCCTGGCATGGTGGATCTTCAGCACTGCACTGGAGTCAGAAAAGTCATTCCCTCACATGGCCTGGAAGGTGGGGATAACAGATGCCAGCCTTACAGACTGTGGTGGAGTTTTTCACTGGACCTGGTTCTTAAAGGAGTCAAGACTGCTTATCAAAATTCCAGTTCTCTCTACTGTCCACATCCCTATCGTGGACAATTGACAGGCGGACTTCCTAAACCACCAATGCCTAGACCCAGGCAGTAGTCTTTGCATTCTGAAATCTTCCAGAATTTCTGTCAGGTGAGGGGAATACCAGATGTGGATATCCTAGCCTCCAGGTTCAAGAACAATCTGAACAGAGTCATAGACAGGACCAGGGAACCCATGGACTTTACAGTAGATACCTTGGTGATTCCTTGGATTCCATTCAGGCTGATATATACCACCTTGCTCTCTGTCACTGGCTTTAACATCATGGCTGTCGAAACCCAGGTCCTGAGGATATGGGTATTTATGACTGTTATCTCCCTTCTTACTGAGAGCAATAAATTATTCTACCTCCTGTAAGATTTACCATTGCACATGAAAGGCTTACTTTGCCTGGTGTGCGGACAGATGCAGTCTAAGGGGATATTTTGTTGTTCATATTTTGGACTTTCTTCAACCTGGTCTTGACCAGCATCTGGCCCCATTGTACCCTTGAGGGACTTCTGCCTTATCCATTTTCTTCCAGAAACCTTTCGATTTTCAATTTTTAAAGACTTTCTTTAGGGAGTTGCTCATATATCACTTTGGTGGCCATTATATCTGTTAGATGTAAAATAGATTTCAAAAGTGCCCCTCACTTCCCCCCTTCACATGACAAAATTAGCCATTAAAACCCAAATATACACATTAAGTGAATAGTGATGGGAGCCTCCAATATGGACCCTCACTACCCCTAAATTTTTTTTAAAATAAATAAAAATAAGCTATGTAGTAAGGTAAAGGCAGTGTTCAAGCCCTAATTCAGTGCTCTGGGCTTACAATTCAAATCAATAAAAGTCCCCAGTCTTGATCATCTTGCCATTGTGCAAATTATTTCCTAATTCCAAACACCACGTGGTGTCCTTTACCATATGCACCACCTGCTCTCCCTCACAAATGAACCATACGCTATATAAGTCAAATTTTGCTTTTCCCTTTAGAGTATTTCTCTCCAGCTCAGGATTCATCCAGATGCATCAAATTGGATACAGCACAGTGTGTATCAAGCTCTCCAAGATATCAACAGTCAAAAAAACAAAACAAGGACATCATCTGGCATACTATTAAAATCAACCAATTTTTATTAAAAGCTTTCAAATGTTACACTCACAATAACAAGAGCACTATAATCGGAGTACATTGCATAAAACAGCAAGTGTTGCCCCCTTATGAATCATCCATATTACCCCAATACAACACTTTCTGATGCTCCTTAGTCTATGAATACAAGCTCTGTGTTCTGTACTGTAGGATAATCATGATAGGGAATTTAACTGCAGTCTGCATTCAGTATACTAACTCCAAGACAAGGAATTTGCAGGTTAAAATTCCTATTTATTCTCCATTCAGGAGTGCAGAGGTGTGTTTTATAGTGAACACTTGATTAAGAGTCGGCCATCCCAGCTCTCAATAATTAGTACAGTAACAGATTTGTCTTTCTGCTGAGAAAGCACTTCCAACATATATGCGGTACCTCAGAAGAAGTTTCATCTCCATGATGCCACATATACTGTATGTCTTATGCCAGCATAATTTGTTTCAAACCTTGTGAATAGTCTAGATACGGGTTCACTTTAACCACTTAAGGACCGGACCAATTTGCTGCTAAATGACCCAAGGGGTTTTTACAATTCGGCACTGCGTCCCTTTAACAGACAATTGCGCGGTCGTGCGACGTGGCTCCCAAACAAAATTGGCGTCCTTTTTTTCCCCTATAAAAGGGATCACTCGATCGATGCCGCCGCCACAGTGAAGCACGGGGAAGCTGTGTTTACATACGGCTCTCCCCGTTCTTCAGCTCCAGAGAGCGATCGCGACGGAGCGGCTATAAACAAATAGCCGCGCCGTCGTCCCGGATCGCTCCCCGCGGGAATCCGACCGCCGCATGTAGCGGGGGGGTCCCGATCGGACCCCCGACCCACGTCTAGGCAGGGACGTACAGGTACGCCAATGTGCCTGTACGTGCCATTCTGCCGACGTATATCTACATGCAGCGGTCTGGAAGTGGTTAAAGGCATATTCCAGTCAAATATAAAAATCCCCAGCCTAACATATTACTGTTGCTTCTTCATCAAGCTGCTTCCTCATCTTCCAAATGGCCTTAAATATAGGCTACTTTTAATGGTTTCAGCACCATTTCTTTCCATCACCGGCTTACATACACATAGTTGAGTGTAAAAGAAGGGTTACACAGTATGTGATCATGTGACCCAAGGCTGCAGGACCACAAGTTCTCAAAGAACACTGTTTGTGTGGCTAATTTGAAAGTTTGTAAAACATTCCAAGTTACTGACCTTAAAGACAAACTTAAAATGCAGCACAGCCACTCAAAACACAAATGGTGATTTCTAAGAATCCAGTTCATTGGCTTTAGCACTGAGTAACCTATCCATATGTAATTGGAGAACTCATCAACATCTGATATTGTTGAACTGAAGATTGGATATTATTTCCAGACAACTTTCAAGAACTCATAATATATACTGTATGCGATTTGTAATACGAGAGTGGTTTGGTTTATTTGTATCCTAAACAAACCAAAACCAAGTTTACTAGTGATTTTTGTTCTGTCTTAAATTGTAATTGAAATAGACAAACTCATATTCTAAAACAGTGATCAACAACCCTGTCCTCAGGGCCCACTAACAGGCCAGGTTTGCAAGATAACTGAAATACATCACAGGTGATATCATTTGCTCCTCAGTGATTGCAGTATTCTAGTCTGCATCTCCCCAAGATAATACATAAAATCTGGCCTGTTAGTGGGCCCTGAGGACAGGGTTAATGACCACTGTTCAAAAACATTACACCAGGACTTTCACAATACTGAAATAAATTGAGAAAACATCCTACTAAAACTCACAATACTGAAATAAATAGAGAAAACTTCCTACTAAAACTCACAATACATATTTATATGTCAAAAGATTGTAAAAAGGAGAGAAAAAGCATCCATCGGCATGACCAACCAACCATCCATGTATTTACCTTTCATTATACAAATAATTTACGTTGTATCCAAAAATGGTAATAACAAAGATCAGTGGTGGAAAGAGCTCTGTTTCTCTACATGTTTCATAGAACATATGTCCTCTTTTTCAGAAGATGCGTGCACACTACATGCTACACTATAGCACACTACATTGGAAGGGAGTGGACCGCTGGGTGATTGCCAGTAAATGATTTCAATATTTTGTTTTATTGGCAAACCGAATATATTTTAGTATTAAACTGAATGTTACTGTTGGAATGCATTGTGCATACGGATATAGAACATCACCTGAGCATCCTTAAGTAGACCAATATAAAGTTGTTTCTCCATTTGACACTTCATTCCTATAATGGGTTGTACTTCCAGTCTACATAGACATATAGGAGATGATTTACTAAAATTGGAGAGTGTAAAATCTGGTTCAGCTGTTCATGGTAGCCCATTAGCTCCTAACTTTAGTTTGTTCAATTACCGGTAGTTCTGTAAAAAAAATGTAATCTGATTGGTTTCTATGCAGAGCTGCACTAGATTTTGCACTCTCCAGTTTCAGTAAATCAACCCTATAGTATAAATAGCAGTTCTTGAGATGCTTTTTGCGACTCCCCACTTGCAACAGGATTGTTGTCTGCAAGTGTACAAGAGTGCATAGAGAAACAAGAGCTCTTCCCACCACTGACCTGTATACCACCTTTCTGGATACAACATGAGTTATTTGTACAGCTGAATGTTAAAGCAGAATGTCACTGAATCAATTTTGACTATTTTTATTCCTTATACTGCTAGCATTAGTAAATGGATAGAAAAGTATATCATGTTTACCTGCTGTAAACTTACATTTCCTAATGAAATAAATGCTACATGAATCAGGGTAAAGCTGGATACACACTATACAATTTTCTATAGATTTTTTCCTTTAGATTTACCAAAACCATACAGTGGGGATCGAAAGTTTGGGCACCCCAGGTAAAAATTTGTATTAATGTGCATAACGAAGCCAAGGAAAGATGGAAAAATCTCCAAAAGACATCAAATTACAGATTAGACATTCTTATAATATGTCAAAAAAAGTTAGATTTTATTTCCATCATTTACACTTTCAAAATGACAGAAAACAAAAAAATGGCGTCTGCAAATGTTTGGGCACCCTGCAGAATTTATAGCATGCACATGCCCCTTTGCAAAGCTGAGACCTGCCAGTGTCATGGATTGTTCTCAATCATCGTCTGGGAAGACCAGGTGATGTCAATCTCAAAGGTTTTAAATGCCCAGACTCATCTGACCTTGCCCCAAAAATCAGCACCATGGGTTCTTCTAAGCAGTTGTCTAGAAAACTGAAACTGAAAATAGTTGACGCTTACAAAGCTGAAGAAGGCTATAAGAAGATAGCAAAGCGTTTTCAGATGTCAATATCCTCTGTTCAGAATGTAATTAAGAAATGGCAGTCATCAGGAACATGATGGATGATAGGGGGTGCTAGTTGTTTTTCATATTTATGTATATTTATTATACACCTCTGACACTTTAAAATAGGTCACATAAATTTTCCTATTTCACTAGCGCCCCCTATCATCCATCATCCACTAAAACACGAGGTATACCATTTCGTTTTTTTCAGGGGAGCAGCTTTAATTTTATATTTATTTATTAATACTATATGTTCCACATTTATTAATAAATTTTTTGGCGCGAAAATTCCACTTTACCACCAGTCATCAGGAACAGTAGAAGTTAAAGCAAGATCTGGAAGACCAAGAAAAATATCAGACAGAACAGCTCGCAGGATTGTGAGAAAAGCAATTCAAAACCCACGTTTGACTGCACGATCCCTCCAGAAAGATCTGGCAGACACTGGAGTTGTGGTACACTATTCCACTATAAAGAGATACTTGTACAAATATGGTCTTCATGGAAGAGTCATCAGAAGAAAACTTCTTCTACGTCCTCACCACAAAAATCAGCGTTTGAACTTTGCAAATGAACATATAGACAAGCCTGATGCATTTTGGAAAAAAGTTCTGTGGACCGATGAGGTTAAAATATAACTTTTTGGTCGGAATGAGCAAAGGTATGTTTGGAGAAGAAAGGGCACAGAATTTAATGAAAAGAACCTCTGTCCAACTGTTAAGCATGGGGGTGGATTAATCATGCTTTGGGGTTGTATTGCAGCCAGTGGCACAGGGAACATTTCACGAGTAGAAGGAAAAATGGATTCAATAAAATTTAAGCAAATTTTGGATGGTAACTTGATGCCATCTGTGAAAAAGCTGAAGTTAAAGAGAGGATGGCTTCTACAAATGGATAATGATCCTAAACACACCTCAAAATCCATGGGGGATTACATCAAGAGGCGTAAACTGAAGGTTTTGCCATGGCCTTCACAATCTCCTGACCTCAACATAATTGAAAATCTATGAATAGACCTTAAAAGAGCAGTGCGTGACAGACAGCCCAGAAATCTCAAAGAACTGGAAGACTTTTGTAAGGAAGAATGGGCAAAAAAACCTCAAACAAGAATTGAAAGACTCTTGGCTGGCTACAAAAAGTGTTTACAAGCTGTGAACAACATATTAACTCTGCAGGGTGCCCAAACTTTTGCAGGCGCCATTGTTTTGTTTTCTGTAATTTTGAAAGTGTAAATGATGGAAATAAAATCTAACTTTTTTTTGTCATATTATAAGAATGTCTAATCTGTAATTTGATGCCTTTTGGAGATTTTTCCATCTTTCCTTGGCTTCGTTATGCACATTAATACAAATTTTTACCTGGGGTGCCCAAACTTTCGATCCCCACGGTATAATATGAGGTCAAATTTAAACACAGACAACAAAAGTTGTATAATGTGTAAGGGGTCATAGATGGATGAGGAAGATTGCTTTGAATATTACAATTTGAAAAACATTTTTTTTTACTATTTTGGCCCAGTTTTCTTTTGATGATAAAAAAAAAAAAAAAATCAGGAGATATCTATAACCATTTACCACCAAATGAAAGCCCAATTTGTCCTGGAAAAAAAAAACAAGGTATAATTTGCCTGAATTTACAAAGTAGTTGTGATGATATGTATGGTTTTACTAACACATGTCAAAGTTGCAAAATTGTGCTTAGGCATTAAAGCGGAGGTTCACCCTAAAATTGAACTTTATAGCTCACCTACCTCCAGCCCTAATCTATCACTGCTGCGTTGTCATTTTGTGTCAAATGTGTATCCTTACCTGTGTTCTAGATGACTCCCGGGTCTTCTTCCCTGCGGGGAGTGGGCGCGTCGCTCCTTTTCCCTGACGACTCCCGGCGTAATGTGATCTGGGCGCAAGGTCTCCTGGGAGTGACGTTTCACAACAGGAGATTAAAACGGGGTGTGTATTCCAAATGACGTAACCCGTTGTCATGGTAATCATTGTAATCAGGAAGTGTTGACGGTGAGGCTCACGCTGCTCACCGTCAACACAGCGCACGCGCAAAATCCTGCGGTGCATGATGGGGGCATTCCGTGAAGAAATCCAGGAAGTGCTTGCTTGTGGGATTCAAAATGCCCACAAGCAAGATGGAAAAGCCCTGGAGGATTTTTATTAAGTTGTTGTTTCAAACGAAAACGGAGCGGACGGACGTAGCAGCGCCTAGCAGGTGAGTAGTACCTAGCTAGCGCTGGTACAATGCTTTTGAGATTTAAAAAAAAAAAGCTCAACCCGCGGAACCCCCGCTTTAAGATTTGTTTTATCCCTAGATGTGAATGGGTTAAACCTGATGATGTTCTTTACAAGTAAATACAAGCCCCACTACACCAGTTTCTGTATATTTCACTGAATAGAAAAGATAAGCTTGAAACAGCAGAAATGTAATATATAAAATACAGTTGTGCTCATAAGTTTGCATACCCGGGCAGAATTTATGATTTCTTGGCCATTTTTCAGAAAATATGAATGTGTTTGGCTGAAGCCATTTTTTATCAATCAACTGTGTTTACTCTTTTTAAATCATAATTACATCAGAAACTACTCAAATGACCCTGATCAAAAGTTTACATACCCTGGTAATTTTGGTCTGATAACATGCACACAAGTTGACACAAAGGTGTTTTTATGGCTATTAAAAGGTAACCATCCTCGCCTGTGATCTGTTTGCTTGTAACTAGTGTGTGTGTGTGTGTGTGTGTGTATAAAAGGTCAATGAGTTTCTGGACTCCTGACAGACCCTTGTATCTTTCATCCAGTGCTGCACTGATGTTTCTGGATTCTGAGCAATGGGGAAAGCAAAAGAATTGTCAAAGGATCTGTGGGAAAAGGTAATTGAACTGTATAAAACAGGAAAGGGATATACAAAGATATCCAAGGAATTGAGAATGCCAATCAGCAGGGTTTAAACTCTAATCAAGAAGTAGAAAACAAGGGGTTCTATTGAAACCAAGCCACAGTCAGGTAGACCAACTAAACTTTCAGCCACAACTGAAAGATGGGCTCATGGTCGAGTTGCCAAAAGAAAGTCATTACTACACAAATGCCACAAATTATCCCGCTTACAATACGCCAAACAGTACAGAGACAAGCCTCAAACCTTCTGGCACAAAGTCATTTGGAGTGTTGAGACCAACATTTTGCTTTTTGGCCACAACCATAAACCATTTATTTGGAAAGGAGTCAACAAGACCTATGATGAAAGGTAAAACATTCCTACTGTGAAACACGAAGGTGGATCGCTGATGTTTTGGGGATGTGTGAGCTACAAATGCACAGGAAATTTGGTCAAAATTGATAACAAGATGAATGCAGTATGTTCATCAGCCAGAAAGCTGCGCATGGGACAAACTTGGACATTCCAACATGACAATAATCCAAAACACAAGGCCAAGTCAACCTGTCATCGGCTACAGCAGAATAAAGTGAAGGTTCTGGAGAGGCCCTCTCAGTCTCCTGACCTCAATATCATTGAGCCACTCTGGGGAGATCTCAAACATGCAGTTCAAGCAAGACAGCCCAAGAATTTACAGGAACTGAAGGGTTTTTGCCCAGAGGAATGGGCAGCTTTACCATCTGAGAAGATAAAGAGCCTCATCCACAAATACCACAAAAGACTTCAAGCTGTCATTGATGTAAAAGGGGGCAATAAACGGTATTAAGAACTGGGGTATGTAAACTTTTGATCAGGGTTATTTGGGTAGTTTCTGTTGTGATTATGATTTAAAAAGAGTAAATCCAGTTGATTGATAATGAATGGTTTCGGCCAAACACTAACCATGAGTGAAAGAAAAGTTTTTGTGTTATCATTCATATTCTCCGAAAAACGGCCAAGAAATCATAAATTCTGCCAGGTTATGTAAATGTTTTAGCACAACTGTATGTCTCTACATATAACCCCCAGTTTTTACATAGTTGGTCCCAAGGGCAATGGCCACCAACACCTATTTAAAGCCACCATTGGGGTTATCTGTGAAAAAGACTATTTATCCAGTAAATCCAGCAAAAATTAGAGGGTGCGTATGGATGGAGCAGTTTTAATCACCAACACCAATAAGAAACAGTTTGCTGTTATGAGTGAATAAAAGACGTTTTCTTCTCAATGAAGGAAATAAAAAACATTTCACTGTAACTGAATACTCTTATATTCTGGGCTCCAGAGCGTTCATTTACATAGAATACATACACAAACACACTTGAATCAATGTGAGGGACAAAATGTTGCATATGTTTTACCATAATTGATGGATTGTAAAACTCTGCTTATCATCACATGGGACCTTCCACCCTTCTATGGCTGAGGTTTAGTGTGGACGTAGCATAATAAAATAGCCGGGTAAACTGATTAGATATTTTGGAAAATGTCTACAAATTCTAAATAGCTTTTTCAAGCAGTCAAGATTTAATTTATTCACCACCAGCCAGGCAAAGGACACTTCTCAGGCCTCGTACATACGGCCGAGTTTCTCGGCAAAAACCAGGAAACCGGTCGTGTGTACACTTTTCAACGAGGAAACCGCAGAGGATCTCGTCGGGCCAAAAATAAAGCATGTCTTCTTTTTCCTCGACAGCAATGGGAAAATTTGGCTTCACAAGGAACTCGATGAGCAAAACGATGTGTTTCGCCCTTCGAGTTCCTCGGACGTGTGTACGAGGCTTCACTCTGTTAAAGTTTTCCAATCAGTCACCAATTTCATGAGTAATGTCAGTGTTTTTAATTATGTATGGCCAGGCCAATAAGCTTTCTGGCAGCAAATCATTTGATGTGAAATAAAGATATAATACAGCCTTAGGTTGCAACTTAAACCTTCATATTTCATGGAACCTCACGATTAGCACTTGGGTGACATTCTTGACACAATGCAGGTAAGTCAATCTTCAATTCTTTATATATAAAGGTTTAAAATATATTCCTACATATATTGTACAAAAGAAAAACTGTTGGAGATCTGCAAGCTTAGTCTAGCAAACATACCTAGATACAATTACAATGCGGCACAAAAAAAGAAGCCTGGTGCACAATTTGTACATAACAGGAACTAAAAGGAGTGACTGACTCAACAGTTTCAACAGGTTAGTATAAAACACACCTCTCCTCCTTCTTAATCCTCTTTACGACCAACATTTTTAGTAAAGTTTGGTAGCATCAGGCAGGGCTGTGGATAAGGGGGTACAACTAGTCCTCCTGTATGGGCCCAGGTCATCAGGAGGGGCCAGACAAATGGGTGCATCGGATGTGGGCAAGGAGGATGATGAGGCAATTACTGGAACTGATTCCCTGTATGGCTCTCTCTGCAGCAGCTGATACCTGGCTTCTTCTCTCCCTCTCTATTGCTGGCTTTCAGCTGCAGAGAGAGCCATACAGGGGATCAGTTCCAGTAATTGCCCCCATGCTGCGCTGATCACCCCTCGCCTGTGCACCATATGTATTCCCCTGCTGCCCAGGCCCCCCTGTGTGCCCTTCCACCCTCCCCCGCAGAGCGTATACAAAACATCAAATATTGTGCAGTGTATATAAACTCTACATGTTGTATGTTTTGAGGTTACTTGATGTCCGCTTCCTCAGGAGCCATACATAGGCACATCATTTATTAAACGATGTATATGGAATATGTCACAAAAAACAAAACAAAGAAATAAACATTAGTATTTTTATACATTGTGGAAAATATATTATTATTTACAGTTATATAGATAAGAGTACATCCATCTGCCAATATATAACCATCATTCTAGACAATCTCACCGTGGATGCTGTGTCAGGTAAGTGGCCAAGTTACCTTCTATAACATAAGAATAGGTATATGTGAAATATATATGGAAATAAAACTAAGATAGGATAACCTAACATACAGTATTTATGTGACCTGCATATATTAATAAATTAAAATAAAGTGCAATGTTACCTTAAAGGAAATTGTGTTGGTGTGAAGGGTAAAATTATATATCCTCCAGCCAGATCTTCCATTACTTCAATCAGGTAGTTAACTGCCTCAAATAAAGTGAGGGATCTGTAAGTAATCACCATGATATGGGTTGACTGTAATTAGACAGCCTCATCAGTTCAGCAGTCAAGGTGAGTGGATTTAAAACTTACCATTAGGCCCCTTTCACATTGGGGCGGGATACCGTCGGATTTGCCACGGGATTCGGCCGCTGGCGGGACGGTATTAACCCCCGCTAGCGGCCGATAAAGGGTTAATACCGCCCCAAAATTGCGCCTCTGCAGAGGGGCTATTCATGTACAATATACCAAGGTGACACTGTGCGGATAGAACAGACGTCTCTTTATAATCAGGTACATGTTTGTATATATATATATATATATATATATATACACACAAACACACAAATCTATATTCCAATACATTTTACCACCTGGCCACTTCATGTGGACCAGAGGAGAATATGAATATACTGACATGTGTCCAATTAAAATATTTTACCCAGGTTGTACCAATTTATGTGGGTCATCCTGCATTTTTGTGTCCCCCGGGGTGGGTTGCTTCCCTGGACCGGGTTCTTGGCCACTTACCTGACACAGCATCCACGGTGAGATTGTCTTTAACCGGTTAACGCCCGCCGCATGTACATATACGTCCACAGAATGGCACATGCAGGCATATGGGCGTACATGTATGTCCCCGCCTTTCCGCGGGTCGGGGGTCTGATCGGGACCCCCCCGGTACATGCGGCGGTCGGTAACCCGCAGGGAGTGATCCGGGACGAGGGCGCGGCTATTCGTTTCTAGCTGCCCACTCGCGATCGCTCCCCATAGATGAAGAACGGGGAGAGCCGTATGTAAACACGGCTTCCCCGTGCTTCACTGTGGCGGCTGCATCGATCGAGTGATCCTTTTTATAGGGAGACTCGATCAATGACGTCAGACCTACAGCCACACCCCCCTACAGTTGTAAACACACACTAGGTGAACCCTAACTCCTACAGCGCCCCCTGTGGTTAACTCCCAAACTGCAACTGTCATTTTCACAATAAACAATGCAATTTAAATGCATTTTTTGCTGTGAAAATGACAATGGTCCCAAAAATGTGTCAGAATTGTCCAAAGTGTCCGCCATAATGTCGCAGTCACGAAAAAAATTGCTGATCACCGCCATTAGTAGTAAAAAAAATTATAATAAAAATGCAATAAAACTATCCCCTATTTTGTAAACGCTATAAATTTTGCGCAAACCAACCGATAAACGCTTATTGCGATTTTTTTTTACCAAAAATAGGTAGAAGAATACGTATCGGCCTAAACTGAGGAAAAAAAATAATTTATATATGTTTTTGGGGGATATTTATTATAGCAAAAACTAAAAAATATTGAATTTTTTTCAAAATTGTCGCTCTATTTTTGTTTATAGCGCAAAAAATAAAAACCGCAGAGGTACTCAAATACCACGAAAAGAAAGCTCTATTTGTGGGGGGGAAAAGGACGCCAATTTTGTTTGGCAGCCACGTCGCACGACCGCGCAATTGTCTGTTAAAGCGACACAGTGCCGAATCGCAAAACCTGGCCTGGGCATTTAGTTGCAAAATGGTCCAGGGCTTAAGTGGTTAATGATGGTTATATATTGGCAGATAGATGTACTCTTATCTATATAACTGTAAATAATAATATATTTTCCACAATGTATAAAAATACTAATGTTTATTTCTTTGTTTTTAGTTTTGTGACATATTCCATATACATCGTTTAATAAATGATGTGCCTATGTAATGCCTAGTACACACGAGAGGATTTATCCGCGGAAACGGTCCTCCGGACCGTTTCCGCGGATAAATCCTCTGGCGGATTTTGATCTCCTGGTTGTACTAACCAGGAGATCAAAATCCCCGCGGAATTCCGTCTGCAGTGACGCGTCGCGCCGTCGCCACGATGATGACGCAGCGACGTACGCGACGCGGTTATATAAGGAATTCCACGCATGCGTCGAATCATTACGACGCATGCGAGGGATGGGTTCGGACAGATCGATCCGGTGAGTCTGTACAGACCACCGGATCGATCCGCTGGAGCCGATTCCAGCGGATAGATTTCTTAGCATGTTAGGAAATTTTTATCCGCTGGAAATCGGTCGGCCCGAAAAATATCCGCGGATAAATATCCACTGGATCGTACACACCAGCGGATCTATCCGCTGAAACCGATCCGCGGATCAATTTCAGCGGATCGATCCTCTCGTGTGTACGGGGCCTATGGCTCCTGAGGAAGCGGACATCAAGTAACCGCGAAACATGCAACATGTAGAGTTTATATACACTGCACAATATTTGATGTTTTGTATACATCATTGTTAATGATAAGCTGATTTATGGTTGTCACAATCAATATTTTATTGTAAATGTTTAGAAACTTTTACTTTGTAATAAAAATATTTTACATTATAATTTTGACTGTCTATCAGTTGCTCATACGATGCCATTATAGCCCAATACAGCCTCCCTTTTCTTTACAATATTTCAATGGGACGAAGGCATAATTTTGTAACAATAATATACCCCAGCACTTTAATACACCTGAATAGTAAACACATTGACAATTACAATCACCAAATATTCTGCATAGGTGTCACCCATCTGGACCTGTAAGCACTGGAATTTCATGCAAGGCACAGGTGTGAAGAGGGCTTATTGTGGTGTAGTGGTGTTAAATGCAGGAGTCAGCTTCTAGGGGGTAGGAGTATTTATTGCAGTCTATGGGGCAGATCCACGTACAGCGGCGCATATTACCGCCGGGCGTAGCGTATCTAAGATACACTACCCCGCCGTAACTTACTTTTTTTCGAATCCTCAAAGAATGCGCACCGTAAGTTACGGCGGCGTAGTGTATATTTGGCGCGCAATTCAAATTGATGTGATGGGGGCGTGTTTTATGTAAATACGTTGTGACCCGACGTAAACAACGTTTTTTTTTACCGGGGCATGCGCCGTCCGTGGGGGTATCCCAGTGTGCATGCTCGAAATTAAACCGGAACAAGCCAATGCTTACGGCGGTGACATCATTCTACGCAAATCCCTATACACGAACGACTTATGCAAACAACGTAAAAAAATCAAATTTAGACGCGGGAACGACGGCCATACTTAACATTGAGTACGCCACCATATAGCAGGGGTAATTATACGCCAAAAAAAGCCGAAACGCAAACGACGTAAAAAAAAGCGCCGCCCGGACGTACGTTCGTGGATCGTCGTATCTAGCTAATTTGCATACTCGACGTGGAATTCAACGGAAACGCCACCTAGTGGCCATCGACCTACGATCCAACAGCGTACTAAGACGTACGCCTGTCGGATCGATCCCTCATTCCGTCATATCTTGTTTTGTGGATACAAAACAAAGATACGACGCGGGAACTTTGAAATTATGCGGCGTATCAATAGATACGCCGGCGTAATTTCTTTGTGGCTCTGCCCCTATGATTTTGGTTGTTTCTTGTTCCAGAGTCAGGAACTTTAATGTATGTTTCTGCTTTTACATTTACTGCTAGGTTTAGAATATAACAGCTTTAGATGGACATAGGATAAACCAAGCTGATTGCTTTAGATTGCGTGAAAGTGGCTTATGTGAACCATTAGATGTGACCTGACAGTAATACCTCCATAAGCAATTCCTTGTTCATTTAGCACTAAAAACAGTGCCTGGAAGTGATCACAAAGCAAATCCGCAGATTAGTAGTCTCAACACTGTAATTACTAATTCAATAGTAGAAAGAAAGGGAATGTGGGTGGAATTGTATCAAAACACAATGAGCCATTTAATTTTGCTCATTGTTGCAATTAGGCTAGCTCACATGAAGCCTCCTCTCTCAGCAGAAGGCTAAATGGAATAAATGGCATGCCGCCACATACACACCCGTAATGACATTTTACTAAACCCAACCCGCTCACTCTGAGTGCTGCTGTGTCACCGGATGCTGCTTTCTCTCCCTGCACATTGTTTAAATGGAAAGTGTAATACTACTAAACGTGTGTCCTGTAATCACTTCAATGCTGGGCACTTTGGATGACAATTGTGCAGTTATGCAACACTGTACCCATATGACATTTTTATCATTTTTTGTAGACAGAGCTTTTATTTGGTGGTATTTAATCACCGCAGTTTTTTTTTTTTTTGCTAAACAAATGGAAAAAAATTAACATTTTGAGAAAAATAAAGTTTTTATTTGTTTCTTCAAATAAGTAATTTTTCTTCTTCACTGATGTGCGCTGATGAGGCTGCACTGATGGGTACTGATGAGGCTGCACTGATGGGCACTGATGAGGCTGCAGATATGGACACTGATGTGGCAGTACTAATAGGCACTGGTGAGACAGCACTGATAATCTGCACTGATGAGGCGGTACTGTTGGGCACTGATGGGGCTGCCTCAACAGTGCAGTCTCATGAGTACCCATCAGTGCAGCCTCATCAGCGCACATTGGTGAGGAAGAAAAATTACTTATCTTTAAAATAAAATAAATGGGCACTAGTGAAGCATCACTGATGATCACTGATAAGGCTGCACTGATTATCAGGATACTGATAATCAGTGCCCTTATTATCAGTGTAAGCAATGTGCTGACAGTCTTGCTTGTTTATCAGCACTCCTTTCCTCACACAGAGTGATTGGACACAGCTGATTACATGGTAAAGGGCTGCTGTGATTGGCCCTTTATCACAATCTGTGATCAGCTGTGTCCAAAGAACAGAGCATGCCCCAGGGAGCATGGGGGGATGTCCATGGATGCCCTCCCAGAATGAATGAGCTGCGCTGAAGCCGGTTTTTGTCCATGGCGCGGTAATGAGTAAATTTGTCAATAAAAACCCTTCCACTTTCATTAAACAACTTATTTTAGACCCAGTGATGTTGGGTCTCTGTGCTTCCCTATACAAATCAGGCAGAATGTGGTTGATGTAGGGGGTCTGCAGGGCACTGTGCATAGCTTCCTAAAAAAAACATCAAAGCCTGCGTACTCCTATCAGGGCCTTCAGCCTTGATGAAAACAGTAGGCGTTCTCTTGGGAGGTATTCAAATATCAAGATGCCTTGACGGGTCAGTGTCATTCTGGAGGAGCAGGTTTTCTTAGGCAGACTGCATCTGCATGTACTAATTAACGCTCATATATGATGCTTTATCTTCATGAAAAAACTGAAAACCAATTATTTAAAGGCGTGAGCCAGGGACAGTAAGGCTGGGGAGTGAAAGTGCTAGATAATGCTGGACATCCTCCAGACAGGCATCAGCTACAGGCGACATACCTGTAGGTGGCCAGCACATGCGCACTACCGCTCCCTCCTAGACACAACGGATTGCAGCAGCCAGGGTATCCTTTGATCGCTATGCATGACCACAATGTAAACACAACTGTTATGAATGGGTTTCATTCATAACAGTTGGGCTTAGTATTATGATTCTTTGATTAGCCCATAGCTATTACTTGGTAATTGGGCGAGTTACAGCACCCTGTACCGTATGATACCATTTGATAGCTGTGGGCTATCACAGCATCACAATAATAGTCACAGCTGTTACGAATGAAACCCATTCATGACAGTTCCAAAAAATATTACAAAGATAATCACCAAACATACCTTAGACTGGGTCCTGACACTCCCAGGAACAGACTTCCTGTCTGTTGGGCGGGGCCCTGAGCCATAGTCAGGTCAGAACTAAATAGCCAAACACACAGCTGTGCAATTGGTGTGTCTTTCTCTCCAAAATCTGGCATAAACCAGCAATCTTTAAGCTAGCACAGGGTCCCACCACCACAGTGTGTAGGCAAGACTGATGAAAGTCAGCTTCATCGGAATTCAGACGAAAAATTCCATCGCATTTGATTCCTTCAGAAATCCGATCGTGTGTACACTGCATTATATCCACACACCAATTGATAGAAGTCCAAACCTGGCAAAACTACAGGTATCAGGTAATGGCTACCTTGTGTTTGTTTGGCACTTGCACATTCTTTTTACATTTTGGAACAAAAACATATATAAAACTGCTTTAAGAGATGTCTGAAAAGAATAGTTGTGGAAGTGGCTGTGTTCTTCCTGATCAAGTAGTGTGATATGCAGCAAACTACTTTGTACACTAATGTCCTAAGTGTATATAAGATGTAACCACTAATGTGTACACATTAGGTTCAAGAACAGTGGAGGAGGAAACAAAAGCTGTCAAAGTGGCTTTCATCCTTGTCTGTATGCTGTATATCACCAGCAGGAAACCAATCCGATGTTAAATATTAATACATATACATAGATTTGTGTGACCTAGTTGTTTGTGATGGGAAGTATAAAAATGGTTTTGCATTTATTCACTATGAATATTATTAACACTGTATGACCCATTTTATCATTCTATTGGACCCTAGATTAAATAAATTAAATAGAGGCCATTTTGATTTAAAGAGGATTTATCATCTTTTAAATACATTTTGAAAATGTGGTCTCAAATGTTTCATAATAAACTGCTTATCAAAAATTTCATTTTTTCAGAACTATTTCTTCCCATAGAAATATTTCAATCAATATACAATAGTGTGAGTGAGCGCACAGGCAAAAGTAAAAATAGCAGGACCGAAGCGATGGTCCCCACCAGCGCTGCAGTGCAGAGAGTGTTTTATCCCTCTCTCTCTGCTTTTCTCCTTCACACCACCATTTTGCCGGCCACGACAGCCGTCAGAGTGGCCAGGACAACTCTTCCTGTGGACCAGCGCCATGGATGCATCACTGGACTACAAATTCTAAGATGTGCCTGTCATTGAGTATTAAAAAGTGAGTTTTTACTATTGTGATTCACTTCACATGTAACAGTCTACACTCAAAGGTGCCTGCGATCTTTCCTTTTGATAGGGGATGTTACCTTTCTCCCTGATGAGCCGTAATATGGCATCCTGATCCCGATAATTAAAAGAATTGGCAATAAATGTACGAGGAGGTGCACCTTGCGGGGGTTATCTAGCAGCTGGGCGGTGGGCTCTTTCCACTACAGATTTGGAGGAGAATGCTTGTCTGCCGAAGACAGTAACAAGTTGATTTTCTAGAAATGTGGGGAGGTCCTCTCCCTCAGCAACTTCAGGCAGGCCCACGAACCTCAGGTTGCAGTGTCATAGCCTATTCTCCATGTCGTCCTGCTTTTGTTGGACAGCATGCAGTTGGTGTTGTAGAAACCTGTATTGGCGGAAGATTGTCTTCCACATGGCCAAGCTGGTTCTCTGAGTCCCTGACACTTCTGTAGATCCTGGTGGATGAGAGATATATCTACCTTCACCTCCTCAATCTTGCATGTAAGGGTGCTTTGGCAGGTAGAGATTGCCCCTAAAACATTTGAAGTTTCAGCAATTGGCAGAGTCAGTAGTGAAGGGCACAGCAGTGCCATCTTCCACTGGCGCCAGAATTTATCTAGTTTCCTGGAGGCATCTGTCACTTTTTTCAGCGGAGACACGGTCAGTCAATCAGAGAGGTAGTTTGCAGTAGGTAAGAAGAGATCGCAGGAATCAAAGGATATGATAAACAGGATAAATCTTGAGCGGAGCTCCCCAACTGGGCTCCTCACACCATGCCGTTTTAGGTAACACCACCAAAAATTATATTTAATTCATTTTTAATATTAAAAGCAAACTTTCCCATTCATCCATGTCTCTATGCTTTATTTTTCTGAGAAATCACTTTGAAAAACACCCCCCTAGCATTTCTGGCTGTGACCATCTTGCGTAAGGGCAAATTATTCATGCAGCATTTACTTCCGGGAATCCATCTGCCCTTAGCTCAGGCATGCCTACAGAATTGTGTGCTTAGCTCAGAATACCTCTCCTCCCCTCCTGAAGACTCCTGGGATGTATGACATCATTTGCCTAGGCATGGAAAGCAGGAAGTACTTGAAGAAATGTGAAAAAAAGGTTTAAAACAAGCAAATATAATATACTTTCCTATCTTATTACTAGCAGCATGAGGATACACAAAATATAAATGCTGATTTGGAGAATGAAGTTCCACTTTAATTAGAAATAAGTAAACTGCTTTGTGATCCAGGAGGAGAATGTATCCAATCTTTCCAAGTCTTCAGGAATATTCAGAAGCATCGGAAAAATCAGAGTAAGCCTGGAAAATATCAGGCATCCTTTGTCGACCCAGTTTACTGCAAATCACAAATCTCTGCAAGCAATAATAGCAGTTCTACTGTATATTCCTTTTTTATGTTGTCACCAAAATATCTGAAATCTGCCTACCAATCACTAAACAGAGATAGTCGCTGCAAGTTATCACTAATAGCACATATGAGCTGTGAAAAGATCACTTTACAGTCAGAGGTTAATAATCAGATCTTGGCGAGATCTCCAATTGCCTGACATTCTTCATCTTAAGATTCATTAAGGGTTCTTGACATAGTCGGAGTGAACAATATACACACAATTAAAAATAATTAAAAATAGCATTTTGCATAAGACCCCTTTCACATTGAGGAGTTTTCAGGCGGTACAGCGCTAAAAATAGCGCTGCTATCGCGCCTGAAAAACTCCTTCACTGCAGACTCAATGTGAAAGCCCGAGGGCTTTCACACTGAGGCGATGCGCTGGCGGGAGACCAAAAAACTCCTGTCAGCAGCATCTTTGGAGCGGTGAGAGGAGCTCCTTCACCGCTCCTTCACCGCTCCTTCCCATTGAAAACAATGGGAAACCGCGGCAATACCGCCCGCAATGCGCCTCTATAGAGGCGCATTGTGGGCGGTATTAACCCTTTATCGGCCGCTAGCGGGGGTTAATACCGCACTGCTAGCGGCTGACTCCCGTGGCAATCCTGGCGGTATAGCGCCGCTATTTTTAGCGCCGTTGTATCACCACCGCGGCTCCCGCCCCAGTCTGAAAGGGGCCTTAGTGATAACAGATGAATAGATCCAGAAAATTGTTTTCAGCCTTGTCTATTTCTCAGAGGAGGGGTCCAACCTGCAGTCATCTCACTCAGTGGTCATGATGGTATCTCTCCCACCGTAGAGCACCTAACCAGAAGACTAAACAGTTCAATGCGACTTCCAAATTTAAAGTGTGTTTCTATTTTTGCAGCCAAATTGGGATAACACATACTTTATATTTGCTAAGTTTTTTCTATTCACATAGCATAACCTAAAAACATATTTAAGATTGTTCCTTACCTTTTTACATACTCTTTTCTGAAAACTCAAGAAAAATCCTACTAAGTGCTCCCTTTCTATGTAATGTTTATGAATAGGCTGGGAAGTTGTGTTTGCCACCATTAACTACTTGTATGTACTGTGCTGGCAGACTTCATTAACACATGTAAACTAGATGTACAGGACTCTCCATCCTAACAAAAGATCTGAGATTTGGGTGGAACATTGCATGTTAATGCACATTTTTACCACTTCAGGTCCGCCCCATAGCAGTTAGGGCAGCACTTGTGCATCAGATCACACACAGCAGGAGCCCAGCGGCAGGTACCACAAGCTTGATTTCTTCCGGCACACACCAATTGTTCAGTACACACTCACAGGCAGAATGGTGATCTGCCTATGTAAACAAGGCAGATTGCTATTCTGTCAGTAGGGAAGTCATTGATCCTGTGTTCCTGCAAAGCAGGGACACAGATCTATGCTTTACCTTGGTAAAAGAACCTCCCCCACAGTACACAAGAAATTGCTAGGAACACATTTAACCCTTTGATTGCCCCTGATGTTAACCCGTTCCCAGCCACTATCATTAGTACAGTGACAGTGCATATTTTTTTAGCCCTGATCACTGTAATAATGTCACTGGTCTACAAAAAGTGTCAGTTAGTGTCCGAATTGTCCGGTGCAATATCGCAGTCCCACTATAAGTCGCTGTTCGTCGCCATTACTAGTGAAAAAAAATATACTATAGTTTGTAGACGCTTTAACTTCTGTGCGAACCAATCAATATATGCTAATTGAGATTTTTTTTTAACCAAAAATATGTAGCAGAATACATAGTGGCCTAAATTGCTGAAAATTTTTAATGTTTTAATTTTTTTTATTGGATATGTTTTCTAGCAGAAAATACAAATGTACACTGAGCAAAATAAAATAAAAAAACAACACTTTTGTGTTTGCCCCTATTTATCATGAGCTGAACTTAACGATCTATGACTTTTTCTATGTACACAAAAGGCCTATTTCTCTCAAATATTGTTCACAAATCTGTCTAAGGGTCTGTTCACACCAGATGCAGTTCCGTACAGTTCCGTGCGCATTTCTTCTGCACTAAAAATTCATGCACAGTGTTTTCGATGTATTCCCATGGCTCTAGTTCACACCAATCAGTCAGTTTCTGGTCAGTTTCCGGTGCATGCTGTGAACTAGAGCCATGGGAATACATGGAAAACACTGTGTATGCATTTTGTGCA
The DNA here is from genome assembly GCF_905171775.1 of Rana temporaria. Classification (NCBI taxonomy): domain Eukaryota; kingdom Metazoa; phylum Chordata; class Amphibia; order Anura; family Ranidae; genus Rana; species Rana temporaria. The sequence goes on from NC_053493.1 coordinate 322,747,921, forward strand.
GAAAAAAAGCGCACAGGACTGCATCTGGTGTGAACTGGCCCTAGTGAGCACTTCTCCTTTGCCGAGATAATCCATCCACCCCACAGGTGTGGCATATTGAGATGCTGATTAGACAGCATGATTATTGCGAAGGTGTGCCTTAGGCTGGCCACAATAAAAGGCCACTCTAAAATGTGCAGTTTTACTGTATTGGGGGGGGGGGGGTTTAAAAACCAGTCAGTATCTGGTGTGACCACCATTTGCCTCACGCAGTGCAGCACATTTCCTTCGCAAAGAGTTGATCAGGTTGTTGATTGTGACCTGTGGAATGTTGGTCTATTCCTTTTCAATTGCTGAGTGAAGTTGCTGGATTTTGGCGGGAACTGGAACATGCTGTCATATACATCGATCCAGAGCATCCCAAAAATGCTCAATGGGTGACATGGGTGAGTATGCTGGCCATGCAAGAACTGGGATGTTTTCAGCTTCCAGGAATTGTGTACAGATCCTTGCAACATTATTATTATTATCATGCTGCAACATGAGGTGATGGTCGTGAATGAATTGCACAACAATGGCCCTCAGGATCTCATCACAGTATCTCTGTGCATTCAAAATGCCATCAATAAAATGTACCTGTGTTCGTTGTCTATAGCATATCGCAATTGAAAGCTGCCCTTAGTGTCCTATGTATAAACCTGCACCAAAAAATCAACTAAAAAGATAAAGGTAAGACATTTTTAAAATATTTTTAGATATGTTGAGAGAATTCATACCAAACATATTATGGGGGTTTCTCAAATTTGGCCACAAAGGTGGAAATACACTTTAAGACTATATCAGCAGCTCTACTCCAGAGCTACATTTACTGCTAATTTAATTTCCTTGTTAGGCAATTTCTTTGTGAATTCTATACCTGGCTTTGGTGCAATCCAAGCTAATGACTTGATAAAAGATTAGATTTTGATCTAGCATTACATCTCTGCACATCAGATTATTGAATGCAGTGACATGATTGATCACATTCCTAACAAGAAACACAATTCAGGAAGAAAGTGTCCTATTCCTCCATACCCCCAAAAGAATAGATAGTTCTTAAGGCTTTGGCAAGAAATTGGGAAGGCAGGGGAGAAAAAAAAGTAAGTAAGTACTGACTGCATACAGAGCCTTCACCTGCTGCACATTAAACTTGTTATTTTGCCATACAGAAACCAACAGCAATCAGTATCCATTTTGTACCAGTCCAACTTCAGAAAATTTAATTTTGATGGTTATTATGAGTTAATGTACTTAAAGTGGAACTCAAGCAGTGTATATACAGTGAATATAAAAAGTCTTCACACCCATGTTAAAATGTCAGGTTTCTGTGATGTAAATAAATAGGACAGAGATAAATGATTTCAGAACTTTATAAACCGTACAATGTAATTGAAAAACAAACTGAAATATTTTAAGGGGGGAAGTAAAAATCAAAATAATGTGGTTGAATAAGTATGCACACCCTCTTATAACTTGTACCTGTGTTCAGAATGAAGCAATCTCGTGTTAAAAAGGAGTCAGTACACACGTGCCATAATTTAAAGTGCCTCTGATTAACCCCAAATAACGTTCAGCTGTTCTAGTAGGTCTTTCCTGACATTTTCTTAGTCGCATCCTAAAGCAAAAGCCATGGTCCGCAGAGAGCTTCCAAAGCATCAGAGGGATCTCATTGTTAAAAGATATCAGTCAAGAGAAGGTTAAAAAATAATTTCCAAGGCATTAGATATACCATGGAACACAGTGAAGACAGTCATCATCAAGTGGAGAAAATACAGCACAACAGTGACATTACCAAGAACTGCACGTCCCTCCAAAATTGATGAAAAGACAAGAATAGATCTTGGCAGGGAGGCTGCCAAGAGGCCTACAGCAACATTAAAGGAGCTTCAGGAATATCTGGCAAGTATAGGTTGTGTGGTACATGTGACAACTATCTCCCGTATTCTTCATATGTCTGGGCTATGGGGTAGAATGGCAAGATGGAAGCCTTTTCTTACAAAGAAAAACATCCAAGCCTGACTAAATTTTGCAAAGACACATCTGAAGTCTCCCAAAAGCATGTGGGAAAATGTGTTATGGTCTGATGAAACCAAGGTTGAATTTTTTGGTCATAATTCCAAAAGATATGTTTGGCGCAAAAACATCACTGCACATCACCAAAAGAATACCAAACCCATCGTGAAGCATGGTGGTGGCAGCATCATGCTTTGGGGCTGTTTTTCTTCAGCTGGAACAGGGGCCTTAGTCAAGGTAGAGGGAATTATAGACAGTTCCAAACATCAGTCAATATTGACACAAAACGTTCAGGCTTCTGCTAGAAAGCTGAACATGAAGAGGAACTTCATCTTTCAGCATGACAACGACCTAAAGCATACATCCAAATCATCAAAGGAATGACTCCAACAGAAGAATATTCAAGTTTTATAATGGCCCAGCCAGAGCTCAGACCTGAATCCGATTGAAAATATGTGGGGTGATCTGAAGAGGGCTGTGCACAGGAGATGCCCCTCGCAATCTGACAGATTTTGAGTGTTTTTGCAAAGAAGGGTGGGCAAATATTGCCAAGTCAAGATGTGCCATGCTGATAGACTCATTCCCAAAAAGACTGAGTGTTGTGATAAAATCAGAAGGTGCTTCAACAAAGTATTAGTTAAAGGGTGTGCACACTTATGCAACCATATTATTTTAGTTTTGTATTTTTACTTCCCTCCACCTAAAAGATTTCAGTTTGTTGTTCAACTGAGTTGTACAGTTTATAGGTCACATTAAAGGTAGAAAAAGTTCTGAAATTATTTATCTTAGTCTAATTTTTTTACATCACGGAGACCTGACATTTTAACATGGGTGTGTAGACTTTTTATATCCACACTGTATAGTGTATGTTGTACTTTATTTTCATAGCTGCAAGTATTGTCTGTTTGTAAAATATACATATATGAGATGATTAAATTGTGTTTTAATAACATGACTGGAGACCAGCTTTAAAAATTTGTTCTTAAGAAAAAGAACTGAGAACCTACCACATTTTCTCATTATTGTGCCTTTATGGGGGGGAAACAACAGGTTTATTAGTGGTATACTCTACATGTTTATGATGCCTAATAAGAATATTTTATGTATATTTTCTGAAGCTTTGGATCCTGTTGCTTCAGGCAGAAACTTTAGTGGATGGAGCATGCAGCTGTAGATGCCTGTAAGGCAGATGGATCATTTGAAGCTTTTTATGCTGAAACGTACATTGTTGATATATCAAACTGTCAGGATGTATAAAGCCAAACATTGCATTATGTCTTCGGGCTCTTGGCCAAGAGGTTGATCCAACTGTTTTTTCGTAACCTGGATATTGGTGTTTTGGAGCTTTAGGCACATGCCATCACATATAATTACCTATTTTAAATGCCATTAGATAAACACTCAGAGTACTCAGTAAGTTATTCCAGTCTGCCTTATCCTAGATATGCATAAGACATTATGTAAATCGCTTATCAAATGCAAATTCAGCTTTATTGCTTAAGGGAACCTGGCATAAATACTGGCCACATACCTTGCATTCTAGTTATTTGACCCAGTTTCTCAGTCACCAACCTTGTAATAGTGAAATCAGAGAAGCTCCCAAAGGGCCAGATTCAAGATACTGAAGCTGATTGACTAAGGAGATGAGAATCTTCACACAATAAATTGTATGAATAATTACTTTAATTATCCAATCATGTAAAAAAAGTTAAATTCTGTTCGCGTTGAATACCCAATCATAAGCAGATGAAATAAGTAAACAAGAATTTGCTTTTCACATGATAGATGATTAAAGTTAATATTCACACAGTGGAGATTCTCAGCTTCTTTTGGTAAATCATCCACACAATATATGATACAGAAATAAATCTACAGTAAAACCTTGGCCTGCGAGCATAATTCGTTCCAGAAACATGCTTATAATCCAAAGCACGTGTATATCAAAGCAAATTTCCCCATAAGAAATAATGGAAACTCAAATGATTCGTTCCACAACCATCCATTCATAAGTCCTTCAGTTTATAGTCCATATAAAAAGATTGTAGCAATGTGATAGGTTGTATAACCATAAAATTTCCATCCACAAATGGAAGCCTCCATAAGGCAGGAGCTCCAGAGTATAAAAGAGAAGAGAGGCGCCTCTAAGTGTAGCAATATGTTGCTAAATGTTGTACCTTTAACAAATGTAACCATATTGCTACACTTAGAGGCGCCTCTCTTCTCTTGTGACATAACGCTACTCTTATATCAAGACATAGCTTGTATATCAAGACAAAATCTATTACAAAATTTAGCTTGTCTTGCAAAACGCTCTCAAACCAAGTTACTCTTAAACCAAGGTTTTACTGTATTTGTAGATCCAAAAGAATAACTAGGCAACATGTGTCAAGTGTTGGGTAAAGCCAAAATGTATTGGCCCCAAATATAAATATGAATCAGACACCCATAACATCAACTCATAGTAGCACCTACAACAGACCCAAGTCCCTCTCACAATATAACAAAGTTTTCAATACGAAAACGTAAAAAAAATTGTAATCGTCAATGTGTATGCCCTGTGTTAAAAAATAAATTGAGACTTCTTCTGATGAAACAAGCATTTATTACTAGCCATTGGAATATATCTCAGGGTATGTTTTTCACATTTCTCAACTTTGCTGCCATTTTTTTATATTCAGTTCTTATGGATTTTGCAACAAGACCTTTTGAAGATCAGATCATCCATAATAGCTAACTGCTGTTTGAAGCTTATGCATACCTTGCCTTTGTCCAGCCATTTAGCATGACATTTTACAGGGCTGAGAGTTGAAGGCCATTAGTTGTGTGATCTTTCAGCTGTATCATTTTCTTATCTGAAAAGGGAAAATGTGACATCATTTATTTCTTCGGAGACACAAACAGCAGTCTTTGAGTGGCAAGGGCACAGCTTACAGAATCATCAACTGCAAGCATGTTTCTAGGTTTTTTACATACTTTTATGTTAGTAGCATTATGTAGTGTATTGGGATGTGTAGCATACCTCTTCACCTGCTGAACATTGTGGTTGCTTCTGCCAGCTGCAAGGACACTACAGGACACAGTGGTGATATGGCAGCCAGTGGGAGAAACCACAGTGTCACAGGGGTTCCACACCTAATGCCGCGTACACACAATAGTTTTTCATCAGGAAAAAAAATGAAATTTTTCAGCATGTCCAAAAAACTAAGTTTTTCCAACTTCATCATTAAAAACGATGTTGCCCACACACCATAGTTTTTGAAAAATGATGAACAAAGCGCAGTGACGTACAACACGTACAACGGCACTCTGAAGGGGAAGTTCTATTCGCCTTTGGGCTGCTTTTAGCTGATTCCTTGTTAGTAAAAGGCGATTTGCGCTTTTTTGTCTGTTACAGCGTGATGAATGTGCTTACTCCATTATGAATGGTAGTTTTACCAGAACAAGCGCTCCCGTCTTATAACTTGCTTCTGGGCATGCGCGGGTTTAAAACGTCGTTTTAGCCCACACACGATCATTTTTTACAACCCGACAAACGAAATTTTTTAAAACGACTTTAAAAAATGCAGCATGTTGGAATTTTTTTTTTGCCGTTTTTCAGAAGCCGAAAAAATGATATGAAGCCCACACACGATCATTTTAAACGACGTTTTTAAAAACGTCGGGTTTTTTTTCATGACGAAAAACGATCGTGTGTACGTGGCATAAGAAAGATGTCTACCAGCTGACCTGTAGTTCTTTAGAAGTATAAAATCTATTTTTTTACAGGCTGCTTGCAGTTTTTTTTTGTTTACTGTAGTGACAGTGTTTTTAAAAGGTTTAATAGTTGATGTGTTTAGTTGATGGTATTAGTAGCTTGATGAATGCTTTCACATGCTTTTTAGACTTGATTTATGAGAATATCAGGGCTCTTTGGAATATCATCTAGAGACAATGACAACTGTTTTACTCCAAGCACTGGTTTAGCATGGTGTTTTAAAAAAAAAACACCTTTTTTTGTCTCTCAAATGTCAGTTTCACATCCAATTTCTCTCTATGATATCCACATAAACCCTGTGGTTGGTAGAAAGGAGTGGCTCTGAAAGCTTTTTCTGTTGAACTACATTTAGGGGTTGATTTAATAAAGGCAACTAGACTGTGCACTTTGCAAATTGCAGTTGCTCCAGAGCTTAGTAGATGAGATAAAGTTTCACTTTGCAAAGAGTACCCAATCACATGCAAGGAACATAAAAAAAAATCCAATTTTGCTTGCACATGATTGGATGATGGAAGTCAGCAGAGCTTCTGCTCATTCACTAAGCAACTGCACTTGCACAGTCTATTTGCCTTTAGTATCCCGGTTTCTAGTTGAACTTTGTTTTGCTGTATCTGTTCTGCAAATTCTATAAAAAGTTGATCAAACTAATATTTTTAATCTCATAGTCAGATTGTTTACTAGTGGTGATGACCATTTCAGTTGATAAATACCTTTAATCAAGTTTGGATACTATGCACAGGGGTCTCCCACCTGCACCGGGGCTCCTCTCCATTACAGCACACACCAGCCTAGTTTATGTACAGCCAACATCACGGAGGATGTCCTTGCAATGTCTTTACCTTGCTCTGTTATCCTGTGTGGTTGATGAGTTCATTTGTTATTTTATGGCCATCACATCCTGGCTTGACATTTCTGTTTTTATTAAACTGACTGTTTTTTAACACACTTGTTGGCGGATTTGCTTCCATGCACACATTGGCCCAGATTCAGGTAGATTTGCCCATTACTTACACATGAGCTGCTCAGCTGAATTTCTCTGCGCTGGGGCAATTTTGCCAAATTGCCACCTGATTCAGGAATCGTTTGTTCATTTAATTTGCTCCTGTTTAAGGCAAAGCTGAGGGCGCAAGGCCGCGCAAGTCAAAGTGGGTGTGCCCCTATGTAAATGAGGATTTTTCGGCTCAGCAGAGGTTTGCGCCGGGCGCGCGCATGCGCAGTTAGAGCGCTGCCGTCTGCGCATGCGTCAAACTGCGCCTAGCATACTTTCAGGGCAAATCCTGCTCAGCTGCTTGCACTGAGCAAATAAATAGGAGCAGACTTGCGCAGGTTCTTTGCTGAATTTCATCCTATTTTTTCCAACCCCCCCTGAGCAAGGAAATTCAGCCCATTTTGAAGAGATGGCACCTCCCAAAGGAACTAAAAAAAGAAAGGCAAACTTCGTGGCTGCGGAGATGGACATCTTAATTGCTGCACTCCAGCAACATAAAGAACTCCTATATGGTGCCCAGCGGGCAAACACCACCGTTGCCCAAAGGAGGGCTATCTTTGAAGCCATAGCCCTGGACATCAATGCCCTGGGTAATGAAGATCGTTCCTGGGATGACATTAAAAAAAAACTGAATGATATGAGGCGCAGGGTCCGGGATAAACTGGCTCTTATCAGAAAACATACCGGTGGCACGGGAGGTGGACCGCGATGTAAGATCCGCCTTAATCATGAGGAGGAGCTTATTGCCCAAACTTTTGTGCAGGAGCAGGTGGAGGGACTTGCAGGGTACGACTCCACTGTTGGGAACTTGGGGACTGGTAAGTTATTTTTGTTTCATATCTGCTGTGCATCATGGGAGGGGGTAGAAGTGAACATATTTGTGGGTAGAAGTGAAGATGGAACTATTATTTTTGTTTCATATCTGCTGTGCATCATGGGAGGGGGTAGAAGTGAACATATTTGTGGGTAGAAGTGAAGATGGAACTATTATTTTTGTTTCATATCTGCTGTGCATCATGGGAGGGGGTAGAAGTGAACATGTGAGCAGTGTGTTGCACCAGCAAAATCTTTCGTTTTGGTGTCATCCACAGGTGGTGATGATGATGATGATGAAGCTGGGCCGTCTTCGGCTGCGGGTCGACCCACGCCATCCATACCAGAGCCAGGGGTCCAGTCAGGCCCCATGGACATTATGGCAATGCTGGTCCAGGAGGAGATCCTACCGGGGCCAAGTATGGTGGAGGAAGTTGTTTTGGAGGAGGATTCCTTTTTCCTCATCCAGGAGGACTCTGGCTCCCTCCAGGAGGATACCACCATCCCTGAGCAACCCACCACCCCCCCGCCCAGCACGTCATCCCCCTCCAGGGCAAGCCCCTCCAGGGCAAGCCCCTCCATTGTGGACCCCTCCCCTTCTCCCTCTGTCCGTGCCCGAGCCTCTCCTCCCAGGAAGGCTCTGTCTAAAACAAGGCATATATCCTCCAGCCTCTGTGACGGTCTGCTGGAGGAGCAGGCCCTGCAGACCCGCCATATAGGGGCCATGGTGGGAGATGTTCGACGTCTGGCGGACAGCATGGCATCCACCTCCACCTCTGTGCAGCATGCCCTCACCCTGCATGCAGACCGGGACAAACATGTCTCACAGAGCCTGGCGGAAATAAGTGGCAACTGTCATGGTCTTACCTCTCTCCTGTCTCCTTCGTTTGACATGTGCTGGCGGCCATCTTGGTTTCTGGGACTCTTGTAGCCTCCCACCCTGCGGCTCCTCCTTCCCACTGGGAGGAGCTGGATGCCTGGCTCACATATATAGGAGCTCTGTGGCTTCAGTTTCTTGCTTGGTCCTCCTGTGTTCACATGCTTCTAAGACTGCTGCTGCTTCTGGTTCCGATCCTGGCTTCGTCTGACTTCCCTGCTGGTTCCTGATCCTGGCTTCGTCTGACTTCCCTGCTGGTTCCTGATCCTGGCTTCGTCCGACTACCCTTCTGGTTCCTGACCTCTGGCTTCGCAAGACTCTGTTTAACCATCCGTTTGGACTTTTGCTTTACAGCTTGATTTTCAATAAAGCCTTCTTATTTTCACTTATCTCTTGTTGTACGTCTGGTTCATGGTTCCGTGACATTAGGACCAAGCCATGAATTTTGACGGTACAGGGCCATCCTCGCTACCCACGCTGGTTGCCAGACTTGATCAGCAGGATTACCTGTTGGGTCAGTTCACCGTGGCGTTGCAAACCCTGCTTGAACGCACGGCTCATTTCGCTCCCGTTGCCGATGGGTCGGTTGTCGCTCCTGGGCCCGCTTCTACTGCCGCTCCGGTTGTTGCGCCAGAGTCTACCCCGACACCTGTTGTTGCGCCTGCGGTGTTTCGGGGTATGACCGGTTCTGCCCCCCTTCCACAGCGATTTGGGGGAGAGCCAACTCAGTGCCGAGGTTTCCTTAACCAAGTGGGCATTTATTTCGAGTTGCTGCCACATGCCTTTCCCACTGAGAGATCAAAGGTGGGCTTCTTGATCTCGCTGCTCTCGGACAAGGCCTTGGCCTGGGCCAGCCCTTTATGAACAACAATCCGGTGGTTGCCGAGTTTTCCGGTTTTGTTGCTTCTCTTCGGAAGGTATTCGATGTGCCGGCTCGCGCCGCCTCTGCTGCGAAGCTCCTTATGTCCGTCAGACAGGGTTCACGATCCGTAGCCGAATACGCCATTGAGTTTCGTACCCTGGCAGCAGAGGTGGGCTGGAATAATGAGGCTCTGGTCGCTGCTTTCTCTCATGGTCTCTCGGATGCCTTGAAGGATGAGGTTGCAGCTAAGGACCTACCAGTGGAGCTCGAGGCTCTTATTTCTTTCCTGATTTTGATTGACACCAGACTCAGGGAGAGACCTTCCTTTAAGGAGAGCCTGCGGAGGCCTCCTAACAGTTTGGCGCCTACGTTTGCTGTCCCACCCGTGCCTCCCTCTCCTCCCACGCCTCCTGGGGTTGACTTGTCTGGGGGTGAACCCATGCAGCTGGGGTTTGCTCGCCTGTCCGAGGGGGAGAGGGTACTCCGGAGACGCGAGGGCCGATGCACGTACTGTGGTCTCGGTGGGCATTTTCGGTTGGCATGTCCGAACCGTCCGGGAAACGCTCGCACCTGAGATCCTGTCGGGGGCAGATCTTGGGTGGAGTCTCCTCGTCCCCGGTTTCCCGTGTTGATAAACCACTGATCACTGTTGTCCTCTCCTGGGTCGGGGGCTCGGTGACGACCCAGGCGTTGGTGGACTCTGGTGCTGGTGGTTTTTTCATTGATAGTGAGTTCGCTGCCGCCAATTCCATTCCTCTGCAGGCTCGACGTTCCCCGCTGGCTCTAGAGGCGATAGACGGCAGACCCCTCCAGCCGTCACACGTGACTCATGAGACCCTTCCAGTGGGGATAGCCATTGGTGCCGTTCACAGAGAGTCAGTCTGCTTCCAGGTTATTTCGTCTCCACACTACTCGGTGGTCTTGGGGTACCCCTGGCTCCAGAGGCATAATCCGACTTTTGACTGGAGATCGGCCGAGATCCTCTCATGGTCACCACAGTGTGGGGCTAGTTGCATCCATGGGCCTGTCAAGTTGCTGTGTACTTCCTCGGACTCTCTGTTGCCTCCTGAATACGAGGAGTACCGGGATGTATTCGATAAGGTGCGCGCAGTTGCCCTACCTCCGCACCGCCCATACGATTGTGCCATAGAGTTACAACCTGGTGCCGTTCCTCCTCGCGGCAGGGTCTATCCACTGTCGGTTGCGGAGAATGAGGCCATGGAGGAGTACGTGATGGAGGCGCTGTCCCGTGGTCACATTCGCAAATCCTCGTCCCCGGCAGGGGCTGGATTTTTCTTTGTGAAAAAGAGGGGCGGTGAGTTGAGGCCTTGCATCGATTACAGGGGCCTTAATCGCATCACGATCAAGAACGCTTACCCGATACCCTTGATTTCCGAGCTGTTCGATCGCCTTAAGGGGGCCACGGTCTTTACCAAACTCGACTTGAGGGCGGCATATAACCTGGTAAGGATCAAGGCGGGCGATGAGTGGAAGACCGCGTTTAACACCAGGACCGGTCATTATGAATCCTTGGTTATGCCCTTTGGGTTGTGCAATGCGCCCGCAGTCTTTCAGGAATTCATCAACGATGTTTTCCGTGACCTGTTGCAGCGGTGTGTGGTGGTCTATTTGGATGACATCTTGGTATACTCTGAATCCATGGAGGCCCACATTCTGGATGTCAAGCGAGTGTTGCAACGGTTACGAGAGAACAAGCTGTTCGGTAAGCTTGAGAAATGCGAATTTCACCGATCCCAGGTAACCTTCTTAGGTTACATCATTTCCGCTGAGGGGTTCTCCATGGACCCTGAGAAGGTTTCGGCTGTCTTACAGTGGCCTCAGCCCAGTGGACTTCGTTCCTTGCAGCGCTTTTTGGGCTTCGCCAATTATTATCGGAAGTTCATCAGGGACTTCTCCATGCTGGCCAAGCCTCTCACGGATCTGACCAGGAAGGGCAGTAATTCCCAGGTCTGGCCGCTCGAGGCCATCCGGGCTTTTGAGGCCCTAAAATCCGCCTTTGTGTCGGCCCCGATTCTGTCTCATCCCAACCCTGGGTTGCCCTTTGTCCTCGAGGTGGACGCATCTGAGACGGGAGTAGGCGCCCTTCTGTCTCAGCGTAGAACACCAGAGGGTCCGCTGCTTCCTTGTGGGTTTTACTCCCGGAAACTGTCACCCGCGGAGTGCAACTATCAGATTGGTGACAGGGAGTTATTGGCCATAGTGCAGGCTCTCAAAGAGTGGAGGCACTTGCTCGAGGGCTCCGTGGTTCCGGTTCCCATCCTGACGGACCACAAGAATCTGACCTACCTTTCTGAGGCCAAGAGATTGACACCACGTCAGGCCAGATGAGCTCTGTTCTTGTCACGTTTTAATTACGTGGTCTCCTACCTACCTGGTTCCAAGAACATCAGGGCGGATGCCTTATCACGGCAGTACTCCGAGCTGTCCAGGGAGGAATCTATACCGACTTCGGTCATACCTCCGAATCAGATCCTGGCCGCCATTCGCACCAGCCTGACCTCTCCCCTTGGTGAGCAGATTTTGGCGGCTCAATCTGGTGCTCCCTCTGGGAGACCCAACGGCAGATGTTTTGTGCCTGAGGAGTTGCGCACTCGGTTGTTGCGAACCTACCATAACTCCAAGACCGCGGGGCATCCTGGTAAGAATCAGCTGTCCTGGGCTGTTTCACGTCTGTTCTGGTGGCCTTCCCTACGTTCTGACATCGCCGCATATGTAGCGGCATGCTCCGTTTGTGCCCAGAGTTAGTCCCCTCGGCACCTTCCGTTGGGCCTGCTGCAACCCATAGCCACCGGGGAGCGCCCATGGTCACACCTGGGGATGGATTTCATTGTGGATCTCCCTGCATCCCGAGGCCATACGGTCATTCTCATGATTGTGGATCGGTTTTCCAAAATGTGCCACTGTGTTCCTCTCAAGAAGTTACCCTCTGCACAAGAATTGGCCACGATTTTTGCCTGGGAGGTCTTCCGGTTGCACGGTTTGCCCAAGGAGATAGTGTCGGATCGGGGGAGTCAGTTTGTGTCCAGGTTCTGGCGCGCCTTTTGCTCCCAGTTGGGGATTCATCTCTCCTTCTCCTCGGCCTACCACCCTCAGTCCAATGGGGCCGCAGAACGATCCAATCAGGCCTTGGAGCAATTCCTTCGTTGCTATGTCTCCGATCACCAGGACAATTGGGTTGACCTCCTGCCTTGGGCTGAGTTTGCCAGGAACACAGCGGTGAACTCTTCCTCTGGGACGTCTCCCTTCATGGCCAATTATGGGTTCCAACCTGCCGTGTTACCGGAGGCATTCTCTCCCCAGGATATTCCGGCTGTGGAGGATCACCTTTCCGTCCTACGCGCCTCTTGGGTACAGATCCGGAAGTCCCTTGAGGTCTCTGCGCAGCGCCAGAAACTCCAGGCTGATCGCAGACGAGCGCCTGCTCCTTCCTACCAGGTCGGAGACCGTGTATGGTTGTCCACTCGCAACCTCAACCTTCGAGTGCCCACTCCCAAGCTGGCTCCTCGCTTTGTTGGTCCCTTCCGAGTGCTTCGCAGGGTAAACCCGGTAGCATATGCCCTTGCGCTTCCTCCTGGCATGCGGATCTCCAACGTGTTTCATGTCTCCCTGTTGAAGCCACTGGTGTGCAATCGCTTCACTTCTTCGGTTCCTCGGCCTCGTCCGGTCCAAGTGGGCAATCATGAGGAGTATGAGGTGAGCAATATCCTGGACTCACGCCTGGTCCGCGGTCGGGTGCAGTTTTTGGTCCACTGGCGTGGTTACGGTCCAGAGGAGCGTTCCTGGGTTCCCTCCGCAGATGTCCATGCTCCTGCCTTGCTCCGAGCCTTCCACGCACGTTTCCCTCAGAAACCGTTTTTTGCACCGCGGAGGAGGGGCCCTTGAGGGGGAGGTAATGTCATGGTCTTACCTCTCTCCTGTCTCCTTCGTTTGACATGTGCTGGCGGCCATCTTGGTTTCTGGGACTCTTGTAGCCTCCCACCCTGCGGCTCCTCCTTCCCACTGGGAGGAGCTGGATGCCTGGCTCACATATATAGGAGCTCTGTGGCTTCAGTTCCTTGCTTGGTCCTCCTGTGTTCACATGCTTCTAAGACTGCTGCTGCTTCTGGTTCCGATCCTGGCTTCGTCTGACTTCACTGCTGGTTCCTGATCCTGGCTTCGTCCGACTACCCTTCTGGTTCCTGACCTCTGGCTTCGCAAGACTCTGTTTAACCATCCGTTTGGACTTTTGCTTTACAGCTTGATTTTCAATAAAGCCTTCTTATTTTCACTTATCTCTTGTTGTACGTCTGGTTCATGGTTCCGTGACAGCAACTCCAAGGCCATAGTCACCTGCTTGGTGGCTCAGGAGAACGCCCCCGCTTTATTAAGCAGGATGGCAGCTGCGGTGGAGGCCAACACCGCTGCTGTGCAGGCCAACACCGCTGCAGTGCGGGAGGAGGGGAGAGTTACCCGCCGTCATCAGCGGGATACCACCACCCGCCAAATGCGGATGTTGGCCCAGACCAACACCATCCTCGCCCGCCTGGCCAACGCCATGGAGGGCATGCAGCCACCACCTGCGAGGAGTCTGGAAGTAGGGGTTGATGCTCCTCCCCCCCCTCAATCCCCACCCCATGCCTCCTCCGCACCACGGAGATTGAGGAGCCAGAGCCGGGGCACCCTTGGCCCAAAGAAGAAATCCAAAAAATGATCTACTTTCTACAATTATTATATGCTCAGAATATGAGTTTATTTTATTTTTTATATATGCTCAGAATATGAGTTTATTTTATTTTTTTATATATGCTCAGAATATGAGTTTATTTTATTTTTTATATATGCTCAGAATATGAGCTTTTATATTTATTTGTAGTCCCTACACACGGTGAGGAGTGTATACTACAGTGTGACTGGTGTGTGAATGGGGGGGGGTGGCACTCCTGCTGGAAAGGGGGTGTCACCCTCTGCCATGTGAAAGGTGTATGAATGGACAGCAACATAATTGGAGCCTTGACGCGGCGTTGCTGCTCCCTAATACCATGGGGTATTGTTGGGTCTAATCCAATTTGGGGTGCATGTGTCGTGTGTGTGCTAGGGACTACAGTGGTGTGCATACATGCATTATACTTGTGACAAGATCAGGGTGTGTTTAATGTGCAAAGAGACGTTCCACAAGACCATTCCGGATTGCTCTTCCCTCAGAAGATCCGGTAGTGTTTCTTGGGGGGGGGGGGGGTTGCGTGGTTCGGGGGTAAGGTCATTGCGTAGCTCAATGTGCATGCCCCTTCTCTCAGCAAAATTGTGGAGAATACAACATGCCCCGACGATTTGGCACACAAAGTTGGGTGAATACAACAGGGTCCCCCCTGATTTATCCAGACATCTGAATCGAGATTTAAGGATGCCAAATGTGCGCTCCACCACCGCATGGGTACGTGCATGTGCTTCGTTAAATCTTTCCTCTCCTGGTGTTTGAGGGTTACGAAATGGGGTCATCATGTGAGGTCCCAGGGCATATGCAGAGTCACCTGGAAGGGAAAAGAAAGGAGGATGTTAGTCGTGCATGTGCCCCTTGTGATGTCTGCATCATGGGGGGGGGGGGGGGCAGTCATACCTGACACCCATGTCACTCACCAATCAGCCAGCTGTCTCCATACATGTTCTGGTCAAACTCGGTTGGGATGGGGCTGTGTCGGTAAATAAAACTGTCATGGCTTGACCCTGGGTGTTTGGCACGGACATGCCATATGAGGCCATGTGCATCCACAATCACCTGCACATTTATCGAATGCCAATGCTTCCTGTTGCAGTAGATATGCTCGAGGAGCCGGGGGGGGCGTAGTGCCACATGGGTACAATCTATTGCACCCACAGTGCGTGGGAATCTGGCTATTTCATAAAAATCACTGATTGCCTTCTGCCGCAGGTCAGCCATGGTTGGTTTGATAAATTGTGTGCCCATGCGTCTGAGTATTGCAGGGATCACTTGGTGCACACACCTGCTCATGCTGGATTGGGACATCCCCGCCACCACTCCACCTGTGCGCTGAAATGAGCCACTTGCCAAAAAATGAAGGGTTGCCACTACCTTCACCAGTGGCTGCACTGCCTGTCCCCGATGGGTCGGGCTGCTGATGTCATCCTGCAGGATTGTTACCAACTCAAGGATGACTTCAGGGCTGAAGCGAAACATGCGATACACCTCATTATCACTCATATCAAAAAGGTTGTAGCGCCCTCTGTAAATCCTCTCCCGTGCCCTCCTACGAGTCGGCTCAGTCAATAGAATATCAAGAACCATAGCTGCCCCTGGCATGTTGGTGCACAGATGTGAGGTCCCGAAAATGTGGGTGCTCTGCTTGTTCAGCTCGTCTGTCTAGGTGCTGCTGAAGTTGCGCGCTCCTGCAGCTGACATGTGGCCATCTTTTGCTAACTTGCCCCTGCTTTTAGCAGGAGCAAGTTTGCCCGGGGGGAAAAAAGCTTGCGCGCTTCCAGCGCAAGATGCGCATCACACGCGCATGTTTCTGAATCATCGGCTGTACCTAATTTGCATATTCGCTGAGGGAATTCCATTAAGGCGCAACTTACACCCCGCGCAAAATTGCGCTATAATTGCGCCGGAGCAGCTAGGCTGCGTGCGCGGGAAAATGGCCGCATTTCAGGCTTAACTGGTTTACAGAATCAGCCGCAAATTTGCCTGGGAGCAAATCAGTACTTGCGCGGCGCAAATCACACTTGCTCCCGCGCAAGTGCTTCTTGAATCTGGGCCATTAATTGCCTGCATCTCCTATCAATGATCCTGGTTAGCGCTCCTCAGAGACTTCTTGCACTTTGCCTGTATAAATATTTTGCTCATCTTTGGAGTGCCGCATCTTGGTATATACCCGTTAAATTGATTTTTGTTTGTATTTTTTTGCACCTGATCATTTGCAGAATAGTTTTGTCCTGTATGATATCCCATATCTACCACATATTTGTTAACTCGTTGATTTGTCTATTTTTAGTTTTGCATGTTTAGGAGAAATGGGTTCTTTGCACATTGTATGCATTTTTTTCTGCTTTAGAGAGTTTGTTCATTGGTATCATTGATCAGTGTTTGTTTTGGGTTTGCTTTTTGGGATGCCATCATCTTTTACAAAACGTTTTGAACTGTTTTCTCTGCAGATCCCCTAATGTTGTGAATGTTGCAACTGTTTCCCCCCAAACAATGTAACATAAGCTTTCTTCATCATATTTTACATTAGGAGGACCTTTAAAAATTAGATCAATATATTGTTTATCCTTTTTTCCATTCCTCTAAACGTTTTACAACCAGATCTCCAAATTATGAAATTGTATTGTTTTAAATTTCTTATGCTTGGCACCTTGAAACAGGACACACTTGTCTCCCCAAGGTGCTCTTCTCAGGTCGTGTCATCATCTCTCTCCATAATGCCATCATGAACAATGCAGAACTAGTGGCCACTGCTGGTGCAGTGTTGTTGTGCGTGAGGACTTTTGGGGACCATCCACATTCAAGGGCAGAACAAAAGAAGACCAGAGCACCATCTCTGACCATTTTTTGTGACATATCTGCAGTCTTCGATCATCTCTTGTATCATGTCTGCTATCTCTTACCATTTAATGTACCATGTCCACAGTCTCTATCCATCTTTGTATCATGTCTGCAGTCTTTGATCATCTCTTGTATCATGTTTGCTATCTCTTACCATTTTAAGGGGTTGTAAAGGTAAAAATAGCTTCCTTTACCTTAGTGCAGTCCTTCTTCACTTACCTCATCCTTCGATTTTGCTTTTAAATGTCCTTATTTATTCTGAGAAATCCTCACTTCCTGTTCTTCTATCTATAGCTCCACACAGTAATGTCAGGCTTTCTCCCTGGTGTGGAGTGTCATGCTCGCCCCCTCCCTTGAGGTGGGAGGGGGCGAGCAGGAGAGTCAGGACGCTCTCTACGTTGCAGATAGAGAAAGGAGCTATGTGTTAGTGGGCATTCTGACTCTCCTGCTCGCCCCCTCATAAGAGGGGGCGAGTACGACACTCCACACCAGGGAGAAATCCTCACATTACTGTGTGTAGTTACAGACAGAAGAACAGGAAGTGAGGATTTCTCAGAAGAAATAAGGACATTTAAAAGCAAAATCGAAGGATGAGGTAAGTGAAGGAGGACTGCACTAAGGTAAAGGAAGCTATTTCGGGGATTTTTTTTCACCTTTACAACCCCTTTAACCACTTGCCGACCGCGCACCGTCGTTATACGTCCACAAGGTGGCTCGGCTGGGCGAGAGCACGTAATATGACGTCCTCTCTCCCAGCCGCCACTAGGGGGCGCGCGCGCCGCCGGAGGCACGCGCGCACGCCCCCCGCTCGCCCCCGACTCCCGTGCGTGTGCCCGGCGGGCGCGATCGCCGCCGGGCACACGTGATCGCTCGGTACAGAGCGGGGACCGGGAGCTGTGTGTGTAAACACACAGCTCCCGGTCCTGTCAGCAGGGGAAATGCTGATCTTCGGTTCATACAATGTATGAACCGAGGATCAGTGTTTCCCCTAGTGAGGCCAATGCACTGATCGCTATAAAAATGCCAATGGTCCCAAAAATGTGTCAAAAGTGTCCGAAGTGTCCGCCATAATGTCGCAGTACCGAAAAAAAAATCGCTGATCGCCGCCATTACTAGTAAAAAAAATATAATAAAAATGACATAAAACTACCCCCTATTTTGTAAACGCTATAACTTTTGCGCAAACCAATCAATAAACGCTTATTGCGATTTTTTTTTACAAAAAATATGTAGAAGAAAACGTAGCAGCCTAAACTGAGGAAAAAAAAAGTTTTTTTATATATTTTTGGGGGATATTTATTATAGCAAAATGTAAAAAATATTCATTTTTTTCAAAATTGTCGCTCTATTTTTGTTTATAGCGCAAAAACTAAAAACCGCAGAGGTGATCAAATACCACCAAAAGAAAGCTCTATTTGTGGGAAAAAAAGGACGCCAATTTTGTTTGGGAGCCACGTCGCACGACCACGCAATTGTCTGTTAAAGCGACGCAGTCCCCAATCGCAAAAAGTACTCTGGTCTTTGGGCAGCAATATGGTCCGGGGGGTAAGTGGTTAATGTACCATGTTCACAGTCTCTAACCATCTTTGTATCATGTCTGCAGTCTCTGATCATCTCTTGTATCATGTCTGCTGTCTCTGACCATATTCTGTATTATGTCCACAGTCTCTGACCATCTCATAGTCTTTGACTAAATTCTGTTGTGTGTCTGCTGTCTCTGACACTGAATATTTACTTTATAGTTTTATGTGCAGCACTTTGATGATGGCGAGGACTGCATTTAAGGCTCCCATATCAAGAAAGTTAACTATCACTGCTATAGATCAAGGTAAGTGCTACTCTCTACTGGATAAGGAAAACGTTATATACTTCTTATTCTCATACCATATTTAACACAGTATGATACATGGGTGTAGCAAAGTACATGCTGCCTCTATGTGATACTGCAGCTACCCCATGTCAGCTCTAAGCCCAAGAAATGAGCGATCACATGACTGCTAATAGCTCAGTTCTCAGTTGTCTCAGAGTGGAGAGCAGTGACTGTCAGTTGTTTGCTCTCAGTCTCACTTTGAGGACCGGAGCTAGCTGTCAATGAGGCAGCTGGGTGGATCCTGATAAAATGGTCGGGATCTTTCCAGAGCCTGGAGCGGCTCTGTGATGACAGATGACAGTGGGTTTTTGCCAGCTGTTGGCTGATTCTGACCAGCTGGCCAGGCAAGCCCATATCCTTCCATTTATCTGGTAAAAGAGTTAGGCTCTTCCTTCAAAATTCTTAAGTGTTTCAAACCATCTGGGAGAGGGGAGAAATGGATCTTAAAACGTGCCAGTTGGTTAGTTATGCTTCTGCATGCTTTAAAGGACAATAGATTTTTCTTTGTTTCGTGTCAGCAGCAGGAAAGCTATAATTTTAGGTGATTTAATTTTTTTGTTTACTTAGCAATAGTATATTCTACAATCTATTAGATGCAAATGGTAATTGTAGAGTCCCAGTGATTTAATTTGCTTACTTCTTTTGTAAATTACTAAATGGCTTTCAGCTCCAAGTAAAGATATTGATTGGTCATATGTCTCCCTCTCCTTACGATGTAAAGATTTACAAAGCTATTTTATGAAGCATTTCCTGGTTTCACATTGTACATTTCCTAGCATTGGAGTTGTGGAGTAAAGGAGGGAAAACTCCACCTTTAGCACAATTTGTATTTTAAAATGTATCTAATCCATTCCATGTTGTTGTTTACTAGTCCTTGGTGTGGTAACTGGATTTGTTGTATGTTCTCAAACTTAAAATAATGTTCATGGAAAAAACAATAATATTTTATATGTGACTCAAATATTAAAAATGTTGAAACAGAAAATCCAACAGATGATAATGAAGTTCCACAGGTGTATAAATACTGTATTCACACAAAATAATGTCTCTAATGCCTTGTACACACGATCGTAATTTCCGATGAAAAAAGTCAGACGAAATTTTTTCATCGGACATTCCGACCGTGTGTGGGCCCCATCAGACTTTTTTCCGTCGGAGTTTAGAAATAGAACATGTTTTATTTTTTACCGATCGGAAATTTCTAATCGTCTGTGTGGAACTCCGACAGAGAAAAAAAACACGCATGCTCAGAATCAAGTCGACACCTGTTCGGAAGCATTGAACTTAATCTTTCTCGGCTCGTTGTAGTGTTTTACGTCACCGCGTTTTGGACAGTCGGAATTTGGTCTGACAGTGTGTATGCAAGACAGCTTGAACAGAATTCCAACGGAAATGTCCATCAGATTTTATCCCATCAGAAATTCCGATCGTGTGTACAGGGCATTAGATGTGCAATCATGTAGGTCCTCTGTGCTCATAGGCCTAGGAACACCCTAATCACCTAGTGAGCATTAGCATTAACGTTCTGTGTGGCAGTGGGGAGATGTGAAAAATTTCCCTCTTACACGCTCTGCCATAAGAGAAGTGCTTATGCACTGCTCTTTCACATTGCAGGCAGCTAGATCAATGTGCCCGGACAATATGTACAGTCTGTAGACACATTAGTATGTCTGTGCTGTAATCGCAAATCCAGTGTGCCTCCACCAAAGAAGTAATAAGATTGTTTACTAGACTCCCGTGGAGGTCTAAGCAAGCTCAGCATTCCCCAGCCAAGTCTAGGTGGACAAAAGAAAATGGTTTCTAGCATCAACAGAATCGGCATGTGTTGGAGGCAGCATTTGACACCATACAATGTACCCAAAAGAGGGCATCTGAATTTTGATGATGTCTCCCAGGTCTGTGTTCTACCACACATCTGAACTCCTGGAACAGGTCTGAAGAGACCATAAGGCCCCATGCACAATGAGTGTTTAGCCCCGATACATGGGACTCTGGTGTTTAGGGGCAGGCAGTAGGTAAAGGAGCATCATACAGCCCCACTGTTGTCAGCCTCTACATCTCTATAAAAGGCTGCTGTGGTTATACAGAGCTGAACAGTACATTATGTGCAACCAGTGTTTAGGACAGTATGTTCCCAGGGATAATGTCAAGACATACACAATCTATGTTCTCACATTCATCACTGTAAAGCATACTGCCCTAAACATTAGTACTACTTAGTTCACCATCAAGCCCTGCCAGCCACAGCACCTTACAGCCTCTCATAAAGTTTTACAGGCTACCAACTTCAGGGCTGCAAGGTGTACTAACTAGAGTCTCATGAACCAGGGCTAAACAATCGTGCATGAGGTCTAAGCATTATTTACCTTTCCTTAATAGAAAGATAAAAAAATAGAAAGACAAAAAAATGTTTGGTACATGAGGAGTGAATGGTGAAAGAATATCACTGCCCACAATTTGGAAGGGTAAAGGAACACTGTTTGCTTATTAAATATTGAAAAAGCCTCGGGCAGCAGAATGGACATTATTAGTATATTGTTTGAAAGATAAAACTAAATTTTGTGCAGGAGATATGTATTGCACAACTGTTTGTTTATTTTATTTTTTCTGCACATTAAAACAAAGTTATATATGTTTTCTGGTATTAGTTGTAGTATGTGTTTAATAGCATAGCTTGTGAGAAAATCACTGTAGCTTTACCCCAATAATAGCTACTGGTTTTGAAAGGGCTTTCCTGCGAGAGACAGACAGACTGCCAATCCATCAATCTGTCCATACAGTTATAGATAATTCAATTATATATTGGCTCAGACATCTAGGGTGGGAGGATTAGGGGTACATGATACCCCAAAACAAAAGCAGAAATTTCCCTTTGCTTAATAGTAGCTTGTAGAATCTTAAACCTTGGGTAAGGTTAAAACTGTATGTCTCTACCACAGGCTAATACAAACTTGGTAGGCCAGGCAGACAGCTATCTTTACATATATTTGGTCTTTCTCACAGACCAGGTTAAGATTCTTAAGACCTCTTTCACAGGCCATTTGTGGACCTTTAAACCCAGACAGGCAATTGACTATGCAGGACTCTTTTTTAGCTTCAGCTTCTTTCCCCAAGCAAGTGGGCTTGTGAGTTAAGAACTAGACCTTACAGAGCTACATTCTCCCCCAGGCAGCAGGCCTGAGGGGCATGGACCTTTGGGCTTCACTTCACCTCCAGACTCTTCACAAAGACTTGGAGGGAAAGGGCCTTTCTAGAATATTTAGTATCTTGTTCAGCCCACAGCACTGGCAAAAACTCCTCAGTGATTAGCCAGGGTGAGATACACATTCATAACCCAGTACATTGTATTTTTTTGCTCTGTTTACTGGAGATCACTCCCAAGTAGCAAAAGCAAACAATGGGCCTAATCCACAAAAACCCGGCGCAAAGTAATTTTTCCCGTTTAAGTTACACCGCCGAAAAATCTCTACCTAAGTGCCCGATCCACAAAGCACTTACCTAGAAATTTTGAGCGGTGTAACTTAAATCCGTCCGGCGCAAGGCGTTCCTAATCTAATGGGGCGAGTCCCATTTAAATTAGGCGCGCTCCCGCGCCGGACGTACTGCGCATGCTCCCGACGCGATTTTCCCAACGTGCTTTGCGCGGTTTTACGTTGCGCTGGGTTTTGAGAATCACGACGGGCGTAGAAAAAAAAAAAAAGAGTTGCGGCGTAAAAAAAAAAATTACAGCGACGCGGGATAGAAGGGTATACTTTTACAAGGTGTACTAAGTTTACACCTTGTAAAAGCAGCCCTAATTTTGCGACGGCAAACTAATACTTACGGAGAAAAAATGAAGCGTAAAAGCTTTGTGGATCTCCGTAAGTGCTAGTTTGCATATCCGAAGCAGCATTTCGACGAGAAATGCCCCCAGCGGTGGCTGCGGTACTGCATCCTGAGATCCGACAGTGTAAGTCCCTTACACATGTCGGATCTTCTGCCTATCTATGTGAAACTCATTCTATTGTTTGTATTAGGCCCTGTACACACGAGCAGACATGTCCGATGAAAACGGTCCGCGGACCGTTTTCATCGGACATGTCTGCTGGGAGCTTTTGGTCTGATGTGTGTACACACCATCAGACCAAAATCCCTGCGGACAGAGAACGCGGTGACGTATAAGACACCAACGTTCTCTAACACGCGAGTTCAATGCTTCCACGCATGCGTTGAATCAATTCGACGCATGCGCGGGATTTCGGGCCGCTGGTTATACGTCATAACCAGCGGACATGTCGATGAGTCGTACTAACCATCGGACATGTCCGACGGACATGTTTCCAGCGGACAAGTTTCTTAGCATGCTAAGAAACTTTTGTCCGCTGGAAACCTGTCCGCTAGGCCGGAAAACTGTCCGCTAGGCCCTACACACGGTCGGACATGTCCGCGGAAACTGGTCCGCGGACCAGTTTCAGCAGACATGTTCGGTCGTGTGTACAAGGCCTTAAACATTTTATTTTTATAGTATTAAAAGCTGAGGCTGGGTGTTAGATTATGATTTTAACATATGATTTTAATCTATGATTAAGTCCTTCGTGATACATGTCAGAGTTGGATTGATTTAGTAAAACTGGAGAGCCCAAAATCTGGTGCAGCTGTGCATGGTAGCCAATCAGCTTCTAAATTCCGTTTGTTCAATTAAGCTTTGACAATAAAACCTGAAACCTGATTAGTTTCTATGCAGAGCTGCACCAGATTTTGCACTCTCCGGTTTTAGTAAATCAACCCCAGTGAAACTTGGTCTGGGCAGATTTCCTTGTGATCTTGTCCTGGAACAGGATGAGCTTCATCGAACAGTGCCTGTAACCAGAGACAGGGGGACTACGGGCTTAAAGCAGAGGTTCCCTTAACTACCATCCTCCCGAAAAACAAATACTCACCTTATCTTTAAACAGAAATATATACCATGTACTTCCAGGTATGGAGGACTTTATTTTCCCCCCATATGACAATGCCAGAGCTTTTGGATTGGCCCAGCCTTATCACATGTGAGTGGGTAGACCTCACATGGTCAAAAAGCCTTGTTTTGTCATTCTGTATATGGGCAATCTAGCACTTTACTCTTTTTTTCTTTTTATGTTATTTTTTATTGTCCTGATAAATAATAGTTTGTAGTTTAAAAAACAAATACTGTAACTTGCTTTAAAGCATATTGTCAACATGGCCTTTTTTTCAATATGGTAAAATTGTATTTCCTGACTGACTCCATGGCAGCCTACGTGTGGGTTAATGGATCTAGGAAAACGAGTTGTTCAACACTTGGATGGATAGCACACTTTAAGCGGTGCAGCTCGGATCCCAGCCATGGGCGGATGGAGAGCTTTGCAGCAACTTCCCCTCCGCTGTGCGGTCGTTGCTGTGTGTGCTGAAGATCCAGGTCCCGGCTGGCAAGGTCTTATTTCTATTTCATGGCAGTCACCTCTGTATTGTGTGTACATTTTGTCTGTTTGTTTTGCCTGTATGGCGGCTGGAGCGCTCCTGCGTTCCAGCTCGCCGTTTTCTCTTCCTGGTACCAGCGCCAGAGCCCCTCGCGCATGCGCTATGCCCACTCTCAGAGTGAGGCTTGGTTCGCGCCTGCGCAGTCGGACGGGACTCGCGGCGGCCGCACAGGCGCCGTTGAGTCATTCGCCACTGCGCAGGCGCGTACGTGGACAGCGTCTGACGTCACCAGCAGGTGATTTAAAATCAGCTGCTCGTCTGTGTACATTGGGATTCTCCTGACAGGCGAGCAGCTGACCCTGTGATACTGTGCCAGGTTAGTGTATGGGATCTGCCTATGCTATAGGCATAGATCCTTTTTTTGTGTATTCCTGCATTCTATGGTTGGTTCAAATTACAGCATAATGAATTTAGTCTGCAAAATTATTAACTAATGGTGTATCTTTCTCTTTGCCTAGCAATTAGAATGTCATATTTTGTTACTTTGTTGTGCTATTGTATTGAAATGTTTTTCTTCTTAAAGGGGCAGTGTATTTATTTTTTGTTTTATCCGGCACCATAGGATTTCTCCCGTTGTTTGGATATAAGTGTCACAGTGTTACGCAGGTCCAAGAAACTATGGACCAGTCACCGTCTACAGGTGGCCAGCCCTCACGCACACGGTATGTGCGGGTGAGGGAGGGGCCTAGGGGTGGAAGTCACACTTTGTATGTTTTGTCTGACTTTTTCCCCCTATATATCTCTTCTCTTAGCCCTTCCGGTCCTGATCCTAATGCCGCTATCCAGTCCAGAGACCTTGCCAGGCCGCATCAATATTCTTCTTCTTCCAAATCGAAGAGTAAGCGAAGATCTCCATCTACATCTTCCCATCAGAGGAGAAGTTCCCATTCCTCCTCCAGACACCGCTCCCACCGCCACGAAAGTCGCTCTGATCGCAGAGCCTGCTGGGGATGTGACACTCATGTCCCGGAGGGCAAATCATTATGTGACCAATGCTACGCCCATGCGGTTGGGGAAAAGGAGAGAGAAGATCAACGTATCCAGTCTCTTGTGGAACGTGTGGTGCAAAGATCATTGAGAGAGAATGTTTCCCACACACAAAGCCAGTCCGGTACCATCAGGTCTGGTTCTCCGGCCATTGAGGTCCATGAGGATCCCGGTCCTTCCCAGCCTTGCGCTGTTTCACCGGATTCCCAGAAGGGAGAACTGGAAAGCGATGTGGAGAGTTTAGAGTTTGATTTCTCTCAAGTGACACCGCTTATCAAGGCAATTAAAGAGGCTCTCTTGTGGGAAGAGCAATCTACTTCTCCAGCTAAACAGAAAAAATATTTCAAGCGCCTGGGGAAGGAGCGCCCTAGTTTTCCGTTATTAACTGAACTAAAGGGCATCTTTGACGAAGAATGGAGTAGAGTAGACAAGAAGTCCTATATGGCCAACAAGGCTTCCAGACTGTATCCCTTCAAAGCGGATGACGTTAAGCACCTGGAGAACATTCCTGTGGTGGATGCGGCAGTAACACGGCTGGCCAAGCACGTTACACTGCCACTGGCTGACTCAGTGTCCTTTAAGGATGGTCTTGATAGGAGAATGGATCAAGATCTTAAAAGAATCTATGGTCTTGCTGGTACAGCTTGCAAACCTGCTTTGGCCTTGGCAGCCTTATCCAAAGCAATGGAGGCCTGGATGGAAAATGTGGACTCCTTCCTTAAGGGTGTCTCTGAAGATCTGGCCAGAAGTTCTGCAACGGCAGAGCTGAAACTAGCGGTTGCCTTTCTGGGGGAGGCATCTGTCGATTTAATCCGCCTATTGGCAAGAATTATGCTGTCTTCTGTTACAGCCAAGCGGGCCTTGTGGTTGCGCCCTTTGGGTCGCTGACCCGTCGTCCAAACAAAACTGGTGTAAAATTCCCTTTGAGGGATCATCCTTGTTTGGCAACAAACTGGACGAAGCCATTGCTAAGGCTACAGGTGGTAAATCAGGTTTTCTCCCCCAGGATAGGCGTCAGACCGGAAAGAAGAAACCACAGTTCAGAAGATATAGCCCGGACCGCACTAGGGAAGCTCGCGCCTACAGACCTGGCGGGAACTTCAGGAGGAACTGGGGTAGAGGTCGAGCATCTTTTCGCAAGCCTACATCAACTAGCCAGGCGTCAAGTGGACGCGATCAGGCGAAGTCGTTTTGAAATAACGCCTGCCCAGGCGGATCGGGTGGGAGCTCGTCTGCTCCTCTTTCGGCACGTTTGGGCGGCCTCGATCACAGACTTTTGGGTCATCAAGACAGTGACATCAGGCCACGCATGGTCCTTCTCCAGCATTCCTCTTCCCAGGTTCATTTCCACCCTTCTCCCAAGGTCAGCAGAACAGAGGCAGGTTCTTCTAACCTACGTGAATCTACTGAAATCCAAAGGAGCAGTAGTATGCGTCCCAAAGGACGAACAGTTTCATGGGGTATACTCCCCCCTCTTCTTGGTGCAGAAGAAAAGCGGTGCTTGGCGTCCAGTCATAGATTTGACCTATCTAAAAAAATTCATAAAACACAGAAGATTCAAGATGGAAACTCTGTCGACAATCCAGCAAGCCATACAGCCAGGCGACTGGATGATCTCTATAGATCTGAAAGACGCTTATTTCCATGTTCCAGTGGCAATCGTGCTCCAGAAATATCTCAGGTTCCACGTTGGACAAGAACACCTTCAATTTGTGTGCCTACCCTTTGGGCTGACAACCTCACCGCAAGTCTTCACCAAGACCCTTTTGGCAGTAGTGGCCTTCATCAGGTTGAAAAAGATATGACTTTACCATTATCTAGACGACCTCCTTGTCTTATCCCAGGACAAGACTCATCTCTTAGCGCAAAGAGATCAGGTAATCTTGATCCTGTCCGAATTCGGTTGGCTCCTGAATCTAGCGAAAAGCCATTTGGAACCAACTCAATGCCTGGTATACCTAGGGGCCCAGTTCGACACAGTGAGGAAGACCATCTCTCTTCCGCTAGAGAAGATCCCTGTGGTTCAGGAGAGGATTTCTCGGGCTCTAGACACTCGCCATCTGAAAGCGTTCCAGTGTCTAAAGATTATCGGAACAATGGTCTCCACAACCCCCATGGTGAAATAGGCATTATGGAGACTACGTCCCTTCCAGTCCGGCTTCCTCAGGCAGTGGAAGTCAGGCAACAAGAATCAGAAGATTCGCATCTCAACATCTATGAGGAGCAGCCTCTTTTGGTGGCTTCAGCCAAAAAATCTACTGAATTGCCATTCTATCGCCCCAGTCTCCTGGGTCACAGTGACGACCGATGCCAGTGGCTCCAGATGGGGGGCCCTGTGTGGTACAAGCATGGCGCAAGGCAGATGGGATGCTCGCCTCCACAATCCGGGCTCGAACATCCTGGAGCTTCGAGCAGCCTGGTATACCCTCCAGTCCTTCTCCCAACTCCTGAAGGGAGAGTCGGTACTGTTGAGGATGGACAACACCATGGCGGTGTCCTATGTCAAGAGACAAGGAGGGACACGGAGTTCATCTCTTCTACGGGAGGTCGGAACCCTATATGAAGTGGGCACAGGAAAATTTGGTTAACCTGACAGCAGTCTTTTATTTCCCGGAGTACAGAACTCCCAGGCGGACTTTCTTTCACGCACTCAGGTGGATATCAACGAGTGGTCTCTCCACATTCAATCATTCCGATGGATCTTGTCTCTGGGAGTCAATCCCCAAGTAGATCTTTTAGCTTCTCCGCACAATGCCAAGATGGAGAAGTTTTATTCGAGAGGTCATTGCAGTCAGGCAATTGGGATGGATGCCTTGACGGATCGGTGGAGGTTTCAGAGGGCATATGCTTTCCCCCCGATCCCAGTAATCCTGAAATTTCTACGGAGACTTCAAGCAGAAGAGGTCGAAGTGACGCTAGTAGCTCCCTACTGGCCGAACAGGCCATGGTTCCCTCTCCTGGTCCAACTGAGCTATCGGGACCCAGTACCTCTACCGGTCAGACCGGACCTTCTCTCCCAGGGGTCACTCCTACACCCCTGTCCGGCTCTGATGAAACTAACGGTCTGATCCTTGAGACGGAGAGGCTGGAGTCACTTGGTTGCGCCTCTGGAGTGATCTCCACACTGATGAGCTCGAGAAGGGCAAGCACGAACAGAGTTTACGGAAGAATTTGGGCTAAATTTGTGGAATTCTCTTCGGCCTCAGGCAGGTCCTTTAGGAATCCGGAAATCCAAGACGTATTGAGTTTTCTCCAAACGGGGTTAGAGCTTCCCCTATCCGTAAGCTCATTGAGAGTTCAGATCTCGGCCTTGTTGGCCTTCTCTGGGATTTCTTGGGCAGTACACCCACTAGTCAAATAGTTTTTTCGAGGGGCATCAAGGTTGAGACCTCAAAGGAAGCCAAGATTCCCCAAGTGGGATCTCCCACTAGTTCTGGATTTTCTGAGTGGGCTCAGTACATCGGGGCCTTCCCCGTCCTCTATAAAGGACTTTTCAGCCAAAGTTGCATTTTTGGTCACCATCACCTCGGCTAAAAGAGTATCGGAGATCGGGTCTCTTGGTCACAAAGAGCCGTTCCTTATGTTCTTCCCGGATTGAGTGGTTGTGATACCCATGCTGGGTTCAAATCCGAAGGTTTCGTCGGTCTTTCATGAAAATCAAGAAGTTGTCCTCCCTACTTTCAGGTCTCCGTATTCCAACGAGACTCACCCTCTAGACATGGGCAAGATCCTTACTGAGTACCTCCAAATTATGTCTCCCTTTAGACGCTCCGATCATTTGTTTATCCTTCACTCAGGCAGTAACAGAGGAAAAAAGGCTTCTACCAGAACAATCGCAGCCTGGATCGTTCAGACAATACAGCAGGCTTATAGGGCAAAGGGCTTGGCTCCTCCGCAGGCGGTGACAGCTCACTCCACCAGAGGGATGGCAGCTTCCTGGGCGGCAGCTCGTCACGTGGCTCCAGATGTCATTTGCAGAGCGGCCTCTTGGTCTTCCATAAATACCTTTATGTCCCATTATTGTGTTGAGCCTGCATCTCTTTCCTCTGTGAATTTTGGTTTAAGAGTTCTGTCAGTTGATGGGACAAATTAAAATATATTTTTGTTCAGCATACCCACCCGTGTGGCCTGGCTAGTTATTTCCCACACGTAGGCTGCCATGGAGTCAGTCAGGAAAAAGGAAAATTTATTATCATACTTACCGTAATTTTCCTTTCCTGATGGACTCCATGGCAGACGGAGTTCCCACCCTGAAATTATGGAGTCGGGATAGTTACGGAACACCAGTACTGGGCGGTGAGTCAACTTTTATGGGTATGGGGTCCTATCACATTGGAGAGGAGGCGGGATTAACCCACACGTAGGCTGCCATGGAGTCCATCAGGAAAGGAAAATTACGGTAAGTATGATAATAAATTTTCCCTTTTCCTTTACAGTAAAGCCAATCACAAAAAAATGGCTCTTTAAGAAAAGAAAAAAAGGTCCTTTAAGTGCACTGTGTTCGGGCGCCAGGAACTATGGGAAGCGTGATACCAATGCAATCCCATGATTGCAGGCAACACGCTTCATTTGTAGAGTTTTCTGATGCTCTGTGGTGCTGTGCAGTGCACCTCTACACTCTCATTGGGTCATTCTCCTTCATGTTTGATGTTTTGGGGGTTTTGTTTGCAACCCCCCAAAAAAATGGAGCACTAGCTGCCTCTGAATAAACATATTATTATAAGAAAAACTTTTATCTTAAATAAAAAAATAGGTCATATGTTTTCTCACTACATTGTACTTTTGTTTTGTTCCCATAAAAAATAACAATATTCCTGAAACAATATATGTTGTGACATGTTAATGAATGAGCTTTACTGTGTATATACAGCCTTGTCTCAGGTTGGCTTTAACCTATGCAGGAGCGATTGAGACATGCATTAACCTTTCAGGAAATGTAATTATCTGTAGGTACTTTGGTTTTGTTTTATTTAGCAGGCACATGGGGTAAACTCGTTCAGCTTGATAAATTGCACATAAAACTTAAAGGGTACTCTAAAGAGATCAATGATAGTCCATCTGTTCACATAATGTTCTGATCAATTTTGCACATCAGCCAAGAGATGCATAGAGAACAGTATAAAATAACAGAAAAATACATATATTGAATTTCTGCAGGCAAGCAGTTGCTTGTTTGTAAAACTGATATTCTGCATTTAAGAAAAAATCAGGCAGATTTTTTTTTTGATTTTTGTAAATATATTATATATTTTTTATATATAAATTGTTGATTTTTATACATATGAGCATTTATATGAGTGTATTTGATTGTGTGTACCATGTAATCCTACTATCAAATATTCATTGTTGTATCTGAACAAACATCATTACTGAGCCCAGTTATAATATTAGCAAAGTATATGACACAAAAACTTAAAGATATACTGAATTTCAGCTTTTCTGTGTTATCTGACATAACAGCATGGCCTGAATATAGCTAAAAAATTAACTAATAACTACAGTTACAAACATTTATAGGAATACAATAGTACCAATCTGACTGAATAGAGATTTTTAAATATGACAAGGCGTTAAAGATAATCATTTAAATCTTAAGGATTGAGGGTACTGATAATGAGTGAAGGAAACATAAGGAATGAAATAACACTACTTAAGACAAGTTAGCAAAGATTAAAAGCTGGCAAACAGATTTACAACAAAATTAAAGTAAATGCCTTGGATGTTTTACAAGATTAGAACTCTAAGAAAAATACACCTCTAGAGATAGGGTTGGATGTTTATTGCTTTCTACACTATATTAGCAAAAGTATTGGGACGTCTGCCTTTACACGCACATGAACTGTAATAACATCCCAGTCTTAGTCTGTAGGGTTCAATATTAAGTTGGCCCACCCTTTGCAGCTATAACAGCTTCAACTCCTCTGGGAAGACTGTCAACAGGGTTTAGGAGTGTCTCTATGGGAATGTTTGACCATTCTTCCAGAAGCGCATTTGTAAGGTCAGGCACTGATATGGACGGGAAGGCCTGGCTCACAGTCTCTGCTCTAATTCATCCCAAAGGTTTTCTAATGGGTTGAGGTCAGAACTCTGTGCAGGCCAGTCAAGTCTCTCCACCCCAAACATGCTCATCTATGTCTTTATGGACCTTGCTTTGTGCACTGGTCCAAATCATTTGGTAGAGGGGTTTTTTTCTCAGGGGTTGGGCTTGGCACCTTAGTTTCAGTGAAGGGTGGGCCAACTCAATATTGAACCATACTGACTAAGACTGGGATGCCATTAAAGTTGATGTGTGTCTAAAGGCAGGCGTCCCGATACTTTTGGTAATACAGTGTTTATCCTCTCTTGGGAGATTCATCCTCTATATCTGTCCTGGTGACAATTGTCTTCTATACAGAAAGTTTAGGGAAATAGAAATGTATTGAGTTGACACAGGAACAGGAGGTAAGGGAAAATCTTCCAATGAAGAGAACTGTCTAAGAGGGGATTTCCTCTCCCTATTTAATGATTTATTTATTTTTTGTGTTATGTTGTGTTTCTGATATAGGAAGCAAAGGGAAATCTGCCTGACAGAATGAAGACAGCAGGTTTCCTGTGATGCGTGTCTTTACAGACACACCTTCAACTCTTCATGTCTCCTTCACTTTACAGTGCATTTACCAGGAGCGTATCCAGAGTCTAGTCTCGGGAGGGGCACTGCCAGAAAATATGTTCTTTTGGGGGCATTTTATCAGGGAAATGGCTGGTGTTGGAGCTTCAATCATCCTGGCACCATGGTTGTTATGGTGTCAGGATGATTGAAGCGCATTATTTATATTATTACATTGTTATATAAAATGAAATAGTTCAACTCACCATAATGTAGAATCAGTGGGAGCCTAAGTCACTTGCCACTTTTGCCTGCCACCAGATGCGGATTGTGACATGCCACGTCACCTGTCACCAGATGAAAATTGTCACTTGCCACATCACCTGCCACATGTTTCGGGTTGTCACTTGCCATGTCACCTGCCACACGTTGCAGATTGTCACTTGTCATGTCACCTGTCACCAGATGCAGATTGTCACTTGCCACTTCCCCTGTCACCAGATGCAGATTGTCACTTGCCACGTCACCTGTCACACGTTGCGAATTGTCACTTGCCACGTCGCCAGTCAACAGATGCAGATTGACACTTGCCACGTCACCTGCCACACGTTGGGGATTGTCACTTGCCATGTCACCTGCCACACAATGCAGATTGTCTCTTGCCACGTCACCTGCCAAGCATTGCGGATTGTCACTTGCCACACATTGCGGATTGTCACTTGCCACGTCGCCTGTCACATGTAGCGGATTGTCACTTGCCACGTCACCTTTCACATGTTGCGGATTGTCACTTGCCACGTCGCCTGTCACACGATGTGGATTGTCACTTGCCTGCTACAATTGAGTTCCTGCTAAGGTGGTCTCTTGCTGTGTCTCTAAGGTGGTCTCTTGCTGTGTCTCTCTAAGGTGGACTCTTGCTGTGTTCCAGAATCAGGCAGCAGATTACCAGTCAGGCAGCAGAGAGTAATCTCTCTGCTGCCTGCCACTGCCCAGGGCTGCCTGCACAGTGAGGGCAGAACTGCAGGGATGCAGGGCGGGTGTTAAGCGGTGAGAGGTGATGCCATCTCTCTGCTCCCCCACCCGCCGACTCCCTGATTGGCCAGTCGCCCACTCACCCAACGGGCCTCCCAGCTGCTTGCCCACTCTTTCACCCGCCCACCCAGCCTCCCGCCCCCTCACCAACCGAGTCGCCCGGCAGCCCAGTTGGCTTTCTGTGACAGGACAGCAGAGGGGAGAGTTGGGCAATGCTGCTGCTGTGGGAGGAAGCAGTATCTCTACTGTCGGGGCGCTGGGAATATAGTGATATATTATTATTATTATACAGATTTTATATAGCACCAACAGTTTGCGCAGCGCTTTACAACATTAAAGCAGACAGTACAGTTACAATATAATTCAATACAAGAGGAATCAGAGGCCCCTGCAATTTAGAGCTTACAATCTCAAAGGGAATGAGCAGGATTTCAGCTTTAGGGTGAAAAATCCCCCCCCCCCCCCCCCCAATCCCTACAATTGTCATTGAAAAGGATTGCAGTAGGCACAAATAAGCCACCAATCAGAAATGACAAGATTGCACGGGAGAAGTGGCACAGGTTGTGAAAAGACAAGCTGTAGTTTCCTTCTCTACTGCTGACCTTCTTTTGCAGGTTCTGTAGAATTGTGCAGATAACAATGGCGGCCAGTGGTAATTTACTTTGAGGGATCAGCAAGCAGTACCACCACACTTGTCATTGTCACACCCACACCCCCCATCGGTCAGTTGGCGGGATGGACTGGTGCACTTACCCCATCTATGCGGTGCTTCTCCCAGGCACACAGTGGCAATGGCTCTCCCATTCTCCTGCTCTCCACGGGTGACGGCTCTGGCTTCTGTTTCCTCCCACCTTCTTAGCAGCCAGTTGGGAGTCATCTCTCAGAAAATGGGTCTCACATTGGCTCTGATTGGCAATGTTGTTTATCAGCACAAGTCCTCCTTACCTGCACTTCAATGAAAAGTGACCCCTCATACTACATGCTTCTGAAACAACAAAGCAGTGTATCTAAGGCCCCTTTCACACGGGGCAGATCAGTAATGATCCGCCTTCGTATGCTCAGCAGGGATTGCTCCATTGATCCCCGCTGAGCCGGCAGATAACAGGGCAGTTTCTCCGCTCTCCCCTATGGGAGGATCGGATGAACACGGACCGTATGTCCATGTTCATCCGATCCGATCCGCAGACGGAAGGAAAAATAGGGTTTTCTTCCGTCTGCATAATCAGATCATTGCGGAGGCGGACGAGATCAGGTGTCAACGAATGTTCATCCGCTGACACCCGCAATTTTATAGGAACCAATGTGTGTCCCTTTTTCATCTGCAAACGGATGGATGAAAAAGCGGCCATACGGTCCGCAGGTGTGAAAGGGGCCTAAGGTTTTTTTTTTACTAAGCAGTCAGCAAGTTGGTTGTAAAGACAGACGGTTATTTACCTTACTGCATTCTATGAAGTAAGATAAAAAACCTTCTGCAAGTAGCTCCCTTCGCAGCCTCTCTAAATACTTACCTGAGCCCGATCTTAATCCAGCAATGTGCACAAGAGCCGAGGCTATAAAAAAAGGCTTTACAATCACTTTACGAATACACATTCTTATGCCGCGTACACACCATCACTTTATGTGATGAAAAAAAATGACGTTTTTAAAAACGTCACTTTAATTGACTGTGTGTGGGGGAAAACGTTGTTTTATGTCTTGTAAAAAACGACCAAAAAAAATTGAAGCATGCTTCAATTTTATGTGTCGTTTTTCAAAAGTGCACTTTTTACTTCACAGAAATTGACCGTGTGTAGCAAAAAACGTCGTTTTCTAAGACGTTTTTTCATCCACGCATGCCCAGAAGCTACTTATGAAGCAAGCTTCAATGGAAAACGTGGTGGAACGTAACCTCACTTTGCAAGATCATTGTGAGAAAACGATGGTGTGTAGGCAACTTCGTCTTTGAAAATTGAAGTTTCAAAAACGTAATTTTTTACTTCACAGAAAGTGTCGTTTTTTTTCATCACATAAAGTGATGGTGTGTATGCGGCATTAGGCTTGCTGCAGTCAAAGCCTATTCTTCAGCACATACAAAAAAAGAACAGTTATGTTCAGCTCAGTCTAATAAAATTTGAAAATAACAGTCACATGACTTAAACAAAGCTTCTTATCCTTGTGTTAAAGCTTTGTGAATTGAGCCTGTAATCAGTAAAATCATTAGAACAATATTGTAATTTCTTTACATTGGGTAGTCAGTTTGTCTGTAACCAGTAGTGAATAACTCACTCTGATTACACTACTTCCAATATGTGTCAAATCTTTGCCTGTAGTTTCATTCCGTGTGTCACTGTGCTGCAGGAATATTCATTTCAAAGAGGAGAAAATAGTATGCCTTGATGTGGGAATTCAAGATACCCTCCTGCCTAGAAATAAATAACGGAGGCAAAATAAAGAAAAATGAAATCCCTCAACTGACACCAGGCATAAAGCTCAGCAGCATATTTTTAGCTTGTCATAGATGCCTGCACAAATTTTTAAGGGAACATTAGATATCTGAAGTTGAAGGCATCTCACTGCAGGAGGCAATCTACATTCTCAACATGCATTAACCATGTTATACATGCTAGACTGCAGTAATTGAGATACGGCGCACAAACTCAAAGCAGATAAAGCCATATACTTTATTTACTTTATGGAATCAATCTTTATATAAATACAATATGACATATGTGCTGCATAGAACTGAATACTTCCAATTATGGCTGCTATCAGCTGTTTATGACCAAAAAAATTATTGGTAAATTTATCATAAGACATATATTTGATGTACATCATATTTTTTTTCTTTATTTAATATGTTTTTAATGCAAGTTTGAATGAAGATAGTAAAACAAGTGTACAAGAATTTACGACCAAATAGAAACCAGAATAGGTATTGCATATAGTTGCTCTCTCATAACCCAAATAACTACAAAAGTGTCCGATCAAAACAAATGGAAAAAAACAAAATACACAAAAGTTGTACTTAAATTATAAAGTTAATGAAACAAAACAAGTTTTGTTGTATATATATCCAGTGAAAATATCCAGTGCATAGTTTATGGGTGATGACAGTGTTCTTTCCTATGTTCATCCAAAGTGTCACAGAAAAGTTCCAACAAATATGAATCCACCAGGATGTCTCCACACCAAAACAGTGCAGTGGAGGGGGCGTGACCGCATGGATGCTTAAGGGCTTAGCTCTCTCATAGCCCACAGCTTCTCTGAACTTTATGGGGACCTTACACTCCAGCTCTATGAGCAAACTCTGCTAAACACCGGGGATCATCTCAATCCCCGCCGGGCTCCTCTACCAGCCTCTGGGACTATTTTATCATGGCCGACATGCCACCGGGGGACACAGGCAAGATGGCGCCGGACGCCTCTCCCCCCTTTCCTACGCCTTTTCACCAGCTCTCTATCTCCATCTCTCGAGAGATGGATCGGGCCCTTGTCGACCTCCAAGTCCGGGATCCGGAGTGCCATGTCGAGGACTTAGATAACCGGGGACGCAGGAATAACATTCAAGTGCGAGGTCTGCTGGAACCTGAAGGCCCAGAGGACCTCCACTCTACTCTGCAGACCCTGTTCAACACTTTGCTGGGGGACCCCCCAACTAAGCATTTTGAAATAGACAGAGCACATCGGGCCCTACAACCAAAGAGCTCAACCTCCAAACCTTGAGATGTTATCTGCCGGGTCCACTCCTACCCCTTGAAAGAATGCATTATGGGACAAGTTCACTCTCATAGCAAAGTGTTCTTCGAAGACACCCAGATCCAGCTCTATCCTGACCTTTCTTAGATCACCCTCCAGAAGCGCAGACTCCTCAACCCATCCTGCACACATTGCAGGACAAAGATATCTCTTATCGCTGGGGATTCTCCTTTAGCCTAACAGCAAAACATCAGGGTAAATCTTCAGTGCTTCGTTACCTGGAAGACCTTGCTACTTTCTGTGAAATACCTCTCCCTCAGCTCCCGAAATGGGATCTGGTGTCTATACCACCTCCACCACCCATGGTCTGGCAAAATCCTATAGTGGTTCTTCTACTGCTGGATCAGATAAGTCTTGCCCTTTCTGCTTTCATCCAATACCATGGCTAAGATTTTATCACTGAATGTTCACAGCCTAAACTCTAACAGGAAGAGGCGTTTGGCACTTGAGGAGTTTAGTCAGACTGGGGCAGATGTTATTCTGGTACAAGAGACACACTTTGATAAGGGGGGCTCCTTTCTGATTTGCAACCAAATAATACCCTCGCATTTATCAGGCATTTAATCCCCGTAAAAAGGCTGGTATCGCTATACTGTTCAAGCTTCACTTACTCTGAATCCTTTATAGATCCACAGGGCCACTTCATTATTGTACAAGGCTTATCGCAAACACAAGCAGTTACCTTCTGTGTCCTTTATGCTCCGAAAATCTGACTAAATAGCTTTCTGTCCAGAGTTTTCTCCCATCTCTTTAAATCTGATCATAACTATCTAATCATAGGTGGCGATTTTAATCTCTCCCACTCTGCTGCTCTTGATCGCCATATAATGGAACCCCGTCCCACGCAGTCTTGGATTCTCAGAGACTCTCATCTCTTTGTGTGAACTTTCTAGATGTTATGCTCTTTTCAATGCTTGGCAGGTATTCAATCGACCGTACTGGTGACTGGCAGTACACATTTTACTCAGCCCTTCATCAGGCACACTCTCATATAGACTATTTCTTTGTTAATAATCACATGCTTAGAATCGTCCAATCAGCAAACATACTTCTGAGGAACCAGAAATAATAATAAAATACAAGGCAGATGTTTTAACCTCAAACCAACAGGCCCATATCTTGGTATGGCGACTGGGGGACACTCATGAAATATGCATAAGCACCTCCATGAAGCAAATGTCATCTACCTTATGCAGCCACTGGGTGATAGAAGGAATGGATTTTTGCCCCCAAAAATTCTAAATGGGGGAATTTGCCACATTCAGTAGGTGAGGGGTTATAGACTGTTTGTATCGGCCTATTGGTTTGGCTGTACAATGAAATAACATTGACCACGGGTCAGGCTCTACTGTAGCATTTTCACAATCTGTGACCATTTCTTGTTACATATCTGCAGTCTTTGATCATCTCCTGTACCATGTCTGCAGTCTCTGACCATCTCTTGTTCAACACCTGATACCTGTATCAGGGCTATCAACTGAAGCACTTTGCACCAATATGGGCAGATAAGTGGACAGTGCCACAATATGTGAGCATTAGAGAGTCTTGTTTGACACATTCTTTACAACATGAGGGAGAGATGGATGAAAACATGAATCATAGTTTTACTGGTGTGTAGTGCCAGCCAGTCAGTATTTATAATTCACCTCAGCCATTTTTGATGATATAGAGGAGATGTGTGATAGTTGGACGATTTTATCCTTTTGCCAATCTGTGAGTGAGAGTTGTAGGTCAGATTCCCAGCTGGAAAAATTGTCCAGGTATGGAGGCCCTTGTGGTGCAAGGATGGCTTTGTAGAACAGGGACATGCAATGTAGAAGTGGTACTTTAAAGCAGAATATGTATTCAATGGGGTTCAAGTCCATTAGTGACCTAAGAGGCTCAGATAGAGAGCTGAACAAATTGTGATAGTTGCTATTGATCCATGAAAGATGGAGTGGAGTAGATGTTCCACATATGATCTTCAATGGTTTAATAATTAAACCCTGAAGGACATGTAGCTGTAGTGGGCTCCCCGGAAGCCAGGTTGTAAATCCTTCATCCTGTAATGCAGGTAGAAAAACATGCTGTAACGAAGGCATTAGCTATGAGTTATATTGCCAATTTTGGCAAGTATTCAGCTAACCCAGATTGACAGGAAGGATGTAGTGAAGGGTGAGACGAACAGTCCTAGCGTTCTGTGTGAGTGAGTAATCCACGGAGAGGCTGGCATTACACAAATCTGATTCCAGTTAGGCGCGCAATTTAAATCCACTAGCATATTTCTAGCCTCACATTTTATTATTGCTTTTTCCTTTTGTTGCTAGGATCATTCCAGAACAATCATTTTAAATGTTTGGTTGCCCACAGAATAAATTTGCCAGTTCCTTGTGAAAACCCAACTTATAGCAAAAGTAATGTATTTAAATGATATCATTTATAAACTTTTACTTTTTAAACTAAAGATAATTTTGTCAGGTTGTAAACGACAACAGTTTATAACATTGATTTGAGATTGGTAACCAATCATTGCCATCTTGTATAAATAGAGAATACGTCATTTACTGTTTGAATGCCAATGAATAAAAAAAGGAAAAATGCATTGGGTCCTGGCAGACCATAAGGCTGTAGACTGTACAAAAAGTTTATCTTGTAACAGATTTCATTACTTTTGAGGTGCCAACTAGAAACCCTATAAAAACAATACATTCTTCTTATTATAACATACATAAGATTGCTTAGATGTGTCATATTAACCACTTACTTATGTAATGCATATCTGAATGTATTGACATTAAC
The DNA here is from genome assembly GCF_905171775.1 of Rana temporaria. Taxonomy (NCBI): domain Eukaryota; kingdom Metazoa; phylum Chordata; class Amphibia; order Anura; family Ranidae; genus Rana; species Rana temporaria. The sequence continues at coordinate 322,787,267 of NC_053493.1, forward strand.
TTTCAATAAAAACTTTTCTGGAAAAAAAAAAAAAGATTGCTTAGATAAGTCAAGAACATGTATGTAAAAAAGACCTCCCTCAAAAATGGGGAATTGCTCCACTCACCTGATTTTCGGCCCGCTGGCTGAACAAAAAAACAAAAAAAAAACTCTTTGGCCAGGTTAATCTTGAGATTTCTCACGCAGCATGCAGAACGTAAATAATTAGAAGTTGCAGTATTCTTGTTCTCGCCCCATAAATGAAAAGAACTTTAAGATCTGCAGTGTCTTCTTTCATTTCTCCATTGGGTTTTTGTGTACACTCTCTTTTTTTTATTATTGAACATGTGTCTTCCCCTACTTCCTTCTAGAAACAAGTATCCAATCATAATGTTCCATTTGCAGAGGTCACAGAGACCATGGATAAGTGCAAACACCTCCATGTTCCATCCAGTGCTTATCAGCTTTCACTAGAGAAGGTATATTTCAATTTGTCTGTTGGACAAAAAATGTATACTAGCTGAAAATACATTTTATGCAGAAATCATTTTACGTTAGCCAGTCTTAAAAATGTATGAATCCCTTCAAAGCCTTACACCATAAATTGTTAGATGCATTATGTAAGATCAGGTACATGGATACATCCATAACGAATGAACAATTTCAGTTTCATTGGCGTGCAGAGCATTACACATTCCTCTTCAGTTCTTATTACAGTTCTAAGGGTGATCAGTGACCCATTCATACACAGAACTGACATGGTATGTGCATGTAATTCTTCTGACTATGGAATAACAATGCAACAAGGGTGATCTCTTGCAATAGGCTGCTGAAGCAGAAAATCATATATTCTTGATGCATTTGGTTGGTATGAATCTTGATAGGAGGTTAGATGTGAGTGACAGAATAATAAATAATGTAGAAAGGTAGAACCAGACAGTATGAGAAGAAGGCCCAGGGGACTATATTAATGGTAATAATAAAATGTTAATTAAAGTTTGTTACAGTGTTCAGGTACATGATGGAAACAGTAATGTATTCACACATGCTGCCGTGGAAAAAAAAGAGCTCATAATAAATTAATTGAAGCCATCTTTATCTGTTATATAGATGACAAACATTCATGGGTCATCTAAACAGGATAGAGTGCAATTAACAAGATGGATGAATGAGTGATATTAACCACTTCCATACCGGGCCTATTTTGGCACTTCTCTCCTACATGCAAAAATCATAATTTTTTCGCTAGAAAATTACTCAGAATCCCCAAACACTATATATGTTTTTTTAGCAGACATCCTAGGGAATAAAATGGCGGTCATTGTAACTTTTTTTTCTCGCACGGTATTTGCGCAATAATTTTTTTAACGCCTTTTTTTGGGGGGAAAAACGGTTTCATGAATTAAAAAATAACAAAACAGTAAAGTTAGCCCAATTTTTTTGTATAATGTGAAAGATGAAGTTACGCCGAGTTAATAGATACCTAACATGTCACGCTTTAAAATTGCGCACACTCATGGAATGGCGCCAAACTTCAGTACTTAAAAATCTCCATATGCATCGCTTATTTTTTTTTTACAGGTTACCAGTTTAGAGTTACAGAGGAGATCTAGTGCTAGAATTGTTGCTGGCGCTCTAACGCACACGGCGATACCTCAGATGTGTGGTTTGAACTGCGTTTACATATGTGGGCGCGACTTACATGTGTGTTCGCTTCTGAGCGCGAGCTACTGGGGATAGGGGCGTTTAAAAAAAAATTTTTTTTTTTTTACTAAATTTATTTTATTTTTACACTTTTTTAAAAAAAAAATGATCACTTTTATTTATATTACAAGGAATGTAAACATCCCTTGTAATAGGAATGGTTCGTGACAGGTACTCTTTATTAAGAGATGTGGGGTCAATAAGACCCCACATGTCTCCTCCAGGCTGGAAAGCATGAGATCGAGAAAAAAAATACACGGATCTCATGCTTTCAGCCGCAATTGCGGCTTTGTTTACATTCCGGTACCTGGGGGTGACATCTCTATACCTCCCATCCCGCGCCGGCAGATCGTTTCTCCGGATCTCCGATGGCACGGGAGAGCCCGGAAAAGCACCGGATGCAGGCGGGAGGGGGGGACGTCCCCTCCCGTAGCCTATAAGTACGATCAAGCGGCGGAACTGCCGCTATGATCATACTTATGGTGCACAGGATCGCCGGCTGAAGAGATGGATATCTAAATGATGCCTGTAGCTGCAGGCATCTTTCAGATATCCCCACTGAAAGTCCAGGATGTCATATGACATCCTTGGGCAGGAAGTGGTTAAAGTGAACCAATACTCTAACATTCATAATTTGGCTGGAAATAATATTAGGAGTTAATTGCTGTCTTGGAGAAAATGCTTGTGCAGGCTGACTCCAGTCATGCCAAATGCCTAAGCAAGTAGTAACATAATCTTGCTGAAGAGAGGATAAACTAATCTGAACTCTTCTTCAGCAAATATCCCTCTTTAACAGAGGTCACTAGTACAAACTACAAAAATCCTGACTTCATGGACATATCAATAAATAATTGTGAAAATATATAATTGTACAAAATAAGTGGGAATATACAGGTCCCCATCAGAGCAAAAACTATCAACCAGTCCAACTTTGGGACTACTACAATGAAGGATCCTTTTACATCTACATACAGCTTCCTGGTTTCTGGCCTTGGCCAAAATGATGTCATACATCCCAGGAGTCTTCATGGGCAATTTCTTCTTTCATCTGGAGGCAGTGGCGTATCTAGGGTATGGCAGTCATGGCAAGTACCATGGGTGCCATATGAAGAGGGCACTGTTGAGTGGCTGGGCAGCAAGGCACTTACCATGGTCTGAGGGTCTCTTCTTCCCTCCTTCCGAGCATAGGCAGGATCTCCTTTTCAGCACCTTTGATAATGGACAATGGCAGCGCTATCCCTGCTGCGTTCAGCCTCAGCCCTCCTCTGTTCTCTCAGGCTCTCCCATTCCATCTGGTCAGATTGGCAGCGCACAAAGAAGAAGAAGGAACATCGGTTTTTCCCTCTCCTCTGTGAAAACTGAGGCCTTAGGTGATGAAGATTTCATCACTTCCAGTATTGGTTCTGCATTTACCTGGCCTTGGAGGGCAGAGGAGGGATCAGGGGTCTAATAAACCCCAGATTTCTCCATAAAGAGGATATGTAACTACCCAAGGTAAAATCTGAAAGATGGGTTTCAAATGTTTCGACAGGGGAGCAGTTTTAGTGCTTGCGATAGCCGCTATTTTCACTAGATACGACTCTGTCTGGAGGAGGGGCTTTTTTTCAGCTGAACACACACTACTGTTGGCGTGCATGAGCTAGGGGCAGGTGGATTGGTGGATTCCAGGAGGTAAATGCTATGTTAATAATTTGCTGTGGCTAGAAATGTTGAAGGGGGGGGGGGGTCAAAGTTAAAACTGATTTCTCACCAAAATAAAGCCAACTACGAGAAAATTCTGTTTGTAGCCTCTTTGAATCAAATTATCTGTATATGTCTGTTTAATATGCAGTTAGAATATTATGCATTGTCTACTGTATACATATCCACTTGATAAAACATATGTCTAGCATGTACTGTACATGTAAACAGTTATTACTGATGTTTACATAGCTCCTCCATATAATTATTAATGTAAAATACACTAGAGCAATTAGAAAAATTGTATAAAATGAAAATGTATGCAGAATTTGATTTCTTATATTGTAGCGTTACTGTTCTGGTCTCCAAGGAAATGCTTATTCCCAAAGCAGAAGTGAAGATAAGACACTCATAGAGGAAGAATTTATAAAAACATTTAATTAAACTATTATAGGCTGCCACACTACTGTACAGTCATTTGCCTTGAAATTATTTTTTTTCCCAAAACATAGACCTTTACTTCCATGCAATGCTGTATCCTGGCCTAGGCCAAACTTGGCAGCAAATATCTCTTGCCTGTGCCCATACTACAGCCTACCTTGTCCTAAGACCATACTGTTAGTGTTCCGTGAAATGTCTTACCCTGCCCTGCTCTGATCTAGTATCTTCTGTATTGATTGATGGCTGCCTTTGCGCTGACTACCAGGTTAATCGAGGCTACGGGGTTGTTTTACTTAAAGCAAATAGACTGTAATCTTTGAAAAGTGCAGTTGCTCCAGAGCTTAGTAAATGAGGTAAAGATTCACTTTGCAAAGAATACCCAATCATGTGCAAGGAAAAATAAAAAAATAAATGTTGTTAGCACGTGATTGGATGATGGAAGTCAGCAGAGCTTCTGCTCATTTACTAAGCTCTGAAGCAATTTCTTTTGCAGAGTGCAACTGAACTTTACAAAGTGTACAATCTATTTGCCTTTAGCAAATTAACCCCTAACCATCATTCAGCCAGGAAGTGAGGCAGCAGCTACAGGCAGTGGCGGCTGGTGCTCAACATTTTTGGGGGGGCGCAAACGAAAAAAATAAAATAAAAAAATTGCAGCCTCACTGTGCCCATCAAATGCAGCCACTGTGCCATCAATTGTCACCACTGTGCCATGCCATCAAATGCAGCCACTGTGCCATGCCATCAAACGCAGCCACTGTGCCATCAATTGTCACCACTGTGCCATGCAACGCAGCCACTGTGCCATCAATTGTCACCACTGTGCCATGCCATCAAACGCAGCCACTGTGCCATCAATTATCAACACTGTGCCATGCCATCAAATGTAGTCACTATGCCATCAATTCGCATCACGCAGTCACTGTGCCATGCCATCAAACGCAGCCACTGTGCCATGCCATCAAACACAGCCACTGTGCCATCAATTGTTACCATTGTGCCATGCCATCAAACGCAGCCACTGTGCCCCTCAATTGTCGCCACTGTGCCAATTGTCACAGCGGCTCTGATAGGCACTTCCGCACAGCCAACCAGCTGCCGTTATTCAGGTGGCCGGCGCTCAATTTCCGGACATCTGAATAGACCAGCGGCAGCTGGCAACAATAACTTACATTCATGCGGGCGAGAGCCAGAGGGGGCGGCGCTCCAGCGCCCTCTATGGACGAGCCGCCACTGGCTACAGGATTGAATAGAGTTTCTGTGGGGGGCAGAGGCAGGAAGAAGATGAACATTGCAGTCAGTAGTGTATTTAGGTTTTGTGCTGCCCTAGGCCTGACTAAACTCATGCACCCCCTAATTTAAATCTGACCCACTCCTTCCTGTCAAGGCCACACCCCTCCTGTTTAAGAGCTGCAATGGATTCCTGGTGCCACCTAATCACCAGGGACACACAGAGTTATACACTGTTGCGAACCATTAAGGACTTCATTGCCAATTTCTGTTACCCTCTCCATGCATATGGATTGAGGCTATTCAGTCTGGCAATCGTCGAGGCAGATTTACCCACCTGCCTAGCCGTGCTTGGCTGACTACCCTGTGTATATATCCCACTGTGTGAACACATCCCTGGATTAGGCATTCTGTCTATTGCTTACCAGCAATTAACTGCCATACCACGTTATGCAACTTTATTTTTCATTTTATGATATCATTCCCCTAATTGGTTGAAGCATTATTCCCTTGTGGATTACAACCAACTTTAGGCTAATATAAGACCGGTCGTTGATTATCACCAACGCGGGTTATTTTCTAATGAGATATCTATGCTTCTGAAGAAGCGCTAATCCCAAAAGCGCGCAACATGTTGAGCAAGCCCTCCTGTTCCTCTGGATAAACCACCTGGTCACTTGTGATATAACCCACTTTATGATTTTGCTTTCTATTTTTGAAGCTCTTTATGTTAGAATCATACAATGAATGTGAACCTTGTGTGTGGAACCAGTTATTTATTTAATTTAATTTGTGATTTTATACCTATAACTGCTTTTATGATATTTCTATATCAATAATAAAAACCTTTTCTAGTTTTTCATACTATTTGTACCGTGTGCCTTTAAAGCCCAACTTACTAGTTCTCAGTCCAATTCCACATTATCGGGGCGTTGGCACACTTATTACTGGTGCATACGTAGTATCACCCTACGATTGATGCACATTAAATTAGGCCTTTATTCTCTCATTAAAAAGTGACAAAGGTTGGTTCTAAAAACAATGAACTGTGACAGTTTAGTAAATACGGCAATGCTATTTTTACTATGCATACCCAGTCACGAACAAAGGAAATAAAGTGGATTTCAGCTTGCACAAACAGGCAAAATCCAATTATGTTCAATCAAAAATCCATTTTTTTCTTTTGTTCCAAAAATGATTGCAGTAAACACAGCCTGGCCCTATTCATTAAGCTAGGTGAACATTCACTTTGAATTGGGAAAATGTCCAACTTCTTTTGTAAATCATCTTGAATATGTCTACATGTATCCCTGTAACAGGCTGCATTACAAAGGAGGTCCAAATTCAACACCATGGACAACATTTGATTTTTTGTTATCATACATATTCAATTTAAAAGATACTTTAAACATGTTAAAAAGCTTTGTGCATAGGCAGTCAAGAATATAATTAGAATATAATAAATTGACCCACAAAGTTTTTATTCCATATTTATTAGCACAGCCCACTATATGAACAGCCTACAGTTCATAAGCTAATGTGATTTACGTGAACTGTGTATGATAGCTGCTACTGTATTTTTTGCGCATGATGTATACTTATTTAACATTCTCAATATTTTTGTACTCTTTATCGCAAATTTACATGGAAAATCTTCTGTTCTCCTCTGGGATGAATATGTTAATATATTAGAGTTGTCAGCCACAGGAAATGTACATTTTCTGCTATGTAATTCTGCAAGTAGAAACATCACATAGTCTGCATACTGTCATTTTAATTCATTACATAATTTATTCCAGACAGTTTACATATCATACTTGTTAATTGGATGTTATTAGCTTAAACTGCATTGAAAAGCATATGGAAATTTTTATCAAAATGTATAAATGTGTTTTTTTTCTAATGAAAGCCATGTACTGTAGTGATTTTTAAAGATGCAGCCTAATACCTGCCAGTTCTTAAATAATCTCAAGCACTAGTAACATATTGCCAAATTATGACCATTGGTGTAATCATATTAGTTAACTTCTGATAGTGAACAAGCAAAAACAGTTTATAGTGTTGCCAGCAGACCAGTTCCCCAAAGAGCACCCATGTTACAATAGATATTTTACAAGCAAGCCTTGATACCATTAAGGCTAGGTTCACACCTATCCATATGGCTGTGGGTGTTGGGAATCACAGCAATACTACCCACACCCGCAACCACCCACAGTCTGAATGGCACCCCATGCCAGCGTGGCAATTGCCACCCCGAAAATATCACTGACTGACTGCAAGTCTCTCTCTCTCATACCAGTGTCATCAGCCGATCAGCGGCGCTGAGAGAGAGAGACTCTGTGTAATGTCATAACGCCGCAATGGACCAGAATGGAGGAGGTGGGTGGAGCCGCACCGCTGGTTAGACCTATAGTTTTTCCTGCCAAATATGGCTCAGGGCTTTAGCACACGCCCCACACTATAAAAGGCCGCCTGCTGGGTGGTGGACACGGTGCATCCTCTTCAGCACGTGGCTGTTGCACACGCTCGTCCTTCTTTTCGGGAGCTGGCCATGTTGAGCCCCAACATGCAGACACATTGGTAGAGTGGATGACCAAGCCATCCTCATCCTCGTCCTCATCCTCTCTCACCCAGGCTCAAGGTACTTTGTCTGGCAAATTAGCTGCCAAGGCGTCCTCTTCCATGCCATGCCATCCATGCCATGCGCTGCTAGAGCTGGTGTGCTTGGGAGACAGGAGCCACACTGGGGAAGAGGTTCTGTCAGCTCTGCAGGGGCAGGCTCAGAGGTGGTTGAAGCCACGCCAGCTTAAGCCAGGAATGGTGGTTAGCGACAATGGCACCAACCTCCTCTCTGCCCTGCGATAGGGTCAACTGACCCATGTGCCCTGTTTTGCTCATGTTCTGAATTTGGTGGTGCAGCGGTTCTTGGGCAGGTACCCGGGCTTACAGGATGTCCTGAAGCAGGCCAGGAAAGTCTGTGTGCATTTCCGAAGGTCATATAATGCCACTGCTCGGCTGACAGACCTCCAAAGGGAATACAATTGTGTAATAACAATTTGTGATGCAATACTTTGCATGTGGCTCTTTGCTGCACTCCAATTACAGTATCTGTGAGGGGTTGCAATGTTGTGGCACCAGCACCAGTGGCTAAGGCCCAATTTTTCTGCCCCTGTTTAACAGGGGCGTGTAATTACAATTTTTGATGCTATGCTTTGCAGCGGGCTCATTACTGTGCTCCAACTAGAGCATCTGTGAGGGGTAGCAGTGTTGTTGCACCAGCACCAGTGCCTAAGGCCCAATTTTTCTGCCCCTGTTCAACAGGGGCGTGTAATTACAATTCTTGATCTAATATTTCACAGCAGGGCGTTCCAGCGCCCACCAAGACTAACTGTGAGGGCTTACAGTGTTGTGGCAACACCAACACCTAGGGCCCAAATTTCTGCAGAGTATATACGTCAGGCCCCTACTTTCAAACATCCAACTTACAAACGACTCCTACTTGCAAACGGAAGGAGACAACAGGAAGTGAGAGGAAATCTACCCCTAGGAAGGGAAATTCTCTTCTGTAAAGGGTGTCTCCTGTCCACTGATGCTTTACCACAAATCACAATCCTTGTTTCACAAAAAATATTTTTTTCAAAAAATCATTTGTCTTTGGGACAGAAAGTGAGGTACAATCTTCTGAACAGATGCACACAGACAGCAAAACAAATGTTACAGGGGTGTAGCGCTATACAAGTCATTCATTCATAACCCTTCTCTATGTTTTCAGAAAAGCTTAAAAAAAGATTTTATGGCTGAAGCTACACTTTAAAGAAGTACCAGTTGAAAATTTGAAAATTACAAACAGATTCTATTTAACAACAAACCTACAGTCCCTGTCTTGTTTGCACCGCCTGTATACTGCTGTTCAAAGTATATAGGGCCAAAGGGGCTTGTAATGACCTGGGGGGAGGGGGGCGGGGAAACCCATGCTATTTTTCTCAGTGATTTTCATCCATATTGCAGGGACCAAACATTACATTAAAGCCGCAAGCTTTATTTTGACTTTTTTCTTATAGTAATCTTATTTTGTGCAGGGACAGTTCTAAACACGTACCACCCAGCAGGTACGATATTTAAAGGAATTTTTCTTTTTTTTTTCACTTTAAGCATCATTAAAATCGCTGCTCCAGAAAAAACGATAGTTTTTAAAACTTTTTTTTCCATTGATACATGTTCCCTGGGGCAAGACCCGGGTCCCCAAACCAGTTTTCCGACAATAACTTGTATATTGGGCTTTAAAATGAGCACTTTTGAATTCGAACCTTCGAGTCCCATAGACGTCAATGGGGTTCGATACGTTTGTGCGAACGGTAGGTCCGTTCGAAGGTTCTGGTGCGAACCGAACACGGGGGTGTTCGGCTCATCCCTAGTCCCAGCAGTCTGTCTTGTATACAGGAACTACAGGTCCCAGCAGTCTGTCTTGTATACAGGAACTACAAGTCCCAGCAGTCTGTCTTGTATACAGGAACTACAGGTCCCAGCAGTCTGCCTTGTATACAGGAACTACAGGTCCCAGGAGTCTGTCTTGTATACAGGAACTACAGGTCCCAGCAGTCTGTCTTGTATACAGGAACTACAAGTCCCAACAGTCTGTCTTGTATACAGGAACTACTAGTCCCAGCAGTATGTGTCTGTCTTATATACAGGAACTACAAGTCCCAGCATTCTGTGTCTGTCTTTTATACAGGAACTACAAGTCCCAGCATGCTGTGTCTGTCTTGTATACAGGAACTACAAGTCCCAGCATTCTGTGTCTGTCTTGTATACAGGAACTACAAGTCCCAGCATTCTGTGTATCTGTCTTGCATACAAAAAATACTAGGAGTATAGGGGGGGTCTGATGTTATCTAGGAGTACAGGGGGTATAGGGGAGGCTGGTGTTATCTAGGAGTACAGGGGGTATAGGGGGGTCTGGTGCCATCTAGGAGTATAGGGGGTCTGGTGTTATCTAGGAGTATAGGGGGGTATGGTGTTATCTAGGAGTACAGGGGGTATAGGAGGGTCTGTTGTTATCTAGGAGTATAGGGGGCATAGGGGGGTCTGGTGTTATCTAGGAGTATAGGGGGCATAGGGGGGTCTGGTGCCATCTAGGAGTATAGGGGGTATAGGGGGGTCTGGTGTTATCTAGGAGTATAGGGGGTCTGGTGTTATCTAGGAGTATAGGGGGGTCTGGTGTTATCTAGGAGTACAGGGGGTATAGAGGGGTCTGGTGTTATCTAGGAGTATAGGGGGCATAGGGGGGTCTGGTGTTATCTAGGAGTATAGGGGGCATAGGGGGGTCTGGTGTTATCTAGAAGTATATGGGGGTCTGGTGTTATCTAGGAGTATAGGGGGGTCACTCTGGTGTTATCTAGGAGTATAGGGGGTCTGGTGTTATCTAGGAGTACAGGGGGCATAGGGGGGTCTGGTGTTATCTAGGAGTACTGGCCGATGCAGTTGACTTCTAGATTATTCACTCTGGGGTAGTTTCACATAGACTTACGACGGGCGTATCAGTAGATACGCAGTCGTAAGTCTGAATCCCCGCCGTCGCAACTTTAAGCGTATGCTCAAACTGAGATACGCTTAAATGTTGCTAAGATACAACCGGCATAAGTCTCCTACGCCGTTGTATCTTAACTGCATATTTACGCTGGCCGCTAGGGGCGTGTACGCTGATTTACGCCTAGAATATGCAAATCAGCTAGATACGCCGATTCACGAACGTACGCCCGGCCGTCGCAGTAAAGATACGCCGTTTACGTAAGGGGTTTTCAGGCGTAAAGTTATTCCACCAAATACATGGCGCAGCCAATGTTAAGTATGGCCGTCGTTCCCGCGTCGAAATTTAAAAATTTTATGTCATTTGCGTAACCCGTCCGTTAATGGGGCTGGCCGTAATTTACGTTCACGTCGAAAGCATGACGATTTGCCGACGTCATTTGGAGCATGCGCACTGGGATAGGTCCACTGACGGCGCATGCGCCGTTCATTAAAAACGTCAAATACGTGGGGTCACTAGTATTTTACATAGAACACGCCCCCAACCAGCCTATTTTGAATTAGACAGGCTTACGCCGGCCCAGTTACACTGCGCCGCCGTAAGTTTCAGCGCAAGTTCTATGTGAATACAGGACTTGCTGCTCAAACTTACGGCGGCATAGTGTATCTGAGATACGCTATGCCCGCCTAATTCTACCTGAATCTAGCCCATTGTTGTCAATCAAGCCTTGATGATGGAGGCACTCTTGGACCCCTAAAATGCATTGGCTACTTCTTTGGATTGTCCCCCTGAATTTTATCGGAATACAGTTGTATCTGAACCTCTTAGCAGTGGTGAGGCGCTTCAATTTCAATTTTTTTTGTGGCTAAAAAGCCAACTGTAATAGTTTATATACATTTGCAATAAATGATGACTCCATTCACACCGATCTTCTCCTTTAAATGTACACATTGTGAGGGGCACAGCCTAAACTGGTACAGAACTGCTTCTGTTCACTGGAGAGAAGTCATTTACAAAGCAAGCTGCAAGCTCATAGTAGATGTGTCACAGCTAATCACACTTTGCTCCTAATCCTGCTCGTACGCATGGGTTGATAAATTTCCCCCAAAGCATCCCAGACATCTGAACAGTGATTATAATATTCATTTATAAGTTTAGACTGTTACTGTTTAGTAATTACTGTTATTCCTTTTCAGATCATTTAGAACCACTCACGTTTCTGATGACGGCCTGATTATGAGGTCAGTGTCAGACAGGTTTTCCAGCTTTGCATCTGACAATTAAAACAACATGCTGAAAGTTTTCAGAGCGTGAAAAGTGTTTGAGTATTAAGAACATGATTTTGCTCCTTGGTTTAGCCACATGCAAGTGCATGACTGCTTTCCCCGTCCATATGAAAGGAGCGCAGGACTTGCTATTAAAATATGGAGCACAGATGCTGCTCATTTTGACAGCACACTAGCAGACTACATTGAAACAAATGGAAGACTGTGATCTGCTTTACAGATATTCAACTGCAATACTATCTTCCCGCTCAGGCACTGTTCACACTGTCTTGCTTTAACCACTTAAGACCCGGACCTTTAGGCAGCTGAAGGACCCGGCAAGGTTTTGCGATTCGGCACTGCGTCGCTTTAACAGACAATTGTGCGGTTGTGCGACATGGCTCCCAAACAAAATTGGCGTCCTTTTCTTCCCACAAATAGAGCTTTCTTTTGGTGGTATTTGATCACCTCTGCGGCTTTTATTTACCTCCACCACAATATAGCGGCTTAATGTGCTAAACGTACATTCCAGCCAGGACTCCCTTTCACTTCAAAGAATGTAGGCCAAAAGCACATGGGGGTAGATTCAGAGAGCAATTACGCCTGCGTATCCATAGATACGCAGCGTAATTGCTAAGTAGCGCCGGCGTATGTATTTTCTGTATTCAGAAAGATAGATACGCCGACTGTAGCCTAAGATACGACTGGCATAAGTCTCTTATGCCGTCGTATCTAAGGGTGCATTCTGACGCTGGCTGCTAGGTGGCGCACTCATAGTTGTCAGCGTAGAGTATGCAAATTGCATACTTACGCCGATTCACAAACGTAGGCGCGGCCAGCGCTCGTTTTTTACGTTGTTTTCGCCGTAAGGCTGCTCCTGCTATTAGGAGGCGCAGCCAATGGTAAGTATGGACGTCGTTCCCGCGTCGCGATTTTCAAATTTTGCGTCGTTTGCGTAACTCGTTCGTGAATGGCGCTGGACGCCATTTACGTTCACGTCGAAACCAATGACGTCCTTGCGACGTCATTTACCACAATGCACGTCGGGAAATTTTCCCGACGGAGCATGCGCAGTACGTTCGGCGCGGGAACGCGCCTAATTTAAATGATCCACGCCCCGTACGGGATCATTTAAATTATGCGCGCTTACGCCGGCCCCTTTTACGATACGCTGCCGCAAATTACGGAGCAAATGCTTCGTGAATGCAGCGTAGCTCCAGTAATGTACGGAGGCATAGCGTAAAAACGATACGCTGCGCCGCCGTATCAGTGCGCGCCCCTACCTGAATCTGGGCCATTGAAAATAATCCTTCTTAACCACTTGCTTATTGGGCACTTCCTGCCCAGGCCAATTTTCAGCCTTCATTGCTGTCACACTTTGAAAGTGCACAGTCATTCTTTAACACAAATAGAGCTTTCTTTTGGTGGTATTTAATCACTGCTGTGTTTTATTTATTTATTTTGCAAAAAAAAAAAAGAAAATATACAGATTTTTTTTTAAAAAACAAAACAATTTCATTGATGTGCCCTGATGAGACTGCACTGATGGGCACTGATAGGCTGCACTGATAGGCTGCACTGATAGGCACTGATAAGGCAGCACTGATGGGTACTGATGAAACGGCACTGGTGATCACTGATAGGTGGCACTGATGGGCAACACTGATAGGTGGCACTGAAGGGCACTGATAGGTGGCACTGATAGGCAGTGATGGGCATTATTGGGTGGCACTGATGTGCACTGATAGATGATGCTGATAGGTAGCACTGATAGGTGGCACTGGTGGGCATTGATAGATGGCACTGGTGGACACTAGTAGGTGGCACTGGTGGGCACTGATAGGCAGCACTTTGATGCACTGGTAGGTGGCACTGGTAGGCACTGGCAGGTGGCATTGGTGGGCACTACATAGCAGCAGTGTCTCTCCGTGATCGAGACCGATGTCCCTCAGACAGAAACTGATCTTCTGTTTACATCACATGATCAGCTGTCATTGGCGGACAGCTGATCAAGTGGATAGGGACTGGGATCTGCCACTAACTCCGATCTGCCGACTCTCATTGACTTGCTGATCACAGAGTGCACCATGTGCGCCCTGCAGGGGGAATGTAGGCAGCACCTTCTTGGAAGGACGTACATGGGTGCCATCCCCATAATTAAGGCCTGCGCTGTAGCCGCCTTTTGCTATAGTGCAGACAGGAGGTGGTTAAAATTATTCAGAGCCTTCGTGGCTCCATCCAGAGTTATTGTATGGACAGAGCAGCCAGTGGGATAAACCCCCCTAATGCCATAGGAGGTAGTGCTATCCTGTTCATTTGGGGCGACACATGGTCAGTGTGTACTCACTCCAGTTGCATATGATGAGCTCATCATAGACAACTCCAAGTAAAAGATTTTCCCTTGCAGTAAGACTGCACCCACAATGGAAGGATTAAAGTGATATTAAACCTACAATTTTTATATTTTAAAAATACCAAACATGTTATACTTACCTGCTCTGTGCAATGGTTTTACACAGAGCAGCCTTGATCTTCCTCTTCTCGGGTCCCCCACCAGCGCTCTGGGCTCCTCCCCCCTGCCCAGTGCCCCCATACCAATGCACTTGCTATGGGGGCATTCTAGTGTGCTTGCTCCTGAGTCTATGAGACACAGAATTTGGCTCAGTCCTGTCTCCTGCTCCCTCCTCCCTGGCTGTGATTGTCAGCAGTGGGAGCCAGTGAAATTGTCTGCTGTGTCTCAGTGAATGAAGAGACAGAGACCCAGAAGAGCAGTGGCTCTCGTGCACGTCGCTGGATCACCATCGGGCTCAGGTAAGTACTGGGGGGGGGGGAGGTCTGGGGGGAAGCTGCATGCAGAATGTTTTTTACCTTCATGCATAGAATGACACAGTGGCTACATTTCTACATTGGAAACTTCTGCATGCAGCAGTTTGGTTCCACTTTGGATTGGGTACCTTAGCATACTCCAAAGGGTGCGTACCATCACACTCTCTTGACCTACGGTTTTTCTTTGCAAAAATCTGAACTAAGGAACCTTGTGTAAAGTATAAAAACCCATTCCGTAATCTCATTCAATATGAGTGCAAAACTCACAGAGTGTCTCCTAAATGATGCAAGTCTCTTTGGGCCAGATTCACAGCAGAGATACGATGGAGTATCTCAGAAACTCTGTCGTATCTCTCAGAGTATCTATGCGACGGATTCATAGAATCAGTTACGCATAGATAGCCCTAAGATCCCACAGGTGTAATTGTTTTACACTGTCGGATCTTAGGATGCAGTACCGCGGCCGCCGCTGGGGGGAGTTTGCGTCATAAACCAGCGTCGGGTATGCAAATTAGGAGTTACGGCGATCCACGACGGTTTTTCGCGTTCGCTACGTCGCTGCTAGTCTAGTTTCCCGTCGCAAATTTAGTCATCGTTTTGGGTGCCCTAACTTTCGACAGCACACGTATGTGCTGTATAACGTATGGCCGTCGTTCCCGCGTCGAAATGTAAAAATTCACGTCGTTTGCGTAAGACGTCCGGGAATACGGAAGTACGCTACGCACGTCGCCGTTCGAAAAAATGACGTCACTTCGCGCAAAGCACGGCGGGAATTTCGAAACGGAGCATGCGCAGTAGGTCCGGCGCGGGAGCGCGCCTAATTTAAATGGCACACGCCCATTTAAATTACGCGGGCTTACACCGGAGGCCGCCAGCGTAGGTTTTCATTGCAAGTGCTTTGTGAATCAGGCACTTGCGATGAAAACTTGCGGCGGTGTAACGTATCTACGATACGTTACGCCGCCGCTGGTCTATGTGAATCTGGCCCTTTATTTTGGAAATTCATAATAAATAGTTAACATCTTCCCACCTTAGCTACTGCTTCTAGTTTTGTTTTTGAATTGGAATCAAGCACTTTTTCAAGTAGGCAGGTGCATCGTTTCCTTTTTCTCCAAGGCTGTTCAGATTCAACAACAGCATATCGTAGCATCCGCTAATTTAGTACTCAGCGGCAAGTGTTTGTAGAGTGGCCTTAAGCCGCAGTTATATAAGTGTATATGATAATGCTGGATGGTTCCAAGAGAACTTGTTGAAGTCCTTGGAGTTTTTTTGTAATGTTTATTTGACGCGAGACAATACAGTTATTTCATATATCATAGTCATTCTAATAATATTATAGTAATAGAGAATGGGCTGTGTACATAGAGTGAACATAAATATACTGTAAATGACTCCATTATACTGAATGGGTTGTGTATACAGTAGGTTTTCCATTTTTATGTGTTCTGTTAGTTCTGTTAGTAGACCTTGATGACTATGGCCCGGATTCACATACATCGGCGCATATTTATGTGGGCGTAGCGTATCTAATATACGCTACGCCGACGCAGCGCACAGAGGCAAGCACTGGATTCACAAAGCACTCGCTCCCACTCGCTCTTAAAGATACGCTGGGTTTCCTCAGCGTAAGCCAGCGTAGGTGGAAGTGGGCGTGAGCCATGCTAATGAGGCGTGACCCCGTGCAAATGACGGGGCAAGCGCCATAGAAGTACTTAAAATGAACGGCGCATGCACCGTCCCGTGGCCGCATGCCTGTGCGCATGCTCAGAATCACGTCGGAACTACTCCCTAAGATACGACGGATCACCGCCTATGACATGATCGGAACCTACGCCCAGCCCTATTCACCTACAACGTAAACAACAAAAGATACAACGGCTTGTGTTCCCTGGTCCATACCTTTCCATCAGTTGCGCCTCCTATATGGGGAATAACTTTACACCGGACGTACGACTTACGCAAACCGCGTATATTATGCGCCGGGCGCAAGTACGTTCGTGAATCGGCATATCTCCCTCATTTGCATATGTGCATAGAAAATGAATGGGAGCGGCAAATGCGCCCAGTGTAAATATGCGCCCACGATACGCCGGCGTAGGAAAGTTACGTCGGTCGGATGAAGCCTATTTTCAGGCGTATCTCAGTTTATGGGCACGGCGCATAGATACGACGGCGCATACTTACACTTACGCGGCGTATCTCGAGATACGTCAGCGTAAGTGCTTTGTGAATCCGGGTCTATGTTGCTTTGGGAAAGGGACCCTGCGAGGAACCAAAACATCAGTTTCTCAAGCCTTTAGTGACACGTGTCTTTACAATAATCTGTACATATAGAGATATTAAAGCCATTTCTCACTGAATGCAATGCATTTTCTGCTTGGATGAGGTGAAGAACCAGGGCCATGATGTCACAATCAACCATGTCCAATCTAAGAAAGCCTTGTATTCATTAAGAAAAAGACAAAGAATATATTTTTTTTCCTGACAACGTCATTCTGATGCATCATCACATCACTTCCGGAGCAGTCCAGTCGATCACAGGTGGGAACACTGGGACAGGATTGAGTTGTCCATACTGTTAGTGACATTGATAACCAGGAGGAAGGGAGTGGTGGGTGATGGGGCAGGGGTGGATATAAAGGCCAGTGGTTGTGGCTGTGGCTGTGGCTGAGGAATGCTGGAGGAGCAGGGATGGGGGGCCTGGCTCTCTCTAATGCTGGTGGTCGCTGGCTGCAGAAAAAGGGGTTCTGGCATGGTAGCTGTGCTTCTCCTTGAAGCTGGAGCCCTGGATCCCCCCACACTGATTGACAGCCCCAGAGAGGGGAGGCCCTGACACCTCTTCTCTCCTACCTTCCCTTACATCGGCTCCTCACCACTGCATACCAAACGCCAGATGTCTCCTCCATTGTGTTAACATTTTGCTCCGGCTGCTGCAATGAGTCTCCTCCCCCAGACAACACATCGCTGGCCCGCCTCCTCCCCAAGACACAGCCACGGCTCCAACTCCTCTCTCCACTGCCTGACCATGGAGCTCACAGGCAACATAAACCCACTGCTGGCCAGAGAGCAGCACCATTGTAGTCAGCAGAGGCAGCTCTTCAATTAGGCTGTCGCGAGGCCCCTGTGAGTGCGAGGCCTTAGGCAACTGTCTTATTTGCCTAATTAGAGAGCCGCCTCTACATTGATGTTAATATTAAAGATTGAGGAGAGGAGGGGGACTGCCTGCATAGGGATGCACAGAATACCTTGCAGTAGTACATTCTGCGTGATTGAGGCCTTACACTTACATACTGTATGCAGGAACAAATCTTGATTAAACAGATTTATAATACCAGACAATAACCTCTATTCAGAATGTTCTGTAGAAACCTGATCATCCAGAGTTTAGTGAACTATACATATAAATCCCTGTGCAAGTTATAACATTAGTAGGCTATTAGGGCCAGATTCACAGCGGAAATACGACGGAGTATCTCAGATACTCCGTCGTATCTCTCAGAGTATCTATGCGACTGATTCATAGAATCAGTTACGCATAGATAGCCCTAAGATCCGACAGGTGTAATTGTTTTACACTGTCGGATCTTAGGATGCAGTACCGCGGCCGCCGCTGGGGGGAGTTTGCGTCGTATTCCAGCGTCGGGTATGCAAATTAGCAGTTACGGCGATCCACGACGGATTTTCGCGTTCGAAAATGGAGACCTGAATAGATGGGTGAGTTTTCGGAGAATAATAAAAATGAACAAAATATTTTTTTCCGTTTGTGGTGCTCAGATACAGGTATTGTAGGCTTCTTAGGGGTCAACTGTGAGGCCCCGGCTACATCAACGTTGCCTCACTATTAGGTAGATTCAGAAAGAGTTAGGCCGGCTTATCAGTAGATAAGCCGACCTAACTCAGAATCTACGCCGACTTATGTTTAAGTGTATTCTCAAACAGAGATACGCTTAAACATATCTAAGATACGACGGCTTGCGCCGTCCTATCTTAGGCTGCAATATTGAGGCTGGCCGCTAGGTGGCGCTTCCATTGCGGTTGGCGTGGAATATGTAAATTAGTAGATACGATGATTCACGAACGTACGCCTGGCCGACGCAGTACATTTACGCAGTTTACGTAAGAGATAGGCCGCCTAAAGTTAGAGCTGGGCCCTAGGTTGCTTTGCCAATGTTCAAGTATGGCCGCCGTTCCCACGTCGAAATTGAAAAATTTTACGTCGTTTGCGTAAGTCATCCGTGAATAGGGATTTACGTAGTTTATGTCCACGTCGAAATCAATAGGCCCGTGCGGCGTACTTAGCCGCAATGCACACTGGGAAATGTAGGCGCCCGGCGCATGCGCAGTTTAAAAAATACATTAAAAACGTAAGGTCAAAGCATATTAACATAAAACACGCCCCCTTACACACATTTGAATTAGGCGCCCTTACGCCTGCCCGCTTTAGGCTACGCCGCCGTAACTAAGCAGGCAAGTACATTGTGAATCATGTACTTGCCTCGCTAACTTACGGCGGCGTAGCTTAAATGCCTTAAGCTACGCCGCCGCAAAGTTGCGGCAATGTATGTGAATCTACACATATATCAGGAAGCTGAAATCAATCTAATGTAAGTAAACAAGGCAACCTCCTTTTTTTTTATATGACTTTATGTTTAGGGGTCTGTCTGTATAGCTACATGTCCCTGGAATTTTTAGCTTTTGGGGTAAAGGTCTACTTTAAGGAAATACACATTAGTATGGGCATTTGCACTAAAGATTACATTAACCATTAAAAGGCTGAAAGAGATATAATGTCAAAGTATAGTTTTAGTAATTACTGATTTCCTTCTCCATTCTATAATTTATCATGAGATTACTGAATCCTCATGCAAGTTATCTCACTGTTCTATCATCAATCATTTCATTGATTATATTGCTGTAGCTGAGATCATGCTAGCACTTCTCTGATAGTGTTCCTAATGCCTCGTACACACAGTCGGACTTTCAGAGAAAAAAAGTCAGACAGGCTTTTTTCTCGGAAAGTCCGGCCGTGTGTAGCCTCCATCTGACTTTTTTTCTCTGAATTCCGATGGGCCTTAGATAAAGAACCTGTCAAAAGTCCGACCGTGTGTGCAAGGCATAAGTAGTACCATATCGAAAATAGAAATGTTCTCATAAGAGAAAATTTACTGTATTTAAAATTAGGCTACCAAAAGAAGTCTTTAAGGTTTTAGTCCCTTACGGACATTTAAATTTCCAGTATTTAAAAACCAACCACGTAATTAGCTGCTAAGACCCATGAATTATTTAATAATTTGTGTTAGTTTTCAGTTTAGCTATAAAGAGTTTAACTTTATATAAATAAATGATATAGTTGATGTGGTTTTAAGGAAAAAGGATTACAAGAAAACACCAGCTTCAATCTTCTTTCTTCCAAAATTACTCAATTATGCAATATTCTAGTCATTTGCACTGGTGGTTCTTTTCTCGGATCTTCGCTCTGTTGAAGCCTCCATCAGAACTTTCAACATTCAAAGCTTCTAGGGGTGTCAAATGCCTGTGTCTCCCCACCTCCACCACGTGTTTTGTGATTCCTTTCACTCACAGCTTTTTTTCTCAGAAAATAGGTGCAGGAACTCAACCACGACCCCGTTCAGATTTCACAAACAGTAGAAGGGTCTTAAAGGGGCATTAAATACCAGGATTGCATTACATACAGAGTGCAGAGTTCAGGGGGGTTACACACAGAGTGCAGAGCTGTCACAGACTTCTGTGTTTACAAGTGATTGTGGTGAGCAGGCACCAAAGGGTCTGAGCCAAAGATGGTGGAACTGAGTTCCCCCAAGTTCCCCCTAAAAAAAAGCCCCGCTTTCACTTACCTCAACATCATTATGGTGTCCTTTAAATTAACATATAATATTAGGATTAAAGAAATTCTCTGGAACCACATCAAGGCGTCCCGGAACGGGGGCGGAATCGTGCAAATCTGTCGGCAATCCCGAGGCACAGAAAATTGCAAGACACCCTTGTGGTCCCCGCCACTTCCAATGGCACCCTAACTGCTGCATGATTTTTCCGCGATTGACGCCCAATGTATTGAAGAAAATTGCACAAACAGAATCGTGGTACGCCCGTTTCGGAACTTCCGTTCCAGAACTTCTATTGGAGCAACAGGCATACCACGATTCTGTTTGCACGATTTTACTGCAATTCGTCGGTCATTATACGCTGATCGGGGTGCCATTGAAAGTGACAGGGATCGCAAGGGAGTACCACGATTTTCTGTGATTCAGGATCACGGGCAGAATCGCTGCGATTCCACACACGATCCAGGACGCCTAGATGTGAACGGAGCCTCAATAATAACACAACATTATGTAAGTAAGTAATTCAAAATAAAAACAGAATGCTAATAAATGCCAATATAAAGCACCTATACAAAATCCTACATGTTATTTGATATAGCATATATTGCACTGTCCAGTTTTAGTAAATAACCCCCCAGTGTGCCTGCATTCCATAGTCTGGTCGGCTTGTCATATGATGCAGGCTGTGCTTGAGCAGTGGACGTGTTCAAGAGGTAGGTTTTGACTGGGAGGTCAGCTAAAGGATGAAAACTGACCACACAAGCACAGATCAGCTTCTGTGCTTTGTGTGGTCAGTTTGGTACAATGAAAAAAGGTAACTTGCATGATCAACCAGCTACCCTAGATGGAAGAAGTTCATGAATTTTGCGATTTGGCACTGCGTCGCTTTAACTGACAATTGCGCGGTTGTGCAACATGGTACCCAAACAAAATTGACGTCCTTTTTTCCCCACAAATAGAGCTTTCTTTTGGTGGTATTCGATCACCTCTGCGTTTTTTATTTTTTGCGCTATTAACAAAAAAGACCGTAAATTTAGAAAAAAAACAATATTTTTTACTTTTTGCTATAATAAATATCCCCCAAAAATATATAAAAAAATACATTTCTTCCTTTAGGCCGATGTGTATTCTTCTACATATTTTTGGTAAAAAATCACAATAAGTGTATATTGATTGGTTTGCGCAAAAGTTAAATTTAATTTATAGTTTTAATAGTTTTATGGCATTTTTATTATAATTTTTTTATTAGTAATGGCGGCTGTAACGGTCAGGGGTTAACGCCGTTTACGATATTCCATTCCACCAACCCAAGACAGCTTATCCGACACTCCACAATCCAGCAGACACGATCTATATGGATTTTCCTAGATTAACGAGACACAAGCTCTGTTCTCTGGTTCCAAACAAATGAATACTTTAATGGTAAACTCAGCTCTTCTTATACAGTTAGCAACCAAATATGGACAATGACTCAACTCCACCCACAACATGACACAATGAACTTCAATACACATTCCTTTAGATGTAAGTCAGACTTTCTGGCACGAATCTACATGAGTCAATTACTATAGCTGACATGGCAGACATCATGACTTTTAGAGTGTGTTAACTCACAACACATATTAGCATCAATCGAACTTCACAAAATGAAAGGTTCTTGAGAGGCAGACTTAATTAGCACAATAGAATATCTTAGGAGGCAAACTCAATTAACACCTCAACAGTATGTGTCCCCACATTGAATGAGTCATTCTATTGACCGTTTGTAATTAGTTCTTCTAGACATTAAGGAATATATTGTGGATTACTGTTCCATGCTAAAACAATCCAACATATGTCCCATATTTCCTGCAATACATGAATTATCATTACTGTCCCATCTCATGTAATCCGAGATATCATTTCTCAGTCATCCTATGCCCCTATTGGACATAGGATGACCCTAGACCCAAGAGTCATTAGTGAAGCTGGCACAGGAGTACCCCACATCCTTCAAAAGCCTCTGGGTATCACGGGCCATTCCATTACAACGGCGATCAGCAATTTTTATCATGACTGCGACATTATGGCTTACACATCGGACACTTTTGACACCATTTTGGGACCATTGTCATTTATACAGCGATCAGTACTATAAAAATACACTGATTACTGTGTAAATGACACTGGCAGAGAAGGGGTTAAACACTAGGAGGCAATCAAGGGGTTAAGTGTGTCCTAGAGAGTGATTCTAACTGTGGGGGGGCTGGGCTACAAGTGACACAAGAGTGATCACTGCTCCGATTACGGGGGGCAGTAAATCACTGTCCTGTCATTAGGCAGAACAGGGAAATACCTTGTTTACATCTCTCCGGTTTGCAGCTCCGTGACATGATCGCCGGACACCAGCGGAAATCGAGTCTGCGGGCACGTGCCCCCGCATGTTTGGGAATTTCAAAGCAACGTACAGGTACGTTGCTTTGTCCAGCCGTGCCATTCTGCCAACGTATATTGTCGTTAGATGATCGGCAAGTGGTTACAAACAGGCAATGACAAGACAACATATTGCCTCCTTACCACCTTTTAAATGCCCTCTGAAAATTTGACCACTTTAGATCACTTTTCAAGGGTAGAAATTATAGCTGCACACCTGAATGAGCCCCAAGGGAGGGAGGAGACAGGGGGCTCTTGGGAGTTTCTGAGGAAGAGATAGGCGTTTATGGTTCAGTTGTCCCTCCACCTTCTGTGCATTCACTCACTACAGATTTGAGACTTGTGTTATCAGCAGGTGCCTGCTCTCTTCCATCCACAAAAGGCTACTATCAGAGGGTGGAGAGATTGGAATCCTCCCTCCAGCACCTACCAAGGCCCCTGCTCTTTCTGACAATAGTGATCTTGCGGTCACTCCTGTTAGTAAGGGCAGGAGAGCAAAGCAGCCAAAGCTCTCAAATACCCCCCATCCTTCACATATCAGCATTGTGCCTGGGGCATGTGTCCCTTCTGCCCCCCCACCAACACCTATGTCCTAGCCCTGACAGCATGGTGGTCAGGAACACAAAAAAAATTGTATGTAACATAATTCTTAACGCGGCACTATGTATGCTGTGCTGCACCTTGAGTCCTGAATGCTACAATTCTAGCATAAACGGTGCAGAGGTTAAAGGGGTTGTAAAGGTACAATTTGTTTGCCTAAATAGCTTCCTTTATCTTACTGCAGTCCTCCTTCACTTACCTCATCCTTCCATTTTGCTTTTAAATGTCCTTATTTCTTCTGAGAAATCATCACTTCCTGTTCTTCTGTCTGTAACTCCACACAGTAATGCAAGGCTTTCTCCCTGGTGTGGAGTGTCGTGCTCGTCCCCTCCCTTGGACTACAGGAGAGTCAGGACGCCCACTAACACATAGCTCCTTTCATTATATGCAACGTAGAGAGTGTCCTGACTCTCCTGTAGTCCAAGGGAGGGGCGAGCACAACACTCCACACCAGGGAGAAAGCCGTGCATTACCGTATGGAGTTACAGACAGAAGAACAGGAAGTGAGGATTTCTCAGAAGAAATAAGGTAAGTGAAGGAGGACTGCACTAAGGTAAATGAAGCTATTTAGGGAAAAAAATTGTACCTTTACAACCCCTTTAAGAGTATTCAAAGCACATCAGAGAATGCTGAATTTTAGGCAAATGTATCTCCCACCTCCGCCAAGTGAAAATCCACCCCCATCAACAATCTGCCTTAAGATAAATTTTCATGCAAAATCTTCTACTTTATTTCCCCCTAAAGAAAAAATGTGTCTAGTAAAAAATGTCCCCAAGAAAAATCTTCCCCACTTTTCCATAAGCTAAAATATTCCCTGGCTCCAATTTTTTTTTTCCCTCAAAAGCAATCCCCCAAAGCCACTCTCTACTGTTCATGCCCTGAAACCCCTCTCCCACAGCTCACTTCTGCACCCCTACACCCTTTTCCCCCATTAACCTCTACACTTCCTGCACCCAGTTTCTATCACTCACCTCTGCACTCCCTGCTCATCATTAACTTATACATCATTAACTTACACATAGCTCTTCCATTACTTACATATGCAAGCCTTGCCCTCCTCTGCACCACTTATCCTTTTCACCACTCCTCATCTATGCACCCCTCTACCACCGCTGCATTTCCCACACATTTTTCACCACTGTACCCCCCGACACACAAACACTCACCTACCTACCTCTGCCACCATTGCACCTTTAAGTTACACAAAGTTTTCATTGTGCATCTTTACAAACTTCTAGCCATCTGCATCCTAACAACCAATGATGTCATCAGTTGATAAGGAGGACATTGGGCCCCTGCACAGCATCCTTGTTTGCTCCTCCCCTGCCCTGTCAGCACCGGGGTCATATTAGCTGATGTCAAGCCCAGGTTCACACTGGGTACGATTTGCTTTGATTTGAGATGCGATTTCACATGTGAAATCGCATCTCAAATCGGCGGCATTTGCCGGCAATTGTCGGCAATGACACCGTCCTAATCGGTGCGACGCCGCATCTGCGGCGCTGCACCGATTTCAAAAAGTAGTTCCTGTACTACTTTTTGCGATTTCGGCCTGCGATTTACATTGACATCTGTGCAGAAACCTGCACAGATGTCTCTTAAATCGCGGCCGAAATCGGGACAGCCAGCGGGAGTGAAATCATGCGAGTTCAGCTGAACTTGCACGGCTTCACTCCCGCAGCCCAGTGTGAACCAGGGCTAAAGGAGGGAAACTGAGAGAGGGAAACTGAGGGAGAAGAACAATTATGGAATACTATTTAGTACAAGTGTACAAAGGTGTTTTTGCCTTGGAAGAATGAATCAGCTCTAATCTTGACTGTCCTTTGTGTGTGGATGTTGCTGCATTATGTACAACTATTAGTTTTGTTTTTTACATTTTAGAATAGGATGCTTTCGAGATTGAGGAAAATTGTCAATGGTAACACTGATCTAAAGCAGCTACTTGAGCAGCGCCCTGATGAACATTTGTAGGGGAAGCCACCTTAGAAACTACTGTAGTACCTTTTCTGCTTAGTCATCTAACTTACAGCACCACCAGGGCCCAAATAATTCATAGGAATATGCTTACTTGAATCAACAGCAGCAGCACCCATGCCGGTATCAAAGACCAAGATTTGTTTTCAAAGAACAGTGTCACTGATTGGCTAGGTCTGCCTGAATGACATTTTTCGGGCATGTAACCCACCGCCATAGCTGCATTTAAGTTGTGGCAGCCAAAAAGAGCTTAGAGAAGCTCACAGGTATCAGAAATATAGGCTTCTTAGCAGACAGTTGATGGTGGAGGGATTAAAATGTTTAATTAAAACAGGCTTTAGGCTGACTTTAAATAATCGATCATATTTGTCACTAGAAGCATGTACTCTAATATAGTGCCGTGCAACGGCCAAAGAGGGGAAGGATGCCACCAAGGGGAGAATACAACATATGGAGGACCAGTGAATTTACTGCTCTAAGGAAAATTGGTTTTAGCCTGCTATCTCTGGGGTTGATCTGGGAGTCTGCCAGGGTGGTACTTCATTATTTTAATACAGGGTTGAATTCATATTACTGTTCATTTTTAGTCACTTAAGCTTCTGGTTAATTCATTATTTACTACAATGTCACTGAATACTTGTTAGCCTGCTTTTTCAAGTGATAATAAACATTGCACTATAGCTCATGTTCTCTTGAGTATAACAGTGTTTATTCAGCTGAAATGCAGGAGGAAATCAGATTAGCATGAACGGAAACCAACAGCGTTATCCACACTGTTAAAATATTAAGTAGAATATTTATTAGTATTTTCAACAGATAGTATGTCGGGTATAGGTACCTAGTAATATACCAAATAAAACACTTAGAGGCTGTCCTTTTCCTGTCAGGTAGTCATTTTATTATATTCATTCTGTTTTTATATGTGGAATTCAATATTCTCAGTCTTGGGACACCTTCAGCAACTACACATGGAAATCAGATGTGTTTCTATGTATAAACTGGTTGTAAGTCAGCTCTCTGTCTCCACCTTGTGGTAATGATGACAAGCTGGGTGTGGTTGTTACAACAATGATGTATCTACAGTACACGTGAATTTAGGGTAGCCACCCAAGTTACAATCATTTCATTATGATCCAAGTTTGAATGACTGTATAGTGTGCAATGTAATGTCATGATCATAGCATGTTTTTTGTTTTTTTTTAAATGGGCTATGTGGCTGTCATGTCAAACCCTGGGTCAGCAAAACATGACTTATTTTCAAATTGCTAGATGACCAAGATGTGGATGGCGTCTGGTCCAATTATCAGGGAATTCATAAACAGATCCCCTGCTGAGTTAAAAAGAAAGGGACAAATGTCACTTTTGTGTTAATTTTTTATTTTATTTTTTTGCGTGTGTGCTTTTACAAGCCGTAGCTGTTTTAAACCAAGTTGGATCTATGGGTGGACCTGTGTCTATTTACATGAGACTACTTCTAATCCAGCATGTTTAGGTCCAGAAAAACAAAAATGGATGCAGATCTTTTCCGTTGTTTTTTCGGACCTGCACAGACTGAGCTGTTTTACATTTGCCTGCCCATAGACTTACACGGCGCTTCTGTTCAGTTCTGCCTGAAAAACTGACAGACAGATCTGATCATACTGCCCATGTGATAGGGGCCTTAGGGTTTTGTGTTTACAATTTCTTTTTCATTGCTATTTCACTTTTTTGCATTTTTCACAAATCCTCAAGTTTGTCCTATAGAGAGTTGAACTGAGATGTCTTGGCACTCCCCAACCTGTTATAGGTAAGTAGCACTCTTTTGGGGGGTTGAGAGAAAAGGTCATCCCCCAAAGAGGATACTGTGTTACACCTGTAGGTAATTAGGAGAACTAGAACCTTTGCTAATTGGAAGCGGGTTTGATAATAAAGCTAACAGTTCTCACACCCAGGACAGGGCCTCTGTGAATAGAGAAAATTCCCTTCCTGGGAAATTACCCAGTGATCTGATCAAAGTAAGTGGGAGCAGAGGAATCACTGCAACCCTCATATAACCATAAGTATATAGATGCACATCAGTATGGAAAAAATACAAGCTTTATAT